>NW_024543085.1:24640000-25240000 GCF_018167655.1 Microtus oregoni
TGTGTCTATCTGTACACATGAGTGCAGTACCCTGGGAGGCCAGAAGAGGGCATCAGAACCCCTGGAGTTGGAGTTGCGGGTGATTGTAAACTACAAGATAGGGATTCTGGGAACTGAGCTCCACATGCTCTGTAAGAGCGGTAAACACTCCTCGTGGTCCAGCTGGTTTTTCTTTTTAGCCCTCATGATGTACAAGGAGCTCCATTCAACCATGATCAGCGGTAACTGTCTAAGCAAGCTCTATCCAAGATCCTTTGGACCAGCAATGCATGATTACAGACACCCAGGGCATTCTCTCTGGACTTTGGCTGTTGAAAACGGTGTGCCAGACAACAGGGGTCCCACAGCCACTCTTTGTGGGTATTGCTGAGGTTCTGGTAAGGAAATGACCAGGCAGAGGGACTTGGAAGTGCCCAAGTTAAGGTGGAGAGACTAGGCAGAATCAAGGCTCTGTTGTCAGGACCCACGGAACGAGTCAGGGAGCCGTAGGGAAGATGGTGGGAACCTTTCCGTGAGGGTCTAGTAATTAAATGTGAGACTCACAGCAATGAGCGACTTCCCACCCTGGTCCCAGTTTGGGAAAACTATGTTCAGGGTTCCTGGTACCCCGTTTTCCTGTGCTGCTCCAGGCGGACACCTGTATTCCTGGGAGACGAGCTAGCACGCCTTGGGTGAGAGAGCAGTAATGTGGGATCCAGACCTTTGCAGTTCCTGGTCATCCCTGTTTGTGTGGTGTCTTGGCAGAGGACTTGTCCTCTTACTTTGCTCTATATGATCTAATATTGGCACTCTTGAGAGTCTCTGAATGGGCTCAACGTGACCCAAGAGAGCCCGGCCTTTACTTAGAACGATTCACTCCTCAGTTGGATCCACTTCTTCCTCTCTCCTCTGTTCTCACTGCCACCCTATGGCCTCCCCAAAGCAGGACTGGTTTCCAGCATTTATTGGCACTTACTCTCAGTGGGTACTGTCCTCTGTTCTGTGAGGACTGCAGATTCTATTCATAGCATGGGCTCTCAGAGATGTCATTTCTTTTTCTCTCTTTAAAATCAGTTTTGTTTAGTTTTTGTTTGTTTGTTTGTTTGTTTGTTTGTTTTGAGACAGGGTTCCTCTGTGTAGCCCTGGCTGTCCTGGAACTAGCTCTATTGACAAGGCTGGCCTCGAACTCACAGAGATCCACCTGTCCCACCTCCTGAGTGCTGGGATTGAAGGCACATGGCACCACTGCCTGGCCAGAATTCATTTTTCTTGAAGCATTACTTAGGCTGGTAGGAATCAGATTTCCGCTTTCCTTGGGGTTTCTCTTCGTCTCCAGTTCCCACGTGGGGTGTAGAGTTGCCAGAGCTGACTAGAACAGTGGGAGAAGGCCGCTGGTCTTGGACACACAGGTGTCTCCACGTTACCGATGGCTCCTTAATGGTCACAGTTCCTGTGCACTTCGAGGGCGAGCCGAGCCGAGCCAATGCCCCTGTGCAGGTGGTTCACTGCCCCAGCCCTGCCCCTGCCCCCACGTATTATGGGAAGCAGAGGAAGTTCTTCTGATGTTTGAGGCCCTGCAATAAGCTGCCCTCTCTTGTCTGAGGGAAGTTCTCCAGCCTCCTCCACTTGAGCTCCCTGGGGCTTTCCCACTCTACTGTCTTTCTCCTGTAGAACTTTCTTCCCTTACAGGTCATTAGAAAGCTGTGCTAGCCGGGTGGTGGCGGCGCATGCCTTTAATCCCAGTACTTGGGAGGCAGAGACAGGCCATCTCTGTGAGTTCGAGGCCAGCCTGGTCTACAAAGCTAGTTCCAGGACAGCTAGAGCTGTTACACAGAGAAACCCTGTCTCAAAAAACCAAAAAGGAAGGAAGGAAGGAAGGAAGGAAGGAAGGAAGCTGGTTTCTTTGACCCAATGCCACTCAGCTTTTTTTTTACTTACTAAACAGCTTTCTGTTTGTTGTTTTGAGACAGGGTCTCATGTACCCCCAGGTTGCTTTCTAACTCCACGTGAAACCAAGGACCTTGAAGTGCTGATTCTCCTGCCTCAATTCCCAAGTGTATCTTTTCAGTTTGATGTGTTTCTCTACACAAAGCAGTACTACACAGGGTTGTTGTTGTCCACAGACTATGTCTGGGGAGACCTATGAAAGGGACTGGTGGCAGGTAACCGTCTAGCTCACCAAGCCAAAGTGGCCCTGTCTGGTATCTGTGTCCTTCCACCCCTTGTCTCCTTGTCTGCTCTCTCTCTTTTTGACCCGTGTGTCTGGGCTTGGTTTCCAGGTCACTAAGCAAGGAAACTGGATGGATGCCTATGAAAAATCTGCCACTATGATCATCGGGGTAACCTCTTCTGTGCCCTCCTTGCCGCTCCCCAACGTCCTCCTAATGGCCAACGTCACCTGGCCTCATGGGCCGTTTTCCACCTCTAGCACACCTGGTGCCCCTGTCATCACTCTCAGCAGGTAAAGGCTGGAGAGAGGGGACGGGGCTGTGGGACGATTGGCAGGCATATGTATACTGTGCGGGTGGGCTTCAGATCAGACGAAAAGGCAGTGCTCTTTATAAGCTCCGCAGAGTTCACCCACCTGTTGATGTGATGCTTGTTTATTTAGTGGTTTTTTTGCAACAAGTGCAGAGCTGCAGATCAGGGGTGCAGCACAGCTCTTGTTTCCAGCTGAGTGTCTGAGGAGCTTGGCTTCATTTTATTTTATTTTTCAGGGTTTTTTGTTTTTTGTTTTTGTTTGTTTGTTTTAGATGGGGTCTCCCTATGTAACCCTGGCTTGCCTAGAACTCATGATATAGACCAGGTTATCTTAGAAGTTGAAGAGTGTCAGCCTCTCTCTCTCTCTCTCTCTCTCTCTCTCTCTCTCTCTCTCTCTCTGTGTGTGTGTGTGTGTGTGTGTGTGTGTGTAACTTTTAGGAGCTGCTTCTCTCCTGCTATGTGGGTTTTGGGGATTGATCTCATGTCATTAGAGTTTAATAACCAGCACCTTTACCCTCAGAGCCATCTTGCCAGCCCAAAGATAGAGATATTCAAATCAAATAGGGCTATGAGATATTGAGGTTGAAAAAAAGATCTCGCAAATCCCAGAATGGTGAGCCTGTCCTAGAAAAGGGTGGGTGGGCATAGGGAGAGAGGATTCAGTGGATAAGGGGCTTGCTGCTCTTTCTGAAGTCCTGAGTTCAGTTCCCAGCAGCTATGTCAGACAGCTTACAACCACCTGCAGGATACCTACAAATATGTGGCGTTCACACACACACGCAACTAAACCTTAAAGAAAAGAAAAAGGAAAACCATAGTTCAGTTGGCAGAGTGTATGCTTGGCACACACAGAGCCCTAGGTTTGACCCCCAGCACTGAATAACCTGAGCACAGTGATCCAAACCTTTCATCCCAGAACTTGGGAGATGAGGACAGGGGATCACAGAAAAGAACAGAAAAACATAAAACCTCAATATATATGAGACAATCACCTTTCTCACTTGTTTGATTCCAGGAATCAAAAAGATGGAGGGAAAGGCTTAGAAATTAAGAAATCTTTGTTCTATTTTCCTCTTACGAAGATTTCAGTGTAAACAAATCTTGAGATTTTTAATTCGGGTTTTGTTTTTTTGAGACATGGTCTCCTGTAGTTAATGCTTGCCTCACACTGGGTAGCTGAGGGTGACTTTAAATGCCTAATCCTCCTGCCTTAGCCTCCCAAGTGCAAGGGTGACCACTGTGTCCAAGCCACTGTGCGTATACATGCATGCATGTGTGCATGCATGTGTGTGTGTGTGTGCATATGTGTGTGATGGATAGATACAAGCATGTTTATGTTTGTGTCAGAGTGCAAGGCCAGAGGACGTGTTGGATGTCCTGCTCTGTCATATTCTGCTGTACTCCCATGAGGTGGTCTCTCACTGAAGCTGTGGCTCACTGGCTTGGCTAGGCTGGCTGGCAGTGACCTCTCAGGATCCACCTCTTTTGGCATCTAGTCCTGAGGTGATAGGGCCCACACGACAATGTCTGCATTTTTTTTTTTCTTTTAAACATGAGTGCTGGGGATTCAAACTCAGTCCTCGATGCTTGCACAGCAAATGCCTTTTTTTTTTTAAATGCTCTGAGTCACCTCTTTCTTCACTCACCAAACTTCTCCAAGCCTCTGTTACCAATGCATACTTATTGACGTTTATCTTTCCCTCATGAAAGGGTTTAATGAGAACTGAGACAGTATGCACCAGTAACAGTAGTGGTGGCAGATGATTTTTATTTAATATTTTTTGAGACAAAGTCCCGTAGCTCAGGCCCTCAGTTCCCAGGTGGCGGGATTTAGGCGTACACTCACTGTTATGCAGAGTCTTTCCTAAGGGACAGAGAGCGTGCAAATGATCAGGGGAGTCAGTCCCCAAGAGCTATGTACTGCCAACGCCCTCCAGGCAGCGCGGGAGGTGCCAACACACAAACTTCCTGATCATGCCCAGGATCCTTCCCCTGAAGTATGTGGAGCTACAGATCTATGACTACACCAAGCGCATCCTTCGGGTTAGGACAGTGACCGAGAAGATCTACTACCTGAGGCTCCACGAGAAACATCCACAGGCCGTGTTTCAGTTCTGGGTCCGCTTGGTGAAAATTTTGCAGAAAGGTCTGTCTATCACCACCAAAGACCCGAGGATCCAGTTCACTCACTGCCTGGTGCCCAAGATACCCAACCCCTCTATCGAAACAACAGTAAGTGGGGGCGCCCCGCAGCATCTGCAGGGAAGGAAACAGAGAGGCGTGTCTCCATGTAACCTACTCCTGCACACAGAATGCTCACACATGCAAATGGACACTTTATATGCAGGTCCCCCATCCACGAACCCACTCCACACCTTGGGTCAGAAATACTCAGGAGAAAATATTGTGCTCTTGCCATGCTTCCCCGAACAATACAGGAGAGCAGCTACTTGCATGGCATTGTGTTATGTGAGGCACGTGCCAAAGCTCCATCTTTGGAACTTGAGTAAAGTGGATTTGGATACTGTATAGTAGATCCTGGAACCGATCCCCGTGGATCTTAGGGACAAGAATGTATGTTACTGAATGCAATGCCGTTGACATTTTGAAACATTCTATCCTCTCACGGGCCCTTCCCCTCATTTAGACACCGTTTCCTGACCACGGTGGACTACATCTGAATGACTCTTACTATGAAAGTTACTTTTCAGCAAATATGAACATAATTGCATGTGTCTTGATAGACTTATTCTTTCTGCATTTTTGTAAAGACGGGATCCTGCTACATAGCCCAGGCTGGCTTCAAACTCAAAATCTTCCTGCCTCAGCTCCCACAGCTTCTCCTCCTGTTGTAGGTAGATGCAGGGCCTCCCGTGTACTCAGTGCTAGACAAGTGTTCAGCTTGCTCTACCCCCGAGCTATTGCCTTTTTGTATTTTCTCATCATTTACCTATTTAGTGTGTGTGTGCTATTGTTGGCACAGGTCTCCCTCTATAGCTTAGGCTGGGCTGGAATTCACAGTATAGCCCAGGTTGCCCTCACACTTACGGCTAGCCTCCTGTCTTAGCCTCCTGAGTTGCTAGGATTGCACATACACACCACTACACTGAGCTCCCTTGGGGTGTGAGGACTTCCGGGACCTGCCCAGTGAAGAAGCGCCGGTGCAGTCTCTGCAGTCTGGCAGATGATTGCTCCCAATGTGAGATCTTAAAGCTGTTTCACTAAGGTGTGTGTTTTGGTGTTTTGATAATCACCTTAGATCAGCTGCTCGAAGGTCCACTCCGTGCCCTCTGGAGAGCGTAGCCTCCACAGCACACCAGAGAAAGTGTGCTGTTGCCAGAGGCCTCCATCACTGGCCTGGCAATACTGTGAATTAATGCTTATAGGCCTGAAACTGAAGTCAGTCCCACAGACTCCTTCAAGGCCCTGCCAGGGAGAGCGTGGATGCTCCTGCAGCAGCAGGACCCTCTGACTTGAATTTCCCCACACAGCCTGAAAGCAGCGTGCCAGCATCCTCCCAGCCCAGTGAGACCGTAATGCTGCTGGCGGCTGAGCGGAACAGCGGCAGTCTGTTAGGGCTCTCAAAAAGACACCAGCTCACGGGAGACAGGTGAGTCCTGTGTTGTTAGCTCCAGTCTCCCTCGCCCTAGCCGAGATTCATGGTGCCTATGCCACTCTCTGTCCTGCCAGCTCTCGTTCTTTTTGTTCTAGTCAGCCACACAACTTTGTCCCCAAGCTTGTGCTTGAAGCAGGTTCTGTGGCACCCAGGCATCTGAATGTTCATTCTACAGATAAACTCCACTGTTTTCAAATGGCAGATACACAATAGAAGTGAAAAAATGGGTAAATTAATTCCAAGAAATGTGAGTTAGTAAATGAGTCAGTTAGCTACCGACTCACTAATCCCAAAGGCCCCTTGGGAGAGCCTCTCCTTTGTCCTCTCTACCTCTGGTGTAAAATGGGCAGTGACCAAAGACTCCTCCTAGCTCCAAGTTTCAACTAATTCCCTTACAAGCAGCCACAGATTGAACCCCCACGTGCAGGGCAAATATAACTCATACGCTGCCATCAAGGCATAATTTGTTTTGTTTTTTAATTTGTGGTCCCCCCCCCACTGGGAGGAGTTTTTTTTGTTGCATGGCTTTAAAAGCTTCTTTTCTGGACAGTCCCTACAGAACACGGTGCCCTTTTAGAAAAGAAAATCTGGTTCTTTCAGATTGCAAAACCAGCCTCACTTTGGAAGCTAAAATGTCTGGTACCTTAGTCTACCTTCTTGATGCCCTCAACCTGGTCCCACTCCTCTCTTCTCCTCCTCCACTCTCCCCTCCCCTCCCCCATGAGCTTCTTATTGCCCCGATGGCCTCAGACTCACTATATAGCCAAGGGTGACCTCAAACTCCTGATCCTCCTGCCTCCACATCCCAAGTGCTAGGGTTCGAACCCAGGGCTTCATGTATACCAGTCAAAGACAACCCATGGAGCTACATCCCCAGTCCTGGTCCCTTGGTCTTGTTTGCTTGTTTGACTCAGGGTTTCACTCTATAGCTCTGAATAGACTTGAACTTGCTGTAATCCTCCTGCCTCGGCCTCAAAAAAATTTTTCTTTCTTTGGAGCCGACGTGATGGCTCATTGGTTCAGAGCATTGGCTGCTCTTCCAGAGAATTCAGGCTTAATTCCCAACAACCATGTGGCAGCTCACAACTGTCTATAAGTCTAGGTTCAAGGGATCTAACATACTTTTCTGGCCTCCTCAAGTACCGGGAACACAAGTGGTGCACAGACATACATGAAAACAACCCCCCCATACACATAAAGTAATAAAAAAATTCATTATTTTTCCGAGGCAGGGTCATCAACTTCTCTTTCCATTTCCCCATGATTTAAGCTGATTTTTCCTCTTAGGAGCTTTCTTGTGTTATTTTGTTGTTTGGAGTTTTTGTTTCAGTTTTGTTCTAAGACAGATGATCTTGAACTACTGACCCCTCCTGCTTCTACTTTCCAAGTGCAGGATTACCGGAGTGTATTAGCACACCTCTGTATTGTTTTGGATTTTTGTTTGTTGGTTTGTTTTTGAGACAGTGTCTCACTGTTTAGCTCTTGGGTAGCTTGGGACTCACTATGTAGACCAGGTTAGCTTTGAACTCACAAAGATCTGCTTACCTCTGCCTCTTCAGTACTGGGATTAAAGTTGTGCCCCACCAGGCCCTGCAAAGTTTGTTTTTATTTATTTTCTTTTTTTCTTGGACAAAGTCTTATTGTGTAACTCGGGCTGACCCCTGGTAGAGAAGTATGTGCTCTTAACTACTGAATCTCTCTCCATCCTTTAAAAAACAGTTTATTTAAGCAGATTTTTTTTATGTGTATGGGTGTTTTGCCTGTAGAGTGTTTTGCCTGTAGAGCCTGTGGGGACCAGAAGAGGACATCAGACTCCCTAGAACTGGAGCCATAGACAATTGTAAGATGCCATACAGATACTAGGAACCAAACTTAAGTCCTCTGAAAGTGTAGCAAGTGCTCTTTACTGCTGAGGTGTTTGTTCCAGCCCTTTAGTGGAGTCTAACACTGTTTTCTTTCCTTTCTGTTGTCTTCTATGACCTGGGACTCTCTGGACTCCCACAGATCCACTGAGACTACCATAGAAATCAACAGCTCCAGCAGCTGCAAGACCCCCCCACTGGTGGCATCTTCAGTTAATATGCCCATGAGAGCTACCTTGACCCACAGCCTCTGGGAACAAGAGAACCCAAACGAGAGCTTCCTGCAGGTTCCTGTAGCCAGCTCCTTAGGAGAGAACTTTTTGGGACCCTAACACCTAACCAGAACGCGTGTCGGCCAGCCCTGCCTCTTATAATGCTGCTTCCCACAGTGGGCCAAGTAACCACGAGAGAGATGAGATGGTGCTTATGCCAAGATGCTCCTCTACTTCCACCAATAAACCTCCAATGGAGTCCTTGTTGTTGTAGGTTGTGTTTTGGCGGGGGATGGGGAGGGGACTGGGACGGAAGCATCTGGGCAGCTGGCTCAGGGCTGGCTGGAAACCACTGCTCTACTCAGAAAAATAAATGCGAAGTAAGCACTGGCCTGCCAAGTCCGAAGCATCTAGACCAACCAGAGCTATCCAGCGCAAAGGAACCGGTCTCTGAGGAGCGCTCTAACTTCCATTGTCAAAGAGATAGGGGGACCCAGAGGCAGGACTTTGGTATGCAGAAACCCTGGGATGATGACTGCCAGCTAGGAGATGACCTCATTTCAAGAAAGAAACTGAGGATTCATCTCTCTCAACTCCCTGTTTGAGGGCAAAAGCCCAACGGCACGCCCCTGGCCGTGAACAAGGGTTACTAATGGAGATGTGGTTTCTGGGAAGGGTAGTGGTGACTCCCTTGCAAAGGAGTTCTGACTGCCTTGACTGTCCTCTTCTGGAACCTGGAGAAAGCAAGCTGGGGGACCTTGTATCTTGCGGGTTTCTGAGCACATATTCCTAATTGTGTCGGCAATGATCAAAACTGCACCTACTTCCTAGACAATTAGGAATATTTACCCAGCATATACTACCATAATAGCCAATACATGTTGTAGGGTATTTAGATTACACTGTGGCCCTCCAGAAAAATTTACCTTGAATAAGGGGGCAGAACCAGCAGCTACCCGACAGAAATTAGCCTTAGAAAGGCCCGCACTTCAGATAGAGAGGATGCACTGGAAGAAAAGGGCAGGGAGGAGAGTTTGAGCTTCCTTTTGGTTCTAGGACAAGGGAAGAGATGTGTCTCTGGCCGAAAAGGAAGGTCTGCTGGTTATTTCTCTGATCTAGCAGGTTTTCACCCTGACATCTGACTTCCAAGTCTTTGCAAGTAAATAAAACAACAGAGACTTAGTTTACAGCTATAGATGGTCCAGGTTCTGCCACGGATTATGCCTGAATGGTGGGCAGGGTGCTGAATGCAGGGCCGTGGGGATGAAGACAATAATTAAAATACCGGTAGATTCCTGTTCAGCTGCTAAGCTGACAGAAAAACATCAACTACGCATTTATGACATCAGTTTGGTGCCCTGGTTGGTGTGTGATGTTGAGCTCATCAGGGAACAAGAGAGGGCAAGTTTCCTGTCCTTGGAGACAGCTTGGGGCAGCTACTGGCCTCTATTGTAAAGATAAAGGAAGGCCATTACTGATTACATGACATTTATGTCACTCAGTCCCCAAATAAAAGTTGGAGGACCTGCCTTCCCGAATCTCACATCTTGTGTGATGCCAGGAGGAAGAGCATGGTTTTCCTCTTCCCGGGAAGGCTTGGTTAATCCGAGGAGCAAATCCTGGCAAGACTGGGTTATACAAGATACTGACATCAGTATCTTCCTCCCACCCTCCATGAAAAACACAAGCAACCCAGATTTCATTTGGACATTGTGCTAGTTCCCTGTCATCTTGCATAGGCTAGAGTCCTATGGGACCACAGAACCACAAACGAGAAAGTGCCGCCATCAGATTGGCCTAGGGTGCATTTATTTTTCCTGTGGGGCATTTTATTGATTAATGATCAATGTGGGAGGGCCCAGTGCATTGAGCAGGTTGTTTAAAAACGTAGGCTGAGCAAGCCCGTACGTAGCCTTTCTCCACGGCCTCTGCTTCCAGTTCCTGCCTTGGCTTCCATTGGTGATACGCTATAAGGTGTAAACGGAAGTACACCGTGTTCTTCCCAAACTGCTTTTGGTCATGGCATCTATCACGGGAATAAAAAGGAAGCTAGGGCAGGCATATTTGCTATTAAATAAACTGAGCATTGCCGGTGCTGGTAAAAGGACATCTAGAAGCTGGACCCATGCGAGGCTGATAATGAAGAGTGACCATACCCCCCAACGTACGCCTGTTCTAGTATCATTGTTAATATATAAAATATAGCTCTCAAAGTTGTCCTTGTGGGGCTAAATCATATGGCATCCCGTGTTTATAAGCACTTAAAGAATACCTGTCTTAGCCGGGCGGTAGTGGCGCACGCCTTTAATCCCAGCACTCGGGAGGCAGAGGCAGGCGGATCTCTGTGAGTTCGAGACCAGCCTGGTCTACAAGAGCTAGTTCCAGGACAGGCTCCAAAGCTACAGAGAAACCCTGTCTCGAAAAAACCAAAAAAAAAAAAGAATACCTGTCTTTACTCCCTTTAAACAAAGCCTCACTCTGCGGCCCAGTCTATCCTTGAGCTCACAGCAATTCTCCTGTCTCCACTTCCCAAATGCTAGTATCACAAGTGTGGGCCACCACACTCAGCCTCTAGTGCCTGGGTTTATGTTTCTTTCAGTTCTCACTTGACCTGCTGTGGTAATCCCATTGGCCGGACTCTAATATCACCATAACGTTAACAGACAGCATCATTGGATACTCACATCTGTAAGGGTTTGCAAAGATCTCTCAGACCACCCCACAACCCACTCAGAGGCAGATACTCGTTAGCACATTTTGTGAATAACGACACCAGAGAGAGAACATTTGAGGTCACACAGGGAGTAAGTAGTCAGCATTTTTTTTTTTTTGAGACAGGGTTTCTCTGTAGCTTTTTGGTTCCTGTCCTGGAACTAGCTCTTCTAGACCAGGCTGGCCTCAAACTCACAGAGATTCGCCTGCCTCTGCCTCCCAAGTGCTGGGATTAAAGGTGTGCGCCACCACCGCCCGGCTAGTAGCCAGCATTTTAACTCAGTCTGTCTAATTTAAGCTTACAACATTTGTATAGGCCTCTCTATATAATCCTGGTCGTCTTGAAACTTGCTATAGAGACAGATCTGGCTTCAAACTGCTGCTGCTTCCCAGGTTCTGGGCTTACACAGCATGGGCCACAGCCCACACTTCGGATGAGCCTGTGACCCTCTGCCTATCCGTTCCTCTTACATACGTCTAACAGCAACCTTTCTGAAGCATTGTGTACATGCCTGCCAGAGCTCCCTTCATAAACCCAAACTCTTTGACATGAAATGATTGACACTCCGCTAATAACCACAGGCTCTCTATTTGCTGCAGTTCCCTTGGAATCTTACGCATCCATCATGCCAAGTTCCTTGTGGGTTCCTAAATTTGCATTGTCTTTGAGTACTGCCTGGGCATTTCATACACGTTCACTCCATCCAGTATTCATTTCCTTGCTTTTCGTACACCTCCCAAGATACTGGTGTTTAGTGTGCTATATACTCCGCTAGTCCTCATTTGCATTGGGTTGTAGCATTCCGAACCACATTGTAGCTATTTCTTCCATGTCCGTCTCCTTATAGGAACTCTAAGAACAGATGCCATTTCAGAATCAATTAGATACTCAGAAGAGAAGCTAACTTTCACTCAAAGAGGAATTTATCGGAAGGATGCGGGTTGCCATGCAAAACTGTTATGGAGCTTGTGACCCCTGGGAAAAGACCATAAACTCAACCCAATTATAATTAAAAGATTTATTGATTAGCTGCTAGTAGGATGACAATCTCTGAGATTGCCTTGAAAGGGGGGTTGAGGGAAGAATGTGGGGGGAACTGTTTTGTTTTGTTTTTCAACCGGGTTCCTCTGTGTAGCCTTGGCTGTCCTGGATTCTCTCTGTAGGCCAGGCTGGCCTCGAACTCAGAGATCTGCCTGCCTCTGCCTCCTGAGTGCTGGGATTAAAGTGTGTGCCACCACCCCGCAGCTGAGGGAGGAATTTTAAAAGGGGAAAACCACAAGAAGACCCTTAGGATCACACAAGCAAGTAAAAACCAGTCCGTTCTGACAAGTTAAGTGGTTAAACAACTCAAAACAACCTTTGGGTATCTGTGTAAGCAAGTTACAGGAGTGAAAAAGCAGTTAGTTGTATCCTAACAAGTAGATAATCACAGCTGTACGTGTCTGGGTAGAATCAGCGAATCAGGTGACTGGGAACTTACCTTCCAGGGATTGGAGTCAGAGCCTAATGACTATTGGGTACCACGATGGAAGCCCAGCATAAAATGGAGCTTCTTTAGCAATCACAAAACCAAAGGGACAATTGACGGACAGCGGCGTAGCAGTGGAGAGTCATGACATCTCAGAGTGTGACAGCAGGGCATCATCGCTGGGGAGTCAGGGAGAGGTCAAAGGCTGCAGTAGGGAAATTTAAATTGTTACAAAGGAGCAAACAGAGAAATGGAATTCTGGTGGCTGATAGCGAATGTCCAGTGTGGTTTAACTCTGTTCTCTGGTGGGGGAAACAAAAGAGATTTGATTTGTTTATTTATTTATTTGTTTATTTTTGAGACAGGGTCTCTCTGTGTAGCTCTGTTTGACCTGGAACTCTCTGGGTAGATCAGGCTGACCGAGATACACCTGCATTCCAAGTGCTGGAATTAAAGATGCATGCCACCACATCTGGCCCTATATTTTTTTGTTTTTGTTTTTGAGGGACGGTCTCACCCTAGAGCCTGGGTTGGTTTTGAGCTAATGAGACTCATTCCTAAGCCTCCCAAGTTCTGGATTGTAACCTGAGCCACCACTTCCGTGGGCATTGAGAGCATGCCCAATTTCAAGTTCTGCCACCAAAAGCTGTCCCAGTGGCTAGTTAGATGGACAATTAAGGAGGTCAGGTGACATTTTCTCTTCTTGGAAGAGAGCAACTTTGGTTACTATTTAGTGTGAAAAACCACCAAGCCCTTAGCTCTGGGCTCTCAGCCACAGCACAACCTATGAGATATGGCCCTTATTTCATCCCATTTTGTAGCACGGGCCAGGCCAATTGATAACGGAATATTAATATTCTTCTGTTTGCTGTGTTCATGGAATAAACTGTGTTGTTTTGATCCATTGTTCATTCAGTCCCCCCTTGTTCCTTTTGGGTGTAGTGATGGTTTAAGTCTGAACCACTTCCAGTGTGAGGGGGCAGACTTAAGTGTGGAAGCCAGGGGCCAACACGGCGTCTTCTTCAATAGCTTTTGCACGCTATTTTAACTTGCTTATGTTTTGTTTAGTATTATTGTGTGCAAGACTGGGAGTGTGCGTGTGCCCTGACACACGTGGAGGTTAGAGGAGCCTTTCAGGAATCCCCTGACAGCCTCGGATTGAATTCAGGTCTCCAGGTTTAAGAAGCAGCTGCCTTTACCCTCTGATCCATCTTGCCTGCCCTCCGACTTACTTATTTATTAATTTTTTAGTGATGACGAGGTCTCTTCACTAAACCTGGAGCTCACCAATTGACTAGGTTAAGAGACCAGCCAGCCTCAGGAACCCTCCTGTCTCTCCCTCCCCAGCTGTAGATTTATAGGTACATTGCTTCTTGGATTTTTATGTAGGTGTACCACAGCTCCTAGAATTTTACGTGGGGACATCCACTCAGGTCCTTGTGCTCGTGCACCAAGTGTGTTACTGGCTGGACCATCTCCTCGACCTGGACATGCTATTTTGGATGTGGGGCCTGCATGGCATAAGTAGGTCATGCAGGACAGGCCTTTGAAGATTATACCAGGGCCCTGGTTCCAGCATCCTCCCTGCTTCCCTGTGTGCAGTGTGGGCAAAGCCGTCCTGTACTCCAACCCTGCCCTTCCGCATGATGGACTGAGAGTCCAAACGGCCCAGACAATCCTTTATTCTCGTGAACTCTTTCTGCCAGGAGTTCTGCCCTTATGTCGCAGAAGGCTCTGATAGAGGTACCAAGTTCTGGAATTGTAGTAAGTCCACCCACTTCTCCATTAAGTCATCATTTTTTTAAAGAATTTTTTATGATTTATTTAACTTTATTTTATGTACGTTGGTGTGAAGTTCTCAGATCCCCTGGAACTGGAGTTACAGACAGTTGTGAGTTCTCATGTGGGTACTGGGAATTGAACCCAGGTCCTCTGGAAGAGTAGTCAGTGCTCTTAACCACCAAGCCATCTTTCCAGCCCCAAGTCATCATTTTTAAATGTTACTCTTTGCCGCCCTCTGAGACCTATATTCTACAGCATCCGAGGCAACATGCACCCTTCATTCACCACTTAGAATAGTGAAATGGTCTCTAAATGATGCTGTACTTAAAGATAACACACTGTTGATGCTGTTGTTTTCAAGGTGGGTCTCTCTGTAACCCAGGCTGGCCTAGAGTTCACTCAGCAGTCCTCCTGCCTCAGCCTCACAAGTGTTGGGGTTGCAGGCCCAAGCCACCACACTGTGTACTATGAATCAGACTCGGCTTCGTGCACATCAGGTAAACACTCGGCCAACTGAGCTGTGCCACCAGCCCAGAAAGTCCTCAAATCTGCAGCACTCTTTAATCTTGTGAATTTCAGGTACTATTTAACCTGTATTTGTGTTTTTTCTATGTATAGAATTTAAAATGTTGCAAGGAGGGCCTGGAGAGAGAAGTCACCAGCTAAGCGCGCTTGTGGTTCTGGCAAAGGATCAGGGTTCAGTTTCCAGCATCCTCACAGTGGCTCACAACCATCTGGAACCCAGTTCCAAGGGATCTGACCCTCTCTTCTGACCTTCCCGGGTACCGGACTTGTATATGGTGCACATACATGTATGCAGACAAAACATTCATATACAAAAAAAAAAAAACAAAATAAATAAATCTTTAAAAATCTTGCAAGGGACATGAGTTCCTTGTTAAAAGTTTTCTTGTAGGGAGGCCTTTCAACCCCAAATTCCAAATCCCTGACAGTTTTGCTTGCACAGTATATGTTCTCTTCTGTTGACTGAGCAAGGTCTCCATTTTATTTTGGTGCCACTACTTTCTACCCTTGCTGTGAGGAAGGCATGCTTGTCTTACTGGTAAAGATGATCCTTTCCAAACACCGACCAGAAGTATCACAGTCCTCCAGAGCAGTGGTCCTCAACCTCCCTGATGCTTTGATCCTTTAATGCAGTTCCTCATGTTATAGTGACCCCCCCAACATAAAATTATTTTCATTGCTACTTCATAACTGTAATTTTGCTACAGTTATCAATCATAATGTAAATATCTGTGTTTTCCGATGGTCTTAGGCAGCCAACTCTGTGAAAGGGTTGTTCGCTCAGCCCCCAACGGGGTCATGACCCACAGGTTAAGAACAGCTGACCTAGGGAAGAGGCGCCAAAACTAGCAACATCTGCCTCCCATTTCTGGCTTTGATTTTTGTTGTCGTTGTTTTGAGACAGAGTCTATACATGCAAGGCTGGCCTTCAATTCATGGTCTTCTTACTTTAGTCTCCAAAGTAGCAGCTTACTGGTATATACAGCATCACAACCAGCTTTGCCTCCAGCTTTCAACAATGGACCACCCCCACACCTGCCCCCCAGCCCTGTGACATCACTGCCACCCCTACTTCTCAACTTCAGATCAGCAAGTAGCAGATATTTTTCATATAGCTTGAGGTAGCTGACTTTCTGCTGTTGTGATAAAAGATCTGATGTAGTCAACTTAAAAAGAAGAAAAGGAAGCTGGGCAATGGTGGCACACACCTTTAATCCCAGCACTTGGGAGGCAGGCTCAGGCGGAGCTCTGTGAGTTCAAGGCCAGCCTGGTCTATAGTTCCAGGAAAGACTCCAGAGCTACAGAGAAACCCTGACTCGAAAAACCAAAAACCAAAAAAAAGGAGGAGGAGGAGGAGGAGGGAGGAGGAAGAGGAGGAAGGAGGAGAGAAGAAGAAGGAGAAGGAGAAGAAGAAAAGGAGAAGGAAAAAAGAAGAAGAAGAAGAGGAAGAGGAAGAAGAAGAAGGGGTAGGGGTTGGGGTTGTATCTCAGTGGTAGAGAGCTTGTTTAAGCATACATGGTATGTCTGAGACCATCCTGAGTGTCACAGAGAAGGAAGGTGAGGGGTCAGGGAGGCAGTGTTAAAAGAGGAGGGGGGGGGAGGAGGAAATCCAGACTCAGGAGCTGGCTGGTTCTCTAAGGTTTCAGGTTTGGAGTGGGGAACACGGAATAAGAAATTTATTAGGTGAGCTATTGACACATAGCTAGACAGCCTTTGGAGGTTTCTGAGGTGAGTTAGGGCCTGTGAGACATAGCAGAAGTCCTTTCCTATAAGATTCAGAGGCAGGAGGCAGGAGGCAGGCGCTATGTCACGTGACTGATGAGTGGTCGGTAGCTTATGCTTGTTTGCAGCCAGGCTGTCTCTGGCACAACAACGCAGGGTGAGAACAAGAATCCAGAAGAACAATTTACTTTCATTCTGAAACACAAATTATTATAATTTTGGTAATTATCACTGTTCGATCAAAATGGAGGCGCTTTACAAAATGGCCTGACTGTGACTAACAAGTTCCATGTAGGAACTGAGTGAAGGAGCATCCAGGATGTGCGAGAAGGGATGGCTCAGACGCCAGAAGACAGCACTCAGCAAACGGCGCTTGACTGATGGGGTTGAATGCTTGAGAGGCACTGTAAGACTTTAAGACAATCCTGAAGCCATTTTTGACAATTCTGAATCCTCTCAGCCTCTGTGCCATAGTGCTTCCCCTCCTCCCCTGGGAACCAAGGACCTAACAGCTACACTTGCACGTACTTAGTTCCTGAACAATTACCCATATACGTATGTTTTGATTCTGTCCCCTGGGAAACGGGGTTAAGATGACCTCTTACCTCATCTGATCTGGCAACAGCTCTCCAGTCAATTATTGGTGATAGCCCTTTCGAATAAACCAATCAGAATAGTCAAAGAACAACCTCCCTTGCTTCTGTGGCCCCTTTAAAAGTTGACTGTACCAGCTATTCGGGGGTCCCTCGGCTTCCCGAATGCTGGGGGACCCTGTCATGACAGAATTAATAAAATCCTCATGCTTTTGCATCGGCTGTGGTGTATGAGATGGTCTCTGGGGGTGACTCCTTCTCGGTGTTTGGACGCTAGAGTCCAACAGCACCTTGTATCTATGTAGAAGCTGATGTAGAAAAAAATCAGGATTAAAGACAAGCAGATGAAAAACTCTTAAGGAGAAAAAATGTAGAAAGATAAAATGTAATTCATGGATGTGTTATATTTGCAACTATTTGTAAAATACTGCCAACAATGGTTAAAGATTTAACCAAAGATACCAAGATTGGCTTGGAAGATTAGTGAAGGGCAAGTGTGTGGGGAAGGGAAGAAAGGTGAAGATCAAAGTCCCTTACCACAGATGGAGGCGCCCACTGCCCCAGATGGAAGCTCTGGACCTGGGAACTTGAGTTCCCTGTTCCCTGGCAGGTCTGTGTAGACTACACAGGAGGGCTCATCACGTCTAGTTTCCGTGTAGTTTGGTCAATAGTCAGGCCAGGTAAGAGACAAGACGGATGGGAGGGGTCGATTCTATCCCATGGTCATATAAGATTTCTCTAGAATGTTCCCACCCACCCCCACCCCCTGCTCCAGTAACCATTCCGGCTCCTTACTCTACACCTCCGTGATGTGGACCTGGCTACACGGATGCTCTCTTTCTGATTTTATATCATGAGCAAGGTTGTCAGTTATCTTCCTGAAGATAACATCCTCACTGTCGCCTTATCTCTTCAGGGTGTTGTTCCCCAATTTTCTTTACTTAGTTTCCCTAACCCAGTTGGAGTTGAGAGTCTCTAATGGCTTTCCAACAAAACCCCTCTGACTTAGATTGGCCTGTCGCCTCCCTGTGCCAATAGCCATGAAGTCTAATTGAAGCCATTCTGTTCCCAGGCAAGGGATGCTGTGTGGGCATCCATATGCCAATCATATGTGGTTTAGTCATTTGTGTATCCCCTGGGGCCTGTTTCCTACCAGACACCAATTAAAGGCGGTTAGGCAAATGCATTTCTGCCATTACCAACTCTGTCTGTCCCCAGCACTGTCTTGAAAGCTCCAGTCCTGGTTTCTCCTAGAAATCGATTTCCCAGAAACTATTCCTTAGATGAAAATAACACCGCACGAGGGATTAGTAAAGCATTTAAAGACCAGTGAGCACGGCGCCTGAAGGAGAAAAGGGACAAAGCATTGTCATCTAGAATCGATTAATGGCCTCTGGGACATGACATTTGTCAAAACAATCTCCAGAACAAAGCAAAAAGACGCCTCTTAAGGTTCTGAGGTGGAATTCAGAGAGCGAAAATACCCTGAAGGAGTAACATCGAAATACACCTTCTAAAACTCTGTGACAGAAATGGGATTAAGGCTTCACAGTTGTCCTTGGAAGTCTCTAGAAAGATAGCAGAGGGTTAATGCAGACTTCCCTGGTACTAATGAGACAGAAGAGAGGGGGGTGAGCAGCAGGTCACACCGAATGCAGAGAAATGAGCAGTCCATTGTCCCATGTCCTCCACCCGCCGAGGTTCACAAGGGACCACTCAGAACCTTAGGCCACCGGTTTGCAGAAACAAACCACAGAGGGCCAGGCTGGAGAAATCCAAAACCAGGGTTAAAGATGGGACAACAACGGCTTCATCGTATAATGTGAATGTTCAAGGGCTGGAGAGATGGCTCAGTGGGTGAAGGTACTTGTCAAATCTGATGGCTTGAGTTTAATCCCTGGGACTCACATGGTAGAAAGAGAAAGGTGGAGAACCGACTGTGGCAAGTTGCCCTCTGACCTCCACATGCACACCTTGGTACACACACACACACAAACAGGTGTAATAAAATATAAATAAAGTAAGCATTTAGGATTATTAAGACTAAGGTCACTAATTTATGGGAGTAATCACTTGATAGATTACTTGAAGATTACTTGAATAAAAACAACCACAAATGCAGAAATCTAGAGATAATGTCAGAGGGAGCCTTCCTGGTCTTCACTGTCTTTGATTCCTACCTAATGTAGAATAATTAAATCCTCTTCTTTGTCCTGCCACAGATACAAATACTGATTTTTATTAAATATCACTAAAATTAAACTTTGAGCCATGCTCAAACAAAACACTGCTTTGGAATATTAATAATTGCCAGAATACCTGAGAGCATCCTACCTTCTGATAACGCACAAAGGAGTGACATAGACAGACAATTTATCCTAAGTGGAGTTTTAGTGTTCAAGCCATCCCTCCCCTGGATGCCATTCGAGGACCAGATGCAGTGAGAAAGCAGTGATTCCTTCACACACATACTCAGGACATTGTAACTGCAAATGCCTGCTCTTCTTCTTCTTCTTCTTTTTTTTTTTTGGTTTTTCGAGACAGGGTTTCTCTGTGGTTTTGGAGCCTGTCCTGGAAGTAGCTCTTGTAGACCAGGCTGGTCTCGAACTCACAGAGATCCGCCTGCCTCTGCCTCCCGAATGTTGGGATTAAAGGCGTGCGCCACCACCGCCTGGCACCTGCTCTTCTTTTTAAACGTGTACTTATTTATTATGTGTATTTGCTTTTTGTTGTTGTTTCTTTGTATTGAGACAGAATCTCACTATGTTGTTGTGGGCGACCTGGAACTTGCTATGTAGACCAGGCTGGCACTGAACTCACAGATTCACCTGCCTCTGCCTCCCAAATGCTGGGATTAAAGGTGTGTGCCATCATCCAATGTCTCTGTGTGTGGTGTGTGTGTGGTGTGTGTGTGTGTGGTGTGTGTGTGTGTGTGTGTGTGTGTGTACAGATGTCATAATGCATGTGTCGGAGGTCAGAGAACAACTTGCAGGAATCAGTTGTTTCCTCCCACTTTGTGAGTTCAGGGATCAAACTCACGCTGTCAAGCTTGTGTGACGAGCAAGTGCCTTTACCTGCTAAGTCGTTTCTCCAGCCCTGCACCTGGCATTTTGGGAAGCGTCTCCACATCGACCATCAAAAGTCTCATAATGGCATTCAACGTCTGTTACTAATAACTATACTCCCCGAATGCAGAGAGCAAAGCCCAGAGCAGTCGGGTGAGGACGAATCCCTGTGAGGACTGCACTGTGGGCAGCTGGTGGTCCTCCAAGTCCAGCACACAGTAGGGACAACGGCCTCTTTGGGGCTAATCTGGGAGACAGATGAACCATGGCTGCCGGTCTTCAGCAGGTATAAGTTGAGGTGAGTCAGCGCTGGTGGGCACAGGGATCCTGATCCTCTCTACCCTTCACCCAGGTCACTCAGTCTGAGTCAGCCCCTGGCTAGCACGTACAGACAAGGCTCTGATGTTGTCCTTCCTAATCCCAGAGCCTCCCTGAAGAATTATGCCAGTGAAAAAGGCAGAAACCACTCTCCCCAGGTTCCACTCTCCCTGCCTGGTCTTCCCAGATCAGGTACAGGAAACAGGAACTAAGTACAAGGAGATTGCTGGAACTGCTAGTTCTTCTGTAAATTGCAAACCCATCCTACCCTACAGCTGTTGAGGAATATTTGATTGCCCTATGGACACTCCTAGACTGTTAATCAAGTTAACCTTGAACAGGGGCGGAGCCAGCGACTAGCCGACCAGAATTAGCCATAGAAAAGTCAGGAATTTGGATAGAGAAGACAAAAAGAAAAGAAAAGGGCAGAGCTGGAATTTGGTGAGTATTTTGGTTTTAGAAGTAAAGAGTCTGGGGGCTGGAGAGATGGCTCAGTGGTTGGGAGCATCGCCTGCTCTTCCAGAGGTCCTGAGTTCAATTCCCAGCAACCGCATGGTGGCTCACAACCATCTGTGATGGGATCTGTGCCCTCTTCTGGCCTGCAGGCAGAGTACTGAGAATACTGTATACAGAATAAATAAATAAATCTTTAAAAAAAAAAAAAAGAAGAAGTAAAGAGTCTGGGGCTGGAGAGATGGCTCAGTGGTTGGGAGCATTGCCTGCTCTTCCAAAGGTCATGAGTTCAATTCCCGGCAACCACATGGAAAAAAAAATAAAAAAAGAAGTAAAGAGTCTGCAACTCCAGCAAAAAAGAAAGGTCAGCCGGTTGCTTCTCAGCTTCTCTGATCTGGCGAATTTTCAGCCCCACATCTGAGTTTTGTTGGTAAATAGAACAAAAGAGACTTAGTTTACACCTTCATATTGAGGCCACAACAGAGCTGGCCAAAGAACCTGAAGACCCTCCAGGTCTCAGCCTGAGTAGCTGGTGGGGCACTGACGGGGAGGGGGCATGAGGTAGCAGATGATAATCAAGATATTAATAGATTCATGTGCAGTCACTAAGCTAACAGAAAAACATCACAAAGCAGACCAAACCTGCTACCAGGTACTCCATGGAGTCTGCTAACCCCAAACATCTCATTAATTTAATAATGATGACTGTACTGGCTAGTTCTAAGTTGACTTGACACAAACTAAGGTGATCAGGGAAGAGGGAGCCTCAGTTGAAAAAATGCTTTCATAAGATAGGACCCTAGGCAAGCCTGTAGGGCATTTTCTCAATTAGTGATTGATACATGAGGGCCCAGTCCATTATGGCTGGGGCCATCTAGGCTGTTGGTCCTGGGTTCTATAAAGCTGAGCAAGCTGTGGGGAGCAATCCAGAAAGAAACATCCCTCTCCGGCCTCTGTATCAGCTTCAATCTCCAGGTCCCAACCTGTTGGTGGGAGGCTGCGTGTTCCTTACCAGCTGCACAGACCACAAAATAATCACTCAGAAACTACATTATTTACAATATTGTTTGGCCAATAGCTTAAGCATATTGCTAACTAGCTCTTATATCCTAAACTAATCCATATCCATTAATCTATGCATCACCACGGGGTAGTGGCCTACTGGGGCAAAGTTTCAGCAGGCTCCACTAGAGGAATCTGTCCCCACTGGCAGCTACATGGCTTCTCACTGACTCCTCCTACTCTCTCTATATATCTCTTCTAGTCTGACTATATTCTGTTAAGCCACTGGCCAAAAGCAGCTTCTTTATTAACCAGTAAAAGAGACACATATACAGAAGGACTTCCCACACCATAAATAAAGAAGAAGGCTTTAACTTTAACATAGTAAAGTAACATGTAACAAAAACAGGTATCAAGCAAGAATTACAGTTACATATTTATATCTATTTTATCTTTTATCACAACTAAGGAAAACTATAATTATAACTATCTATTCTTCAACTCCATCAAAGACCCCAGAAGGATATACTATTACCTAAGTAAACAGGAAGTACACTTTAAGCAACTTCCAAAACTCTAGAATTGACAGAGACATCTTGCTACCTGGACAGTCACCCAAAGTTCTTCTGTAATGTTGTGAGCATCAGTCTTCAGCCTATAGGCCCATAGTATCTGGCAGACTTTTCCACGAAGCAGGAAATTTCAAAGACAGTTGCATCTATATTGGCAGTTTTTCAATCACTTTCTTCTGTGTCCTGCAGAATGTCTGGCAGACTCTTTCATGAAGCAGGAACCCTGAAGGACCGTCTCACCTTTAGGCAAGTTCAGCAGTCATTTCTCCATGGGTCCTGCATGCCCAACTCACACAGCATAACACCAAGCAGTCCAGGCAAGAGCAGTCTCTGTCCAAATAACCAACAAACTCCATAAAGCACCTCTTCAATGCCCATTATCCTCTTGAAGTAGATTGGTGCTGCCAGGAGCAGATGTGTCTCATTGTTATGAAAAGTTCTAAGTTATTAAAACATCTTAAATGCCATATTCTGAAGGACTCTGAAAGATTTGAAGAATACCTATCTAACTGAAATATATCTGTATATATATATATATATATATATATATATATATACCTAACTAACATGACTATCTATTAAACTGTATTTCTTAATTATACATTACATTATAAATTAGATGCACAAACACAATACCTTAATCAAGAACAGAAATATACATATAAAAATTGATCTTAAATTTGTATCAGTAAACCAAGGTCCATACCAATGCAAAGTATTCATCTCTATGCATATCCCCCTTTAAATGTAAACAAACATTTATAAACAATATTTGGGAATTTGGACATAGTTCTCTCTAAACTGCTTCCTGCATTTTGTTGGGTGAAATCTTTTGGGGGTGTTCACGTGACCTTTTGTAGGGTCTTGATCCATCAAACCACATTAGTCTGGAAGGAATTCATAGGTTCTCATCTTCTGTGGAAACAAAAGAAGAACCTCTTTCTAAAGCAACAAATCCTTAGACCCAAATTTTGAATTTAAGATACCTCTAAAACATATGTGTTGGCTTAGCTTAGCAGCATGTACAATGAAATGTCTCTCTGTACTTAGATCCTTCACCATCAAGAAATTCAAAGAAAACCCAATAATATACATAATCCAGACTCTCTGCATATATCCCATATTTACATGGCTTATTTCCTTTACTTCTATAATTTTTTCTACATGTTTACTCTGTCTCTTTAAAGACATTGTTTTATTTTTTAAAAAACCACTTACTTCTTTTCATAACTCTCTATACTCTTTTTCTTCTCTCTCCCAAGCCTACATACATTTATTCAGCACTGTGACCCACTTAGAGGTCTTTTTTTTTTTTTATCTGAATCTGTCTTTACTGTGTATCTGTAATTATTTTCTGACCAGCAGCACCTTTTTAAAAATGCTAAGTGTGTGTGGCTAGGACCAACTCTGCAGCTTTGCCTGTTGGCTCTGCCCAGTCCAACATGGCAGAGGCATGTTCACTGCAGAAGAGAGCCATTCTCTCCACCCCAGATCCAGGGTTGGGTCACAGAAGGTCTGTGTTGCCATTAAGCAAATTGTAGCACTCTGCTCACAAACCCCATTCAAATGCTCAACCTCCTGAAAGAGCCAGAGTTCATGCTGGCAGCACAGACCAGGAAGCTGCTGTTTTGAAACCATGCAGTTTTTTGTTTGTTTGGTTTTTGGTGTTTGTTTCTGATTTTCTTATTTGCAATACTATTTGGCCAATAGCTTAAGCATATTGCTAGCTAGCTCTTATACCTAAACTAACCCATCTCCATTAATCTGTGCATCACCACAAGGTAGTGGCCTACTAGCTGGGCTCCAGAAGAAACTACATGTCTTCTCACTGACTCTGCCTACTCTCTCTCTCTATAGATATCTCTTCCATCTTGGCTATATTCTGTTAAGCCATTGGTCAAAAGCAACTTCTTTATTAATCAATAAAAACAACACATACACAGAAGGACTTCCCATACCACCTGCCTGCTTGAGTTCCTGTTTTCGCTGCTTTTGATGATGAACTGTTTTATGGAACCATGAGTGAAATAAACCCTTTTCTCTCTGAGTTGCTTTTGGTCATGGTGTTTCATCACAGCAATAGTAACCCTAACTGAGACAATGACACTTCCTTTTGACTATTTTGAGTCCCAGCTATCAGTCTGTTATGGAACTTTATTGGCGTTGAATAGCAAATTCAATCTCTCTTTAAAACAAAACAAAACAGGCTCTCACAGTCAGGCTAAAGTCAAATTCTCTGTGCATCTGAGAATGACCTTGAACTTCTCATTCACCCTCTCTACCTCATGAGTTCTGGGATTAATGCACAGGATGCATCACCATGCTTAATTTATCAGCACGGGGCTTCAGCACTCTAAGGACGCGTTCACCCAACTGAGCCATATCCCTAGCCTCAATACAACTTTATGAGTCTGCCTTTGTAACTTCTGCCTTCTAGATTCCTTTCCCCTCTATTTCCTGACTTCTAATGGAGTCACTTGGAGCGTTTACCCACTGGTATGTGCTGTCTTATTATGGATTTCCTATTATATTACAGTTGAAGCAGCATATTTTTATGTATATGTACAAGTAGACTCTGGTCACTATAAAAGGGTATGACAAAATGATTGTCATAAAAAGAAGACTTAGTGGAACCAGGCTGAAAGTCATCATCTTGGCGAACTTTCTTGCTTGTCCCTGGTTCTCTGCTCACTCCTCCTTCCTCCCTCCCTGGAACTATTCATCTGGGCTCCTTAGCTCAACACTTCACAGACTTTGCTTTGATCTCTTGGGCAAACAAGGCTCTGTTGGCTTCATTTTCTGCTAAGAACAATCCCAGCCATTCTGTGCACCTTCTTCAGAGCCTCTCTCAGGCTATGTTCTGGTATAGTTATTCCAGCTTGGTCCCCATCTGGAATCCCTTATGGGTTGTCACTGAAGGTGAGAGTTGTCCCTATGCTCCTCTCATAACAGTAGTAAAATTACAGTTATGAAATAGCAATGAAAATAATTTTATGGTGGGGAGTCACTCTCCTGTCCATGACATCAGTGCCCAATGCTTCTTCGCTATCTAGGCTTAGCTCCCTCTAGCTGAGCCCCTGGAGCTGCTTATCACCTGCCATCTATAGCTTCTATGTCCTCACATCTTCAATAGCTTATTCCCTTACAGCAAGGCACAATTAAGGTTGTCTTCTACATGGACAGACATCTTCCAAAGCAGTGACTCTCAGCTATCCTAGTGCTGTGACCCATTGATACAAGTTCCTCCTATCGTGGTGATCCCCACCATAAAATTATTTTCATTGCTATTTCATAACTGTAATTTTACTACTGTTATGAATTCTAATGCAAGTATTTTAGAGACAGAGGTTTGTCAAGGGGCTGAGACTCACAGGTTGAGAACCGATTCACTAAAGGACCCTGCTCCCAAGGTCTTTATTTCTGTAGTTGTTACTGCAACACTCCAGTGCAACCAGGTCAGCTTGACTAGGTATCCTTCACTCTACTCTGCTAATAAGATACCAAATGAATTAAACTAAAAGGACATTCTGGCCAGGTGGTGATGACAGACGCCTTTAATCCCAGCACTTGGGAGGCAGAGGCTGGCAGATCTCTGTGAATTCGAGGCCAGCCTGGTCTACAAGAGAGAATTCCAGAACATGTTCCAAAGCTACAGAGAAATGTTGTCTCGAAAAACCACACACACACAAAAGAAAAGAACATTCTGAAAATTTTCTGTTTTTTTAAAGTTTTAATACACCTTTAAAGATTATTTTATGTTAATGGATGTTTTGCCTGTGTTATGTGCACCATGTGTGTGCAGTGCCCAGGGAGGCCAGAAGAGGGCAGTGGATCCTCTGGAGCTGGAATTCCAGATAGTTGCGAGCCATCATGTGGGTGCTGGGAATTGAACTGGAGTACTTTAGAAGATCAGCTAGTACTCTAACCACCAACCCATCTTTCCAGCCCCCTGTTTTGTGAAAAATTTAAACATTATATTAATCAGCCTTTTGTCATTGTTACAAAATACCCAAACAAAAAGCATCCCAAGAGAACCAGAGGGTTACTGGGGACAAAGTATACCAGAACAGGACTATCGAGGAGGAATACTCTTTCAGGATACTCTCCCTCCCCTCCCCATTCTATGACTTATTCCCTCCAACAGGCACCACTTCCTAGTTTCTACCACTTCCTAATCATGCCATCAAACTATGACTCCCTCAACGAAACGATCCTTTAATTAAGTCAAAGCCCTCTTGGTCCAACCACTTGTTGTTAAGACAGGTCTCAAGGATAGCCTTAAACTCCTGCTCTTTCTTTCTCCACCTTGGTAGTACTGGGATTATGGATGTGTACCACCAGGCACTTCTCAGAAAGGGGGAACACTCAAAAATTTTTTTGAAAGATTGGGACAAGTCAAAAGAATAGAACACAGAGGTCAGCCTAGAGGTACTGCCACTGGCCAGGTCTGGGACAGGTTGAGTATCAAAGCAAGTAATAGCAGGGATGAATTGCAAACCCTTGAATCAAACTGGAACCTGTGAGCCATACTGATGATGAACAGATGGATGGGTAGGTGGTGGATAAGACTACAAAGCTTCTTGAGGTAAGGGCCTGGCTATTAGTAAAAGGAGTGATGGACATAGAAATGCATTACTTGTGCCATCTGAGAGGTGGTTGGTCCAGGGAGGAACTTTTCTCACTGTGCTGAGACTAGTGAGTAGAAATTTTCTGAAGAACTGACTATCCATGCAACTACAAATATTGCCCAGAAATTTTTACTAACTTGCAGACTGAAAAGGAATAATATGATGGAAAAATCTGGCAGACAGTTAAATCACACACGGTGTATATAAATTCACACAGGCACACACATACATATAAATAATGCATCTTTTAAGAAATTATTAACCAGCCAGGCAGTGGTGGCGCACGCCTTTAATCCCAGCACTCGGGAGGCAGAGGCAGGCAGATCTCTGTGAGTTTGAGGCCAGCCTGGTCTACAAGAGCTAGTTCCAGGACAGGAACCAAAAGCTACGGAGAAACCCTGTCTCGAAAAAAAAGAAAGAAAGAAAGAAAGAAATTATTAACCAAGCATAGTGATGCCTATAATCCTAACATTGGTGAGGTCATGGCAGACAGATCTCAAGTTCAAGGCCAACCTAAGTTACATAGTGAGACCCTGTCTCAAGTATACTAAACGTTATTATGCTGTTAATGTATGTGTTAGGTGTCATTCTGTGACATGCTTCCTTCACAGGGACTAACTGCCCACAGCTATCTTTGATGCTTCAATAATTATATGCCCAGCTCTAGGTGGGTTCCGAGCCACCTGCCTAACAGTTCCTTTCCCAGCCTTTCTTGTATATGGGTGTGGCCATATGTCTGAACTCTGGCCAATAGAATGTGAGCAAAAATGATAATGCCATTTCTAGGTCATCCCCGTAAAAGGAATGTTTTGTGCTCTCTTTGCTTTCCCCTTTCTTACTGATTAGCATGCAAATGTGATGACAAGAGCCAGTGCAGCCACCTTGAGGCTCAGAAATGAAGCCACATGACAGAGACAATGTATTGGCTTTGGACTATCTATCTTGGTGAGAGAAAAATTAAAAGCTGTTTTGTTTAATCACCATATATAGGGGATACTTTGGCTATATTCTAAATAATATTTCATGTCACTACTTTTATTTTACCAATACATGTTTATGTCTTTATCTCAAATTTTTAAAGAATTATTTTGTTTATTATTTATACAGTGTCCTGTTTGCATGTTTGTCTGAAACCAGAAGGTATTAGATCTCACTATTAATGCTGTAGTTGCTGGGATTTGAACTCATGACTTCTGGAAGAGTAGTCAGTGCTCTTAACCTCTGAACCATCTCTTTCCATCCCCAAATTTTACCCTTGTATATCCACATTTTAAAACTATACTGTTAGCAAGTGGATCAACTAATTTTTTTCAATTAGCTTATATGTTCATTTACATGTTTTAAGATTATTTTTGCTGCCACTACAATTGAATGCTATAGACAGACCTCAGGCTGTCTGTAGAATTCTGGGGCCACATCCTTTTCTCCTCAACATTCTTTCTACACTGTTCCATTGTTCTTGTGTCATCTAAAAGTCCTGAGAAGTCTGAGGCCATCCTCTCTTTGTTTAGTAGACCGTTGGCTTCATCTCTCTGGATATCTGCAGTAGGATGCTTCTCTTTTTATTTCAGTAACTCCGAGTTTCTGAAAAGCCATTCTTTCCTCTCGAGTATATTTACCCAGTCTCCTTGGACTATGGTAAGTCCTGTTGTGTTGTCATACTGAGGGAGTTTAGTTTCAGAACAGCTTTTTTTGTTGTTGTCCAGTTCCATCCATTTTTCTCTTCAAAGGCACACCAGCCGCGCTGGATCGACCTAACCGTCACACGGGGCGCTGTCCCCTCCTGTCACCCAGTGGCCTTCGGTGGGATGTTTGCTAGTCTGTCATCCACATCAATGACTTGCTTTTCTATCATATCAGCTGCAGCTTCTGATGTGACTCCGAGAATTTAAGAGTTTTTATTTCCTCTGTTTCTTCCTTTTCTCTTCCCATCAGAATCTTCCATTCTGGTTCCATTAGTCCCCCAGTGCAGCAAAGATTGTTGTCAAGTATTTTCTCCTGTTTTCTGATATATTTCCCTTCTGACATACAGTCACTTATGTTTCTGTTGGCATCAGTCGAGGGGGAGCGCTGTTCTGTGTACAGACCCCATGGTAGATCTTTACTAGGGAGTGGCGACCATTTAATTTTAAAAGAAATATTTATCTTGAGCTAAAAAAATTTCTTTAACTATAACTTCTGTTTCATAACAAGTTAGTGGCTGGAGAACTAACCTAAACATCAGCACAAGGAACCTACAAGGCAAACCCAGAAAGAGGAGCATCCTGCACACAGCTCACTAATGCTTTCACTATTAGTGTCCTAAGAAAGAGACTTTACCAGATAGAAACAAACCAAGGGGAAAGGTGAGCTCTTGGGTTGGATACTGATTTTAATAAGCCAGATGTGGCAATAATTTAGCTGCCTAGGGAAATTGCAATGCACCCTCTGGTGGCACAAGATGAAAACATATGATCACAACTGTAGTATTGAGTAAATGAAACTAGTGACCAAAAGTCTGTGAAACAATAGAATACGAGAGCATTAATGGTGGGTGTGCTTGTCAGTCTCAATGCAGGAGCCAGATACCAGGGAATCAAGTGTTCAAGGTCATCTTCAACATAGTGAGGTCAAACCAACCTGAATACCTAAGACTGCATTCTGAAACAAAACCAAAACCCCAATACAATGTTTTGGCTTTGCACATACCTATACTCACACAAACCATACAAAGTTATAATGTTCTCCAAAAATTAGGAGTATTCTGGACTTTTTTTAAAATTATCTAAGGGCTGGAGGTGTAAGTTAGTGATAGAACATTTATCTGGTATTTGCAAGGACCTGAATTCAATCCCCAATACCAACATACATATGCCCACACATGCCCATGCATGCACACACACGTGCATGCACACACACACACACACACACACACACGTATTAGAGCTAGCTAGACAAAGTAGCTTACTCCTGTAATCTCAGAACGTGGGAGCCTGAGGTAAGAAGACCACCAAGTGTGCAAGCTCAATTGGCCACGTAATGAGTTCCAGGGCAACCTGGCTTGAGTGTGACTTTGTCCCCCCAAAAAAGTTTTAATAATCTTTTTGTATACTGAAAGCAAAACCCAAGCATCACACTCGTTAGAAGAATCTGCGCTGTGAGTCACACCCACCAGCCTGGGGTGATTTCGTGTCACACTTTTGGGGGGGAGGGTTTCACATTGTCTTTTAAAGTCCAGATATCTTTTTTATAGTTAAAATAACAGCACAAGTGATACCATTTCCAACTTTTTGGCACAGTGCAGTGAAATTACTCATATCCACAGTGGAGCAGCCTTCACCACGTATCCCTCTCCAGAGGTGGCTCACACTGCTAAGCAGACATTCTGTACCCAATAAAGACAAACTCCATGCTCTCCTCTACCTAACCTTAAAAAAACCCTTTCAGGGCATGGTGACACACAACATTTAATCCCAGCATTTGGAAGGCAGAGGCAGGTAGACTTTTGCGAGTTTGAGGCCAAACTGGTCTACAAAGTAGGTTCCAGGACAGCCAGGGCTATATAGTGAGAACAAAAAGAAAGGAAAATAGAAGGAAGGAAGGAAGGAAGGAAGGAAGGAAGGAAAGAAAATGAAAGGAAAGGAAAGAAGAGAAGAGAAGAGAAATCTTTAAATAGCAAGCCTTAAGCTGCACAGAGGCTGGTCCAGCCCTAACTAACACCCAGAGATTCTGGTCACTTTGAGCAAGCATCAGAACACGTCCTTCCAGAAATCTCCACAGCTGCCACCATCAAATATTCAAAGAATGGTCATTATGGTAGCACCACACCACCTAACACGCGAGGAGCACAGGAGCACTGTTTTCTAGTGTTGAAGGAAACAGTCGCCCTCCCCAGAAGCCACAAGTTTATATGCTAAGGTTCAGATACCCTGCAAATTAACTTTGTTATCACCTAAAACTGTGGTGAACAGTTTACCATTTGCTGCAAAATTGTTCTGATGAGTGAGCAAGAGGTCTATGTAGCTTCAGCCAGTTTTAGGTTTGACTCAGTCTAATTTCAAAAATCCAAATTTGGGTTGTGGACATGGTTAAGTCTACAGCAGAGTCTCAATCCCTGGGCCCCACATGGTGGCAGAAGTGAGCAGGCTCCCTCCAACCTCTGCACATGTGCTACAGCACCACCCCACATATACAGCCACATACAAAATAATACATACATGCTAAAAATTCCTAATTTGTTTTTTTTTCATAAATAGAAATTCACAGTTCAGGATTGGAATGGAAATTTTATTCCAGTTTGGGGAGGGGGGAGTAGGGAGGGAGACGGGAATAGGGAGTAGAGAAGAGGGATGCCTTCTTCCTAAAATAACTGCTCCCAGAAATTTTACTTGAGCTTATATGTCTTTCAATAGAATCGTCGCATAGCTTTACCTAGATGCAAGAGAAGTCACTTGTAGAAGAAGCAATGCACTTTTATTCTAGATGGTTTATGTCCAAGTAAATGTCAGCAATTTCCGTGCCCCAGAAATGGACATCAAATGGATATACTATGTCTAAAAGAATTTTTTAGTATTAAGGTTATTTCTTTGGTCTCTCTTTTATTCCTTTCTTTTCACAGTTGTAAACAATGTTGTGTTTAACAGAAAGAAGTGGAAGAAGTATTGGGGTAAATTACATTGTAATTAAAATAACTTGAAGCACTGGTGTTGGAAGGCTAGGGGTCAAGGAGAAGATAGACACCTTGAAACACCATTGATACAATTGTTCAGCATCTTGTTTAGAGCCAAAAGTGCTGTTATAATTAACTTTCTAGACTAGTGCTAAAGCATCCTTCCACTGCAGGTCAAGGAACACCGCGGAAGCCGACTTCGTGTCCCTAGATGAAAAAGAACAGAGTCAACTTCCCAGTTGACTTTGGGATGTCTCGGTGGCTACATTTCTTGAACCCAGCATCTAGCGCAGCAGGCTGTGCTGTGGTTAAGCGCCAACTGTGAAAGGCGCACAGCTTGTTAACAGCCATCACTTGTGTATCGTATTTTTGGTTTCCAGGGGGATGCAAACCACAGGGTGTGGTCTATTACTCCATCCTTAGAGAATCTCACAAGGGGGCGGCATTTTATCCCACACTGTAAGCAGATGAAAACGAGGAATGTGAGTTGGGCACCTCATCGCTTCCCAAGGAGTTGGGCGGTGTAGCCTCGTGACCAGGGGAGAGGGCTGATGGAACCAGACCAGGAAGACTTCATGATGCTCAGCCTCTTCCTGACTTTATAATGAAATACAGGAGTAACATCTAGGCCTGTCCTTTGTATATCTGGTGGCCAAACCATTTTTCTATTTATCACATTTGACCTCGATGGTGATATATTAACAACTCCTAGAATTTTGTCCAAGTTAGAATACTATGTCTCCTTAAATTGACTTTGAATAGTTGTCAGCCTGCTTGGTTCTTTGAGCCACACCATGCCCACTATTTGGATTATTTTTTCTTTCTTTGGCTCTTGGGGAAGATACATGATTACTGAGACCAGGATATGGTGGTGTCCCTGCCAACTGGTACCCTTCCACAGTCAGCCTTGTAAGAAACTTATTGCTTCTCCTGCTCCTTCAGTTTTGACTTCCTAAGGGAACAAGATCCTGCAGCTGCAATCAGCCATAGCAGGCAGAGAGCAGGCACCAGCAGCTGTCCTAGAAGCAGAAATGGTTCTTGCATGTAAATCAGGGTGCAGGGAGAGGTCACGCTAAATTAGAGTGTGGGAGCTTCATGTCATGTTAAGCCAGAGTGTGAGAGGCTGACGTCATGCTAAATCAGGGTGTGTGGTTGGGGGATGATATCATGTGAGATCCTGGAAATGAGTATTGAATAGATGAATAGCCATCAGCTCTTTGCATTGTTTAGGATAATTTTCTCTAAGAGAGTAAGGGAGTAGGCCAGCAGGATTGCTCAGTGGTGAGATGTTTCAGCAGATAAAGGCGAGTACCTAACCATTGAGCCTGATGAACCGAGTTTGATCCCCAGAGCCCGTAAGTTGTTCTCTGACTTACACACATGCTGTGACACACTCACCCATGCGTGCACATCAATCAGTCACTCAATCAAATGTAAAGTAAATGGGGGAGCTTGAACTTCATGCTGCAAGTCCATCCTCTCAGAAGTGAGGAGGTTGAGGCAGAAATATGGCAAGTTCACGTTCTGTGTGAGCTGGGGATAAAGTTGGGCAGCTCAAACAGCATGTGAGGGGCCCTGGGTTCAGTCCCCAGCAACATACACACCACACACACACACACACACACACACACACACGCACAGGCACACACACATCACATACACACATACGCACACACACGTCACATACACATATATGCACACACACAATCACATATACACACACATCACACATATATATGCACACACATCACATACACATATACGCACACACACATCACACACACGCACACACACACACACACACACACACACACAGGTCAGGGAAGGTTGAGAGTCAGGAAGGACCTTCCTTCTGGGCAGTAGCAGGAGCTTCCTAACTGCCTCAGGCTTTCCTAGAAAACTCTATGACTGTTCCACGTAGGCCCCAGAGAAGGACTTGGGATGTTAGTGCATAAGTGACCAACACTGTCTCGGGAGGAAATGGGAGGCTCCCCCCGCTTCCCTTTCTTGCAGGCCTACTGTGGTTTTTCATGATGTCATCCATTCATCATTGTGAGCTGACCAGCTGCCCCCCAGGCCTTGGCCAGCGGCCCAGGGTCAGAAGGGAAGAAAGAGATCCCAGGACAACTGTGCAGAGGGCCCCTGAGCATGTGCAAACAGGATGACATCAGTTCCACCTAGACAGTCTTGGTGGAACTCGAAGAAGACTGTAAAAATTATAAGACCTTATCCAACCTTCCCTTCCTTGAATGCCTGGGAAAAATTCAGGGGCCTCTTGCCTGTGGAAGGGGAGCCGAACCCTGGAGTGGGCCTAGGAGTGGAGGAAGGACTGCTCTGCCAGATGGTTCGTTCTCCAGAATTCAACCTGTTTCCTAACTCTGTGGTGTTTGAAAGCAACTTTGTCCAGGTACTCTTGGGTGACTCAGAACAGCCCTCCTTGATTTTTCTAAACCCGTTCCCGAGATGGGACCGAAAGAGTTATCCTTAGGACCGCCGTGGGAGATGAGCTGATGCAGGAGAATTAGCGGGCTGAGACACAGGCTGGCCAGGGCTTCTCCTGTAAGTGTACACACAGCAAGAAAAGCCAGGCATCCTTTGCTGAGTGGAGGATGCGGCACTGGAATCCCTAATTTATGTTATTTCCAGGTCTATCACCTGATGCCAAGTTAAGGCAGTGAGGTTTTTTGACACAGGGTTTCTCTGTAGCTTTGGAGCCTGTCCTGGAACTAGCTCTGTAGACCAGGCTGGCCTCGAACTCCCAGAGATCCGCCCGCCTCTGCCTCCCGAGTGCTGGGATTAAAGGCGTGTGCCACAACTGCCCGGCTGACTTGGTGTGTTTTTATCTCCTTGCCTGGGCTCCCCTTGAGCCAGACAGAACTTTGAAGGAGGGACCATGAGGATGACTGTTTTCAAAGCAAAGTCAGGAAACTGTCATCAAGGGAGTATCTACAGACACGAAGCAGATGCCAAGGAACCCCTAAGTTACTTTTCTTGCTCTGTGTTAATAGTAGGTCCTTTAAGTCTTATTTAAAAATTCTACCTGGTGGTACAGTCTGTAATCCCAGCCCTCGGGATGTTGAGGCAGGAGGATACCCTTGAGAATGGATCTATCCTGGGCTATAGAGTAAGTCTCCGTTTTGCTTCATTGTTTTTCTTGTTTAAATAACTAAAAAAAATAATAATAATTTAAAAAACATCCATAAGCCCCACTAGAGTCTTCAAACCAATACAGGTTAAAATATTTGCCAAAAAGCAATGCTTAAGTCCTCCTTTCTAAGGGACATTTGGCAATGTCTGAGGACATTTTCAGTTGTCAGAATTTGGATGCTAGTTTGCTAAGGGCATCCAGGATACAGAGGCCAAGGACGCTGCTAAACACTCCCACAACACAGCATGGCCTTCTTCCCACAAAGAAGCTAAGTGACTATCATAGTGTGGAGGCACGTGCCTTTAATCCCCACACTCAGGAGGCAAAGGCTGGCAATCTCTCTGGTCCTGGTCTGCACAGAGAGTTCTAGGCCAGTCAGAGCTATCAAAACCAAACATCAGTGCCGAGTGAAGAATCTCGGCTGAAACATCTTGCTGCTTTTTGCAAATGCTCAGGCTGGGCCCGGGGGCTTCATTGCAGGTCAGAAGGGGGAGCAGAAACTGGAAAGAAATCTACAAAGCCTCCAACACAATGGCCCTTGGGGTGACCTCCTCCGTGCCTTGCCTACCCCTTCCAAACATCCTCCTTATGGCCAGAGTCAAATGGCATCAGGGGCAAAGCCAGACATGGAACAGACCATCCACAGCCCCGAGCATCATCCTGAAGAGGTAAGCAATGCAGATGAGAGTGAGGGGTGAGGGGGTAAAGGGCAGGCCGAGGTGGAGGCTGCCTGGTGCTAAACTCCAGATGGGGTGAGCTGAGAAGTCACTACAGTGACGTTACTTGGAATTTTATTATGTTGTTTTGTTTTAAACAAGATCTTTTATGGCCCAGGCTAGCCATGAACCTACTCTGCAGTCAAGGCTGGCCTTGAATTCTTGATCCACCTGCCTCCTCCTTCTGTGTGCTTAGATTCCAAACGTGCACCACAGGAGGCTGGGGAGGTAGTCCAATCATAGTGCCTGCTGTGCAAACACGAGGAGACCTGGACTTTATCCCCAGAACCCGTGTTTAAAAAAAAATGGGTATGGTGGTTCACATGGTGATTGCAGACCTGGGAGGTAGAGGTAGGGAGATCCTGGGGTCTGCTACCCACCCAGCCTAGCCTAGCTAATAAGTTCCAGGGTTAGTAAGAGACTCTGATTTTAAATAAATAAATAAATAAATAAACCAAGGTGGAAAATGCTTAAGAAATGGGACTTGGGGTTAACCTCTGACCTCCACGTACTTGCACACACACCTCCCCAAACACAGGTGGGTGGGAGTGGGGAAACATGTCTCACAGGGAGATGGATGATGTGCATGAGCTCCCGAGTTTGGATTATCAGGAGCCACGCAAAAAGCCAAGTACAATGTGTGCCTGTAACCCCAGAGATAGTGCAAGGGGTTAGAGGAAGAGAGTGGATCCTAGGGACGAGCCAGCTAGTCTAGCCAGATGAAGAAACCATAAGCTCGGGATTCCACGAGCAATGTCTGAATAATTTTGGTGGAAGTTTTCGAGTGACTGTCTTTCCAACTCACAAGCCCACTCCCTTCCTCACGAGTGCCTTTTTTCTTACATTTTTTAAAGTTCTGATTTTGTTTTAAGCATGTGAATGTTTTGCCTGCATGTCTGTCTGTGTGCCATGTTAAGTGCCCAGTGCCTGCAAAGACTCAGATCCCCTGGAGTTATAAATGGTTATGAGTCACCCTGTGATTGGCAGGTCTTCTGTAAGAGCAACGCGTGCTCTTTTTCTTTCTTAAGCAACTGCCCCTTTAAAAAGATGGTGGGGGCTGGAGAGATGGCTCGGTGGTTAAAAGCACTTGCTCCTCTTCCATAGCAGCCAACAACTGTCTGTAAGTCCAGTCTCAGGACACCAGACACTTCTGGATAATGTGGGCACTGCCTACATGTGGTGCACAGATAGACACGCACACAAATCCCCATATGCATAACGACAAATAATAAAATAAAATTTTAGACGGCATGGTGACACATGCCTTTAAGTCCAGTCCAGCACTTGGAAGGCAGAGGTAGGTGGATCTTTGTGGGTTCTAGGCCGGCCTGGTCTACATAGTGAGTTCCAGGGCAGGCAGAACTACATAGTGAGACCCTGTCTCAAAACAAGCAAGCAAGCAAACAAACATTTTTTAAATAGTGGACTGCACTAGGGGAAGACAGTGGCATTGAATCCTGGCTACCACACACAAACACATACATGGGTAACCTCACGCCTGACAAACATGCATGCATATAACACACACAAGTCTGGTGAGACAAGACAGGCCTTTCACAGGAAGGACTTGGGGCAAAGGGAAGCTCAGGGACAGGAGTGGAGGCTGGTCTCCAAGCTTGTCTTCCTGCTTCACGCTTCTGATTTAACGGGTGCGCAGCTAACTAGACTCAATTTCTGTATCACAAGTCACTGGCTGCAGTTTTCCTCTATAAAGCAAACTGCCGAAGTCCCGCTTAGAGCTGTAGCAAATGGTAGCATAAGGCTTGGGATAGAACCTCCATCTTGATGCTTGGGCCTTGTATCCGTTTCCTTTCTGTTGCTGTGATAAAAAAAAAAATACCCCAACTAAAAGCAGCTTAGGGGAGAGAGGGTTCATTTTGGCTTACAGTTCCCCCGGGACAGAGTCTGTCGTGGCGGGGAAGGGGAGACAAGGTAGCAAGAGCAGGAAGCTGGCTGATGATATTGCATCTAAACAGGAAGCAGAGAACAGGAAATGAGGTCTGGCTGTAAAATCTCAACGCTCTCCCCCGCCACGCCCCCAGTGATCCACTTCCTCCTTCTAAAGGTTCCGTATACTACCTTCCCTAATGGCACCATTAGCTGGGGACCGCGTGTTCAAACAAGTAAGAGTCTGGGGATATTTGACATTCACTCCACAAAAGGCTTCCTTACACAGTCTGCAAATCATCTCAAGAATCTCTAGATGTTACCAGAGGTCCAGGAAACCCCTTCATCCCTCCGAGCTACCTCGTGAGGAGCTCTCCATTATGTTGGTGTACCTGTAGCAAGTACTGCCCCCTACAGGTGACTAATGTCTTATCTAAGCCAGGTCCTTGAATGAACAAGTTGTGCAGGTGGGTCAGCTCCCTTTGCGTTTTTTCAAGGAGGAAATGGCAAAATCTCATGTCTCCGGCCACCGTACTCCTGAGCTCCATCTGTGACGGGACCCAGGGAACACTGGCATGAGAATCGTGGCAGTATGAGAGAGGCAGATCCCAGGGCCACAGCCCAGACCGACTGAATCTGAATCTTTGGGATTGTCTCTGAGAGTCCGCATCAAGCGCTCCAGGGAAATCTGCTTTCCCCAGAGTTTAGCACCACTGGTCAAGAGCTCTCTTTCCTTCCTCTAAAAGCCCCCACCCTTAAGGAGACATGTCAAAGTGATGGGGTTGTCCAGGTGTCTTCTTCTGTGTCTTAGTATTCTTCCTTTGAAGTTTGTGGAGCTTCAGATCTGTGACCACCATGAACGCATCCTGAGGTTGAGGACAGTCACCGAGAAGATCTACTTCCTAAAGCTCCACCCTGACCACCCTGAGACTGTCTTCCTCTTTTGGATCCGCCTAGTTCAAATTCTCCAGAAGGGTCTGTCCATCACCACCAAGGACCCTAGCATTCTGGTCACTCACTGCCTGGTACCCAAGAGCCTCTGCAGCCCATGTGGAAGGTCCGAGGTAAGAAATCCCCATTGCCATCCTTCAGCCAAGACCAGAGTTGGAGAAAGGAGATTTGAGCAGCCGCTGCTGAGTGCCCGAAGCAGGTGCCCTCAGCTTTAACTCTATGCCAGACATGGTAACATTTGTAAACACAGAATACCCCTTTCTAAATAACTATGCTTCCAGTAAAGGCACACAGTTGTGCAACCATCAGCCATCGCCACAATTCAGTGAAAAGAAACAAGAGAGAAGCCCTTTGTTTTTGCTTATTTTTTTTGTTTGGCTTTTTTGAGCTGGCCTCAAACTCATTGTGTAGCCAAAGTTGGCCTTGAGATGTTGAGCCTCCTTTCTCTAGCTCCCAAGTCCTGGGATTACAGGCATGTTCAACCATGCCAGGTCAAAAGAGACTTTTCTGGTATACCTGTATGTGTGCGTGTGTGCATGCATGCATGTGTGTGTGTTGAGTGGTGGTATGCACTGTGAGGGGCATGCCGAAGCCAGAGGAAGACTTCAGGTCTATTCCTCTATTGCTATTTGCCTTATTCCTCTGAGATAGGGTATTTCATGGAACCTGGAGCTCGAGGGATTTTTGCTAGACTAGTGACCAACAAGCCCCAGCAATTCTCCTGTCTCTGCTCTCCAACCCCTCACCCCCAGTGCTAGGGTTAGAGGTGGGTGTTGCTGTGAATGGCTCTTTACACAAATGCTAGGGATTTGAACTCAGGTTCTAATTCTTTCACAAGTACTATTACCCACTCCCTAGCCCATGAGGGAATTTTTAGCGTTTTCATTATCTATTCTTTTTTTTTTTTTTTTTTTTTTTTTGGTTTTTCAAGACAGGGTTTCTCTGCGGCTTTGGAGCCTTTCCTGGAACTAGCTCTGTAGACCAGGCTGGTCTCGAACTCACAGAGATCCGCCTGCCTCTGCCTCCCAGTGCTGGGATTAAAGGCGTGTGCCACCACCGCCAGGCTCGTTATCTATTCTTAACACCTCTTCCTCCCTCCCTCCTTGCACCCTGTGTGATGTGTGTGTGTGTGTGTGTGTGTGTGTGTGTACATGTACAAGTATACACGTGCCATGGCACACATGTAGATGTCAGAGGACAGCTCACCTCAGGTGTCAATCTTCATCTTCTACCTTACTTCAGACAGGGTCCCTGGTTCTCCTATGTGCACTCCAGGCTAACTGGCCCTCGACCGTTTGTGGATTCTCCTGTCTCTGGTTCCCATCTCACCACAGGCACTCTGAGGTTCCATACGTGAGCTGCTGCACCTGATTTTACGTGCATTCTGGGCATCAAGCTCTTTACTCGTTGACATCCTTTCATTACCTTCTCTCTTTTCTAATTCTTTTCTCTTCTAGGAGCTGAGGACCCAACCCAGGGCCTTGCATGCACTTGCTAGGCAAGCACTCTACCATGGAGCTAAATCCCCAACCTCAACATCCTTTTGTTAAACGTACCCCTACATGATTCCCTGTGTTGATACCCTTGTGAATGTAGTTGTTGGAGTTCTGTTTGAGGCTGGATCCTGCTGCAGAACTCAGGATGGCCTACGACTTCCAGCCTCCTGCTTTAGCCTCCACGTGCTTAGAGTACAGGCGCGTGCTGCAACGCATGGACTTGGAACCATGTGGGTGTTGTATTTGTTTGAGGCAGGGTCTGATTTATTCATGCCTTTGAGTTACAGTCCAAGATATCAGGAGTGTTCAACAAGGGAAGTTGGCAAGCAACTTAAGAATAGGTTGTAACAACAAGTTTGAGGTCACCCTGTGCCCTGACAGAAGAGAATACCTTGTCCCTATAGTAACAATAAAACCCTCAAATAAAAATAACAAAGAAGCCAAAAATAAATAAATAAATAAATAAATAGGAAGCAAAAAAGAAGAATGGGTTGTAGGCTGTAAGTTCGAGGCTGGCCTGGTCTACAGAGCAAGTTCCAGGACAGGCTCCAAAGCTACAGAGAAACCCGGTCTTGAAAGGAAAAAAAAAAAAAAAAAGAATGGGCCATGGGGTAGAGTCTTCAGAGAAACATTGAGAAAGCCCAAGTACTGAGCTTTGTGCTTTTGCTTTGGGCAGTATATGAAAAGGGGGTAAACAAGAAAAGGAAGAGCTACAGTTTTTGAGGCACAGAAAAAAGAGAAGGTTTAATAGTGAGGCTCTGGGAACAACTGTATGGGAGGGGGCTTCAAGGAACGAAAAGCACATTATTTTATTAATGGCATATTATGCCATTCTTCCCATCTCCTCAGTATGTCTTTAGGTGCATCAGATTTTCTGAGAGATATCTGATGATCAGGTGATTGATTGGCCCCCTTGGGGAGGATCCCTGGGACTCGCTGACCAGCCAATTCGGTGGAGTCAGTGAGAGCCAGGTTCAGCAAAAGGCCTGTCTTAAATATCAGGTGGAAAATGATGGAGGAAAACACTCAGTGTTGACCTGTAGCCGCTACGTGTGGACTCATTCGTGCAGGTTCAAGTACAGTACCTACCCACAAAGCAGCTGTGTAGAGGACTTTTATTAGAGGAACTCATTTTTTTAAGCATGAATTTCTCATAATATATATATACATTTAAATATAAAGCAATTAGCACTAGGTATTAAAATTCATATTAGCAAGTTAACGATACTAATTATATGTTTGCACCTTTAAGGCACCAAAGGACGTTTATACCAAATAGTTAGCTACCAACCAAGAGATTCGTTCCCGTGAAGCCGGGATGGCTGCCTCATGGGAATGGTTGGGTCCTGATGTTTCAGACTTTAGAGCCCTGGTTCTAAGAAAATGAAGCCAGCCTGGCTTAACCTCTTGCTTTGCTTGCTCCTTCTCTGTACAGTTAGTGCCGAAGAAACCTCAAGGTCCCCGGCCCAGCGAGAGCCTCATGCAGCTGATGGCCAAGGGGGAGAGTGAGGCCCTCTCTCAGATCTTTGCCGATTTGCATCAGCGGAAACAGTACAGGTACATGATTTAAATCAGGTTAACCCGGAAGACCCCAGCAGCGAGACCCTGGGTGAAGGAGCACAGTCAGGGACGTGACAGTCAGGGAGTGATAGTCTCAGGACGGTCCTCCTGTCATTGCCTTTATCTCCACACAGCAAGCGAGGTAGGCCTGACTCCAGAGGAGGTGTGTAGAAATAAAATACTTCTTCAGCATGAAAATGAGTTAGTAACAGGCACGGGAGAAGGAGAGTTAAATCCTAACCCAGCATCTAATTCTACAGAGGCATACTGCATTGCTTTAGACCTTGCTGTGTCCTGGGTTCATTTCCCCATTGACTGGGCCTCTGTTTGGACTTCGTAGAGCTCCTGAGGTTGTTCCTAAAGTGTTGTCTCCTGGGATGCTCCAGGATACAGGCCTGTCTTCTCCATGCCTGAAGAAATGTCCCTGTAGTACAGATGATTCAGTGTGATATGGGAGACAGGAAGTCCGGTGTGGTGACCCATTGCTGTCGTTCCAGCCCTGAGAAAGAGGTTGAGGCAAACAGACTCTTTCAAAATTGAGGCTAGCCTGGGCAACAGAATGAGTTCCAGACTAGCATGGACTACGAACAGAGAAAGAAAACCAAAAACTGAATTAGTAAATATCACCAGGAGAGAAAACTGAAGTGTCAAAGAAAAGGAACTTTTTTTGCTTTAAGTCAGGTTGACTTCAAATTCCCTATGTGGTCAAGAACGATCTTGAATTCCCAACCCTCCTGCCTCTCCCTCCCAAATGCTGGAATTAGAAGGAAATCTGGGCCACCATTCCTGGTGACACATAGAAGAAGAGATACCCCCCTCCCTTCAGCTTGGGGGTTGAATTTGGGGCCTCAAGCTTCCTAAGCAAGGGCTCTACCACTCAGCTGTCTATCAACCCACGAGGAGGGGCTTATCATAATAGGAACCAGTTAGAGTAACTCAGAGGCAAACCGAATAGTGTTGGGGTGGGAAGCTGAAAAGCAAGAGAGCCTAGAGACGGTCTCTCTGAGTGGTTGAAGGCTCTCAGACTGGTGCCCCAGCTTTCTGTTCTGTAATACCTAAAAGATAGTAGAAAGCCGCATCTGGATACTGTTGGGATTGGGAGTTCATAAGTACCACGCCTTTAGCATGCTCTCTGTCAGATGGAGAAGCAGATATGAGTGCTATCTCAAGAAATATTAATGTGTGTTACTAATGGTCTTGGGAAAGATTGAACAGTTTGTCAAAAGATTGTCACTGTATAAAAGATTGTTTCTGTGTACAGAAAACTGTAATTAAAAAATGGTTATGTAGAATGTCATATTCTGGGCCGTGATGATTTACACCCTTAATCCCAGCACTTGGGGAGGCAGAGGCAGGCAAATCTCAGTGAATCCAAGGCCAACTTGGTCTACAAAGTGAGTTAGTTCCAGGACAGTCAAAAGTTTTCAACTGTCAAATTACTCAATCACAGATACAATCACAGCAGGCCTGAAACTTAAGTAACTAGTGGGAGACCTTGAACCCCTGATTCTCCTAAGTGCTAGAATGACAGGCACGTGCCACACTACCTGGCTACCATGGTTTTTTTGTTTGTTCGAAACAGCGTCTGTCTTGACAATGCTGGCTCAGAATTTGGGATCTTCCTGCCTGAGAGTATAGGCATGACCACAATCCCCAGATAGTTTACTATTTATAGGACACTGTATTAGCTACTTTTCTATTGCTGTGATAAAATGCCACGATCAAGGCAACTTAGATGCACTGAGGTATGGATGGGTTTATGAGTGCAGAGTAACAAGAGCCCATCATGACTAGGAGCCATAGCAACTAGAGGCAGGCGTGGCAGCAGAAACAGGAAACTGATAGCTCACATTGTCAAATGCAAACACAAAGCAAAGAGATCTTACTGGAAGTGGCACAAGATTTTAATCCCAAAGCCCACGCTCTGTGACACATTTCCCCAAGACTGCGCCACCTAAACCTCTCTGAACAGGGTCACCAACTGGGGACTGAGTATTCAGATACTCAAGCCTATGAGTGTGTGTGTGTGTGTGTGTGTGTGTGTGTGTGTGTGTGTGTTTCATTCAAATCACCACAGACTCTTTTGCACATATTGCATTCTGAGTTACTGGCTGGAACTCAGTCCCATAGACCAAACTAGCTGCAGGGGAGGCTAAGAAGCACATTCTCCTTTAGATACACAGATTAAGTGTCCTCAGTCTGAGATGGTGGTACATGCCTGTAATCTCAACACTCAGGAGGCTGGGGCAGGAAGATTCCTGTGAGTTTGAAGTCAACCTAGACTAAACTGTCTTAAAACAGCAATTCCTCACAAAATTAGATGCTCTACCCCCAAAGGAAAAGGGAAGTGGGGTTCCTAGGGGGCCTACCACCAATCTCTGGTCTTTCATTCTGGAAGGTTAGAGGGAGCTAAGCCCCTAAAATGAAATAGGCATTAGACAAAAAGAACCAGGGAGGTAGAGAGCCAGGAAGGTTGAAAAAACAAATGACTGAGGCTTTGTCCAGAGGAAGAAACCTGATTGGTTTGGGTCAGAGAACAGGTAGAAATAGGCTGAAGCCCCACCAGGCAGGGGGAGAAGCTGTGTGGAGGATTTCCTACTTTCAGTGGGAGGGAACCTTTGCTGCATTTGACGCCTGGAGGTGCTGTGATAAAATTTGCATTTGAAAAGGTCACTCTAGATGTAGGCTGACAGTTGATTGGGAGGGAAGAAGAGACTCAGAGAGACCAGAGAAGCAGCTCAACTGGTCTGGACTGACTGTATCAAATGGGTCAGAGAGATTTGGAAAAGAAGAGTGGAGAGTATCACTTCTGCCTCCATGTTATCTCAGTAGCTTCTTTGGTTTCCCAGAACAAAGTTCCACGTGTTAATGCTTCAGATTCAGGCACCTTCCAGGCTGGTTGCAGTTATTACCGGTTTTTGCTCACTTGCAGCAACCTGCCACCGAACAGTAAAGAGCTTGCATGACGGAGATACAAGCTCCATGATAGGGCCACGGTCCTCCTCCTCAGACATATCAGAGCCCTGGGCTCTGGTCCCTACCTCCTTCCATCCCACCTCCTCTTTCCCCTTTCTCTTCTGGAAACAGTATGCATCACACCCACCCAGTGTAGCCACAGCTGGCCATATTTATATCTGTCTCTAAATCCCTAACTAGGGATAAGCTTTGAAATGTCACTTCAGGACAGAGCATGTAGCTCAGGGTGTAGTGTTTGCGGCAGCACACACAAAGCCAAGGTTTGACCCACAGTCCTGTTGCATAAACCAGGCACGCTGGTGCACGGCTATAATTCCAGCACTCAGGAGGCAAGAGGGTCAGGCGTTCAGAATCGTCCTCAGCTCCATAGTGAATTTAAGACTATGATAAGACCATGTCTCAAAAAACAAAGAAACAACTCACAAAACCCCACCTGATTTAATGTTCTCCTTAACTTTGATCTTTTCCAGGAGGAGCAAGAAGATTCAGATCAACAAGACCAACGCAGGTAAGGAAGGACACATGGTTGCATGCTGGGAGAGCTGGCTGCTGTGTAGGCATAGACTCAGATCCCTCACAAGGCCCTCTCTGTCCTTCTGGATGCCATCAGGAGAACCATAGGCTCCCCCACCATAATGGGTAACTCTCTGGGCTTTTTGGTCACCAAAATCAATTTGGCACCAAGCTCTATTAATCTGTTTCTTTAGTCTTTTCTTCTTTCTTTTCCTTTTCTTTTTTTTAATTTTTTTAAAATATTTATTTATTTATTATGTATACAATATTCTGTCTGTATGCCTGAAGGCCAGTTGAGGGCGCCAGACGTCTTTACAGATGGTTGTGAGCCACCATGTGGTTGCCGGGAATTGAACTCAGGACCTTTGGAAGAGCAGGCAATGCTCTTAACCACTGAGCCATCTCTCCAGCCCCCCTTTCTTTTCCTTTTTGAGACAGGGTTTCTCTGTAGCTTTAGAGCCTGTCCTGGAACCAGGCTAGCCTCGAACTCACAGAGATCCATCTTCCTCTGCCTCCTGAGTGCTGGCTGGGATTAAAGGTGTGCGCCCATCTTGAGATGCTTCTTTATTCTCTCTCTCTCTTTTTTTTTTTTTTTTGGTTCCTGTCCTGGAACTAGCTCTTGTAGACCAGGCTGGCCTCCAATTCACAGAGATCCGTCTGCCTCTGCCTCCCGAGTGCTGGGATTAAAGGCGTGTGACACCACCGCCCGGCGCTTCTTTATTCTTGATTTCCAGTTCCACACATGACCCTAGCCGGTACTTTTCCCTTCACATCTGCAGCATCCATTGAATATGTTGATTGACTGACATATTCAAAAGCACGCACCAGAGGCTCTTTACGTGCCACACCGCCTTTTCCCAGGGGGGTGACATCACACGGGTGCATACCAAAATCCTAGAAACTCCTTTCTAGACGACATTCAGAGTTCATGCTGGGGTGCCAGAGATATGTAAGGTGGAGAGGTCTTCACTTCTTTCAGGGTATTGCCATATATGATAGGACCAGGACAGATGGAGTAGGTGAGGCCATGTGAGAAGCTGTGACGTTCTAGAAGCGTTAGCTGCTTCCCTATTGCCAAATTCTAATCTATCTCGAGTCTTCTGGATGTGGTCCCTCAGCAGCCTCTCCATCCTTCCTGTCTCCCCTGATAACGTGCTCCCTGCCTCATGTCTACCCCAGCCACATCTGTTTCAGTCCAATTTTACCCACACAATTTGTCATACCTTAGTCATCCCACACTCACTTCCTTCCCCCGAGGAGCTGCTCTAAACCCAGCTGTCCTAAATCCTACCCCACATGTTCCTGCCAAGACTCGGCTTTCGTCCTAACCTCTCACACTGTTTTCTGGTTCTCTTCTAGGCATAAGGCCTATTTCTTAATGAATTTTAAATTGCGTGCATGCCTCTAAGTCATCCACAGCACAAGTGCAGAGCTGGGGACACAACGAGAGTTCAATAAATATCAGTACCTAAGATCATTGACAAATTAATTCTCCATCGTGGCTCAGAGACAGCTAGATCATGCTATATTTTGAGATGTGGAGGAGGTTGGAGATCCTAGGAGAACTAGGATCCAAATCAGAACATTTTACAAATTCATGTCTAAAGGTGGAATAAATAAATAAAGGTCTGAGGGAATGCGGGCAAAAGGAATGGTTGGCTCTCACCTTGATGTTTAAAACAACCGCTGGTAGAGCAGGAGAGATGGTTAGGTGGTTAAGAACACTGGCTGCTCTGGGCTGAGGACCCAGGTTCGATCCCCAGCTCACATGACAGCTCACAACAGTCCTGGGGGAACCAACACCATCTTCCAGTCTCCATGGGCACCAGGCATGGATGTGGTACACAGACTTACATGAGGGCGAAATAGTCACACCACATAAAACATAACTAAAGCTAGAAAACAAAACAACTGCTGGCAACTGACCCGTTTTCAACACTAAGAGGCGATCGAGAGCGGCGGAGACAGGAGGAACAAAAACAGTGGCGGTACTAGCTAAGACTTTGACTAATCGCCGCCATGCTGGCACGTAGTCTGTTATCATCAGCTACTCTGGATTTTTTTTTCAAGAGAAGCCCCAAGTCTGAATTTTTAAATATACCCTGTAAAGAGAAGTGCAGCATATATCCTCAAGCTTAGTGGGCAAGGAAGATGTACCAAAGGGAAGGCTCTCGTGGGCACTGAAGATGGAGGTGGCGGCTGCCAGCTCCTGCGTCCTGACAAGAGAGCCGAGCCTCGCTTCCTCCCCATCTGGGACTGCTTTCCCACATGCCGTGACCTTTGACACGATGTCAACTATTTTTTCTGTTTTTATAGCGCATTCAAGAACATTCGCAAACACACACACTTTAAAATAGTTTATGAAGTTAGAGACAAGGAAAACAGAATATTCAAGAATGTTTCCAATGAGTGCTGGGCCTGGAGAGAAAAGGTTTTGAACTTCAGGATATCTGGGTAGGTGTGGCGGTGCATACCAGTTATTGCAGACCTTGGAGAGCTGAGCTGGGAGAAATATCTCAAGCTTAAAGCCAGCTTGGTCTATATGGCAAGTTACAGGATAGCCTGGGCTACATAGGATCTTACTAGAGCCTCGGACAACACCAAAAGAAATTTTAGAATATCTAATGTTGAAATGTTCTTAGGTTGATTTTAATGATCCACGTTGGGATGTGTTTTGGACCTTGTTTTCTTGCTGGGTCAAGTACTGGCCAGAAAAGGGAAGCTACATGCCAGGCTCTTGGGACCCTTACTATCTCCTACTGAGCCATGTCCTAAACCCTCTATTGGAACTTCTGGATTAAAATAACGAGAAGGGCAGGGAAATAACTCAGCCAGTAAAGTACTTGCCTTGTCAGAATTTGACCCTCAGAACTCATGGGGCTTCAGAGATTGTCTTAGGGGTTTAGAATGCATATTGCCCTTCCTGAGGATCTAAGTTTGGTTCCTAGCATCCAGTTCGGTAGCTCAGAACCTGTAACTCCAGCTCCCAGGGGAGCTCCGGTTTCTGAGACTACTTCCTTCACTTGTACTCACACAGGCACACATGCATGCACATGTATGCACACACAGACACATGCATGGAGGCACTCATGCGCACATGCACACTTAGTTAGACATTGTGGTGAATGCCTGTAATCCCAGCCTTTGCGAGGCAAGGAGAGGAGGAGTCAGGAGCTCAAGACCAACCTTGACTGCACAAGAGTTCCAGCGGTTGGGCATGGGGATTGCAATGCAGTTGAGACAACCAGAAGCCCAAAGTTCACCTGTGTGTCCCTATTAGCAGGTGCACAAGTCAATTCTTGGTCTTGTTGAAATGCTGTTTCTAACTCATTAGACCCGGACATAAGGACTTGAAATCAGGTATTTCTAATATGATCCCCACTGATACCAAGGTTTTACTTACATTTTGAATAGCCAGGAGCAAAGGGTTTAAGAATAGGCTCTGGCTTTGCTCTTCTGGTTTCAAGGCCATTGTCAGTTTAGCCAACTGAATATATCCTTGGGGAGATTAGCTCAGTAAACCCGCAATTTTACTCAACAGGATGTAGTTAGTGGTTAAGAACACAGACTCTCAAATCAGGTTGGTTGGCTTTGCATATTGACTCTGCCTCATGATAATATGGTCGTTAGTAAATCAATCAGCCTCTGTGGACCTCAGAGTTCTTATCTGTAAGGTGGGGATTGTGGGAGAGTTACCACCAATGATAAAAGCAAGAATGTGTAATTGTCTAACAGATCTCGTATATGATGGCTTCCTCTCCCCACAACTATTAGCTGTTAGCTTCCAGAGTGTTTTGTGGGCTGGAGTGCAAATATATTCCTTTTCTTGACTAGGGAAAGCTACTCCCAGTGAAGACAGTGTCCCCTGTACTCGCGATCTCAGCTGGAGGGATGCGCTGACTTACGGAGAGTGGGAAAGAGAGAACCCCTCTGGGCCACAGCCCCTCTCACTCCTCGGCACTCTGGCTGCCTCCAGCAGGCCTCGGCTGTCCCTGACTGGAGGTACGGTGGTCAGAAACAGGACTGTGTCCTAGGGTCCTCAGGGTGATTCCAAATGCTGTGTGAAGAGGATGGGTTGCTGGCCACAGTAACCTTACCCTCCTCTCTTCTTCTCCCTTGTTTACTCTGCCTCGATAATAATGAGTGAAATTCTACAGTGTGGTATCTCCAGATACCACTGAAGGGCACTGAAGGGCAGACCATTCAGCTGGTGCTCTGGGGCCTTCTCTTCCTGCTGTGTAAGAGGATAGAGGCCCTTCTCCTGGAGCTCAGCAGCTCCTGTGGCTCTTTCCTCCCCTCCCCTTCCCTAGAGCTCTTGGTGTCTTCCTAGCTAATGGTGGTGGGGTAGTAAAGGGACGAGGAGCCGGACTGAAGGGCTGAGTGAGGACAAACTTCCCTGGGTCCCAGCCTCTCCCCCTCCAAGGTGCCCCATCTATCCTACATCGATTCAACAAGCACTGTGAAACACCTTCTGTGCATTGGGTCTGGCAGTCCTAAAGAGGGTGGGTTGATTTGTTTTTCTAATTCATAAAAATAAAAATACTTATTTTTGTATTTGCAAAAAATAATCTTTATTTTTAAGGTAATTTTTAAGTTAACACACCAAGCTGTGGTTTCACTATGGCATTTTTCTTGTTTTCTGTTAGTAATGATTACACCTCAGATAAACCGTAGTGGCTCTCTTGCCAGTGTACAAGCAGTCACTCTGGCATTTCCTAAGTAGATGTCCTTATATTTTGTTCTCCTGTCCCCCCTCGCTGCCCTCGCTATTCCCACTGCTCCCTTCTTGCAGGTCCCCATCCCTTTCCTGTCACCTACATTGCTTTGCTCTATCTTTTTGCTCTTCTTCCTGCCTCCCCACGATCCCTTTCTACTTTCATGATCTTCTTACAATATGCACACAAAACAAGCAAATGTGGTAAAACTTTAGATAGCATCAACAAAATAATATCATATGAAAGAAAATTCGTGAAATTCTTCCAAAAGACCATTTATTAATAACTGAAAAGTTTTCAATGTAAGTAGGAGCCAAAGCGGTCATCCTGCAGTTGAGAATAAGAATGCACACGACTCTTCCAGAGGACCTGAATTGGTTTCTAGTAGTCATTTCAGGTGACTCCCAACTGCCTGTAACTCCAGCTCCAGATCTGATGCCTCAGGCCTCCACAGACACCTGCACTCACGTGCACGGATCCCCCATCCAAGTAATTAAATACATTCAAAATGAAAATGTAAATAAGAACAAGTGCCCCCCCCCCCCGTGGCCTCACTTTCCAAGGTTTCAGTTAACCACAACCACATACAGCCCCAAAATTAAATGGAGATTCAATATTGAGAGAGAAACCATAGCCACCATAACTTTTGTTAGATCACAATTGTTTGATTTAATTATTAGGCATGTTGGTAATCTCGTGCCATGCCTATGAATTAATCTTTGTTTAATTTGTCTATATCAGAAGAAATGATATCTATAAAGTTTAGAGTTGTCAGGAGATAAATCCCCAGAGACAAAGGGCTATCGTTGTGTCTGTGCGTTCACAGAAGAGTGTTTCTGGTAACCTATATGAGTTTGACCACTTTCTGTCCGACATTCACAGGAATCTCTATATGACGGATCCTTTCCCATTGGGGAGACTTTGTGCAGTCCACACCATCACTTCTCTTCAGTATTCAGTTTCTGGGAACTCTACCTGATCAGAAGGGAGGAGGAAATGGCCACTAGGAGCAAAGCCGAGTTATTGCAGCTCCGAGAAGAATGCTTCTTCATCCTGTCAGCCTCTCCACGTCTTCTCACAACCGCCTGAGGGTACAGCAACCTGCATCCCATGGCACCACGCAGGTAGACGAGCCAGGAGAACAGTGCGAGGGGAGCAAGCCCAGGGGAACAGTGGACAAGAGCAAATCAGAGCGGAAGCTGGCACGAGGGAGTCAGAGAAGAGAGGCAGGAAGAACAGTCATAACACAAGTTGAACAGGAGAGACCCGGGAGAAAAGATGAAGAGAACTACACAAGAAGCACATCTCTGAGAGATACCCGGCCAAGCATCTATTTATCTAATTTAAAAAGTAAAGCCATAAACCAAGCAGATGATGTGGTTTCCTCTCTGCTCAGATGACTCCGGAACAGCTTCATCCTTCTTCTCTGCCTAGTGCCCAGTTCAGGCTTGTTCACCCGGCAGTGGATTGCAAGCTAAGGAACAAGCTTTTGTTTGGGTTTTGAGGTAGGGTCTCTTCTGGGAGGTGGTGGTGCACGCCTTTAATCCCAGCACTTGGGAGACAGAGGCAGGTGGATCTCTGTGAGTTTGAGGCCCGGCTGTGAGCCTTGAGGACAGTCAAGGCTGTTACACAGAGAAACCCTGTCTCAGTGAGGGGCAGGCGAGATCTCACCTATGCTACTTCATGGATGCTGAGATTACAGTCATTTTCAACTACTCCAAGTTTACCAAATACAGGGCCTCATAGATGCTAGGCAAGCATAATTCACAATCTGAATTATATCGCCAGCCCCTCTTAGAACCAGATTTTCCCAGGAGATTGGAAGACAAAGTGTTAAGGTAAGGTGAATTTGCATTTTGTTGTTCAAACGTACTAGGTACTGAGACAGTCTGGGAAACTGGCACACTTTCTTTTGGGTTGACAGTCCCTGAAATATGGACAAACCTGCTTGGCATACCTTTTGAGTGCTCCTTAAATTAGCCATCCCATATAACATCAACACTCCTGCTGCCTTCTCTGCTTTATTTCACTCCGTTGTATATATTGCCATCTCTTCTATCGGCTTTTTAAAATCTGACTGACTGTTTCACCTGTTCCTACAGATCAGAATATAAGCACCATGAACTCAATCCCCTTTTGTTTACCACTGCATCCACAGTGCCCAGAGCATTGCCTGGCACACAGAAAACACTTCTTTCATTTGTGGGGTGTTCATTCGTACCACAGGAGCAGAGTCAGGACACTCAGAGGGGAGCATCAGCCTTTTCAGTCAAAGCCATCGTGCCTACCCACAGTAGACCAGAGACCAGACGTGAGGTTCTCAGAGACAGAATGGGCAAGTAGGCCTTGAGTATAGTTGGTGGTATCTTTTCTTTATTTTTTTTAAAAACATTTTATTTATTTATTATGTATACAATATTCTGTCTGTGTGTATGTTTGCAGGCCAGAAGAGGGCACCAGACCCCATTACGGATGGTTGTGAGCCACCATGTGGTTGCTGGGAATCGAACTCAGAACCTTTGGAAGAGCAGGCAATGCTCTTAACCACTGAGCCATCTCTCCAGCCCCTATCTTTTCTTTATTAATATTGTTGTTATTTAAGTTTTTTTTTTTATTACACATACAGTGTTCTGTCTGTATGTTTGCCTACATTACCAGAAGAGGGCACCAGAGCTCATTACATACATGGTGGTTGTAAGCCATCATGTGGGTACTGGGAATTGAACTCCGGTCCTCTGGAAGAACAGCCAGGGCTCTTAACCTCTGAGCCATCCCTCCAGCCCTAGTGGTATCATGTCTTAGAGTGCCACTCCTAAGACCTCTTCTTTTACTGACTACTTCCTAATTCGGTCTTAATTTTCCTCTCTCTTGGAAGGGCTCCAACACTTCTGCTATGGGACAATGGCCTGTATTCTGTCAACTGTATTTTAACAGAATGCTGATTGGCCAGTAGCCATGCAGGAAGTATAGGCGGGACAACCAGACAGGAAGTAGAGGCGGGTCAATGAGAACAGGAGAATTCTGAGAAGAGGAAAGCCCATTCCTCTGCAGTCCTGGCCCAGCCACAGAAGAAACAAGATATGACTGCCTCGCTGAATGAGGTATCGAGCCATGTGGCTAACATAGGAGTTAATAAGAAGCCTGAGATACTGGGCCAATCAGTTTATAACTAATGTAGACTTCTGTGTGATTTCTTTGGGATTTAACAATTGCGGGAACTAGCAGGACAGAAAACACAGTTCCCTCCTGGACAAAGACTCCAGTACCTCCACCAGCCTCTGATTCTTTCCATCACCTCAACTCACCATGCCACTCATTTCCTGCATCCAGGAACCAGGACCATTCTTTAAAGATTTCATTTTGCTGTGCTGGGTTTTGAACTCTGGGCCTTGTGTGTACTAGGCAAGCAATTCTACCACTGACCCACAGCCATAGCCCAAACATTTAAGCTTTGAGTGCCACCTTAATTTCTTTCATCCCGGTCACTAACTCGAAAACTTATTTCAATTTTATATTTATGTTCTCTCTCTCTTTCTCTCTCTCTCTCTCTCTCAGTTGCTATGATAAACACTGATTTACTTAGCTATAGGTTACAGTCTATCACTGAGTGCAGCCAAGGCAGGAGCTGAAGCAGAGACCATGCATGAGCAGTCTTTATTAGCTTGTTCAACTACCTTTCTTAAACAGCTCAGGTTCTCTGCCTAGGGGGTGCACTCCCCACAGTAGACTGGGACTTCCTACATGAATTATCGATTCAAAAACTACTCCACAAAGGCCAGTTTGATGTAAGTGATATCCCAACTGAGTTCCCTCTTCCCAAGTGACTCTGGGTTGTGTCTATAGCTGACGCTAACTGTGACCCCATGTATATGTTTTCTTATTTTAGGTACAGCCTTCTGGGGTTTTATTGAAAATTATCTGATTAAAACTTGTTCTTAAAAATTTTATTTTTAAAATAACAATAATTGGCTAAGTATCAAAAACTAAGTTAGAAAAGGAGATACAATGGTTATAGATCAGATATATGTTTGATTTAAAAAAGTTAAAGAAAAAAATGCTTTAGTTGAGAAAGGAATTTGTATGGTAAACAAAGGTTGTTCCAAAGTGGAAATGTGTGATAATAATTTTAAAAGATTGGATTATATTGTAGAAAGATTGCGAAAATAAAACTTAAAGTTGATCTAGCTGAACGGAACAAGCCCCCCCACACACACACCACGCTCCTTACTACAGAATGGCACCCAACATGGGTGTGTTACAAAGAAAGAAAAGAAGGAAGGAAAGAGGGAGGAAGGGAGGGAAACGAAGGCAAAGTCAGGTGGGTAAGGAAGGAGAATGAATATGACCCAAACATGTACAAATCTTATCTATGAGATTCCCATGTTGCCATGTCAACTGGTGCCATTGTTAAGGTCTTGTCTAGACAGCCATTTTGTTAAGACAAAGTACTTATTTTATAAAAAAGAATGTTTTTCCAAAATGAGTAAACCTTAAGAGAAAGTCAAAGCTTTAGTTAATTTTGACATTTTATTGGTGCTATTTTTCAATCCAATGGGCCAAATTTTATAAATAAAATTAATATTAAAATATTTGTCCATTAAAATGACTTCCATGATCATATGTAGTTAGTAGGAATATCCCAAATTACTATTCAGGCAATGGATATCTAAAAAGCAAAGGCTTTGTCCAGTAGGAAAACATAGAATATAAAAGTAAATTTTTTTCTCATTTAATAAAAGAATAAAAACACAGTCCTTGCTTTTTGAAGCCATTTTTATGATTCTTAAATCCTTTCATAATTAGGTGTTTTCAAAATAGTTTGATATTTAGTATTTCACTTGGTATATTCTTTAGCAATAAAATAGTGTTACTTTTGGTTTTTAATGAACTTACAAAGTCATTAATCTTGTGTGCTTATTTGCTTTTTAGCTATGATTGTTTGCTTACCCAGAACCCCTGCCATACAGAAAACTAGTTTTTATGTTTAGAAGATTCAAGTGTGGGGCTGGAGAGCTGGCTCAGTGCTTAAGGGCACTTGTTCCTCACAGGACTTCCTACAGCCAGAAGAAATAAACTTGTGATTTAAAAAATTAACTAGGTCCAACCAATTAAACATTATAAAAGACCCTACAATACACTCAGATGTTGAACAGAGTAACTTTACCTCCATTTACTCTAGCTAGAGGCCAGGCGGTGGTGGCGCACGCCTTTAATCCCAGCACTCGGGAGGCAGAGGCAGGCGGATCTCTGTGAGTTCGAGACCAACCTGGTCTACAGAGCTAGTTCCAGGACAGGCTCCAAAGCCACAGAGAAACCCTGTCTCGAAAAAACCAAAAAACCAAAAAAAAAAAAAAAAAACCAAAAAAAAACAACAACAACAACAAAAAAAAACTCTAGCTAGAGATACCTGATTTGGTGAATTCTTTTCATTAATTTATACAAAAAACAACAACCTCTAATAACTACAACATCCATGATGTTGAGTGCTGAAGTTTCTTCATTAAATGGGTATTTAAGGTGTTCTACAGTACAATAAACTGGGTTTTTAATTAAATGATATTTATATTTTGCTAACAAAAAGGAGATAGACAAAACTATAGTGACTCCTTATAGAGTCCCATTTCCAATTCTGCCATTAAAATAGAGATTTAGCTATGCCTATAACGACTGTAACATTCTGACTTTTGGGTGATGGGGGTAGTGCTTGGAATTGAACCCAGGACCCTCATGCATTCTAGGCAAGCATTTTATTCTTATGCTACATCCTCCAATTAAATTTTAATTTCTAACAGTCTAATCTCTTGCTTCTATCATTGTTTAGTAAATCGTGCATGAAACAATCTTGTTAAAAGAAAGTTAAAAGGAATGCTATATTAGTATCTAATTTCTTTTACAGTGTTGCTTTCTATTTAGTCTCCTCTACTAAATCTAGCTTAATGCCAATATAATAAAACAGATCTGGCCAGTAGCCAACAAATAAGAGCTATGGTAACTTGAATATTAAAAATCAATCTTTCCTAGAGTTAGAGTCAGCCACTCCACCCAAGGTTATAGCTATGGAATTAAGATGGCCAGAACAAAAACAATAATACAAAAATCCCATTAGATTTCAAAGATGATAGGTTTGTTTAAATACTATAATTATAAATAAGATAGTTCACAGAGTATAAGTAACTGTAATCACTAGGGCAAATATATAGTCAATCTAGGGCTTTCTGTTTGTTTTTTTAAAAATTATTTTGTTGGGGGCTGGAAACATGGCTCAGAGGTTAAGAACATTGCCTGCTCTTCCAAAGGTCCTGAGTTCAATTCCCAGCAACCACATGGTGGCTTACAACCATCTGTAATGGGGTTTGATGCCCCCATTACACACAGACAGAATATTGTATACGTAATAAATAAATAAATATTTTTAAAAAGCTTTAAAAAGTTATTTTGTTGTTTTAATGCCCATTTCCTTCATGCTATTGGCCCAGACAATGTTCTTCGTTATTTTAACTTTTGATGTGTTACTCTTAATATAAGTCACATATCAAATACAGAGGGCTTTAAAAAATGGTCTGGAATAGAACAGCCAGTAGATTTTCATGATTTGATCCAGAGTTGTTTCCTTAAGGGCTCAAACAGGCTGTTCCCCTCTCCTGAAGATTGCTGTCCTTCCTACTATCCAGCCTCATCTACCTCAGAGGCTAGAACGCATTTCCCAGCAACATGGAACATGAGTAATATTTAGTAAGTGCTATGTGTCCCTGCCCATGTATAATATGTAGCTTGGCTGGCGGGGACAGCAGCTGCACTTTCAAACTGAGCCTTCTCCAAGATTTGTTAGAAGTGAAGTGGAGAAGTTAGACCCTTGCAAACTATTTGGGACCATATTTGGCCCTCTTAGTGTCCATTTATTTAAGAGCTGTCTACTGCTCGCCTCTGTAACTAACCTAACAGCTTCAAGACCGTTAGACAAATCATGTGGACTGTAGAAGCGGAGCGCTAGTTTCCCTTGGGATGTACTGATTTAGCGAACCGCTAGCTTTCACAACTCGAGAGCTAAGGGCGTCATCAGGTAATACCTGAGGGCTGTAACCCATTCTCTGGTGTTTCCACCAAGGTAATAGTAAATAGTTTCCTTCATCAAACCATTACTACATTGGTACATGGAATTTGGGGTAGCCTAATCTGGTCTCCTGGTCATGGTCACTCACGTTTGTCTCCAGAATGAACTCTCTTTGAGATGGGAGTTGTGTTTTGAGTCGTTAGTTTGAATGCCCCAAGCAGTAGTTGCCAGCCTTTTTCATCTTAAGCTAATTTGCTTTCTTAAGTCTTTCATGAGCTTTATATGCTATTCATTCCATATGTACTGAAAATATAGTAGCCCTCAATGAATACATTCAATTTCCTGACACTGACTAGGTAATGGGGCTGTTATAGATCAATGGTAGATTATAGGGTCCCAGGCAAAGTCTAGGTTCAAACTCTCCCTGCCCACCTTGAGAGAGAGAGAGAGAGAGAGAGAGAGAGAGAGAGAGAGAGAGAGAGAGAGAAGAGAGGAGAGAGGAGAGAGGAGAGAGGAGAGGGGAGAGAGGAGAGAGAGAAAGAAGAGAGGAGAGAGGAGAGAGATTGCTAATTTCCTGGGCTTCTTTTCAATCAGGGGCCTGTGACACAATGTATTTAGTATTACTGAGCATTTGGATCTGGACTGTAAACTGGGAGCTCCTGATGCTTAAATCCAGCGAATCCTAACCTAGCACTTGATCTAAGCGAAGATGCAAGGAAAAGTGCTGTTATTAGCCAAACCTGGTTGTGTACTGAAAATGAAAACTGTTAGGAAAGTAAATATGTCTTGTTTGCTTACTGTGACCAGGAAAGATTCCTGACCTAGAGCCTTGCGATTTCACTACCTACCCAGCTCTAAGACATTCCAGGATAGCAACCTGTTTCATGACGTTTTCACGACTAATGGCTTTCAGTAGCTGGAATATATATATATATATATATATATATATATATATATATATATATATATATATATACACACACACACACACACACACACACACTTCTTTTAGGCAGAGGAAGATGCTTTGTGAACAAAGACCACAAGGATGTGAAATGTAAGGCTTTCGGGGAAGGCGGGGATCGTGATGGATTGGGCAGAGATGCGAAGGAGAGTGGTGGGTGGGAAATGAAGCTGAAAGGTACACGTTGGCAGGGCTGTTGATGAGTAGATCAACCGGGACCCTCAAGAGCCAGAAGCTGGGCTAGTTCACCGCGGGTGGAGATGCTACCGCGGTATTTATTATTCCGGCCCCGGGGGCTTGAGCGCAGGAAGAAAGCTATCAGAATAACCCTAGAAGCCCTGGGAGCAGACTCCGTGCGTCGTGAATGCGGACGTGGCGGTTAGGGGGGCCACGGTCAGCGGGCCGCGCCCACACGCCCAAGAGCACAGAACTGGGACTCAGAGTAGCCACGGGCTGGGCGACCCGAACTGGGCGGGAATCCGGTCCACGCAACTCGGCGCGCTCGCGGGGACGTGGCGCTTTCAAGCCAATCACGGCCGAGCTGTTGTGGAACCAATGGCAGCGCGGAAAAGCTACGCATCTTCAGCGGTCTTGCTGGTGATTGGTAGGGAGGCCGCCGACCAGGCGGATGGGGGCGGGGCGATGGACCCCTTCCGGTTGGGCGGTGCTTGTGCGCGGGAGTTGAGTCCCTGGGTGAGCTTCGGCCACCGTATCCTGCGGCGTGGAGCTCCCAGGAAAGGTAAGCCCCGTGGTGCCCGGTGGGTCCTCGTTTGCCCTCATTCTGTCCGCCTTGTTCCCCGTTCGGGGTGGGTTTTCCTCGCTCCGGCCTCAGTGTACTCGAGCGGGCCCGAGACTCCTCTCTGTCCCCTGGCTCGCCATCCCGCAGCTTCTCGGAGAGGGCTGTGGCCCAGCAGACTTTGACTCCCGGGCCGTACGCCCTCCTGGGCACCGTTTTGTGCCTGCCTTCGCGCGTTTTTGTTCTCCGCCCGGGCCCCCTCCACTCACAGTGTTCCTGGGACTGCTCTTGTTTGTTTCCTGAAGGTCGGAGAGAATTAGGGAGATTTATATCAGCTCCCTGCCACCTTTCACAGGCCTGCTGGGAGCTGCCACCCCTCCCCAAGGCCTCATCCCTTGAGTGGGTTGTAAGTGCCAAGAAAGAGAGTTTGCTGTCTTACAGGGTGTAGGAAGGTGGGGAACAGAACGAAGAACACAATGTCATTATTTTAATAACGGCTTGTTAATTGAGAAAGAAACGCTGCACTTTTTTGTGTTTGGCCGAATTTAGTCATTACTAGAAAGCAGTTTTCACACGTTAGTTAGAGAATTAATTACCTTTAAATGTCATGTTTTTTGCTCGCCTTTCCCAAGAGCTAGTTCGGATTTTTTGGCGTGCTGTATTCAGAAGTGACCTTAATTCCTTATAGTTGCTGTAATTAAGAGTGATTTGTATTTTGTAAAGTTTCCTTTTGCATGACTGGGACAATTCAGTGGATTGGTGCTAAAACTTTTAGGTCCAAATTCCTAAGCGTACAAGGCCTCCTGGCACAGGATTTTTTTTTTTTTTGAGAATTGCATTCACTTCCTGTCGTGGACTCTCAAGTCAGCATTAATAAACTGGGACTAATGACCCTCGAGTTTATTTAATTGAGCTTGAAAGTAGAAAAACTTGGATTGACTGATAAATTATTCCGTGCTATGCCTGAAAGCTATTCCCGAGACAAATATGTATTTGACCTCATTCAGTTAGATTGAAGTATCAAGCAGTAGCCAGCTCTGAAGAACAAATGAGGGGTGAGAACTAACCTGTAACTGTTGTGTCAAAGGCAAGTCTGTTTAGGGTTTCAATCTGACAGCGTTTCAAGGGGCTTCAACAGGATATTTTGTAGAATCAAAAGTTGGAGCTGTGAGCTCACAAAAAAGATGGAATTCATCTCGGCATCATGCTCAGTGTGTGTTTGGTGCCATTCATCCAGTGGTATGTTACATATCCGGTTGATGGGGTTTTATACCGTTGCCTCAGTGCGGGAGACTAGTATGTGAGCATTAGCTCCATTTTTTTGTAACACTGGTGTGACGTATTTCTGGGATAGCCAGGAAGAGTCATGGGAGATGCTTGATTAAGATCCTGGATTCTCTCTCAATGAATGTTTGTGGGTTTGTTGTTGGTGTGTGAAAGAAAAGGTCTCACTATGTAGTCCTGGCTGGCCTGGAACTCACTATATGTAAATCAGGCTGGCCTCGAACTTCCCATCTCAACCTCTAGAGTGCTGAGGTTAAAGGAGTACACTACCCCTCCTTGCTTTTCTATGAACTCCTAAATATAAATGCTGTTGTTCTGTAACATATATTAGAGTTAAACATATGAAATAACATGAAGTTTTTTTTAAGGTACATTTATTATGGAACCGGGCGTACACATGCCATGGCATGTTATGTAAGTCAAGGGAGAGAGATGACATGTGGGAGGCCATTCTCCCACCATGCGTTCTGGGGTCCAGCTCAAGTTGTTGGGCTTTACTGGTTCAACCATCTTGCCAGCCCCTGAAATCACATATTCGCCCATACCTGGCATTTGGCCAGATCTAGTAATGGAAATTGGGAGTTGGAAAGCACAGCAAAACCACATTGTTGCTAAATAACAACCATTTAAGCCAATAAAATGTCATATATATATGACTTTACATTAGGAGCTCTAGAGAGGTAATTTCTATTAACTTATGCACAATCTTAGTGGTGGCACATGCCTGGAATCCTAGCATTTGGAAAGCCCATGTGGGAGGATTGCCTCAAGCTAGCGGCTACCTGGCATAGCGAGTTCTGGGCCAGTATGAGAAACAATGAAACCTTCCCCTCCCCCCCCCAAAAGAAAGAAAGAAAAGGTGGAGTTGAGGGGGCTCAGCCACTGCAGGTGTTTGTTCCCAAGCTTGACAACCTGAATTTCATTCCAGTACATACATGGTGCAGGGGCAGAACCAATTTCCCAGACTTGTTCTCTAACCTTAGCTCATATATGACCACATGCATGCACACAAATAAATGTTGAAAAAGCCAAAAAGTAGAACCTCTGAGAAGACTAAAGAAAAACAGTATAGCTTGTGGTCATTATTGTGGAGTGATACAAGCAAGAAGTGCAGACTTCTTTCAGCTTGAGATACAGCCGTAGTGGCTAGCTAGGTCTTTTCATCCAAGAGCTTGTGCGATTGCTTCCCCCCATCTAAGATCTTAAAATTTTTAGGCTTTTGACACTGAAGCAAGATCAGGCTAAAATAACTACCAAATTCTCAAACATTTATGCATGCTAAACATATACAACAGAATCCACTACTAGACACCAAACCTTTTTTTCTGTATATTTTGCTAGAATAACTTGAACCATAAGATATATATTAAAATTTTAGCCCAAAGGAAGTCTCCCCCCCCCACCCCCCGAATTTCTACAACCTTTTTTCATCAAGTAAGTTGTTTTTGTTTTGGGTTTGTTTCTTCTTTTTTTTTTTTTTTAAAGATTTATTTATTATATAGACAACCTTCTGCCTCCATTTATACCCACACACCAGAGGAGGGCGCCAGATCTCTTTACAGATGGTTTGGAGCCACCATGTGGTTGCTGGGGATTGAACTCAGGACCTCTGGAAGAGCAGACAGTGCTCTTAACCACTGAGCCATCTCTCCAGCCCCTTGGGTTTGTTTCTTGAGATTTTATTTTGTTTATGGGTATTTTGCCCACATGGCTGTGCACCATATGTGCGCAGTTTCCAAAGAGACCAGAAGATGGAGTAGGATCACCTGGGAATAGAGTTACAGACAGTTGTTAGCCACCATGTGGTTACTGAGAATCAAACCCCAGTCCTCTGGAGGACACTTAAACACTGAACCATCTGTCCAGCTTCAAAAGTAAGTTGATTGTGTGGCCAGAAAATTTTCATTTGTGCTTGATTGCTTTGGTTGTATGACTAATTAAACCTGGTAATAGTTTCAGTCATTCTCAGAGCTTTAATAGCCAAATTTTGCACGTTTATATACTCAGCCCTCTTGTAATCTTGCACTTGATTAATTGGAATTTATTGGGTAAACTAGTGTAAATTGACTGTCACTAGAAAAGTCAAGATGATTTGTCATTATCATGCCTTTCTGGATATCAAGGGTGATTTGACTTTTATGTGATAATCTATGTTAGTGGTTCTTATATTAAAGTCTGCAAGTAAGGAATACCAGATAGACAACAAGGTCATTTTTATTTCTAGATTTCACACCCCAAGTCTTAATATAGTTGAGAATAATGCTGTCAAGCTGTTGATTCCCCCATGAAATAAAGTAGACCTTTAAGCCCTGGGTCTTCCACTCTGTGATGGAGAAGTTCCTTCTGCTGAATGTCCAAAGTCAGAGAACTGGAATTTTACCGCCACACCCACTCCTCCCACTTGCTAGCATTGAGCAATGGGTCTTTGGTCATCTGGAATAATTGTGGAATCTCTCAGACTTAATGTTTCTGAAAGGCTGAATTTAACATAGACATCTAAGCTGACAGAAAGGATAGGTGAGGTTGGTGCTAAAAAGTTAGAGCTTTCAGGGAAACTTTATTTCTTGAAACAGGGTGCATATATTCATTTATATAAAATATAGCACTTCTAAACATGTCTTGATTTGCACTAACCATATTTTAATGCTTATTAGTCCATGTGGCTTGTGGTTACAATACTAACTAGACCTTTTGTTTTGGTTTGGAAACTGCATCTCAGCTGTAGCCCAGGCTGGCCTGGAATGTATAACTTGCTGTTGTTTTCTCTCTCTCTCTCTGTCTCTCTGGGGGGGGGGGGGGAGGGAAGGTGGGGGTATCGAGCACACATGAGTGCCAGATTCAGCATGCATGTGATTCTGTATGCCTATGGAGGTCAGAGTATAACTTTGTGGAATCAGAGTTCTCCCCTTTTGCCTTTATCACCATTCAGAGATTGAACTCAGGTTGTCAGACAGTGACTTCACCTGCTGAACCGTCTTGCCACGCCATAGTGGCCTCTTCCAGCCTCCCAAATATTGAAATTACAGGCATTAGCCACTACACGTGACCTTTTTTCTCTCTCTAAAGAAAAAAAATGCTCAATTTAATAGAGGAGGGTCAGAATTTGAGATACAAATTTGTAAATCATTTGATAAATGGGGGATGAAATAATACCTTTTATAACCTTTGGATTGCCCTTGTAGATCTTGTGATAAAAGCTCATACAGCTATGTAGCTCATTTATGTGTATCATTTTTTCATATGTTAATATGTACTTAAAGAAAATGGGATGGAGAGATGGCTCAGTGGTTAAGAGCAGTGCCTGCTTTCTAAAGGTCCTGAGTTGAATTCCCAGCAACCACATGGTGTCTTACAACCATCTGTAATGAGATCCGGTGTTTTCTTCTGGCCTGCAGGCATGCATGCAGGCAGAATACTATATGCACAATAAATAAATCTTTTTTTAAAAAAAATAGGGGAATGAGATATTAATTTTTTTTATGTCATTTGATTATAGAGACAAAGATGCTTTAGAAATGAACTCCACAAAAGTATTTTTACATGCCTTGAATAAAACTGTTTTGTTTATTATCATGAATAGATTTAGGTAAATCTAGTACTATCAAATTTTGTAGGGGCATATGTTTTGATTGTGTGTCTTCATGAAAACAAAGAGGCCTTTTATCATAAATTCTAATAGAATTTGGTATGTGTGGACATAGAGAACGTGTGTGTGTGTGTGTCCTCTGTTCTATCTGTTACTTTCCACTGCCTTACTCCTTTTGAGACAGGCTCTTTCCCTGAACCTGGAGCTAGGTTAGCAGCTATTAAGCTTCATTCCCCTGGACTTCTTAAGCTCCAGTCCACAGACTGGCCCAGCGAGCACTCTTACCCACTAAGCCATCTTCCTTTCAGAACAGTTTTTTAAATAGATCTTATTCAAAATACAAATTTCTTTCTATCATCTATTGCAGAGATGGAGACTGGCTAGGGTTGTTGTCTTTGCCAGCTGACTGGTCCTAGTGACTCTTAGGCAGTTTAGTCAGTGATCAGAGAGAAAACCAGATTTCAGGGTGACCGCGGATGTTGAGGAAACAGAAGTGAGCGGAGGTGTGGATAGTGTGGGTGAATTAATGGCTGTCAGGGAAAGTCCCTGGAATTGGAGTTACCCATGCGTGACAGCCACCTTGTGGGTGCTGGGAATCAAATCCTGCTCCTGAAAAGAGCAGCAAGTGCTCTTAACTAATGAGCCGCCTCTCTTCTTTTTTGTTTGTTTGTTTGGTTTTGTCTTTTTGTTTATTTTGTGTTTTGAGACAGGGTCTCACTACGTAGCCCTGGCTGTCCTGGAACTCACCATACAGACCAAGTTGGCCTCCACTCACAGAGATCCTTCTGCTTCTGCTTTTGCCTCTGCCTCCTGAGTGCAGGAATTTAAGAGCATATGTCGCCATGCTTGACTGCTTTTATTTTTAAGGGCTTTTATATAAGCATATCCACTATTAGCTGTGCTAAATATTTTCTTAGTTTTGTAATTTAGAGGGCTCTATAAATCACTTAATAGTTTAAATTCATAAGTTCACTATTTGAGGGTTACGGGAAAATAGACACATTGAAGGATGTAGACTATGTTGGCATATTTAATTTCTTTATTCCTTAACACAGCCCTTTGCTCTGGTTCCCAAAACTTTGAAGCAGAACCAGCTAGAGGTGTTTGTGGGGTGTAGTTGGATTAGCAACCTCTAAGTTAGAAGCTTTGCTGAGAGAATTTTCTGATTAGGTAAATTCTTGCATATACATGTGAGTGCTTACCCTGGTTAGTTTCACAGGTGACATCCCCAGGAAAGGAAAATCATCTATGCCTAGGTTTAAGCTTCAGGTTAGGGCAGCATGCTGTATTTAACTTCAGAAGATGTAGCAGTCCTGACCACTGTAACCTTGTATTCATTTCTTGGGGATGTTATAACAAATTGCAACAAATTAACTGATAGTTTTGTTTTAATTACTAGTTGTCTGTGTGATAAGGGTAGGCACTTGTCAGAGAACGGCCTTGTGTGGAGCCAGTTCTTTCTTCCACCTCTAGGTGGGTTCCAGGATCAGAGTCCAGTCATCAGACTTGAACAGTAAGCCCTGTACCCCTGAGACATCTCACCTGCCCCTGAAGTTGATGTCCTCTAACCCTTTCAGAGACTAAAATTCAAGCGAAGGTCTTGGTTTGGCCATTCTCTCTTTGAAGGCTCTTTCCCTACTCTCCTTCTTACCAGAAGTCAGCAGTCTTTGGTATTCCCTGACTCACATGTGTATACTTCACCCTCTGCCTCTGTCATACCACAACATTCTAATTCTGTGTCCAAATTTCCTTTATTTATAAGGACATCCATCTTTGGACCCACACTAAATGAGTATGACTTCATTTTAACTTGATTAGAACTGCAAGGACTGTATTTCCAAATAAAGACACGTTCAGAGATACCAGAGATGAGGCCGAGTAGGAGAGGAATAAGAAAGTGCTGTAAAATTGCTAAGAACTTATTTTCAGTGATGGAATGGGGCATGGACGTTCAACATTCATTTTCACAATGAAAGATTAATTAAAATATGAAAGTCCAGGAAAACTATTCTCTTTGATTTAATTTTAAGGTTTTGTTCCTTGAGACCTTAGCCTCTCTAGTAATAGAGTAAGTTGATTGTTAAGTCTGTGAAACTGTTTTTTGTTTTGGTTTGGTTTTTATTTTTTTAAGACAGTTTCTCTGTGTAACAGACCTGGCTGCCTGGGTTTAAATGCCTGTGCCACCATGCCTGGCGTGACACAGGCTTTTAATTGATAGCTTCTCTGGAATTTTTCAATAGAGGTCCAGCCTTGTGTTTATTAGATTTGCCTGCGACTATGAACCAAGAGACTGGAGGTGCCATCAGGAATCTGTACTTTGAATAGTACCTGGTGGCCTTTGTGTCTGAGCAAGTCTGGGGGTATGACTGTGCAGATGAATGGATAATGGTGTTGTTATTTGTGAATGGACTCAAGGTTAGCCTGTGTGAGAAACCTATGCTATGGAACAGGGAAGCCTAGTTCAACTTGAGAGATTCTAAGAATTGATTTGGGGGGGGGGGGTACATTAAGTCTTCTAGGTAATTCTATTATTCAACTGTGTTTGAAAACCAGATCACTGATAAAAGTACAAAAAGCAAAGGATTTAGAATCAGGATTTAAGATTTGTTCTTTCAGTTTTACCTCTTGACATCTTGAACAAAAATTTGGTGTCCCTCGAAGAGAAACTATAGTTGTTTGAACTCTAAATTCCTACAATCATAAAGGAAACTGGTGAAAATATCCCACTATAGGGACCGGAAGTCTGATAACCTACTGTACTTATTTAGGGATTAAGTCAAAATATTTAGGTAATATAAAAGACTTAGCTATGTGTACATACCAGATTAGTAATTTAATTGGGACGTGTTTTGATTTCTTATTATCGAGCATACTGCCTTCTGTGTTAACTCTTTTTTCTTCCGTTAAGATAGGTTGTCATGGACCTGCGACAGTTTCTTATGTGCCTGTCCCTGTGCACAGCCTTTGCTTTGAGCAAGCCTACTGAAAAGAAGGACCGTGTACACCATGAGCCTCAGCTCAGCGACAAAGTTCACAACGATGCTCAGAATTTTGACTATGACCATGATGCCTTCTTGGGTGCAGAAGAAGCAAAGAGTTTTGATCAGCTGACACCAGAAGAGAGCAAGGAAAGGCTTGGGTAAGACGTCTGTTCTCAGCCAGGGCAGGGGTCCAGGGGGTGAGAAACACCTTTAAAATCAGCTCATTCTTTTTATTTTCTGGTTCAGTCACTAATAAAGCTGTACTGAGCTCTGTCTTCTGAGTACTAACAGCAGAATCGCTACCACTAAAAAACCTAATAAAATCCCTTTAATACACTTCTCCACTGAATAACAGTATGCACCTCATTCTTCTATAGAGCAAAGTGAAAGCAGCCTGTAGGCCTGGAAAGATGGCTCAGTGGTTAAGAGCATGTACTGTTCTTGTACAGGACCCAGATTCAGTACCTAGCACTCTTATCAAGAGTTATCTATCTGGTACCCTACGAGAGACATACATAGTTCTAATCTACATGGAAGTAGAAAATGACAAGCTCTCCTGAGTAAATTGGGAGCATAGGGACTATGGGAGAGGGGAAGTGGGGAGCAGGGAGTAAGAGGGGAGCAGAGAAAATATGTAGCTCACTAAAAACAATTAGAAAAAGGAATTCTCTGTCTTTAAGTCCAGCTCCAGGGTATCTGACACCTTCGAGAACCTCAGGATACCTGCACTCACACGCACATGGCAGCACACGGGCACATGTACACATAATTCAAAAATAACAAAAAAACTGTCCTGAAGTAACCAGTAGTAATGGACCCAGCCTAAGCTTTATCATCTTGATTCCAGAACCGTACATGGGGTTCTTAGTTCTACTGCTTTTAATTTTAAAAAACTTTCTCTAATTTATTCAATGATGCCCAAACCAGGTAATGTCTAGGTACCTAATAAACTAGAAATTGGATTCCCTGTTTCTGTAAAGTTTATTATTTCTCCAGGTGTCCTTTAATAAAAATCAAAATAACCATGGCCTTTAATAGGGGTGTCCAACCTTTTGACATTGTGATGTGATGTTGTCATCTACAACAAAACCGGGGTTGGAGTTCAGCTCAGTGACAGAGCACTGCCCTGTGTGTTCAGGGTCCTGTACTTGATCCCTAGTACCTCAGAAAACAAACAATAATAAGTAAAGACAAAAATGAATATACCAAATAATGGCCTTACTTTCAGAATTAGAATGGTTTTCGGTGATGGTACTCTAGTCAAGTTTTGTGGCCCTAAGCAGCAGCTTAAAGACTTCAGTAGTGAGGTTGGAGAGGTGGCTTGGTTGTGTAAGAGCACTGACTGTTCTTCCAAAGGACCTGGGCTCAGTTCCCAGCACCCATGCTACAGCTCACAACCATTTGTAATTTGAGTTCTAGGGGGTTCAATGCCTTTCTTCTGCCCCCACCGCACACATGTGATGCAAAGATATATATGCAGGTAATCTTCACTCAGTAGAACGCTAACTGGCTGTTTCTGGAGTTCTAAGCATGTCTTTTTTGGTTCTTCTAAAACTCAGATTTTTATGAAGATGCAGGTCAATTCTGTGAACAAAATTCTCCTGAATGAGTGTCACTGGTACAGCTTTGTGGACTGTTCTCAAGAGATTATGTAGCAAGTTGTGCCACGCTGCATTTTTTTGCCATCATGTGCAATACTCTAATTGTAAGCTATTATTGTAGAGTTTTCTTCGATGAAAACTTAAATAACAATTTATTCCTTGTGTTACCTGCTGACTAAAGTGTACAGTGTTTTATTCTTCAGCAGTGATAGAAGTAATAAAATGGCTTTGCTATATTGAATGAACTATACCTCAACATTTGAAGACGATTCACAAATACATATATCAGAAAGCCAGTTTTCTTTCTAGGTTTCTTCTCTATCTTTGAGAGACCTTGCTTGCTTTTAGTTTTAACCTTATAACTGTGCTAACATTTGGAGCTAAAAAGAGCAGTCCATTGTGGGTGCTCTCAGTCCTTTATGACATACCTATTAATATTGTATATGTCCAACCTACATTTTGGTTTGAACAAGTCTCTGCAGAGTTACTCTTGAATCATGGATGACCCTTAGGTTTGAGTCACTTAGGGTAGGACTGTAGTGGGCCCTCTGACTTTGTGGGTTGGTAGAATCACTTATCTAGCCATTTTCAGTAGAGAAAGTGCTGGGTTTTTCATCAGTGAATATCAAAATTAAGCACATTGGGCAAGCTGTGTATAATTAGAAAAAGTGAAAAATCCATGTTTTTATACAGTGTGTAATTGAACTAAATAGTTTGCTTTCCTCAAACTTTAGAGGTAGTGACAGACGTCCCTCTTGTATGCAGTGATTGCCTTGAAAGCACAGATCTCAGGTGAAGCCAGGCATTGATGGCACACAACAGCACTTGGGGAACCTAAAGGAAAGGGATTGGTGATTCAAGCCCAGCCTGGGCTACATAGTGCAGTTCTCTTCCCCACAGAGAGAAGAATCCCAGATAAACTTTTATTATAGCATTTTAAAACATTAGTTTGGTAGCTAACTGTTAACCAAAATTTGCAAATCATAGTCGTTGTCACCACCACCCACCCTACCCTCGTCATTCTTTAAGAGAGTAATTATTAAGGAGAAAAAACATTTTCTATAGGTTAAAAAATTATTCCTATTTTTGAAATCTTCAATAATATGTAAAAGACCAGAAGAAACATTTTTAGTACAAATTTAGAAGATGATTTTCAGTATCTATCTGTTAAAAATGTTGACAAGTAGAACTTTTTTGTTTGTTTTGGGTTGGATTTGATTGGGTTTTTTTGGCCTTTTGAGATAGGATCTCATTATATGGACCAAGGTGGCCTCCATCTTGGAGTTACTTGTCCACTTTTGCCTACCAGTGTTGAGATTACAGGCATATCTCCTGGGTGCTAGGATTTCTTTTGTTTGTTTTTGTTTTATGAGACAGGGTCTTACTGTATAACCTGTGTCTGGTCTGGAACTCATAGATTCACCTGTGTTTTTTGTTTTTCGGTTTGTTTTTTGTTTTTTGCGACAGGGTTTCTCTGTGTAACAGTCCTAGCTGTCCTGGAACTAGCTCTTGTAGACCATGCTGGTTTCAGACTTACTTAAGGTGTTTATTACTGTGAAGAGACATCATGACTATAGCAACTCTTAGAAAGGAAACATTTAATTGAGGAAACTCATAGTTTCAGAAATTCAGTCCATTATCATCATGGTGGGGAGCATGGCAGTGTGCAGAGATGATGGAGCCAAGAGTACATCTTGCAGGCAGCAGGAAGTCAACTGACTGTCACATTGAGAGAAACTTGAGCAAGAGACCTCAAAGCCCACCTCACAGTGACATGCTTCCTCCAACAAGGTCACACCTGCTTACGGTGCCATTCCCTGTGGGGACCATTTTCTTCCAAACCACCACAACCTATCTTTGCCTCCTGAGTTTAAAGGTGTGTTCCACCATGCTTAGCTTAGTGCTGGAATTTCAGGCATGTGCTGTTATACCCAGCTTTTTTCTATTTTGCTTTATTAGTCTGTGTGTGTGTGGAGGGGGTGACAGGGTTTTGACTATCTCGGACCAGCCCAAAATTCACTATGTAGCTGAGGATTGCCTGAACTTCGGATGCTCCTGCCCCTGCTTCCTCAGTGCTACATAGGTGGTGCCACTGCCCTGGGTTTCTGTGGTGTTGGGGTTGAGCCCAGAGCTCCATGCATACTGGGGGAGCATTGTCCGAATGAGCTACCGTCCCAATCTTTCACTTAACTTTTTTAGATGTTGTGTTATTGTATGTGTGTGAATCTTGTGCCTGCATTTATGTGTGTGCACCACAGGCATGCCTGGGATCTGCAGAGTTTAGAAGAAAGTATCAGCTCTCTGGAATTGGAGTTATAGGTGGCTATGAGCCACCATGTGGTTTTGGAAAACTGAACCTGAAAGAAGAAAAGTGTTCTTAACTACTGAGCCATCTTGCCAGCCCTTATTTTCTCTCAGAGGTTGTTTGTATATACACAAACACCAAGTTATGTGTGACTCATGAAATAAAATATTTACTAACTTTCCAAAAGAAGTTTGTCAACTCCTGGGTTAAGTGGGGGGGGGGGAGGAGATACAGAATAGGATACTGTTAAACCAGCCACCTTTGTAAGAGAAACCTCTTGATACCAGCCAGCCCACTTGGGCATGGTCCCTTATACTATAAATGCAGCTGTAAAGCCTGCGCTCACTCTCTTGCCAGCTCTCACTTCCGACTGCTAGACTCTGTTCCTGTTCCCTGTTCGTGCAGGACTGTGATCTAGAACAGTGATCTGTGAGTCTCCCCTAAATAAATAACCCTGTATCATACGGGGGCAGGGGAGAGACCTCTTGAACAGTCATGTGCCTATTTTATCTGAGCGGTTCTTCAGGGTATTTATAATAGCTTAAAAATACCTTCAGGTATCAGGAGCGGTTTTGATACTGTGCCTTTTTCTTAGTAGTGGCACCATTGGTAGCAATACCATTTGAACATAAATTGGATCCTATTATAGATAATGCAGAAGTTTTCTTAATTGTTGACGTTATTGAAGTTCTCTGAGAACAATTTACCATGCAGGTGGAGGAAAGTGTTTAGGAGGTGCCATCTTGGTGTGTTCCCTTTTCGATCAGTGTTTTAGAGCTGAGGCTAGATTATACATTCTCTGAGGGAAGGTGCTTGTGTCTAGAGTTAAATAATAGAGCTAATGCTGTATCAGTATGAGTCTGTTTATAGTCTTGCTGAGGAACTCTGATTTCTAATCACTTTCTCAGGCTCTAGTCGTGAAACAACCACGAACTAAGGAAGGGCATTTGCTTCCAATGTGCATAGTTTTTTTCATCAAGCAGAGAATGTGCTCATTTCTCACCGTGGCTTTTGGTACGGAGTTCCCATTGTAAACTGGACTGCTTATTGTGTGGCTTTACTGCGTCCTCTAGAAACAGGAGGTTTTGTCATGAGCATTTACTTAGTGGTGCTAGAGATCAGACTCAGCTTCACAAACACCAGACAAGCACTCTACTCCTGAGCCACACGCAAAGCCCATAGACCTGTCTTTAAATCCTTAATTAAGATGACATATCTAGAAGAAAGAATCTTATAAAGGAAATAGAGCCATACTTTACCCTTGTTGTTTGCTTTATAATCTGCCTGCTAATAACCTCTCAGCTTATTAACAGTCTTATAGATAGGAATACATATTCTTTCCATATCCACAGAGTTCTGTTTTTGTGGCTATATGTAAAAATCCAATTCCTGTAATGTATAAGAACTACTGGCATTTTTAAGATTCATGCCTCTTGTATTCATTTGTTTTGTTTTGTTTACAGTTATCTTGCCTTAAAATATATGTGATCTGGGTTGTTGTTGTTGTTTTTTTTTTTAATGGGGTCTCACTCTTAATAAGAAGTCTATGTGTTTTTAACAAAAGAATAGCTTTTTCTAAAAGCAATTAATTTTTTATTTTAAGGTCTGATTTAGAGATCATAAATTCTAAGGAAAACATTGTTAATGCTAGTGATTATTTACCAAGAGGTATGCCTTCTCTTATAAACATAGTAAAGGAAAATATACAAAGATTTACATCATGTTTTATATAAAAGCGAGAACCCGTGTGGACATGGGTCTGCAAATCAGACTCAGACCTAACTGGAAAGATGTCTGGGTTGGCTTTAGGGCCCAGTGCACTGGCCATGGTCTAGTCACTTTTTCCAGATGGCTTGTTACAAGCCAGGAACAGGCCAGTAAAGAGAAAAGTAATCATTTTCTGTTTGACAGTTTTGTCTTGGAAGCTTTTTTTTTCTTCTAATTTTTATTTTTATTTCTGTGTGTTAGCCCTGAGCAACACCTGTGGTCACAACACACTCCTGGCAATGTCCAGAGACTTGTTGCTTTTTAACTTGTTGCTGGATTTCTCTGCATTTTCTACAGAAAGATTGTAAGTAAAATAGATGGCGACAAGGATGGGTTTGTCACTGTGGATGAACTCAAAGGCTGGATTAAGTTTGCACAAAAGCGCTGGATTCACGAGGATGTAGAGCGCCAGTGGAAGGGGCACGACCTCAATGAGGATGGCCTCGTTTCCTGGGAGGAGTATAAAAATGCCACCTACGGCTACGTTTTAGGTAGGTCGCTACTATCTGGGGGAAAATCCTTATGGACCTGGCCCTTGAAACGCAACTGTTTTGTCTTGTAGAATGATTGTAGATAAAATAGACGCGGATAAAGATGGGTTTGTGACGGAGGGGGAGCTGAAATCCTGGATTAAGCACGCCCAGAAGAAATACATATATGACAATGTTGAAAACCAGTGGCAGGAGTTTGATATGAATCAAGACGGCTTAATCTCCTGGGATGAGTACAGAAACGTGACTTATGGCACTTACTTGGGTAAGGGGCGAGATGTCAGGCTGGCCGAGACTGTAGTCTTGAGTCAAAGAAACAAATGGGTCAGACAGGAAAGAGGGTTACTGTGCCTGACTTCAGTAGTTGATTCTGACTTGACTCCCTTTGTTTCATTAATTTAAAATTTGTATATTATATATTTTAACTTTTGATTTTGATCCTCTGAAGTTTGACATTTATGTCTTGAGCACTGCAAATGTATTTTGCCATTTTTTCCTTTCTATCTCTCATATAAAGATAATTTTTAGAGTAGATTTCATGTAAAAGACTGTATCGTTCCAGCAGCGCAAAACAAGAGGCCTTGCCTTGAGCTCTCTCTTAACCATAGTACTATTCAAATTTTGGGCCTGAAATTCAAATCAAATTAGATTCTTTCATGACTGGTGAGAGTAAGTAGAAACCATTAGGAATGAATGGAATAAATTCAAATAAGATAGCCATCAGTGTGTCATGCTTACTGAATTTTAGAAATGAAAATATCCCATTTGTTTTCTCTGGCACATGGGTATATATCAGCCTGCTTTGCAAATGCTTCAAGGCAAGCACTGCTTTGGTTGCTTTGTTGTTGATTTGGTAGCCTTTTTGTTTGTCGGGGCTACTGGTTAATAGTATCTTTAACTTTGATGCTTTTCTGCTTGCCTGCTGCTGAACTCCAGATGGCAGTCTTACTGAGCTGATGAGCAGGGGTACTTTTATTCATTGAGATTTCTGTATTGTGTATAGTTTCACCTTGAGGCATGAAAATATAAACGGTACTTTTTGTACTTTAACCCTGGAATTAGACAAATTAGGGTTACAGAAATCATTTTCCATCGATGACTAACAGGAGTGTGTAAAGGTTTGTTTCCCCACCAGATAGCCAGCTGCCGTGTTAATTACAGGACTATGCATTTCTGGTGAAGAGACTTATTCTCATTCCTAAGACTAAAGTGGCAGTCTCTCAAGGCTTGACACTGAGCCAAGAACCAAACATATCCACCAAATTAAGAACATGTGTATTAAGAACCTAGCACAGATGGAGAAGCATTCCATGCTTCTTGCTCTCTGGCTGAGACCCAGCACCCTTCTGACTTAATCAGAATTAATTATAAATATGGAGCAAAGGATAGACTAGACTATTCGTGATCTCAACAAAATGGTGTGCTAATAAATCTCGGCTCAGGCTCTGGTACACCCTTGCTGGCCAGAATTCTGCTTCAGCTGTGTATAATTATGTGCATAAAAATCTGTTGAGAGCTTTCTTGCCTCAGAGGGCTGATGATTCAATGTAATGGGTATTTCTACTGCCCGAGACTGCACAAGGCAAAGCACTACTAGCTGAAGAAGTAATGTCTTTATAAGGCCCTTTCCCAGGAGGGCTGGGTGACGAGCCCTCGGGGGTAGCAAGCTGGCTTCAGACAAGTGCTGAGGAGTCTTGTGAGAATGTGTTCTTGATTTGATTTGGGTTTGTATAAATCATCTCAGCTTTTAAAGACTTTTCAGTGATCCCACCTTCCTCAAAAGGAACATTTGTACTGTATGCACTGTCTCTCTCATAAGTAAAAATAAATGATAGCAAGAGTGGCCCTGCTTAGAGCAGAACCAGAGGCTTAAGCAAGGCCAGCAAGGACTGTAAACTGGTGTCTGGTATGGATGCCACACTTAAAGTAGTCCGGCTACTTGATTCTAGTTGCTGTGTGTTAGTTACCCCAAGAAAGGAGGCAAAGGGCTCTTAGGAATCTAGTCTGAATGCATAAGTTGACTAGTGCTACATAGTTTAACTGAAACTTAGTGTTTGTCTTTAAGAGACAACTTAGTGTTCGAGAAATAGGTTATTTCCTTCTATTCTTCATCTCTAACCTATTTGACTTCACCTGTGCAGAGGCCCACAGCCTTGTGTGATTCTACTGCTTACTAAATTCTTGATCAACAAAGAAGCTTCAAGCTGCTTCGTTTTCAGAATAGGGCAGGTGGGGGAGGGGGTTGTTGTTTGTTTGGGTGTTTGTGGGGTGTTTGTTTGTGGGAGTTTTTTTATTTGACTGGTTTTGAGTTTTTGAGAAAGGGTTTCACTATGTAGCCTTGGATGACCTGGACCTCTCTGGAGACCAGACTGGCTTGAACTCTCAGAGATCTGCCCCTTAGCCTCTGGAGTGCTAGGATGAAAGACATAAGTCACTATGCCTGGCCTGTTTTGTTTTTGTTTTGTTTTGCTTTTTTAAGTGTGCTTAAAATAGAGAAAGATTGGCCTCTACTATCAAATATCAACAATATGGTATTATCGTTAAAGAGACCAGTGAGTTTCTAGACAAGTAGGTACCAGGGTCTCTTTATTTAGTGTGTTACAAAACAGTAATTTCCTAATTTTAATGTGGTACTTCTACCTCTCAAAGTATCTTTATACCTCTTAGGTCTTTAGGTTCACACAGCAGCCCAGTTTCTTACTTTTCTGCAGTTAGCTCCTTTATATTTTTTCAGTTTACAGATATTAAATTTTAGTTTCCTAGATGCTTATGTGTAAACCAGCTGTTATTTGTACAACTCAAAATCATGACAGATTAGTCTGTATCCCATTTGGTTATGTTTTGATTTTTTAAAGATTCTATTTTACTTTTGTGTGTGTGTGTTTCTGTGTATGGGTAAGTGCCAGAAGAGGTGTCAGATACCCTGGAACTGAAGTTACAGGTAGTTAGGAGCAGCAAGTGGTCTTAACCACTGAGCCATCTCTCCAGTTTTATATTTTAATATTTATTTTCTCTTAAAACTTATCAAAGAATAACTGACATCTGGAATGTATCTGTCACTTCCCAAAATGTCCTCATGTCGCACCTCCCCCTCTGCCTGTCCCTAAGAAACCATTGACCTACTTTCTCTACCTCTACAGCAGTCTGCATTTTTTACCTGTAATTTTCAGTAGATACGAGGGGGGAAGGTCAGTAGGACCATTCAAATGGTAATGTTCTTCTTGCTTGAATCCAAGTGACATTAAAATGAAATGGGACAAATACTTTTGATACCTAGAGTCTTCTTTGGTTTTTCGAGATAGGGTTTCTCTGTGTAATAGCCCTCGCTGTCCTGGAACTCACTTTGTAGACTAGGCTGGTGCTGAGATTAAAGATGTGTGCCACCACTCCCTGGCGATACCTAGTCTTAATGGATGTTCTAACATTTAATAAAAATGATGACAACTGACAGACATTGGCTGCCAGCTATATATACCAGATGTTGTTCAAGCTTTTAGTTTGATTTGTTTCGTTTTCTTTCCTCTTTTTTTTGAAATTTGAGAGAGAAGTTTCTCTGTAGCTCTGTCTTGATACAGACTATGTAGACCATGTAGACCAGACTGGAATTCAGAGATTACCTGCCTTTGCCTCCCAAAATTTGGAATTAAAGATATGTGCCATCACTATCCAACTGTTTGTTTCTTATTAAACTTTTTATAACTACCTATAAGGCAGGCACAGTCTCATGTTACAGAGTAGGAGACTGAGACACAGTTAAGCTTCTTGCCCAAGAGCTGGAGAGTTGTCTCAGCAGTTACAAGCACTTGCAGAGACCCTGGGTTCAATTCCCAGCACCCACATGGTGACTCGCGGCCATCTGTAACTCCAGTCACAGGAGATCTGTCTTCTTCTGACCTCTGCAAGCACTGGGCTCACACATGGTACACAGATATACAGGCAAGCAAAATACTCATGCACATAATGTAATAAAAAAATTGAAAGAAAAGTTGCTTGCCCAAGGACATACAGCTAGAGGTGATAAATTCACACCCAGATAGTATGACTTACAGCCTCCACTGCCTCCCAGATAGAACTAAGAAATCCAAGCCGTCTATTAACCTTAACACCAGTATGATGAAACAGCACATGATTGAGTTAACTAATCAGGGGCCAGTTCCATGTTGAATGGCAACCATTTACTTTCAGCTTGGACCTGATTTGGAGGTGTGATCACTGAAGCCTTAGTCCCAAATCAAGTGCCTTTCTACTGCTGCTTCTGAAATCAAAATCATTTCTTCATGATTGGTTTAATTTTACCTGTGTCTTCATTGTTTGGTTTATCTTGTTTGAAATCAGTTTGATCCCTTTACCTTTTTGTGTTTTCTGGAAGATTTTTTTTTTAAACTTTATCTAAATTTTTGTTTTCTAGATGATCCAGATCCTGATGATGGATTCAATTATAAACAGATGATGGTTAGAGATGAGCGGAGGTTTAAAATGGCAGACAAGGATGGAGACCTAATTGCCACAAAGGAGGAATTTACTGCTTTCCTGCATCCTGAGGAATATGACTACATGAAAGACATAGTTGTGCAGGTAGGCAAGGCCAAGGGTTCCCAACCACAATTCAGCTTCTCCTTCTGTTGCTTATGTATTCTGCTTAAGTGCCTTAGGCTTTTTGCTGGTCATAAAACTGCCCATTAAATAATGATTTTCCATTTCATTGGTAGTTCCATGAAGTTAGGAGTAAGAGGCTGTCCTGTGCTTGTTGTTCAGAAGTCAGGTAGTTCCATAATCCCCAGGAGTTCGCACAGAAGGCGGTCTGCTAACAGTGCAGACTCGGCTCCATTAGCAAGAGCTCAGCGTGACTAGGGCTACAACCTGTTGTTGTTTGATGGTGTCCTATCATAGGTTGAAACATAAGTAATGGCTAATATTTAACAGTTCTCTAACTAGAAGAATGAGTGTCCTGTTCTTTCCTTCCCTCCCTTCTTCCCTCCCTCTCTCCCTTCCTTCCTTTCTTTCTTGTTTTGTTTGGGTTTTGGATTTTTGTTTTGTGTGCATTTGGGGTTGACTGGCTAGCTAGCTTGGATATTATTCCATATACTGAGCCTGGGATTTGCTATATAGGTCTGTAACTTGGATGAACATTAGCCTCTGATCTTCCTGTCTCTGGCTCCCAAAAAGCTGAAATTACATGTGTGTGGTATCCTTCCTGGCTTTAACCATACACATCATACTGTCTTCTAGAAAATTTAATTAGAGACTAAGTCTTTTTGTTCTTTTCTATTTAGGAAACAATGGAGGATATAGACAAGAATGCTGATGGTTTCATTGATCTAGAAGAGTATATTGGTAAGTCTCCTGTTTCTAGTGTCTTTAAATACTGAAATGTTGTAATCTGTAGAAAGAGTTTACCTCATGGGTCAACTCTTAACAGATTGTTAAAGCAGACCAATGTGGTGAATAGTAGTCATTATAAATATAACTGGGGCAGGAGAGGTTCGCATGTCCCAGTTTTGACCAGAGGTTCTAAGTTTGGTTCCCAGCACCCACACTGCCTGTAACTCCCACTCTAGAGAATCTGATGCCTGCACTCACACACACCATACCTTCACAAAGACACACAGATGCATATATATACACATAATTTTTAAGTAATATTAAAAAACAAAGTATATCAAATAAATTGATGGAAAAGCCAGGCATGAATCTCAGCTCTTGGCAGGTAACTGCAAGAAGATCAGAAACTCAGGGCCACTCTGGACTGCGTGAAACAAGCAGGAGTAGTGAATGGGTGATTGCCTAAGGCTTCGGTGACTGTGTTATGCACATTTTCTGATAAGTCCATAAGTTACCATTTTATTTAGGGTATTTATTTTGGCCACACACATCCTTTTTTCTTTTTTCTTTTTATCTCTATGAGGGAGTAGGAATGGGGCTACAAATGAAACTTGAGAGGTGATTACATGTATACAGTGTATCATGATCATATCCACTCCTACTTCCCTGGGAAACTTTACTATCTTGAGAATAATTTAGCAAATTGCTTTACAATTACTCAATGTCTTTGTTACCATTCTGTTTTGAAACATTCTTCTAATGCACATCTTTTGGTATATTGAGACAGTGTTTTACAATGTTGCTTGGGCTAGCCTTGAATTTGTAACTATTTGAGTTGTTGGAAGGCTGTACCTGGTAATAATACCTTAACAAATGAGTACTTTGGCTATTTTGTTCCATTCTGCTGGTCTCTAGTCCCTCTCTTGATGGTTTCCTTTACAGAAGCTTGAAGATTTGTGTGATTACATATGTCTGCTTCTACTCTTGTTGTCCTAGTTTTGGCCTCTTAAAATATCCTGTCTGCACTGATGTCATGACTATGTGTTCCTCTACTGATCTTACAGTTTAGAGTTTTGCATTTATATCTGATTTATTCAGTCTTCTATACATAGATATGCAGCCTTCCGAGTACCATTTGATGAAGAGGTTATCCTTTCTTTATTGAAAACCTTGTGGCTACAGATATATCTAGGTTCTCAGTTCTTTTGCACTCCACATTCACACTTGTTCATAGTACTTTTCTAGTGAACTTTCTCATTTTGTTTGTTTGTTTGTTTTGTTTTGTTTTTGTTGTTGTTGGTTTTTTGATCTCTGATCTCTGCTATTAAGTATTAAACCTGAAAGGGAGTCTTAGTTTACCTCTGCTCCTATTAGACTCACTCCTTGCTCAGATATTCTTTCCTCATCCCTGTCAGAGAAAATGGGATGAACAGTGAGAGAGATTTTTGTGAAATAATTGAGTTTCATCGTGAAAGTGCCATGTTTTCTTAATTCAAGTTTATCACATTTCCTACTTTTAAGTATTTTCTTTTTATTCTTGGTTTTGGCATTTTGTTGGTACAGTAAAAGTTGAGTTCCCCATTTAAATTTCTGAAGCAGAGAAATTCAGGATAACCACAGTTAAGTAACATCACTTATCAAGCATTGAGGCCAAATAAGGAGATAAAGGTTTTCTTCTGCATCGTACAGATTCTGGGGCTGAGAAATTACATTGTGGAGTTATAGAACAATCAAGAGTATGTGTAGCTTTCTTTGTAGGTCAGTAATGATTGCAAGCTTGTATAGCTGAGATGCTGGGTATGTGCCAGTTTCTGCCCTGTTAGAAAAGATATCATATAGAAAAAGTGAGAAGGGGCCAGGCCTGTAGACCCAAAGCTTCAGGATCTCCATGATACAGGGCAACAACAGGATATTCAAGAAGAGTCCCAGTGAGGGCCCAGCATTCATAGTGTAGCAGAAACTAGAGACCTGAACCAGACCAGTTACTCATTGCAGTGAACACTTGGGCAAAAAGGTATACTGTACGACTCACTACTCCCCGCCACAGCTTCCATAACAAGATTTTTCCTTCTTTTATTTTCTCCTAAATTTTATTAGGTTGAAGAGCAAAGGGTGGATATAAAGAGACGGGGAAATAAATCAGATCAAGATACATGATGTGAAAGACACAAAGAAATAAAAAGGGGGCTGGAGAGATGGTTCGGTGGTTAAGAGCACTGATGGATTTTCCAAAGGGCTCGGGTTCAATTCCCAGCACCCCTATGGCAGCGCACAACTCTGTAACTCTAGTTCCAGAGGATCTAACATCCTCACACAGGCATATATACAGGCAAAACACCAATGCAAATTTTAAAAAAAGTTAAAAATAATTACTACAGGAAGTAGACCTGTAAAAAAGAAAGGGAAAGAGTGTCTATCCAGCCCCTTTACTCTCCCTTTCTTGTTTGACACAGACCCTAATCATCTTCCTATTTCGTCTGTGTACATTTCATTATGTATTTCTGTGGTGCATTTATTGTTCCAAAAAGTTCATTCCTTAGTATTATCTGGTAGGTTGAATACTTTTTAAATAAACTAAAGTAATATTTTTGTCATCTTTACTCACATGCCTTTAAAATGTACTCATATGGTATAGTTTAACTTCTGTTTTGTTTTTAGGACAGTGTCTTGCTATGTAGCCCAGACTGTCCTCACGCATGCGGTGATCCTCCTGGTCTGCCTTCCACCACAGCAGACCTAAAAGGAATTTCAATGAATGCCATTCACTTATGCTTTAAAGTTGTTATCTAAAATATTTAATTAGGCATTTAAACCATTATAAGCTGTGTGTGGTGGCCCTGCCTGATCCCAGCACTTAGGAGACAGGAGGATTCTGTGAGATTGAAATACACCAACTCTTAAACAGTAATTGAGAAGTTTAAACTTGAAGAGGATAGTGGATGATGCACAGGAGTCACTATAAACTGTGCTGAGTGCTTCATGGTTATAAGAACATTCCCTCATTTGTAGAGCTAAACTCAACAGTATATGGGGGTAGGTAGTGCCTAGTATTTGCCCTAAAATAAGTAGGGTGGGGGTGTCATGGATGAGCATGTGTGCACAACCATGGCAGCTGTAGGAGTTGGTAGCTAAGTGGGAGATCTATGGATTTTTTCTGCGTTTGTGTATGTTTGAAAGTTCACATAATGAAAACAAATAGTTGTAAGTAGGGCATTGATCATGATGCCTAGAATACAATGAGCACTCAATAAATGTTAATTACTTTCTTGTGGGTTTTTTGAGACAGGGTCTTACTGTGTAGCTCTGGCTACCCAGAAACTCACTCTGTAGACCAGGCTGGCTTCAAACTCACAAAACTCTATCTGCCTCTGCTTCCTGAGTGCTAGAACTAAAGATGTGTGCCATCACGTCCAGCTAATTGTTATTTTTGCATTTATTAGTTACTAAAGGGAAAATAGTGCTTTGAGTTATATGTGCATGGAGAAAAAATAAATATGTAAAATATACACATTTTTCCTTAACTAAACTGGAAACACTTATTTTTGTTTATATGTTTATGTTAGGCACCGGAAGTCAAATCCAGGACTTTGGCATGCTAGGCAGACTCTCTGCCACTCAGCTACATCCTAGCCCTATATAATTTCTTAAATGCCAATATTTGTTTGGCAGCAGTGTGACCATTCCTTGGTCACAGTGATTTTTTTTTTAGTTTTGTAGGGATGTTCATCCCATTTACTAGTCACAAAATGGACAAAAAATAGTGTTGACTCGAGAAAACAAAAAAAAATAGCTATTTCTCTACTATTTGTATTTTATTTATTTTTAGTTTTTGCAAACATTTTTGTGTTCTTGATACATTTTATCTTGGAGTTTTATCTTAATTATCTTGACATAATTACTTACAAGTGTATTGTGCATTTAAATGGAAATATCAAAAGGCTTCTTTTGGAGAATAAAGCTTAGTGTTAAGTATCTTACAGATTAAATTACTCTGAAAATGTTACACAGAACTGAACAGGTGGTACCTGCCTGCAGTTACAGCCCTTGGGAGGCTGAGGCAGGAACATCTCCAATTTGAGGCCAATCTGGGGTAAGACCCTGTCTCAAAAGGGCACTTCCTGTATGCATGTTACCTTATTATAAAATGAAACTATCTGTTACTGAAGCCCTGTCTGTGTAGCCGAGTGGAATGGGAGATTTGTGACGGCCATGCTACTTTGTGTCTTCCAGCTTCTTTGGAGTTAAATGCCAAAATGTATGATGTAATCTATCATCAGAATTGTTTTTAATGATCTTATAACTAAAATTAAGACTCAGTTTTTGTTTTTTATACACAAAAATTTAGAAGCCTCTTGACATTTGTTACCAATTTCCCTGGCCATCTGCTTTCCTAAGACTAACACCAATGCTTTTAATTGTCTCTAGAGCTTCTACAAGTAAAGGAGGAGATTGTAGAAGGGAAACAGAATAGAAGCCTTAAGTGTCATGCCACATTCTTACACAGTTGAATTTTTAAGAAAAAAAATTATATACATGCAGTTGAGAATCAGGAATTTGCTTCTTTCCTGATTGTCCCTTCTTGGTGTACTTTTGAGGGTACCTCTGCATGGGGCATGCTTGTCCTGATGGAAACCACTCAGACAGTGCACTTATGTAGGCATTGGCTGGTAGGGAGACAGTCTCCTTCAGAGTTTATAACTAGACCTCCTTAAACCAGTGTCCAATATAATTAGCCACTTGGGGTAAAATGCAGTGCAGTGAGCGAGGGAATCTTACTTGGTATTGGTCAACTCATTTCTTTTATTTGAGATAAGTTCTCATGTAGATCAAGTTAGCTTTGAACTCCTGCCTCAGCTTCCCAAAGTTCTAGGTTTACAAACATGCACCACCATGCTCAGCTTCACCTCCTTATTTCTGCCTCCTTTTCTCCCCCACTGAGACAGGGTTTCTTTATGTAGCTCTGCCTGTCCTAGAACTCACTCTATAGACCAAGCTGGCCTCAAACTCACGAAGAGTTCTGAGTGCTGGGATTAAAGGCATGTGCCAACCATTGCCCAGCTTCTGCCTTCATTTATTTATTTATTTATGATACAAGTTCCGCTCTCCTGTCACTTGGTCAGCATGTGGAAATACTCTTGTTAAAGATCCACAGTTAAGCCACAGACAACTACCGTACTTTCTAAAGTCTCTCTCTGTCCTAAGAAAGCTGTGTGACTGTGTGCGGGTAGCCTTTGGAATAAGGCTGATTCTGTTGTGTGTGTTTCTGCACACAGGTGACATGTACAGTCACGACGGAAATGCTGATGAGCCAGAATGGGTGAAGACGGAGCGAGAACAGTTTGTTGAGTTTCGAGATAAGAACCGGGATGGGAAGATGGACAAGGAGGAGACCAAAGACTGGATCCTCCCTTCAGACTATGACCATGCAGAGGCAGAAGCCAGGCATCTAGTCTATGAGTCAGACCAAAACAAGGTAAGTCGTTCCAGGCCCAAGCAGTCTAGCCATGATCAGAGTCTTCGTAGGGGATTGTCCTAAACAGAGTCATCAAAATAGATAGTGTTTTAGGGTCTTACTTACCTCAGATCTGCCAAGGACCTAAATTTAATGACCAGAAATCTTCAGGGCAGCACTAACTATCTGATCTCATTTTGGAAAGTGCTTGCTCTGTGCTCATGGTATTGGAGAAACCTGGACTTCAGCAAAGAGTAGTGGTTTAAAGTCTGACACACCATGTATCAGTTCTAACTGTTGGATCGCCAGGAAATTGTCTTTTTAAAATGTTGGTTATTTCCTGTGTTCTTTTACCTTTTACAGGCTCATTCTACCTTTTTTCCAAGCCAGTTATTGCTATTCTAAATCAAATACACACACTTACATAGAATTTTTAGAGGAAGCAGAGCAGACAGACTGACAGCTGACTGACTGACTGACTCTCAGTAGATAGCCCTTGCTGACCGGCCTGAAACTCCAGTGTAGACCAACTTGGCCTCCAGCTCACAGAGACACGCTTGCTTGTCTCTCCATTTCTAAGATTAAAGGTATACCACCATTCCCAGCATCAAATATATTCTTAAAATTTAAGCTTTTCTCTGGACTCTGTTAGAATTGAAAATTATGTGAGGTGCTTAGGTAATCACATTTTCTTCTCCCCCCTTCCCCCCGAGACAGGGTTTCTCTGTAGTTTTGGAGCCTGTCCTGGAACTAGCTCTGTAGACCAGGCTGGCCTCAAACTCACAGAGATCCACCTGCCTCTGCTTCCCAAGTGCTGGGATTAAAGGCGTGTGCCACCACCACCGCCCAGCGGTAATCACATTTTCACTAAGCCCTGTCACCTTTTCAGAGATCTGGATGTTAAAGACCAGACTTGTTTGTTTGTTTGAGCATCTCTAGTCTTCAGGTGCTGTGTCTCAGGACCTTATTAAGGGCTGATCAGTTTTAAGCTCTTGCTCAGCATCACTTCAGCAGCCCAGCTCTCATGCCCCGAGTTGTGAGAATGTGTGAGCAGTCTTCTCTGAGGAGTCTTGGTGCTGTTTGAGATGAGTGACCCAGCCTGTTTTGATGTGGCTCATCTTGTTAGAGTGGAGGTGAGATGAGGATTGGCCCTGGAGAGTTCACTGTTCCTGCCAGACCTCGATCTGATGCACCCTGGAGTAGCAACCCAATGTTCCTGGCCATCTTCCATCCATGTCTGGCAACTGCCCCGTAGTTGACTCCACAAAGAATGTTTGCTGCCTAGGGAGCAGATTTGTGTCTCTGTCCTGAAGTTGTTGAGTATATTTGGCCCATTTTTTCCACTTTTGACTCCCCCCCGCCCTTTGAAATAGAATCTCCCTCTGTAGCCCAGGCTAGCCCTGAACAACTCTTCTCTCTGGCTTTCTGAGTATAGGGTTCAAACCCAGGGCCTCAGTCATACTAGACAAACACTTTATTATTAAACTATATCCCCAGCCGACTAGTGACCTTCTTGATGAAAAAAGGTGTTGAGGGGGGGAGGAAGAAGAGAGAGAGAGAGAGAGAGAGAGAGAAATGGAGGATAACACCTGAGTTTGCATGTAGCGGGAACTAGAACCTTACAGTATTACAGTCTCAGGTTACTCTATTTTATAGCAATCTTCTGAATTTGGAATGGAAAGTATATATGGTCTCAATTCTCTGTTCCCTATGATTTCAGGATGGCAAGCTTACCAAGGAGGAGATTGTCGACAAGTATGATTTATTTGTGGGCAGCCAGGCCACAGATTTTGGGGAGGCCTTGGTGCGACATGATGAGTTCTAAGCTGCAGACAGAGGAACCTACATTTCTTCAAAAGTAATTTATTTTTACAGCTCTGGTTTCACATGAAATTGTTTGCGCTACTGAGACTGTTATTACAAACTTAAGACATGAAAAGGCATATCAAGATAATGAAAACCACCCTGCCCCCTTCCTCCTCCCCTCGAGGGACTGGGGGGCCGTGCTTCTGAAGAACAACTGAGTAGTGCACTCGTGTCTGTAGGTTTACACTTTGTATCATGTATGACGTGGTGTGTTTATTTTTGTATTGTTCTCTAGTTGGGAGTATAATATGAAGGATCAAGATCCTCAACCCACACTTGTAGGCAGACATTAGCCCTTTACTCTTTCTCAACCCCTTGACACGTATTTTTTTTTATAATTCTCACTTAACTAATTTTTTAAAAAGCCTGAGATCAATAGAAATGTTCAGAAGAGAAAAAAAAAAGGAAAAGCATGTACTCCATGATTTATGTTTAGAGAGAGAATGCTTTATTTTGCCTGTTGAAATGCTTAATTTTCGAGTGGCCGTACAGTTGTCACAGGCCCAGCCACTGAGCCTGCCATTGTCTGGGCAAGGCTCGATCCCTGTGCTGTAAGACAGCTTGACACGCACTCTTTTCCCCCGTTAGGACTAGCTATTTGCTAATTTTGTCAAGCACAGCTGTGGAGGGAAGAATTAGGGCCAGTGTCTTGAAAAATGAATCAAGTAGTGTGTATGATCTCTTCCCAGGGCTATTTCTAGCTCTCTGTTGAGCTGTTTCCAACTGGAAACAGCCAGAAAACGAAAGGAAAAAAGTGTGTGCAGGGCATGCATTTTATTGTGATGTGTGCCTGTGGAGATCACCGCAAGGCCCCGTCCAGCCCCCAGGAACTAATGTTGGGTTTACTGCAGTTACAGTTGACTTTCTGCGATCATGTCATTGAAAGTGCCTTTAGCAGGAAAAATAATCACCAAATGGGGAATTTGTTTAAGAAGCCACAAGATGACTGATTTGGGCACCTTACATGAAAGCATTGGACCTCCTGATGATGCAGTGAGGAGTTCTCCCCTTCTTTTTCTCTTGTGGACAATAGCTGAATAGCAGTATTAGTTACAAGCTTGGTTGCAGTGTTCCTATCTTGTGGGCTGGTTTCTAAAAACCTCATGCTGCTGATTTGACCAGGATCCTCATACCTCAGAATGCAAACCACTCTCTGTCAGGCCTCTGACTCAAGGATGGAAGGACAGACATACAGAGGAGGCTCTTTGGTTTGAGGACCACTGCTCATCCTTCCTGTCTTTAACCTATCAATCCCATTTTGTCATCTCCCTTTCTCTCTAACACTAAAAGGTGGGGTAGGTAGGAAGGTCACAGATCGTCAGGTTGCCATCCTTATCAAAAGCCCTGTCTGTTGCCAACTCCACTTACCCATATTTTGTGCAACCCAATATTTTGATCTCTTACTAATGGGCATCTTAAGAATTAATGTATTCCAAATCTTTAATCCTCAGGATACTAAGATAAATATATGTATGTATAATCTTTATTATTTCCTATATCTGAATAATACATTCAGGTGGTGGTGCTGGGTGATGGTCGTATCTGAACCTAGACCTACCCTTTGGTCTTCCACAATCCTGTTGAGGTAGGCTGCGTGGTGTGGTAAAGAGCCAGGTGTGGTGTAACTTCACCCCAGCCATTGCATCAAGCTCTTGATAGAAGATACACTCGAAGTTTCAACCCCAGGATAGGAGTAATAAACGTTCTCTGCCTTCCAGATTTTCAACTCTTTATTGTTAAGGAGACCAGAGATAATTAATGCCACCAACCCTGACTTAGAGAGGGTGCATCATACACTGTGTGGCAAAAGGGCCTTACGGCTCGTTTGGTGCACAGAGGCTAACACTGATGTGAAAGTCACACACTTAACCAGCAAGCTTAGTGTGCTACAATGGCATATTCTGGACATAGGGTGCTCAGCAGCAAGAACTGCTCTCATCTCCATGAGCCCCATATAGTGTTGGGGTTTAGGTTTGGGTTTCTGGTTTAAATCAAGTCTGAGGCAGTGAGCAGTGACTACATGTCCATAGGGTGTGCTCTGTGAATGCTAAGCTCTCTTGAATTTGAGTATTGGTTCTTTTTTATAGAGTGTAAACCAAGTTTTATATTCTGTAATGCAAGCAGGTACCTATCTGTTTCTGAATAAAAACTGTTTACATTCATCAGGAGCGTGTGTCTCTTTTATTCTCTTGGAAATGGGATTGTGTTCCAGGCCAGCCAAGACTGCATAGTGAGACCCTGTCTCAAGAAACCAAGAAGGGGCTAGAGAGATGGCTCAGCAGCTAAGAGCACTGGCTGCTTTTCCAGAGGGCTCAGGTTAAATTCCCAGCACCCAGATGGCAGCTCACAACTCTGTAGTTCCAGTTCCAGGAGACCTGACACCCTCGCACAGACATACATGCAGGCAAAACATCAATGCACATGAAATAAAAATAAATCATTTTTTTAAAAGGAAGGAAGAAACCAAGAACTAAGGAATATATGGGATTGTGGCTTAGAATTCTGTAATATAAAATGTCAAAGAGAAGGATTTCTCCTAGAATGTCCCACCGTATCTCCCCGCCAGGCTGAGAGAGCACTGCCTCCTCCCTCACACTTAGTCCTTTGCTGTTCCTGAGGTTTCTGGTTGCTTCTCACAGCTCCAACCCTCCTGCCTTCCAGTGCATCATCGCCTGAGACGCATCCAGCATTCCTTGAGTATAGCTGAACACATTTATCTTGGTTTTCATTTTAAAGGGATTCATTTTCCAGGAGCAGCAGGTGTAGGGAGAGTGTAAGGTAAAATGTTTTTAGCACTTGGGTTTGATTTATAAATGGTACTGAGACATGCAGATTCATTTTGAGGATGTCATGGGACTAAACCACTAACTTTAATCAGTGCACAGCTTTAAATGGATACATCCATTTAGCCAAGTGGAGAGAACACCTAGAAAACTTCTGTTTGAGACGGGTGAGCTGAGGCGGCTCTGGCCATGGCTGCCACAACCTCGGTCTTTTAAATTCGCTGTAGGCACCTGCCCCTATCGCTCATCTCATCTAACGGGGTGTTGTGTTAGGTGTTGTGTTACGAGCGGCAGGGCTGCGTCCCTGGCATGCGGCTGCCCGCATGGCTAGCTTTACCCGAAATAATTATACAGAAACTGTATTCTTTTAAACACTGCCTGACCCATTAGTTTCAGTTTCTTATTAGCTAGCTCTTACATATTGATCTAACCCATTTCTATTAATCTGTGTAGCCCACGAGCTGGCTTACCAGGAAAGATCTTAACCTGCGTCTGTTTGGAGTGAGTGAACCATGGCGACTCCCCGACTCAGCTTCTTTCTCCCAGCATTTCGTTCTGTTTACTCCGCCTACCTAAGGGTTGGCCTATCAAATGGGTCTAGGCAGTTTCTTTATTAATAAAAAATCACTCCCACATCAACGGGGTGTCATCCCAGACCCAGCAAGGGGGATGAAAAGTGACAGAGAAGGAAAGTGTGCCCTTTCTCTTACAGGTCTCCACTTAGGGGGTGAAGGTACCACTTAGGAGTAGAAACTGACTGTTGAAATGGTCCGTGTGGGAGGAGCAGCCTCGCTGACAGGAAGAGAATAACAGGAACGCCATTGCTCCCCTTCCCATCTATCTCTTCCCTGTGCTAGGGTTTTAATGGAGAGTGTAGAAACTAAATGTGGCGTTCTGCTTGCTGCCAGCAGGCCAGTTAAGGTCCTTAGTGAGGGCCGACTTTGCTAGAAGAGGCAGTAGAAACTTCTGTTTTCTGAGAGCCAGGCATCTCGCTTTCGTCACTCATGGGCTTCCTGCACACCATCTCCAGGATGCAAGCCCGGAACTGGAAGGAAAGGTGTGTGTCATCCTTGCCCTACAAACTACTTAAACTCCGCTTTTTTATTTATTTATTTGGTTTTTCGAGGCAGGGTAGGGTTTACTTGATCTTGCAAGCTAGACTTTATAAGGGCTGGATTAAGAGTTTGCAGAGGACTGGACGTAGATGGCGGTGCATGCCTTTAACTCCAGCACTTGGGGACAGAGGCAGGCAGATCACTGAGTTTAAGGCCAGACTAGTTTCCATAGAAGTCTGGGACAGTTGAGGCTACATGGTTTGACCCTATCTTAAAAAGGGGAAAAAAACTGCAAAAAGTTAGACATCTGTTACTATTGATGTTACTACATTTTCACCAAAACAGAAAACTTAAGGGTAGGGATGTATAACTCACTACTAAGAATATTTGCCTGGCATGCGAAAGGCCCTGTGTTCAATCTCCAGCATGGCTAAGAAGGTTCCCAGTCCATCCCCCCTTTAGAACAACTTGGTCTTTCTGACTCAAGGTCTAACCTTTCTTCTAGTGTTTTAGAAACCACATCCTCCATAGATATGCCAACCAAGAGTTTCCTGGCTCGCTTGGACTCTGGACCTTTCCTCATCTATGAGGCCTATGTGGCATCCAGGGTGCCGAGTTAAAACGTCAATAAGCAAAGAACCAGGGTCTAATGGACCAGGTCCTCATGGGAATGTAGGTAGACAGCTTTACCTGCTTATTCATGAAGCCGTAAATGATGGGATTGTAGACACATGAGCTCTTGGAGAAGAAGGCAGGGATGGTGACGAAGCGTAAGTCTATCCCGTGGTTACGGTTGTTGACTATGTACATGGCCAGGGCAGCATAGGGCACGTAGCAGAGACAGAAGGATCCCACCATCACCACCACCATGTGGCTCACCTCCCGTTCAGCCTTCTGGGTCGTAGCTGATTCATGCTGCTGAGCTGCCACCTGGAAATTGAGCACAGGTCATACATAGCCTCTCTTCTGCCCTCAACTCCAGATCTCTGAACCCTGCTGTGTAGTGAAAATCTCTCGCCAGCTCTTCTAGCTGAGTTTGGCTTTCCCTGGAGGGAGGCATCATGGAGGTGGATCTCAGCTCTTTGGCGTTAGGAGAGATGACAGTCTCACTCGGTTTCCTCCTCCTCTCCCAGGTTTTTGTTCCCTTCCCCCACTGTCTCGTGCTGGGATAGAGCATTCCTCCCACCTGCTACCGAAGTGCTCTACCTACCGCTGAGTTGTGATTCCACGATTTTTCATTCCCCCTTCCCCACTCTTGCTAGCTCCCGTCTGACCACGGGTATTCCAGACGTGTGTCCTGGGGCAGATACACATGCTCTTGGTCCTGGAGCATCCTGATTCACTCCTATCTGACCCTCTCAAAGGCCACTCACAGCTCTGAGAGTCCTCAGCAACTGCGAATAGGAGAAGCAGATGAGGGAAAGAGGCACGATGAAACAGAACAGGAAGAGGAACCACGTGTAGTACTCGCTTCGATACTTGGTGCCAACTGTGTACCAGTCCGGGCCACAGGAGCACTGCAGGCCCTCAGGGATGTACCTGAAAAGGATCAAGAGTTCACTCGGCTCTCCCTGAGAGCTAGCAGGGTGGGAGCTGGCATTCCTGGATTAGCTTCTCCAGTTGGAAGGATACCAAAAAGACTGCAGTAATTCCAACTGCAAAGTAAACACGGATGTCTCCAGCTGCCCTTTTTCCTTTCTCTCCAAACTCAGATCAAAGAATAAAAGGCTATATATACCCAATCTCTCTTCCCACATCAAACCGCTACCCTGCCCTCTCACCTGCTCCAACCAAAGAAGGGTGGGATGGACACTCCGATACCAATGATCCAAGTAACCAGGACCACCATCAGTGCATGCTTGGAGCTGAAGCGGAAGTTGCCAAAGGGCTTACAGATGACAATGTAGCGCTCGAAAGCCAGGAAAGCCAAGGACCATCCTGTCACTAGACCTGTGGCAAACGTGAAACAAACAGAATAGACAGCCTCACCCAGCCTGGAGTGGAATACAAATGTAACTGAGTCCAGAGAAGCGGAATAGCGGTTAATGCTCACGCATCCTAGTTCGGTCAAGTACTCAGGGTGATTAAGAGCCTGCTCCAAACCAGAAGCCCGGCTCCAGGTTCCAATCCTGGAGTAACATCCTTTGCCGCTCCCTAGCCCCGGTTGCCTATGGTGCTGTACCTGCTGCAGAGCCCAGGAAGGCCTCCAGAGCACAAACGTGGGGGCCAAAGATGAAGTAGCCGTGACAGCTGGCGATAAAGACAGTGAAGACAGAGAAGCTGCAGAAGAGGAAGCCCCCGAGGGATACATTGACCAAGATGTAGTTGAGGGGCTGCCGCAGCTTTTTGTAACGCAGTGTGGCCACCAGCACTATGGCATTTAGTGGGGTCCCTGCGAAGAAGACAAACCCCATAAAGGCTGCCTGGAGGTGGAAAGCCCAGACAGGAGCTATGTGGTACTGAGGCCCGTCCCAGGGCCCCACGGAGGAGATATTGCGGAACAGGTAGAAATCGTCCTCTCCTGACATCTTGTGCTTGGGATGCCCTCGCCACCACCTCCAGTCCTTCTTATAGATTGTTTTTCTGCTTTGCCCCTCCCCACAGCTCCCTCCTTTAAAGACACAGTGGGACTCTGAATGACCCTAAGCCTCCCAAAGATGAGGTCCAGGATTAGGGCTCTCTCCACCCCCACTTAAACCTTTCATGATCCCAAAGCTGATTGTGTTCTTCAGAGGATAACAGATTAGGGTCAGGGAACCTGGATCTGCAAGGCTGGGTGCTGAGGTGGATCAATATTGGTTCCTGTGGCCTGGAAGATGCTGACCTATATCCACTGCAAATGCCACCACACAACTTGTCCCCCGCCTCTGCTCCTCACCCTGGCCCTTTGTGAAAGGTGCCCATCCTGAGTGTCCCTATCCAGAGCGGCTGACAAGCGGCCTCTGGAAATGGGAAGAGAATGAGTGGGGAGCACCCTTGGGAGCATTTTTTTAATTTTTTAAAATGATATTTTATGTACACTGGTGTTTTGACTGCATGTGTGTCTATATGAGGGTATCAGACCCTCTGGAACTGGAGTTACAGACAATTGTGAGCTGCCATGTGGGTGCTGGGAATTGAACCTGGGTCCTCTGAGAGAGAAGCCAGTGCTCTTAACCACTGAGCCATCTCTCCAGCCCACTTTGGGAGCACTCTAAACAGCTATGATGGAACATGACAGAAGCAACTCCACCCTGCTTTGAGTCCCGGGTGTGCCTGCTCCTGTGTCATTGAGCCGGACCTCCAGGCTGCCTCTTAGATTTGACTTCTTTTAGATTAGAACAGGAGAGAATGATACTCTTCTGAATGAGGTGATGGACACCGAGTTAGCCGCTTAGCATGGAAATGGATAAGGCCACAGTCTCCCAAAGCCTGCCCTTAGTGACACACTTCCTCCAGCAAGGGTCTACACCCTGAAAGTTCCGTACCCCCCCCCCCGCTATCATCAGCTGTGAACCAAATGTTCAAATACATGACCTATGGGGGCCATTTCTTATTCAAACCACCGCCGCAGCAAACTAGAATATGGGGGCTAGAAAGATGACTCAGTGGTTAAGAGCATTGACTGCTCTTAAGAGGACCCAGGTTTGGTTCCCAGCATCCCCATGTGGCTTACAAGTAACTCCAGTTCCAAGGAGATCCATCACCTTCTTTTGGCCTCCACAGGCACCAGACATGCACACAGTGCTCATACATACACATAGATTGGGAAAGAAAAAAAAATGCCGGGCGGTGGTGGTGCACACCTTTAATCCCAGCACTTGGGAGGCAGAGGCAGGCGGATCTCTGAATTCACGGCCAGCCTGGTCGACAGAGTGTGTTCTGGGAAGACTGCAGTAGGTAGCCATTAATGCAGTCATCTGGTCAAAGGGCTAAGAGTAATTGACTATTGAGTGCTCAGCCATAAATGAAGCATCTATATCAATTCCGTGTGTGTGTGTGTGTGTGTGTGTGTGTGTGTGTGTGTGTTAAGCCAGGGCTGGAGAGATGGCTCAGTGTATAAGAGTACATACTGCTCTTCCAGAGGACCCAAGTTCAGTTCCAGCATCCACATAGAGTGGTTCACAACTGCTTTAACTCCATCTTCAGGAGATCCGGTTGTGTGTGCATGTGCACACAGACACATACACAAAGAATCCTAAATACAAATTAAAATAATAAAAAAATGCATTAAACAAAAAAACAAAACCCAAAGCCACAGCCACGCCTGACCATGGTATTTGTTGCAGTCCCTTGACTCCTACTTAAGTCAAAAGCATTAGGAGGAGACAAGACAGCCATGTTGGAAAGAATGACATTCCCATCTGCACAAGCAGGTTACCTCACATAGATGCTCATGTAGTGGTACATTATTTGTGTTTTAATAAATAACACTTGCCTGAAGATCTGAGGGCAAAGCAGCCATACTAGTCAACCATACAGGCCAAGGAGTTGTGGCACACACCTTTAATCCCAGGACTCGGGAGATAGAGGCAGACAGATCTCAGTGAGTTCAAGGCCACCTTGGGCTACGCGAGATTGATCTGTCTAAAAGAGAAACAGAGCTCACACAAAGGTGGGATCTTGGGATCCCGCACCTTTAATCCCAGCACTAAGGAGGTGAAGACAGGAGTGGTATGCCTGGGCAGAGAGAGGACTATAGAGAAGAGACAGGAACTCAGTGGAGCGTGGAGTCTGAGGAGTCGTGGAGACACGTTCTTGCCTTTTCGATCTGAAGATTTGGTAGAAGTAAAAGGTCTCTCTAGTGGTTGACTGCTTTGCCTTTCTGATCTTCAGCTTGAACCCCAATATCCATCTCTAGGTTTGTTCATGCTACATGCTCGCCCACAGGTAAGATCCTGCAGAGATTACTAGGAAAATCCATCTGAGGGTCCAGAATCTACCTGTGCAGGACCTGAGGACAGAGCCAGAGGTCACCTGGCAATTGCTCAGCCAGCATCCTGCAAGTCAGCCTCTGCTGTCTGCATATGGTTTCTGACTGCTATGGATTTCAAACAGCCTTGGCTCTCTTACTCCTAATGTAAGGTTAGGTAGTAGGCACCTCTTTGTCCTCTCTGATGTCCAGATACCTGCGAAGACAGTGCCCTCCCATGTCAGAGAGGTGGGGAGGAACCCAGACCCAGTTAAAATTGATGATCCAGTGAGGCTTAAGCCAGAAAAGTGTCACTGTTATAGACGCGACATACGCATTTACATAATTCGAAGTTCAAGAGAGTCTATGTAAGCATTGGCGTAAACCAATGCAAACCAACTATTTTTGTGATTATGAAAGATAAGAGTGCATCTCTGGGAGACATTGGTGAGATAAAATAAACAATGTCCTCAACACCAGACACAGAAATCTACCACTGGATCACTGACTCCCAAGATGAACTCACAACACGTAAGCCGGAAGCAATGGATGAGGCGGAATTCCAGAAGTCCATGGGACTCCTCTGGTCCAGGGAATGTCTTGTATCTGGAGCCTTGGGATTTATTTCTCCTGATCCTAATCCTTTTTCTTCTCTGCTTAGTATTTATAAAATTCAAATATTACCAAGAGAATATATGGTAGCATTTCATTCTACCCAGGCTCCAACTACTTGGTCACTCCTTCCAAGGACAACTAGGGTTAGCTTGTGCCTCAGGACACACGCGGAGGTCAGAGGACAACCTACGGGGGCTCCTTCCACCATCTGGGTCATCCGCCTTGGCAGCAGTCACCCTTACCCACTGGGCCATCTGCTGTGCTTCTCATGCAGAGGTGACAACGTTGACAGTGAACTTGACATGTTTTGTGACAATTCTGCTGAGTACTGACCCACAAAGCTCTCCAGATACATGAAATCCGGAAGGCCTGGCATGCTCTGGCAGACATGGGGGAGTCCCCAGTGATCTGCCAGACTGAAAGCCGTCCTTGCGCTTGGGAGAGAGTGAGGAAGCTCCAGAGGTTCAGCAGGGGTCTCTCTAGAAAATTCTACCTGTGTCTCCTTTGATGTAAAAGCACATGAGTAATGGTGGACCTGGATTCCTACAGCATGGATTCAGGGCACTGCCATTTGAGTCTGGCACTAAACTGTAGGCACATCCTGATGGATTCCATCAGGGAACTCCCTCCCTGCCCCCCTGCCCTCCATACCATGCAGGAAGCAACAGAAAGCATGAGGGATGGTTCGTGATGCCCAGACCGCAGAGATGAGAAACCTGGCATTCAGGACACAGAGTTGTGCTCCAGAGAGGCCACACAGAGAACAATCCTGTCCCAAATTTAGAACCTCCCCCACCCCAGAGCCCTGGCCAGGACCTAAGTGGAGTCTCAGCTCTGAAACATCTTCAGTGACCCCTGACACGCCCATCAGGGAGCGTGTGCGCTGAAGGCTTGGAATGACAGGCTGAGCCGACTTCTATTTATAAGTCAGCTGACAGCATAGGAACGGCGACAGGAAAAGCTTCTCTCGTTGGCGAAGAGATGAGTGCGCCCCACCCCCCATGGCGGGCCAACAGAGCAGTCATAGGGTACAGACACTCCTGAGTGGCAATAATAAAACTTTACAGCTCAGGGGCAAAGGAACGCTGGTCAGCCCATGCTTCAGAAGGGTCACTTCACAGGGCCCCCCTGCACATCTGTTTCCACTCGTGATTTCGTGTGTGTGTGCACATTCCTGAGACTTTCATTGGCTCATTTATTCCTCCCACAGCCTCTGTTGAGTGGCAACTACAGGCACAGTATGGAGAATTTGGTGAGGTCTGTCCTGTCACGGGCATAAGCAGAACAGGCCTACAGATCTGCTGAGAGCCACTGGTTCAAAGCCCAGGCACAGGGTTAAACTCGAAGACCCCTAAAACAAGTCTCTGCCCACTGGGAGCGCCCCACTCACAAGAAGCCCCTGCCAAAAGCAAGAAAGGACTCCATATGTGTTAGATGGGGAATAGGCCCAGCACAGACCACTGTGTCTGCTACACGGGTCTACTACACGGTCCTAGCACCTGAGCCATGACTTTGGCTCTCACCTCTTTGGGGAGTCTTCCCACCTGCCGGACCCCAACCTGCACCACCCATAGGCTGTGTGCGACTCACCCTTGTGTGAATGGAAACTCTTAAAAATGGACGATGCCTATGTTAAAGGTCCTGTGGGATTGGTCGACTGACTAGAATTTCATAATTGTGTGAGTTGCCAAAGCAGCTCGGTTGGAAGAACATTGGGCTGAAGAATTTAATAATGGTGGAGAGTTGGAATGTTGCCGATCTGGAGCTACATTATCTTGGCTATCTTTACCCGTATTAATAGCCATTCACTGCCCATCCCTGTGTCTGACTGAGAATCCGTGTGATTATCACATGAAACACTTCAGAATGACTTAACAGACCATCATCCTAAAAGAATATCATCAGACAGCAGCTGCAACCACAGCAGAGATTTCCCCCGCTTTGCTCTGATCCACCTACCTGGCATTCCCATCTGATCATTTGGAAGGGTCTCTAACTTACCATACTCTCGTGATGTAACTTTAAAACTTCTTGAACCTCCCACCGCTCTGGAAAATGGTATTTGAGGCAACCTGATTCTATGTCCTTGGGCCATGTCGCTCATATTTGCCTCTATCCTCCTCATTTTAGAGATGGGATCTCACTACGCAGCCTCAGATGGCCTGAAACTTGCTATGTAGTCCAGATGGGCATCAGCCTTCTGAGCCTTGGGTTAGAGGCTGTGCCGCTGCCTGGCCTCAGAAACTACCTCCGAACTCTCTGAGATGGGAGCTGTTTTGGAGTTGACACTTAGCAGCTTCCCTGGACCACGGAGCAGAGCTGGCTGGTGTGGGGAGGGCCGTGTAGGTGTGTGAGGATGGATCCCCGTCTCCAATCTTCCAGTCTGGGAAGCTGTGCATCCTGCATTGAAAGCCGCTTCAGACGCAAATGGCTACAGAAACTGGAAGCTAGGCAAGAGGAAGCGGTTCAACAACTGGAGACACTTAGTGAATGCAGGCGAGTGTCCTTAGCTAGCAGCAGGGAACATGGACCTCACCAGGCTGTCCCAAAGTCAACAGGTTGGTAAAGCACAGAGTACGTGCTTGGCCTAGCCGGCAGCAGCAGTAAGTGGCTACTCTTCTGGTGGGTCCTTCTGTAAGACTTTAAGACAATCTTGAAGCCATTTTTGACAATTCTGAATCCTCTCAGCCTCTGTGCCATAGTGCTTCCCCTCCTCCCCTGGGAACCAAGGACCTAACAGCTACACTCGCACGTACTCAGTTCCTGAACAATTACCCATATACGTATGCTTTGGTTCGGTCCCCTGGGAAACGGGGTCAAAATGACCTCTTACCTCATCTGATCTGGCAACAGCTCTCCAGTCAATTATTGGTAATAGCCCTTTCGAATAAGCCAATCAGAATAGTCAAAGAACAACCTCCCTTGCTTCTGTGGCCCCTTTAAAAGTTGACTGTACTAGCTATTCGAGGTCCCTCGGCTTCCCGAATGCTGGGGGACCCTGTCATGACAGAATTAATAAATTCCTCGTGCTTTTGCATCGGCTGTGGTGTGTGAGATGGTCTCTGGGGGCGACTCCTTCTCGGTTTTTGGACGCTAGGGTCCAACACTTCCCGTCTTGGGGTACCGCTATAGACGCTTGTGCTGCAGAGCTCTTTACACGCCCCTCACCTTGTCCTCACCTTGTAAGGTAGGCAGGGCAGGTGTCGGCGTTCCCAGCAGATGGAAGAAGACTAGGTAAGTCAGCCAATGTGGCCTAGGCAAGAGTGAGTGGGGTCCCGCTTCTGGGTTATCACCCAGGAGTTTAGCGATGTGGAGAAACTTTTTTTGACCAGGAGCTAAGAAAGAAAAACAGCTCTTAACTGACTGCAAGAACAGTCCTAGGGCTACCCAGAGGAGAGATACCTGCTGGGGCCTGGCCTTCTTTGCCTGCCAGGGCCTGGCCTTCTTCCACCTACGCATTCGGAAGAACGAGGTCTGTATGAAGCCCCAGGCAGGGGAGTGGCTGTGTGACTGAGGAAAGGGCCCAGGAGCAAGGCCTGCTGGAGCCTTGCCTGCCTGGGCTGGGAGCCAGCCTGAGAAGAGGAGCAGAGAAACTGCTGCTAGGAACCACAACTACTGCTACTAATGATGGTGATGTGGCAGAGAGGACACATCTGGCCAGGGATAACTACCAGTGGCTCGTTGGTCTAGGGGTATGATTCTCGCTTAGGGTGCGAGAGGTCCCGGGTTCAAATCCCGGACGAGCCCTGTTTATTCTTTTCTGTTCCCCCTTGGCCAGTTGCCACGTCCATGGCCTGCTCATGCCAGAGGTATGACTGAAGGATCTTGATGTGGTGGCAGCTGTCAGTCACTTCAGAGTCTTGGTCTGTATATACACCTTGTTATTCCAAGTGGTCAAACTGGACAAGCGTGGCTGTGGTTACCAGGCTTCCACTGGGAGACCTGGGTGAGAGGAGTCATCTACAGAGCACTAGGGCCTAACTGGAAACCTGGTTCTTAACCCTTGCAGTGTCTAGAAATGCCTCATGATCACACTGGAGCAAGGACGAGCTCTACAGCAATGTTTCAGTAAAGCAGGCATATGGGGGGATTTTACTAAAAGAAAGAAAGAGAGAGAGAGAGAGACAGAGACAGAGAGAAGAGGATGGAGAGGGTGAGCATGAGAGAGAAACCTATTGAAAAAAAAAAAACCACAGTGACACAGCAGGATTTGTGTAGGCTTTCCCAGTTTCTTCTACTTTTCCTGACCAAGAAGTACAAACTACATAGAAAACTCAGTCAGCTGTGTAACAGTCAGACTCAACCATGCCCAGGCACTGAGGGCTGCTCAAAACACTGCCACTCAGGGTGGGACTCACCTGGCCCTACACCTTGCAGGGAAGCTATTGGCAGTTGGTGGCTGCCAGGGAAGGAAAAATCAGTTTTGTTCTGGCATGGAGCCCCTCCCATGCTCTATGGGGTGGGGGCACACCCATGGACACACCAGCAACACTAATTCAACTCAGGGAGTTAAAAAATAGATAAAGAGGCCCGGCGGTGGTGGCGCACGCCTTTAATCCCAGCACTCGGGAGGCAGAGGCAGGCGGATCTCTGGGAGTTCGAGGCCAGCCTGGTCTACAAGAGCTAGTTCCGGGACAGGCACCAAAGCTACAGAGAAACCCTGTCTCGAAAAACCAATATAAGGGGCATGTTGGGGCAGAGGCTGTGGGGACAGGGAGGAGGTGTGGGGAGTAGATAGCATCAGGATACACTGACTACATGTATGAAATTGTCAAAAATAAATTTAAAACAAAGGAAAAGTTGTAATCAAAACACACCCTATCTACAGCTGTTCCTTAAGGCCTTCCATAAACTCTGTGCCCCAACCCTTTCTTGTGGATACACCAGGGAGAATTCCTCACCTCGTGTCTGTCCTGAAGGGGATCAGCAGCCTACTGTGCATGTGTTCCCCAGTCAATGCTTCGGACTCATACCCAGCCATGTAGAGCTGCTTCCTGTATGATCCCTTACTGGTCCATCTTCTATATGTTCAGTAAGAGTGCCCCAGTTGGGGCTGGAGAGATGGCTCAGTGGTTAAAAGCACTGACTGCTTCTTTCAGAGGACCCAGGTTCAATTCCCAGCACCCACATGGCAGCTCACAACTGTCTGTAACTCCAGTTCCAGGGGATCTGACACCTTCGTACCAATGCACATAAAATAAAGTTAAATAAATAATATATGTTTTAAAAAAAGTGGCTTGTCACCATCTTTGAAAATATTCCATGTTCCCCCTGGGGGTGGGGGGAACAGAAGAACATAGCTAACAAGAGCTGGGATAACACATGAAAACTTCTACACAGTAAGTACACTACAATCAAGACAAGAAAGCCAACTGTAATGAAAATAACAACGACTATAACGAGAGCGTTGGGGGAATAAAATAAATAAAACATTAAGAAATAAAAAACAGGGGCTGGAGAGATGAGATGATTCAGTGCTCAGAGGACCTGGGTTTGATTCCCAGCACCCACATGGCAGCTCACGGCTGTCTGTAACCCCAGTTCCAGGGGATCAAACACATAAAATAAATCTTAAGAAGGGCTGAGGATGTTGGATGCTTGCTTGCCTAGTGGTGTACATCTGGAATCTCAGCATCAGGAAGTGGAGACAAAAGAACCAAGCGTTCAAGGTCATGGAAGCTGGGGACAATGATGCACCACACAGATTAGACTCAGAGAACTAGTGAGCTAGAAGATAGAGCTAGTCAAAATCATTCAGAATTGCTGGGCGGTGGTGGCAGAGGCAGCGGAATCTCTGTGAGTGAGCTACAGAACAGTAAGGAGTACACAGAGAAACCTTGTCATAAGAAGCAGAAACAAACAACAACAAATCATTCAGAAATGTGAGCAAGCAGAAAAATATTATGACAAACTATGAAAGAATAGACGCAAGGGAGAGAATGATCCACAGGCTAAGAGGCTGTAGTATTTTAAAAAACTGAGAATTTCCCAGACTCAAAACCCAGACATAAATCCTCAGGCTGAAGAATCCTGAGCTCACTAGGGTGGTAAAATTATAAAGACAAAGAGAAAGGGAGATCTTCAAAAACGGTTAGAAAGGAAAAGTACCTAGCCGCTGTTGGTAGCTGTGTGTGTGTATGTGTGTGTGTGTGTGTGGTATGTGTGTAGTATATGTGCATATGTGTGTGGGATGGGGTGGGATGGGGTGTGTGGTATATGTGTATGGTATATGTATGTGTATAGTGTGTGTAGTGTGTGTATGGTATGGGGTGTGGGGGGCTGTGGTGTGTGGTATATGTGTGTGCATGGTGTGTGTGTGTATGTGTGTGGCGTGTGTGTATAGTGTGCTTATCTGTGTGGTGTGTGTATGTGTGTGTGTACATGTGTGTATGTGTGCGTGGTATGGGGGATGGGGGGTGGTGTATGTGCCATGAAAACCAGATGTAAGTTGTTGTCAGGTGTATTCTATTCCTCTGCATCTTATTTTTTAAGACAGGGTCTTTCCCTGAACCTGGAGCTTGTCATTTTGGCTAAACTGCTGGGCAGCAGGCCCCTAGGAGCCACATGGCTTCACCTCCCAGTGCTAGAGTTATGAGTGCATGCTGCCATGCCTGGATTTTGGAGTGGATCCAAACTCAGGTCTCATGCTTAAACAGTATTTTACCCAAAGAGTCATCTCTGAAGTTTAAGGTCAATCTGAACCACCTAGCAAGTTCCCAGCCAGTGTGGACTACAGAGTGAGACCTTGTTTCAAAACAAAACAAACAACAAAACAAAACAAAAAGTCCAAGAAAGAAAAATCCGTGTCCACCTAACTTCCATTGAGGGGTATAAAATCCAGGCGTTTCAAGAAAAAGACTGAGAATAATCGCCAAGCAATGACTTTCACTGACATGCTGTAAATACATTTCATAAAAAGGAAACAGAAGCACACAAGAAAGAGTGGAATGCAAGCAGAAGTGGTGAACAGAGGAATTTATAAATATATCAGCAAGGCTGGAGATCCATTAGTGGCTCGGTCGGCCAAGATGTAAAGGGAAAAGATTATAGGATCTAGCTGCAGGAAGCCCGGGTTCTATCCGCATTAACTGGGTGTGGTGGTGCACACCTGTAACCCCAGCCCTGGGGAGATGGAGATGGAGGATCAGAAGTTCAAGATCATTCTTAGGGCTCCAGCCCTAACATAAGACAAAAAAGAAACCAGAGGGTGACGATGACAGACTACAGAATGGGATGGTGGAGATGAGGCTTAGTGGGCTTAGAAACAGGTGGAAACCCAAAACACCAGACTGAAATTCTGGGACCAGGAAAGGAGAGCGTTGGTATGCGCTCAGGAAAGGAGAGCCTTGGTATGCACTCAGCCACTTCCGTTGGCCAGAAAAGCATGGTGACTTCAGACTTAGAGACCGAAGAACATGGCTGGGTGTGGTGGCGGCGGACATGCTACTTTTAACTTGGGAGGCAGAGGCAGACAGGTGTCTGTAAGTTTGAGGCTAGTTTGTTCTACATAGTGGGCTCTAAGCTAGCCCACAATGAGACCATCTCAGAAACAAAAACAAAACAAAATAATAATAATAATAATAATAATAATAATAATAAAAGGGGAGAGCGAGGGGGGGGGCTGGAGAGATGGCTCAGTGGTTTAAGAGCACTGGCTGCTCTTCCAGAGGTCCTGAGTTCAATTCCCAGCACCCACATGGTGGCTCACAACCATCTGTAATAAGATCTGGCACCCTTTTCTGCCTGCAGGCATAGCATATATGCAGACAGAACACTGTATACATAATAAATATTTAAAAAAAATAACAAAAGGGGAGAGCAGGGAACGAAGGAAGGGAAAGAACTGTAGAAAAATGTACCTGGAGACTAGCACGAATGACTTCGACACCAGCTGCGGCTGGGAAATAAAGATAAATACATCCACAAACTGTGGCCTTTAAATTGGCCCAAGGACTTTACAGAGTAATTTGGCAACAATTAGTAAAATTTTGAGACACCCATTCCATGACCCAGAAATTCCCTTCTAGGTGTCTGCCCTTGGGACGTAGTGACACGTGCCAGGAAGGCATATATAGAATTGCCAGTTGCAGCATTTGTTTTATTATGAAAAACTGGAAGCAGCCCAGACGCCCACTAGAGGACGGCCAGAGCTCTGTGGAGATGCTATGAGCACCTACAATTTTCAGGTTTGCACATGAAAGTGGATAATGTAATATTATTTAGACAGGTGTCCAAACCACACAAATTAAAATTATGTAATTTTTGCGAATATATGTGTACAACATTCTTTCTTTCGTTTTTCCGAGACAGGGTTTCTCTGTGTAACAGCCCTGGCAGTCCTGGAACTTGCTCTGTAGACCAGGCTGGCCTCACATTCACAGAGACCGCCTGCCTCTGCCTCCCAGGTGCTAGGATTAAAGGTGTGCGCCACCATACCTGGCTAAAGTACAACTTTCAAACCAAGGATGGTCAGGGTTGGGTTTTTCCAGGTCCCAGGCTTCTAATTCAGATAAGTGCTGACACAGATCTACAAAGTAGCAAGGAAACTTTATTTAAAACCAAAGCAAACAGTATGGACCAGAAAGAAATTCATGGGGTCAGTGGTCCACAGGGTGAGAGACTGTTCAGGGACCCCAACAATGACTTGAGGCTTCCCTTTATGGGGTTCAGCAATGGAGTTTTTACTAAAGTGCAGAATCACAGTAGCTCTCTGTTTTGATTAATATACATATATAATATATGTTTTGATCATATACGCATTTTTCATATATCCCTTTCCATAATGCATCTGGCTTTAATTATAGATGCACCCAATTATACATAGGTGTAAGATGACAAATACGGCATTATCCCTAAAAGTTTACTCAAGGACACAGCTTTCCCTTCCTGTGGGCACACACCCCAAACCCAGTGTAGGTAAGACTGCCTTCTGTTCTTTCTACTCAGATGCATCGGGAATATATCTGTCTTTTATTATTGTTGTTGTTGTTGTAAGACTAGCCTTTAACAGCTGAGACATCTCTCCAGCCCCATTGGGAATACATTTGAATAAAAAACTTGATAGTTGTTAGGGATGGAGAAACTTGAACTATTGTTTAAAGAGTGGTGTGTGTGTGCCCTGATGGGGTCCATGGCAGCTGGGGGCATTGCTAGGAGAGGGCTGTGTATGCATAGCACATGCAGGTGAAGATCTAGGTTGCTAAGCACTTTACAGCAGGGAGGGAGTGTGCATAACTAAACCCAGACAGGATCCCGAGATGCTACACCAGTCCCTGTGCTTACTTACCTCAGAATCAAATCTGGCAAGATATTAATTGTCCTGGAGATACGGCTTAGGGAATAAGAACGCTGGCTGTTCTTCCAAAAGACCTGGGTTCAATTCCCAGAGCCGACATGGCAGCTCACAACCATCTAGAACGCCACTCCCAGCAGTTCAGCGCCCTCTTCAGGCCTCCTTGGTCACTTCACACATGTGGTGCACAGATATAAATGCAGACAAAATGTTCACACACATTCAAATAAGTAAATTTTAAAGATATAGTTTAAAAAATAAAATTACTTCTGGGAGAAATAAAGTCAGTTTTCTTTAATGATGGGACCCCCTGGTAGGCCAACCACACTCCAGGGCAGGCCCTGCTCCCAAGGGTAAGAAGACAATAAAAAATGGATTTGATTAAAAAAATAAAAGAAGATAACTCAAAGCTGAGGGGATAGGTAGTGAGAGGTGAGGGTGGAGAGTGTGGACATGGGATGAGTGGCGGATGGTGAATAGAATCAAAATACACTGAACGAAATTTTCAAAGAATTAACTAAAATATAAAATTTTCAAAGAATTAACCAAAATATAAAGTTTGTAAAATTTAAAAGTGGCTAGGGATGTAGCTGGCAGTGGGGCACTTGCCTACCCTGCCCAAGCTCCAAGCTTCAGTCCCCAGAATCCCATGATAAGGAAAGTGATACGAGCAGTCCGCTGTGCACATGCTTGTTACATTAATCTTTGAACTTTACTTTTCTGCACGCTGCAAATGCTCATTCTAAAAATGTCTAATGGTTGCTCTGAGCATTTGGAAACAAGGGTAACGGGGGATAAATGGCAGCATCAGTCCTCAGAGCGGATGATCTCCTGGGATGGGTTTGGTGGTGAGGTTGAGTCCTAAACCCTGGGATTATGAGGTTTAATCCAGATAATCCCTCTAAGATAATCACCTGGCTACCTGGCCTTTCAGAAACACACCCCAGAACGACAGCCCCCCTCCCCAGACCTGCTAAGGTCTCTCCTTCTGACCCCTAACTTCACCTCATCTCAACTTCATATTGGTCCCAATAGTGTTTGCCTCCTACTAACAGACTGGTTCAGGTGCCCCTGAGTGTTGCCCCAGATCAACAGTGAGCGATGACCTGCACCCCAGGAACCAGGGAGAGATTAGTCCTAATGCTCAGGATTTAGGCTTCCCTGAGGAGATCTTGGACTCCTGGACGGCACAACTGACAACTTCTTTCTTTCCACTGGCCTACTGCCAACCACTACTATGTCCTGCTGCTGAGACAGAACCAAGAGGTGCACAGGGCAGAGTCACCACGTTTCCAGAATGCGTCTCCTTTAGGTCCCCCATGGCAGCCACTCTCCATCATCTCTAGCAATGACCTTGCCGCCCAAGTCTGGGGGGACGACCTGCAGGACAATAGGCTTGCCCACGGGTTCTTCTCCATGGCCGGATTACTATGGCAGTGGAGCTGGCGTGGGAACCTGTCCCCTGGGGAGATGGTGAAAACGAAACACCCTTCATTCCTCCATCACCAGACTGGGGTGGTTGGGACTCACTACTGACTTTTGGGCATTATTGTTAATAGGGAACATGAGTGTAAATTCTGTAATGAGTGATGAGGGCATTATTAATGTAGTTGGAAGAGTCATGTTTACTCCTTTGTTCCTGGGGCCAGGTTCTTTGCTGGAAGCTGAAGATACGAAAATGACTAAGGATGCTTCCCAACCTTGACGGCAGGAAATACTGCGATGCTGTCAGGAGGGGAGAGCAGAGCAGAGGTGTCTAACAAGGAAGGGCTGGGGTGTCCAGAGACTCTCAGCCTGGGACTGAAATTACTGATAAGCAGGGGATGTGCAGGCAGAGAAGCGCTTCGTTCCTGTGGAACAAGGAGGGCCTGGCCTCCTGGGGAGGTCAACACAGCCAGCCCACGTCCAAACTCTAGGAATGAGACTACAAGAGAAAGGACGGTTGCAGTGTAACCAGCTTAGAAATCACCCCACAAGTAGGACTCGGGAAGCCCGTTTCTGTGTACCCACTTCTGACCTGAACGAGACCATCTGACATGTCAGATCTGCCTCAAGATCAGTATCACCTCTTGAATGAATAGTTGAAAAATTGAAATAAGCCCCGTGGTTTCCCACACCTTCTGACAGAGGAAATATCAGCAGTGCCCACACGGAACAGGCCATAGGGGGCGTGACTAAAGGACAGGCGACAGGACAGGTCTTGGTGCACTGAGGCAACACGGGTGGACTACGGAGGGCTCCTTCTAAGTCGGTCCTTGGCTCTGGCTTGGGAAAATCGGGAAAAGCAGCGTTCATTGCCTTGCAGTTGGCACATTCAGGTCTCAACTTCCCTACCCTCCAGTCCTGCAGCAGCTCTGGGGCACGTGAGGCCACCGGGAGGGGTCGGGCTCAGTGAACTGCGGCTATGGGGACGCTGGCCCTACGTGGAGATCAAGGAAGTGCGCGCGTGTCTGCGCATTTGCAGAAAACAGCCCATTCTTGTTTATTCGGCCTCAATCACCAGGCAAGACCAGGCCCTGAAACCCAGCGCTGAGCAGTCCCTACGAGCGGCTGACCCAAGGTGGGTTCTGTCGCCAGAACCAACCCATCTTGTCACTCCTTGGGAGCATCCTTAAGTCCAGGTAGCTCACGTTCGCTGTGCAGGCGCAGCAGACCGGGAGCTGCCTCGAGTGAGCCTTGGGCACTTTGTTGACAGGCGCTGAGCCTCTTGTGCTGGTCCCTACTCGGTCCGGAGCTGGGGACGGACAGGGAGGGTTTCCGGGCGGCAGCAGGCTGGCACCCGCGTCAGGTGGCCAGGCCAGGCCCCGCCCCCTCGGCCCGCCCTCTCTCCTCCCTGCGCACCGGGCTCCCGGTCCCCGGCCCCGCGGCTGCGGCTTCTGCTCGGGAGGCGGCGGCGGCGGGAGCGGCCATGGAGGCAGGCGGCGGGGCCGGCGCGGGAGCCGCGGGCTGGAGCTGCCCCAGCGCAGGTCAGAGCCGCCCCTCCCTCAGCTCCCCACGCTCCTTCCCCCTCGCCTCTCCTTCCTCCTGACCCCCAGGTGCTCCGGGTACTGCTGAGTCGGCCCCCTCCACCCTGGCCTCCACCGGAGACCTCTCTCCATCTTTGGATCTGGGGCGTCCCCTCCCTAGCGGTCACTCCCCAAGCTCTCCCCACCTCATCTCTCCAGCCCGACAGTGCTTCCAGATCGTGAGGGGCGGCAGGAGCGGGGAGGGGGGCTTTAGCGCCTGCACCCTTACAATTCATAAAAGCTCTTGACCACGGTGAGGGTGGGATGGGCGAGGTCTAGTGAGGGAGGGAAGGGGAGAGGAGAGGCCTGGTTGGAGCCCCTTTCCTTCTGGTCCGGCCGCCCCTCCCTCCTCTGCCTTGCGCCACCGCATCCTCCCAAAGCCTTCTTTCTTAGTTCCCATCCTACCCCTCTTCTCCTTGTGCCCCAAGCTAAACACTCACCCTCTTTCTGTCTGGGCGAAGGAGAGGAGCCGGCAACATCCTGGAGCAGAGGTGCTGAGATTGGGCAGCGCCGGGCTGGGGTCCTCTCCTTAGGCGGAGCGTGAGAGGTGGCGGAGGGAGTAGATTCGCAGAGCCGGGCAGAGTGAGTCAGGTTTCTCCAGTGGGATTACAAATTCCGGGGTTCTCAGACAAGAACACACGTCCCTTTCTTTCCCCTTAGTCCCCAGCCTCTCTCGAATCCTACAGTGCCTACTTTCTCCCTGCTCACAGGACCCACAGTAACCACTTTAGGCGCTTATGAGGTATCTGAGGGTTGTGAGAGGAAGAAAGGCCAACGCTGGGGGTCCCTGGAACGCCGTGGGATGCAAGCTATGGAGGGTGAGTTTCCTGGGGAGGGGGGAAGAAAAGGCTTTCCATCACCCTATTCCCCAATCCCTTTCCATCCTCCTTCGGTCCCTGACCCCGGAGCTCTGAGCCAGGACATGGCCCTTCCCTCACTTCATCTCAGGCCCCTCCTTCCTGGTGGCAGAGCTCCAGGCCTCCCCCGGGCTCAGGCATTGATGGAAGTTTGAGCACATCCCTTTGGGCTCCAGTCACCCAGCTAACCAGGTTGTGTGTCCTGGGGGAGCTGCCAGACAGAAAGAGGTCCTGCTGAACCGAGCCTGGAAGCAGCTTTTCAGCAGGGGGCTTGTTCTCGCTGCCTGCTGACCTGGATCCCGAGCTGTCTCTCCTTTTTAAAAGCCAGGACATGGACGTGTGAACTGTCTGGTGCCACCACCGTCAACTTTGAAAGGAGCCTTGCAGCTTTAGTAAGAGGGTGCTTAGGAGAGAGCTAGGTGAAGCCAACTTCCAATACCACACCCATGGGACAGGGCAGGTAGGACCAACACATTACCCAGGATTTCCTGGGAAGTGTCCCCAGGCCCTTCTACAGTTCAATACAGGCCTCGCCTAGAGGCTTGATGGCACAAGGGGTCGCAGATGAACCCCATGCTGTTCATATTAGAAAAGGGAAACCAGAGATTCAGAATTTAGAAACAAGGCAGTCTCCACCAAGACAAGATTGCTGTTTATGAGAACTGCATTGCAGTAAAAGGACTGCTCACCAACCTGAAAATGGCACCAGTACCAATTCACGGTTTGTTTTGTTTTGTTTTGTTTGTTTTTGAGGCAGGATTTCTATGTGTAGTAACCCTACCTGTCCTGGGACTGGCTCAGTAGACCAGGCTGGTCTTGAACTCACAGAGTTCAAGCCTGCCTCTGCCTCCCAAGTGCTGGGCCCACTCCTGGCTCCAATTCAGTGACTGTTTTTTTTTTCTTTTGCTTTTGCTTTTTTGTTTTTGTTTTGTTTTGTTTTGTTTTTTTTGAGACAGGGTTTCTCTGTGGTTTTTTTTTTTTTTTTGGAGCCTGTCCTGGAACTAGCTCTTGTAGACCAGGTTGGTCTCGAACTCAGAGATCCGCCTGCCTCTGCCTCCCGAGTGCTGGGATTAAAGGCGTGCGCCACCACCGCCCGGCGCTTGTTTGTTTTTAAAAATAATTTAAAAATAATTTATTTTTACTTGCATTGGTGTTTTTCCTGCACATATCTCTGTGTGAGGGTGTTGGGTGCCCTGGAACTGGAGTTACAGATGGTTATGAGCTGCCATGCTGGGAATTGAACCCAGGTCCTCTGGAAGAGCAGTCAGTGCTCTTAACCACTGAGCCATTTCTCCAGCCCCTCCAACTCTGTTTTTAAAATATGTTAACAGTACTGGAGAGATGGCTTAGCAGTTATCCAGTGTTTGATTCCCAGCACCCACACGGCAGCTCATAACCATCCTATAAGTCAGCTCCAGGGGATCCAATACTCTCTTCTTTCCCCAAGGGTACCGCATGCACATGATGGACAGACATACAAGCAGGAAAACACACAGAGGCATTAGACAGACCGACCGACAGACAGACAGACAAATACATAAAATAGAGGTGTAACATGGCAGCTTTTATGCATTAATTCAGCTTCAGACCTTGAAAGCCAACTTGGGTCAGCAGGAAAGAGGTGGACCTTATGGTACCCATTAGGAAAAAAAATAAATGTAGAAAATTTCAAAACAGTATTTGATAATATGCATTTGGAAGGATTCCCACATTTACCCAGAAGACAACTCAAGAGTCTTTTCCTTCCAATATCTTCCTTCTTTACCTACAGGCCAAACCAGTGCTTTCCTATTATGAAAAGGCTAATATTTTGCAAACCACCCCGATATGGGTTGTTTTTCTTTGTGTCCCAGCCTTGTCCCATTTGGCCTAAATATGCAGCTGGTGTCTGAATGTCTAGATCCTTCCTTCACTCCTGTCCCCGCTACCCAGTGATCAGAGTAGAAAGAAGTGCCAGGTGTCCTCATGCAGGCTCCTTGTCGATCAGCCAGCGTGAGGGTGCCGTAAGGGCGGTAGGCATTCAATATTAGGAGCTTGGAAGCAGGAGAGGCTACTTCCAAACTGGACCCACCAGAGCCTCACCATGAGTTAAGTCCTGCTCGGGGGAACCTTGGAGGACACCAGGTGGCACTATTCTACTGTTCAGGTCCTGGGGTGGTGACATGATGCAGGACTATTGAGGGGAATGGGCACAGACTCACTGGTGAGACTGACCGTTGTCTCTCCTAGGGGAGGTGTTACTTCCAGCTCTGTATGAGGAGGAAGAGGAGGAAGAGGAGGAAGAAGAAGAGGAGGAGCTCGAAGAAGATCAAGTGAAGAAAGGAGGGAGTTTGGGGTCCCTGTCTGTGAGCAAGCACCGGGGCCTGAGCCTCACAGAGACTGAGCTGGAGGAGCTAAGGGCTCAGGTGCTCCAGCTGGTGGCAGAGCTGGAGGAGACCCGTGAGCTTGCTGGGCAGCATGAGGATGACTCCCTGGAGCTTCAGGGTGAGCACCTGTGATGGGCAGGAGGGCTGGGCCCAAAGGCTCTGTGTGTCCCCAGTTCCAAACCAGATGTCGCTCTCACTTCAGGGCTCCTGGAGGATGAGCGGCTCGCCAGTGCTCAGCAGGCGGAAGTATTCACCAAGCAGATCCAGCAGCTTCAAGGTAATGCCCCCCAAGGCTCGACAGCTACTGGCCACCCTGATCACAAGGTCACTGCCCTCCAAGGCTAGACAGACACTGGCCACCCTGATCACAAGGTCACTGCCCCCCAAGGCTAGACAGCCACTGGCCACCCTGATCACAAGGTCACTGCCCCCCAAGGCTAGACAGTCACTGGCCACCCTGATCACAAGGTCACTGCCCCCCAAGGCTAGACAGCCACTGGCCACCCTGATCACAAGGTCACTGCCCCCCAAGGCTAGACAGTCACTGGCCACCCTGATCACAAGGTCACTGCCCCCCAAGGCTAGACAGCCACTGGCAACCCTGATCACAAGGTCACTGTCCCCCAAGGCTAGACAGCCACTGGCCACCCTGATCACAAGGTCACTGCCCCCCACAACTAGGCAGACACCGACCACCCTAACCACACAAACCTCACTAGTACCTTTACCTCTCTCTTCTCTATTCTTTCTTTTCTCACCACTTTGTTCTCTTCTTGCCTTAATTTCCTGTCTTTGCATTTCTACATGGTGGTCCTGACCTCCTCTCTTTTCTCTTTTCTCTGCCTCCCTTTTCTCTTCCCAGCCTCCTCTTCCACCTCCCACATCCCTGTTCACCCATCTAGGGCTGGGGTGGATGACCAAGATTGAGTTCTAGGCTATATTTCTTTTTCTGGTTCCTCCAAGGGAGTCATGGGGAAAGCAGAGAGCCAATGGTGTATGATTGGGGGACACACCATGTGTCTTTGAAGGAAACAGATAAGAACCTGAGTTTGCGGCCCCCCAAATCCTATCTTCCAAAGCCTGTGTCCCTTTGTCTCAGAAAGCAGGAAGGCAGGCGTCCCACATTTCGCTGCACTACCAAATAAAGAGGGAGCTTTTGTTACTTCTCTGGGCTTCCGGAGGGTTTTGAGGATCTGCCCTAGAAAACAGCAGGGACTCTGTAGAGAGAGCTGAGATCAAGCCAAATAAAAAGTATAACCATAAGCAGAGGAGAAAGGTCTGGAAGCTGTCCTGGTGAGAGCAAGCGAGTGTGTAACCCGAGGAGCAGAAGAGAAGGGCACAAGATGTAAGCCAAGGGAGAGGCAGGAAAAATGACAGAGACACACGGCGCAGGGAGCGAGGGAGCGTGGGTGCTGGTTAAACATCGTCCGAGCTCCTGGGCTTAGCTTTATCATGTACAAATTTCATTACCTTGGGCAGGTCACTTTGATCCCTCTGAGTCTTGGTTTCTTTTTCTTTCTTTTTTTTTTTTTTGTTTTTTTTTTTTTTCAAGACAGGGTTTCTCTGTAGCTTTGGAGCCTGTCCTGGAACCAGCTCTTGTAGACCAGGCTGGCCTCGAACTCACAGAGATCCTCCTGCCTCTGCCTCCCAAGTGCTGGAATTAAAGGCGTGCGCCACCACCGCCCAGCCTCGATTTCTTGTCTATAAAATGGGGCACACTCCTTTGTCCGTCAACTATTTGTGGAGCTCCATTATATTTAAAGAAACCAATAAAGAACACAATTGATCAAATGCCTGAGTAGTAGATTCCACAGATGGGCAGGAGGGCACAGAACTGTAATCCCAGTATGTGGGAAGTAAAGGCAGGAGAATCAGGAAACTGATGCCAGCCTTGGCTTCATAGTGAGTTCAAGGCTATGTGGGCTTTATGAGATCCTGTCTCATTTTTTTTTAAAAAAAAAAGTAAATTGTAAGGAAAATGTAAAATGAGTTCAGTTGACAATAAAGGCAATACATGTATGAATGCAATATAATAGGTGATATGTGGATGGGGATGAGATGGGTTAGTTTTACATAGATGACTTCAAGAAGATGGCACTTGAGTAAAGGGAAGGGTCCAGTCATTCAAAATCTGATGGGAGGACCTGCTGGGCAGAAGGAACTGGGACGTGAAGGTCCAGAGATGAGAATGAGCTTCATGTGTTGGGGGATAGAACCGAGGTCACTGTGAAGAGCATCTGAAGGACCCTGGCAGGAGGAAGGCAAGAGGAGGCAGAAGTCTGGCTACAAAGGCCTTTTAGGTCAGCTGACAGGGCTAGCTTTCTGTGTGAGTGAAGTAGACACCACGGGAGGTATTTTCCAAGGCTTTAGTTTACTTTTGTCTTTTTCCTCCAGTGTTGGGGTGGAATCCAAGGTCTTTGTCAAGTGTTCTACCACTGAGCAACAGCCCTAACCCTCTGAAAGAGTCCTGTGGAATCCAGGAGAAGGAGAGGGAGTATGCTTGTTGCCTTGAATTAAGGCTGTCGAAATGGAGAGGGTTCAGAACATGTTTGAAGGTGGAGCCTTCATGACTAGCCGGAGAAAATGAGTACATGGTGATACTTAACTGACTTGGAAAAGCTTGGCAAGAAATGAGTTTGGGGACTAGGGAAACCATTTAAGAGTTTTATTTGCAGGATGAATTCGATGCCCAAATGAGTACATGAAGGAAGCATTTGAATGTGTGGATCCAGAACTGGGGGAGAAACAAGGCCTGAAAATGAGATTTGATCATTTTTAACATGCAGACAGCATTATAATCTATGGGAGCTGGGCATTCAGTTCCACCAAGAGATACCAGTGGGAGAGAAAGGGTCTGTTCTCTAACTAGAGGCCCAAGGTAGGAGGAGGAATGAACAAAAGAAATGGTGATAGAAGGAACACCTCAGTTCATCCTGCCCTGAAAGCCAAGAGCAGAAAATGCTTTAAGGAAGAGACGCTCCACTGTGTGAAAAGCTGCGAAGGCAAGTGAGGTGGCCGCTGGCCTTGGCAAGATGGAGAATCGGGAGGCAGCACAGATTGGATTGGAACTGGAGAGAAAACAGGAGGTCAAATGGAGAACTGAGTACAGGGCATGGCGATGACCATTTTAACGAGAAATGAGGGACAGTGAAGCGAGCTCAAGGGAGAAGGTTTTGTTTTAAGGTCAGGTTTTGTTTTTGATCTTGTTTATACGATGAAAGAAAAGGCCAGTTGAGCCAAGTATTAGACTTTGCTTAGATAAGAACCTTCCTTTCCTTCCAGTATGGAGAAGTCTGAAAATCTGAAAGACCACGAGGGGAAAGGAATTGTAGCTAGATTTATTTCAGCGATTCCCCAGGTGAGGGGCTGCGGGTCTCAAACCCAAGTCCCACCCCGCGGGAGGAATCTGAGACGGGTCCCTGCGCACGCGCGTTGCCCGTTTCCGCCAAGTGGGGGCGCTCGCGGCCTCAGAGGTACCTGGTGTTCAGAGGCCGTTCCGGCCGCCACTGCCCCCCGGGGCGGCACTGGCCGGGAGGAGGGAGGCCCCCCTGGGAGACCGCTTGTGGGGGGCCGGCGAGATGCAGTCCATAACCAGTAAGTGCGAGTCGCCTTCCCTGCCCCGCTAGCCGACTCCCGAATCCTCCGCCGCGCCCGCCCCGACGGCCCCAGCCCGCAGTCAACCGGCGCCAACTCTTTGGAACCTGGTCCCTGCCTTTCCAGCTCCTGACTGGGCTGTCCCATCTAGCTTCCAGGATAGGCCTGGCCCCTCGCCACCCATCCTACCCCAACTCCCATGATCTGAGAAGGCAGTTTACAGAGTGAGGTTTGAGGGCTTGCTAGGGAGATGGAGGTTAGTCGCGCCCCCGCCCCCCGAATGCCCAGCCCAGGTCCTGGGTCCTCATCATAGTGTCCAGCTGACCCCCCACCCCCGTGTCTCCCCCGCCACCTAGACTGAGCTGAGCGTCTGGATCTCACCCCGTAACTCCTTGTGCTGTGGAGTATATTTGTGTCGTGGGGTGCTCTGGCTATGAACTTTATGAAAGCAGGGGACATGCTGTTTTACTTCCTTTCAAATAGGAAGTCAGAGCCTGGGGATGTGGTTCAGTGCCTAGCATACATGAGGTGCTGGGTTCAATCCCTAGTAAAGGAATGTAGAACAAAACAAAATCCAGGAAGTTACGCAGCCTAGTGCATATGCTTGATGGAGGGGGTCCTGGAGACCTCTTCTCCCGGACCGGATGTGCCTACCTAACGTTGGTATCTGCCATCTATCCAAATAGGTCCTTTTTCCCTTCTCCGCTCTCCATACAGCTTGACACAGGCCTAGTGAGTTCGAGACCAGCCTGTGCCACAGAATTAGATAGTGTCTTTAAAAAACAAAAGAGGCTGGGCGGTGGTGGCGCATGCCTTTAATCCCAGCACTCAGGAGGCAAAGGTGGGCAGATCTCTGTAAGTGAGTTCGAGGCTCAAGCAATTCTCTTGCCACAGACTCTAGATTGCTGGGGCTGTGTACGACTATGCCCTTAAATTTGTCTTATAAAACTCCTAGGTTCTCTCTCTTTTTTTTTTTCGAGACAGGGTTTCTCTGTGGTTTTGGAGCCTGTCCTGGAACTAGCTCTTGTAGCCCAGGCTGGTCTCGAACTCACAGAGATCCTCCTGCCTCTGCCTCCCAAGTGCTGGGATTAAAGGCGTGCGCCACCACCGCCCGGCCTCCTAGGTTCTCTTAAACATGTAATTCTGTATACAGAGACAAAATTCAGTAAAAACCGAATGAATGAGCCCCTCCCTCGTGCATGAATACAGTAAATATTTATTGAGCTGCATTCTGCTAAGCACATTACCAGATATGGGAGCTGTAACGGTAAACCAAACAGGCATGTTCCCCGTTTTCATTGTTTGTAACCAAGTGTGGATAGAAGCAAACACAAGCAAGCATGCTGTAGAGTTCAAGGAGTCGTAAGAGCTCTGAGGATGTCTTTTGGAGGCGGTGGAGGAGAGGCTAGGAAAAGATGAAATCTGAATGTTTGGTTGAGTGAGCAGGGGATGGGACACAGAGGCCATATGAAGCCTCATTCTCTTTAATCCCTTAATCCTGACCCTGCTTTTGAATTCTTGCTGGAATCCATGCCTTTAACTTTCTAACCTTTGAGAGTCTCACTCATTCCCAAATGGGTACCTGCATCTAGAACTCTGAGATGCAAAACTAAATAGGGCGACTCATGTCTGTAATCCTATCACTTGGGAGGCTGAGGTCTAGTGAGTTTGAGACCAGGCTGTGCCACAGAATGAGAGAGTGTCTTAAAAAAACAAAAGAGGCTGGGTGGTGGTGGTGCCTCTAATCCCAGCACTCCAGAGGCAGAGGCAGGTGGATCTCTGTGAGTGAGTTCCAGGATAACGTGATCTAGAGCAAGTTCCAGGACAGGCTCCAAAGCTGCACAGAGAAACCCTGTCTCAAGAAGAAAGAAAAAGAAAGAAAGAAAGGAAAAGGAAGGAAGAAAAAGGAAACCTCAGATGTTCCACAGAGTTCTGACACATTTGTTTTGCAAGTTAAAATACATGTATAATCCATATGTAAAATGTAGAAACTTGTGAAAAATCAAGCAGTATCATGCACAGGTATGATATGGAGATTAAAATACCCGCCACGTTATTCTATTTCTCTGAATCAACTGTTATTTTTTAAATGTATTTAAATGTGTGGCATACTCGTGTTCGTGTGTATGCATGTGTCTGTGAATGCACATGTATGCATATGAGTTTGGAGCCTAGCAGTCAATGTCAACTGTCTTCCTTAGTCATTGTCCACCTTATTTTTTGAGACGGGTCTCTCACTGAGCCAAGAGCTGGCTGACTCAGCCCCAGTGATCTGCCTCCACCTTCCACTCCCACTCCCCAGTCCCAAGAGCTAGGGTAACTGACTCCTGCTGCCATGACTGGGTTTTTAACTCAGGCTCTTTTGTTTGCTTGGCGAGCATTTTACCGACCAAGCCATTTTCCCAGCTTTGAAGCAAATGCTCTTTATGGGCGTAGATCTTTCTGTGGGGCATAGACCGTTTCTCTGTATGTTTATGTCATAGTGTCTGGTTTGATTTTCCTTCTGGTTACTATAGCATGGACGCACTTTTGTATTTTTAGTTAGTAAAAAGGCTTGTTTTGACTTGCTGGTTTTGGAGATCTCAAAGGGGCACTGTTTGGCTTCTACTAAGGCCCTTTTGGTGACTAGCACCATTGATTCACAGTTGACGTTATCAGTCATCATGTAGGTTAGCATGTCACGTTTTATTATTTTATGATGAGCTTCTTTTTTAATTCAACCTTGAATCCTAAAATGTGTGTTGTCTCACATCCTGTGCTTTACAGGGAGTTTGGGGTAAGGGACAGCCTCCGGGGCTCTGAATTTCCTAAGCTCCCAGGATGGATAACTGAAATGCTCTGAACATTTTTTTTTCAGCTGTAGGTCTTTTAGAAAGACTTAGGACATTGATAAAAAATACTACCTACTAGGTATTTTGTTTTGTTTTGTTGGAATAGAATACCTAGCTCAGGCTGGACGAGATAGTTTCACGAGGTAGCTGAGAATTACCTTGGATTTCATACAGATGAATAGCATGCAAAGCCATGGGTTTTCTTGTGTTTCTGTACATGTATCACTGCACCGTGTTCTCATAGCACTTCATGTTTGTTGTTCACACTAGCCCACATTGATGCTGTGTGTAAGGCCTCAAAGTCTGCCTGTCTACTACACTTACTGCAAAGAGTCGCTGTCTAATCCCTTCGTCGGTATACTTTTATTCTATACCTTAAGATGCTCTACCTCTCTAGTGGGGGAAAGACTAGGTTGTCTGTAATTTCCAGACAGGAAGTAAGTCTATCTTGAACTCTGTGCTTCCATACCGTGCTTGACTCATTCACTTATCTTCTTGACCATCAACCTTTGTGTTTTGCAGGTGAGCTGCAACATCTGCGAGAGGAGATTTCCCTGTTAGAGCGTGAAAAAGACAGTGAACTTAAAGAAATAGAGCAGGAGTTGCATTTGGCTCAGGCGGAGATCCTGAATCTACGGCAAGCTGCAGCAGATTCTGCATCTGAGCATGAGAGTGACATCGCATCCTTGCAGGAAGATCTCTGCCGGTTGCAGAATGAACTCGATGATATGGAACGCATTCGAGGGGATTATGAGATGGAGATTGCCTCGCTCCGTGCAGAAATGGAATTGAAGACATCTGAACCATCTGATTTAAGTGTCTCAAACTTCTCTGGGATACAAGGTATGAGACCTTTTGCCCCATTCACAGAGTTAAACGGAGGAGAGGACATCATAGGTTGGAAGATGGTAGAAGAGAAGTGTGAGATTATGCATTAGAAACTTCTAGAAGGAAAAATCCCCCATGTTTACTTTGAGACTAGGGGAAAAAAAAATCACTCAGTCATTACATAACCAGTCCATGGTGGTATAAGAATTGGTGCCATAGAGATGTTCCTTGGAGATTCTTAACAGAGAGCTGTTAGGTCCTCATTGATTTGACTCTGGGAAAATACTCCCTGTAGGAAAAAGGGTCTGGGGTGGAAAGAAGGACCTGTCACCTCAGGAAACCCTTCCTGCTGCTGTGGCATCATGGCTCTTTGCCTGAACCTGTTTAGGCCTCTAGTCCTGAGACCTAGAATGCTAATTCGTAGGTTCATTTAGCCCTCCCCAAAGTAGAAACTTTGGGAGGCAACAAATCAGAACACAAGACAGCTGGAGAGGAAGAAAGGTTATTTCTAGTAATGCATGCGGTACTCAAAAGCTCCAAGCCCTGTTTTCAGAAAGTCTCCCAGCTAGTTGCTAGGATTCATGACATCAGAGGGTTAGCCTTTATTCTAGCCTGGATTTATGATCTGGGTATAATGGAGGCCCTATATTTGGCCAGGTCAAACAGAGACAGTCAACAAGGAAATCAAAGAATTACAAGTATTCCCAGCTGTATTAAGCTTTTCATGAGCGCCTTTGGATGGGAGAGGGAGGATGCAGCTAAAGTGGCCCTCACCTGAGTCAGGATCTCAGCTGATTAACTCTCTCCAAACCTCATTTCCATGTCTGGAATATGGAACCTAACGTAGTTAACAAAGTCTTACAGCAGAATGGGACACTAGGACAGAAGAGAAGCCTCAGGAAAGCACAGAGAAACCTAAATGATATGTGGAGTTAATCGTAAGGTGCTGCTGGTTCTTAATCATGACAAGTAGGCAATGGTTAAGATGCTTAATAGCTGAGTAACCTGGCTGAGAATTCTCCCAGAGAACTTTTTACTGTCTTCTTGTGCACTGTCTTCTTTTGTTTTGCAAGTCTGAAACTATTCTAAAATTAAAGATTTTCTTTAAGGGGAGTGGTCTTACGCAGGGCTATCTCAAGGATTAAATGAAGGTCAAAGTCATCAAGTTCAAAGCTTCGTGCACAGTTCTCAGTAAAGGTCTCCTTCCTTCTCATGGTAATCTTCAGTCTAAGATTAGTCTAAGAACATCCTATTTATTTATTTACTTACTTACTTACTTCAAGCTATTTGTTTATTTAATTAACTCAAGCTATTTATTTATTTGTTTATTGAGACAGAGTCTCTCTACATAGCCCTGGCTGTTCTGAAACTTGCTATGTAGACCAGACTGGCCTCAAACTCACAGAGATCTCTGCTTCTGCCTCCCAAATGCTGGGATTTAAGGTGTTTGCCACCATGCCTGGACCTGTCTAAGAACTTCTGATTGAAAAAAAGGAGAAACATTAGAAGTGATATTCAGGGATGTTGAATCTTCTGGTAGATAAAATATGTCTTATATTGTAATCAAGACCAGTTAGTGTATCGTAAATGCCAGTAGAATTAGTGTTCTAAGTGCTGTGATTCTTTTATGTGTCCCGGAGTGTGTGATGTGTATGTTAGGGTTGGGGAAGCCCTGGCCTCTGCATGCATGGTAGGAGCCAGAGGTTGGTGCTGTGTATCTGTTGGTGCTCACCTGATTTTTTTTGAGACAGAATTTGTCACTGAACCTGAAGCTTACACCTTGGCTAGACTGGCTCACTAGTGAGCCCTGGGATATCTCACTGGTCTCCATGCCTCAGTTCTGGGATTGTAGGTACAAGCCTCCATTCCAGGCTTTTTATGGGGATATTGGGAATCAGAACTCATGTTTATTCAAGCAAGCACTTTCCCCCTTCAGCCATCTCCCCAGCCCCAGTAATATTGTCCTTTTCTTTAAATATTTATTTACTTTTATTTATATGCATATATGTCTGTCACATGTTTGGGTAACCGCTAAGTCCAGAAGAGGGCATTGAAGCCTCTGGAGCTAGAGTTATAGGTGGTTATGAGCCAGGCTCATAATGTGGGTGCTGAAAACTGAATTCACTCTTATAGAAAAGCAGCAGCCCTCTTAAAGGCTGAACCTCGCATACAGCTCTGATGGTTCTTACTCATAAGGAGATATGACTTGGGTATTTCAGCTGGACCTCTTGTCTCTTCTTATGCTTGAAGAAAAGAATCATTTTCGATTGGGATGGGCATTTCTATTAACAGATGAAGGAAAATGGGTGCAGCTTGATGACAGCGTGCTTGCTAGCATGCATGGTGAGACCCTAGGCTTTATCCCGAGCACCCTTTGTCTTAGTCAGGGCTTATATTGCTGTGACGAAACACCATGACCACAAAGATGGGGAGGAAAAGGTTTATTCAGCTTACACTTCTACATTGCTGTTCACCACTGAAGGAGGTCAGGGCAGGAAACTAGAAACAGAATCTGATTCGGAGACCATGGAAGGGTGCTGCTTACTGACTTGCTTCCCCTGACTTGCTCAGCCTGCTTTCTTATAGAACTAGGACCACCAGCCCAGGGATGACACCACTCACTGTGGGCTGGGCCTTTTCCCTTGGATCACTAATTGAGAAATGCAGCTGGATCTCATGGAAGCATTTCCTAAACTGAGGCTCCTTCCTTTCTGATGACTCTAGCTTGTGTCAAGTTGACACACAAAACCAGCCAGTACACTGTTACTCCCCACCAAAAACAATCAAAAAACCTAAGAACAAGGAGTATTTGGACTGTATCCAGGCCAGTGTCTTCAGTGTGATGATAAAGGAACTAAAGGATACTCAGAATGAGTGGGTTGTCTCTGAAAGTCAGATCTAGAAGTTCACATCTCTCAGGGCTTGTGCTAAAAGCATCATGGGTGCTATGATTGTGCCTCAGTTGCTTGACAAGCATTAGTGAAACTATGTATGATCCCAGGTACCTCATTTAAAAAAAAAAAAGCAGGCTTGGTGTAATCCCAGCACTCAGGAGGTAGAGGCAGGAAGATCTGAAGTTTAAGGTTAGAGACGGGGGCTGGAGAGATGGCTCAGAGGTTAAGAGTACTGGCTGCTCTTCCAGAGGTCCTGAGTTCAATTCCCAGCAACCACATGGTGGCTCACAATCATCTGTACTGAGATCTGGCGCCCTGCTCTGTCGTGCGGGCATACATCAAGGCAGAATGTTGTATACATAATAAATAAATAAATATTTAAAAAAAAAAGGTTAGAGACTAGCCTATGCTACCTGAGGCCCCATGCTACCTGAGGCCCCATCTAAAAGAAAAAAAAAAAACCAAGATAATGGGTAAGTAATCGTAAATAGTTAACTAGAAACTTAAATACAATAAATTCAATGTACTTAAACCTTCAAGATCTCCCAAAAGCTCCGTAGAGTATCTTACTGGGAGCATTAGGATGAGTACATGGGGTCTGTCTTCTGTACTGTTGTTTCCATCCAGAAAAACTTGGAGTTGGTCATCCGTGCTCCCATCACTGAGGATCTTACCTCTCCCTGCTTCTCTTCTGCAGAAGAACTACACCAGCTTCGGGAGCGCTACCACTTCCTGAATGAGGAGTACCAGGCCTTGCAGGAGAGCAACAGCAGCCTCACTGGGCAGCTTGCTGAGCTGGAGAGCGATAGGTATAGCCAGGAGGTCCTCTGCTCCTGGAAAGCAGTCATTCCTATGTTATCCCAAGGGTATGGAGACCTCCCAAGAGCAGGCTCAGAATGCCACCAAACTATATCAGAACTATAGTTAAGTGAGCTATAAAAATGTAGTTTTCCTCTATTCTTGGCATTGGACTCCAAATAGCTCTGCTTTATATTGGATCAACCGAGATCCCTTTGGTGTCCACTCAGATGTGGTTCAGTCCTAACGGCATTGAGCAGTGGTTCTCAACCTTCCTAATGTTGCAATCCATATCACAGTTCCTCATGTTGTGGTGACCCTGACCATAAAAGTCATAACTGTAATTTTGCTACTGTTTTTAATTGCAGTGTAAATATATGATATTCAGAATATGTGATATGAGACCCCCAAAGAGATCATGGCCTGCAGGTTGGAAACTACTGGCATCGAGCCTTCAGGTTGTAGGTGACTTGACATCAGGCCCAGTCTTGAAACCAAGATCCTAGGATGTCCCAAACTCAAAATGCCTATGCAGTGAGGTGCTGGAGGTTCTGTGTAATCTTTTAAACACAATGTATTTGAGAAGTGAAGCACAGTAAAAGGCACTGTAGTAATTTTGGCCTAAAGAGGAAGCACTGGGCCTGAGCACACTTGACTGGTCATACCAGGCAGAGAGCTCTTCCCAACATAACCCTGGGTTCCGGATTACAGGACGCGAAGAGCCACAGAACGATGGTTGGACTCCCACATGCTAAGGAACGTGATGTCAGCAGAGTCTCAGACTTCAGAACTGGATTTCCCAGAGCCTGATCCTGAGATGCAGCTTTTGCGCCAGCAGCTGCTGGGAGCTGAGGAACAGATGCAGGGCATGCAGACCAAGGTAAGCTGCAGAGGGTGGAATGGCTGGCTGCTGCTACTCCCTCTCTCACCTTTCCCTGTAGTGAGAGCAGGGCTAGCAAAGGAGCCACGCAGTATGGCAGGGTTTGGTATCCTGGGCCCTTGCCTGACTTATAGAAATATAGTCATGTGTCATGTGATGGCATTTTAATCAAACAATGAACCAGACGTACGGTCATGGTCCCATGTGATTGTGAGTGCTGAGAAGTTCTTACCCGACTGATGTTGATGTGCAGCGCGTTACTGAAGAGCGTGTGTGATGCTGTGTAGGCAAGTCTACTCTGAGCTGCAGCAGTGGAGTTACACAGTGAAGACCTGGATGAGAGATGACTGCTCGGATTTTATGTTCTGCCTGTATGTTTTTATTTTTATTTTAAAAAAGCCCTTCTCCTTAAAAACAAAAACAAAGCCAGGCATGGTAGCACATGCCTTTAATTCCAGCACTAGGGAGGCAGAGGCAGGAGGATCTCTGCGAGTTCAAGGCCAGCCTGGTCTACAGAGTGAGTAGGACAGCCAGGGCTGTTACACAGAGAAACCCTGTCTCAAAAAAACAAACAAAAAACCCAAAGAAACAAAAATTCCAGGATGCCATGTTATGCTGATAGCGTCTTTAAATATCTCATATTTGTTGTTTCTATTAATGGCATCATTTTCTTTGTTCATATTCAATCTTGGGGTGTTAATTGGCACCCTCGGGATAGTAAATCTTGGTCACCACACACACACACACAGACACACACGTGCACACACACTGTACTATCTATGTTTGTATAACTGCCCTCTGTAATGATCACACAATGATTCAATGGCTTAATGACAACTTTCTGAGCATGAGTCTACCTTGTTATGTGACACCTGACTATATTCAAATCTAAGGAATGACCTATTTTCCCTGTCCTTAGTGTGCATGTGCCATCTACCACACACCAGCCCCACTTCCATTTCCCACCTAGTGTAAGGACTTGTGTTGTGAGTTGGAAGAGCTCCAGCATCATCGCCGGGTCAGTGAGGAGGAGCAGAAGCGGCTGCAGAGGGAGCTCAAGTGTGCCCAGAATGAGGTGCTTCGGTTTCAGACCTCCCACAGCGTCGCCCAGGTAAACACTTCTGGGGGAAGGGCAGCAAGGCTCAGAGTCACTGCCTCCAGGGAGGCTAGACATGAGGAGTGAGGCTGAAAACTCTGCTGACTCCTACCTATGGCCAGAGCCCATCATCACCCAAAGCCCCTGCAGAGAGAAGCCACATAGAATGGCGTGTAGAAAGGTGGGCGTTGTTGAGTGTCTTCATCACTGAGGACACCCAGCCATACATCCAGAGAGCTTCTCAAGAAGCTCAAGAAAAGCATCCTAGTGGCCTGGATAAAGTCCTCTGCTTCTTGAGAATAACTACTTTACCCACATCCTCCCTACTGCAGAATGAGGAACTGAAGAGCAGGCTCTGTGCCCTGCAGCAAAAGTATGATGCTAGCCAGGATGAGCACAATGAGCTTCTGAAGGTGCAGTTGCAGCTTCAGACTGAGCTCCGCCAGCTTAAAGTCATCAGATGCACACCTGTAGAGAGCCAAAGTGAGAAGGTAACAGCGCCAAAGGTGAAGGGACAGTGAGGGGTCAAGAGCACTGAACTGAGGCTTTGGGGGAAGGTAAATAATAGTAACTCCAAAACTGGGGAAATGGCTTTTGGTAGACTGTCTGCCTAGCATGCATGAGGTCCTAGGTTCAATCCCTAGCATTGAAACAAAGCAAAAGCAGACAACATTTTTTAAGCCTAGTGTGGTGGAGCACATCTATAATGACAGAACCGAGGAGGTAGAAGCAGAAAATTCAGGAGTTCGAGGCTAGACCCAGTTACATGAGATTGGGTTTACATTTATTTATAAACAAACACACAAGCCAAAAAGATAACTATCTCCTTCAAGTGCTGCATAGGTGGGAGGACAAGTGGCAGGTAAAAGAGGAGAGAGATTCTAAGGTGGTCGGTGGCTTAGTTAGGACAAGAGCAAACTCACAAAACCCAGCACCACTACCCAAAGCCCCCTGCATGCAGGAGTTAAGGTGCCAGCTCCAGAAGCTGCAGGCCCAGCACCAGAGCAGTGTGTGTGAGAAGGAAAAGCTGCTGGAAACGCAGCATCACCTGCAGGACAAGCTGAGGTGCCATGAGACAGAGCTGCATCATCTCCGAGGCGTGGTGGACTGCTTGCGAGAGAAAAATGATAAGGTAAAAGGAGGACTAGGCCAGGAGCACATACCAGACCAGATCTTCTGTGAGGGTGACAACAGAATGGGCCTGGTAGAAGTTCTGTGGAGGAATTGTTAGTGAGGTGGACTAGAGCCATGAGATACCCACAGCCTCCTTTTATTTTAAACCAGAAGATCAGGCTGCAGAAAGGAATCCCATTGCTTCTTTCCTGATGCAATCTCTCAAGCCTCTTAGGGATAGGTCTGTTTGGTTCTCACTGATTCTCTCTAGTTGGATGAAGTCAGGCTTGGGAATGTCAGGGGCGGACAGATCCAGAGTGAGGTGGTAGATGTTCATAGGATGATGGCTGACCTCCCCTACCCAGAATACAGGGATGCAAGCTCAGCTTCAGGAGATGAAGGGACTGTATCAGTCCAGCCAAGATGAGCTGGATCGGCGGAAGCACATGTATGACCAGCTGGAGCAGGAATTCCTGCTCTGCCAGCAGGAGCTATCAGAACTCAAGACCAGCCAGCCTGTTTGTGATGACGAGGAAAACTGTTCCAACAAGGTAATTGTCGTTCAGAGTGCTGAGTGCGTCTGGGAGCGTCTTTCTACCAGCTTGGGAGAAAGGAGGTTCAAAGACAAAGGGTTGAGGTTACCCAACTAAAGGCAGAAGACAAAGGCAGTCTTGAACTTGACTTGAGAAAGAGCCATAGCTTAGTAGATCAGTGCGTCTGATTTCAGTCAGTGTGAACATCCGTTTTCCTATAACCCCATGTATATAAACATTTCTGTATTGGTATTATAACTGTATTGATGTCCTGTCATTTATAGGGAGGAGCATGCACATAGACCCATATGTCTATGTAAACTAAAAAGAATAGGGCCAGAGTCTGAAGCAGGATGTAGGTGATGGTCTTAGGGGTCTGGTCTGCACCCAGAGTGCTGATTGTTAGAAGAACCATGCTCTTTTAGGATGTATGTAGTTGGTTTTGGAGTAAACTCTCAAATCATGAATTTTGCTTTCTTCCAATTAAACTTTTTTGTGGAGAGAAGGGTTGGCGCAGAGTCTCACTGTGTAGACTGGGTCACCCGTGAACTGGTGACTGTTCTCTTGCTTACTCTTCAGCTGCTCAGGTTCCAGGCATGAACCACCATACCTGACTTGTAACAGAACAATATTTTTGTCTCACTTTCTTTAAGAAATAAATTCTGGCCAGGTAGTGGTGATGCACTCCTTTAAACCCAGCAGTCGGGAGGCAGATCTCGGGAGGAGTCGGGTGGATCTCTGTGAGTTGGAGGCCAGTTTGGTCTACAGAGTGAGTTCCAGGACAGCCAGGGCTACACAGAGAAACCCTGTCTCGAACACCTCCCACCCCCTAAAAAAGGAAGTGGGAGATCTGGTAGTGTACAAATCATTGAGATTTTATGTGATTTTAAAATATCTGGTTTTGGGAATCATAGGATAATGTAGTCTTAACCGAATTTAGCAATAGTTCATATCTTCTCTAAGGGTTTTACAGCGTGATTAAGACTGGGGATGCAGCTCACCGACAGGTAGACATTCAGTTTCCAGTGGGGGTGGGGGTAAAGGTAAGGGAAGCAAAAGTAAGGGGAAAAATAGGTCAAAATTAAGTTCTTATTGATGAGGAAAATAAATTAAGTCTAAAAACAATCAGCAGAGTGGCTTGAGCTGGAATTCCCTATAGTGTGGGATGTGGAGATAGTGTCACAGGAAAGGGCCAGAGAACAGAGAAGGACACTGAGATCACTGCTTCTCAAATCACCTCTGAGGGCAGATGAAACTTGAGAGCACAGCAGACTGCTCCAGACTACACAGTGGGGTTTCCCCTTAGCACAGAGGTCTGGTCCGCTCAGGGTGATCAGTCCAAGGTGACTGACCAGGGAAGAGAGAGGACCTAGTACGTCACAGGGGGCTGGGAGCATACAAGTGCTCTGCCAGCCCCCAAAATATGCCTTACATGGTAACCCTGCCCTGCCCCCTCCCCACCATAGTGTGATGCACTGCTATCCAGACTGACAGAATTGCAGGACAAGTTCAAAGCCTGCCAGCAGGAGATGGGGCACCTGCAGATGGAGCAGTGTGAACTCCTGGAGGATCAGAGGAGGCTGCAGGAGGAGCAGGGCCAGCTGCAGGAAGAGTTGCACAGGCTCACATTCCCACAGCCCAAATGTGGCCTCTTGCAGAAGGTACTCATTGCCAGGGTGAGACCACTGATCAGGGGAGGCTGCTTGAAGAAGCGTCCAGGTGTAACTGCCCGTGGGAGGGACGTGAGCATTTTCCTTTCTTGGCCAAGCATTTCTTCCTTTCTCTTCATCCTCCCCACAGAGCTGATTTGGGTGTTTCTGCATAAGGGCTTTAAACCTTAAAATGTGTTTTATATTCTGAAATCTGCGCAACATTGTATATTTAGCTGTTTGGTCCATCTGGAGGATGCACCTGAGAATCACACTGTAGACTGGAAAATCTATCCACACATATGAATCTTTTTACTCAGTTAGCAGAGCTCCGTAGAAAGAACCCTTTTGCCCGGAAGACTGGGTGAATCAATAAGAGATGGAGCCCAACAGGAATGGGGCCTAGGTGGTGTGCTTCCCCTAGTCATCACTTTTCCTTCCTCACCCTACTCAGAGTCAGGAGCTGCTCTCAAAGTTACAAGACCTGTGTGAAATGCAGCTGCTCTACCAAAGCATGCAGGACGAACAGAGAAAACTGATAAAGAATCAAGAGAGTGTATTAAAGGAACAGTTAGAAGCACACAGAGAACTTCGAGGTTTCAAAGAGTCTAATTTCCAGGAAGTGTTGGCGAACCCTCAGGATGCCAAAGGGCCTAAATCCTCCAGTTGTGAGAATAAGGTAACTGCAGCAGAAGGAAGGGAGAAGGTTCTCGTGGGTACCGCTGTGTGGCGAGGGAGGAGTGGGGCTCAGGAAGAGTTGACTCAGGAAGGCCCAAGGGGATAGGAAGCAGGCTGAGCCTAAAGCCCCGCCCTTCACTAGTCAGGGTCCTCCGCAGGCTCCAGTAAGTTGTTGCTTTACTTGGATGCCCTGAGGATCTCTGGCAGAGGCACACACTCTGGTTTGATGTTTGGAATTATAGAATGATTCAGCTTGAAGAGCTGAAGTGTAATCAGCATCTAGAACAGAGTTAAGAAGCCCAGAAGTCTGTCTGACCACTGGATCCAGTCCCATCAACAAGGCATTTTCAAGATGCATGGGATCAATTCAGTGTTTGTTTTGGTTCCTTTGGACTGGTCCTAAATGTATTGCCTTTTTTGTATGACCTGGAAAGTCTACTCCATTTTCTGAGTGTTTAACACTTTGAGGCTCCACAAACAAATAGGGGCCCGGTCATCTCCAAGAAAGCAGTTGCAACAGACAGGTTCATGGTACTGACCATACTATCCAAGCCAGGTCACAGGGACTTAACAGAAAACCAGTGTTTCTCAAGCACTACCAGGTGGTCATACCTATGAGGAAAAATAGGTAGAAATCTCCATACAAGTCTGTTCTGAGTTGGGGAATAAATTTGATCTGACGTAGACAGAGCAGGTGGACAGTTTCAGTTGAGGCTGCATGAACGAGGAGAACCAGAAAGTAGCAGAAATTCAAACTGGGGACACAGGGACAGGGGCAGGGAGGTTGATCGTTCCAGGGGTGTCAGATATCCAGGCTGGAAAGCCTGGGTAACATAGAGACTGGAAAACCAGATATAAACTGTTCGCTTAATCAATTGTATCTAATGCTGAATATCACCTGGGCCTGGAATACATACCTCAAGGTCAGATATAGAATCTGGGCAGAAGGACTAGTGGGTAGCTAGACCTTGATTCCAAGCCTGCATCTTCCAAGGAAAGAATCCATATTCACACATTCCCAGCTGGGCTGATTTGACCATAAAGAGTAAGGGAGATAACTGAGCCTAAAGATCAGGCACGTGGGTCCACTTGATTTAAAAAGATGGTGTGGTAGGGAGCCGGGGTGTGCTTGAGACTCACCTATGCTGCCAGAGTACAAACCCAGCAGAAACAGGAGCCCTAAAATCACTGAGATGTGTGTGTCTGCGCTTCTCTCGGGTGGGCACTCACATCTGCTCTGGGAGAGAGGCAGCTAAAGACTGAAATGTCTCAGAGTAATGGTGATGTCTCCTGCTCCCCCACCTCCCCCTTAGTCCAAGGTGCTTATGGACCAGCTGCAGGCTCTGCAGGGGCTATACGACGGCAGTCAGAAGCAGCAGGAGCTACTGCAGCAGGAGCATGGGCGGCTCCTGGAAGAGCGGAGGAGGCTGCAGGCTGAGCTACAGCTCTGCATGGAAGAAATGCAGCTGCTCCAAACTCAGTCCCCCACCATAAAAATGAGTCTTGAGTCCTACAGGAAGAACTTAGGCAGCATGCCCCCCAGCAGTGAAAGCTTCCACAGGAGTTATGACAGCACCATCGAGGACAATGAATGCTATCAAAAGAGTTATGTGAGCTCTCAGGCCAGCAATGAATGCTTCCTCAAGAGCTATGACAGCAGTGCCAGTTGCAATGAGGCCTATCAGAAGAGCTACCTCTCCAGCAACACGAGTGTTAGTGTTACCTATAAGAAGAGTTATGGCAGTGCCGCTAGCTCCGAAACCCTTCATAAGAGTTACGTTAGCAATGGCACTGATGAGGACCCAGCTGAGCCCGAAGACATAGAGGTAACCATTGCTAGATGATTGGTCAGGTAGGGGAAGATGGGTTTCTGTCTTTGAGGGAAACATTACCAGGGGAGGAAGGGCATAAGGAGTAAAAGAGTAGCAGGGTCAGGGCTGGCCTGGAAGACTTCCTGAAGTATGTAAGGCTTCTGCTCATTGCTGTCCTGCTTCCCTCAGTCCTGACAGAGGTGGCCTGATTCGGACAGAGGCCCTAGGGTTAAGGACTTCGAACATAGTCAGGATGTTCTTTCTGGGAGGAAATACAGTCTTGCCTAGGCAGCTCCAGGGAAGGGCCTAGCAAAGTGCAAGGCAGAGATCAAATGCTTCTTGGGGTGCCATCATTGCTCCCCCACTCTCTGCAGCACTTTGAGGAAACAGTGGCCAAGGTGCTGACCAAGTTGCAGGCAGTGAAGGCCCTGTACCAGGTGAGCCAGGAGGACCACTGCCAGCTGCAGGAGCAGATGTGCAGGCTGCTGGTGAAACAGAGAGAGCTGAAGGACGAGCTGGAGATCTGTGAGAAGGAGTTGAAGGAGTGCATGGAGAGCCTTGAGAAGCCCACAGCTCCCCAGGGCGACAAGAATGAGGTACCAGTGCCAGTGGCAGAGTTCCCCCAGGAAGTCCCTAGAGACCAAGGCGGGGAGGGGAGTGCCGGGAAGCCAGATCCCAGGAGACCGGGCAGTCTGCTGCATCTGATGGACAGTGCTCAGTGCTCACTGCAGTTCCATACTGGCCAGCCAGTCTACTTTTCCTCCCTCTGCTGCTTCTGTTCTCTCTCTTACTTTGTACCCCAGAGCACTTGTATGGAGCTATATATTTTTTTTTACTTGCCAATATTCTTTGATTATTTTTAGCTCATTGTGTTTATTTATTTATTTATTTTTTATTTTTATTTTCCAACTAGGTTATATACATTCAAGGACAGGACTCTGACCCACCATGGTTCACTGTCCAGTGGGAGGGCCCTGCATGTGTGCCTGGGATAGATGGAACAGACCCAGAAAGTAATGGCCACGAGAGCCTAGTCTGATTGGTACTTACTGAACAGACCATATGTTGCCATCAGCTCAGGAAGGCAAAACCTGAGACTAGGGAACAGGGTTATAAGTATGTATTACTAGAAGGCAGGTGCAGGTGCCCAGGACACTGCCAGGTATATGCAATAATTCCCCAAGTAATTATCTACTAGAGAAATGAACTAGGTGATGTAGGAGTTCTTGGAAAAAGAATGAGATAATAATAAATGCCTGAGGCTCAGAAGTGGTGTCAGTCCTGTGGTTATTCCCCAGACAGGTCATGATCAAAAAACATAGTGATAATATTTATTGATTTAATATTAATTTTTGCCATCCTAGATGTAGACCTTCTAGTACCTTGACTTAGGGGAAGCTGTCTGTCTGTGAAACTGCTTAGATCATTGTCTAATTGAATTTCTTATTGTCCACTTCCTTGTGAGCTTTAGGAGGGAGAGTTGCAAGGCAATGATCCCTTAAGGGCCTGGGCTGACTGGGTGGGAATGCTATGGATAACTGGAATCCCACCACCAACAGATCAAAGAACTGCAGACTAAGCTGCGGGAGCTGCAGCTGCAATACCAGGCTAGCATGGATGAGCAGGGGCGGCTTCTGGCAGTGCAGGAACAGCTGGAGGGGCAGCTGCAGTGCTGTCAGGAAGAACTCCGCCAGCTCAAAGAGAGCAGGTCCTCTATTAGCTCCGAGGCCAGGGGGAAGAATGGCAATAAGAACATGAACAAGAATGCCAATGGCGTGAAAAACAAGAAGCTGAGCAAGGCATGCTCAGAGAGCTTGGACGGCAGCTTTGACAACAGAAAGGTGAGTTGCAGCCTTAGTAGCCAGAGAGGCAGGTGGATGGAGGAGACCCCGGGAAGAAACATCATCCCCACTAACAATTCCTGACAAGAAAGGTACTTTGAGGAAGGCTTTTGGTACCACTGATGTCTGCAGGAGTTCTGTCTGTATAATTCTACATTTGATCACTTCTCTGGGTGCTATGGGGAGAATGCACAACCGCTTTCACCTACCTAAGGCCATCACATGATCAAGAGAAAGACCAACTAGATAGAGAGAAAGGAATTTATTCAAGAGGACTGGGTGTGATAAACATTACCAGGAAGGGTAGGAAGCAACAGTTAAGGAGCAGAGCCCAAGAATTTTGAATTATCATTAATTGCTTAAAATGGCTTAATGGTCAAACAAGAAGTGCTGGCTTAACATACTAAATGTGACTGCTCTCCACAACACTCTCGGAAAGATTAGCTAGTGGTCCCAAATACAGTCCTGCACACCGGAAGTCTGACAGGGTACAAGTAGAGCTTTCTGTCTTGAGGGTAAGATTCTTTATGGGTAACAGCAGCCCCGCCCCGCCCCACCCTGCCTCCACCCCGCAGAGTCTGGAGGTGGTGCTGTACTACAAGGCCAGCCAGAGGAAACTAGATGAGATAGCCGTAGAGGAAAAAGAGATGGAAGAGGCAAAAAGGAAAGAAAAGCAAGACAAGAAAGACTTGTGTGAACTAGCTAATAAGCCACCAGACCATAGGGAAGAGCCTGCATTCGTAAAAGAGGAGGATGGGGACTACGAAGAGTACCACCGAGAAGGGGAGGATAAGGAAGACAATGAAGAGGAGGAGGAGTCTTCTGAGGCTGCTGAGGAAGGCAACCCTCTTACGCTTTCTGAGAGCAAAAAGGTAACCACAGCCAAGGCTGGATCGAGTGGGGATGAGCTGGGGCTCAGGTGCCCTGGTTTTCAGGACTGGCCCTGCCAGGGGTACACTTCTACAAGAGTGGAGGCCAGACTATGTGGTGGGCATGGGTATGAGAATGGGAAGGGGCTGGCGGAGGAAAATGACAGGTGTAGACAAGTTCCATTGCACAATGACTGCCTTTTCTTGGAACCAAGGTCACTTACACTATGTGTAGCTCTCAGTCACCTCCCTCTGTCAACAGTGTCCCCTCATTCCTCTCCCTGACACAGAGGACCTTGATGATGTAAGCCCTTCTTCATTTCTGCTAGCCTCAGCAAATCACTTCATCCTCTTTTTCCCATGATACCCTGTGAGAGCTAACCCTTGTTAGTGCTGTGGCTTGTAGGCCTGTATCACCCACTAGGTTCTGCATATCATAGAATGTGAGAGTTGGGCCTCTGGAGTGTACGGGTGATGCTCAAAATCAGTCTGCACAGCAGGGACACTGACCAGTCTGCTCCCAGTCACTGCTCTCAGCCTTTAGTTCCTGGGCCTTTGAGAGAGTGTGTGTGTGTGTGGGGGGGGGGGGGTTCGTTCTTGGAGTATATGCAGATAACAGAGGTAACAGCTGCTTAGAGAAGTGTTTCCATCTTTTAGCAGCTGACACATTTCCATTGGTATGTATCAGCCCAGTTTACAGTGCAGAAAAATGTCTCTTGTGCTAGGTTATCCCACTCACTTTATAGATATCTGGAACTTTCCAGCAGTTGGGTTTGCATTACTGGTTCACGATCCAGTATACAGTTCCCTGTTAACCGTGAGGTGAAGGACTTGTTACTTAGGATGGAAACAGGAGTAATTGTAGCCCTTCCCCAGGCCAATGTTTCTTTTGAACTTATATTCTACCACAGACTGGTTCAGAGCTCAGAGACTTGACCTCAAGGACCACTTTTCTAAATCGAAGCTTGACTTCTGTACTTCAAAGTCAAATGCATTGTTGATGTCTACATATGTAGATGCCCTTTTGTCTCAGTGGATCCTGAATGTTTTGCAGACAGCTCAACTGGCATTCATATTATTACATACAAATTCAGTTTCTCTCTAACCTCTATTGTTAGATTGATGTGGTACATTTTGTCTCCTAAAGCATTGGATTCCTAGGGGATTTTGGGAACCAGAGCTGTGCATACTTCTAAAACTGAAGGAAAGTAAAGCTGGTAGGTGGCTGGCCCTTCTTGGAGTTATCCAGCAAAAAGTATCTACCTGATTCCTGTAAGGAAGCCCACTGTCCTCTCTGAAGCTCCACTTGTCCAGAGTGTCTGACTCAAGAAGATGATTAGGTGCCGGTAATTTCTGCTTGACAAGACATGAGCTGTACATGACTAGAGAGGACACTGGTCCAGATACCTAATTTGGACCTGTCTGCTGCTTAACTCAGTTTTGCAACTGTTGGCAGGCTTCCTGTATGAGGAACTCCTCTGCTCTTCTCAAGGCTCTGGGAGCAGATAAGAAATGCCATTGCTCCAGCTTATGTGGTTTTTAACCTTTGATTCTTTTCTCTTTTCCCTTTGTTCTCTCATCTTCATTATCTGTCGGATCTGTGTGTTTGTGTCTTTTCATACAACCACGCGTCCCCCGGTCTCTCCTGTGCTTCTCATTTGACATGTTGCAGCCATCCCCTGCCCCGGATCCCCCCATATTCTCCTTGCCTCTTGTAGGCCTGGTGGTCATATCAGCTCTGCTCTGGTGCTGGTGGGCTGAGACAGCGTCCTAACCCAGGTACTGGTATGGCTTCCTCTTCCCCTCATCTTCTTACTCCTCCCATGACACAATAGGCGATGCTCAGGTCTGAGGTGTAGCCCTGGCTTTTTCTGACTTTGGTGCAAAACATACAAGCCTTCTTGAGCATGTCATGATGTACGTAATGCTCAGGTGGTTGGGATGCTTACCAGAGGCACAGTTTGAGTTTCTGTCCTCGGCACATCTCTGTTGCTATAGAAAAAAAGCTACCAAGCTACTTCTGATGAGCTGATGTTTGCCTGCAAGGCAGGCCTGAGCTTTGTCTTTGTTTAAACCCCAGAGACAAGCTTTTGCCAATGTTCCCACCCAGAAGAAATTACTCCCTGTGCTTATGGGTAAGAGGGGATCCAAAGAGCTGTGATCCTTCTGATCCTCTCAGGAACACTTGGATGACAGCACCCTCAGCTGGTCCTTCCACCGTGGTAGAAGTAGAACTGAATCCCTGCCGTAGTATGTATTCCCACCTTAAAAGGTCTCTAGCTTAGAATTTCTGCTTACCAGAAAAACAACAACAAAATCCCAGGAAATTATGTACAGTTGTGTTCATTCTTTTGGTGGATCAGATTCCATTATAAGTGGCTTCTCAAGCCAGGCTTCTGGAGAGGATGTGATGTTGGTGGAAAGTTCCTAATGAGTAGAGATGCAGATGTTCTCAGGAATCAAGACTGATGTGGTCTGGGCACCTCTCCATTGGCCTAGCTCATGTCATCTGGTCTGTTGACAGAATTTCCAGTTTAGGATGAAGATTGTTTGATGGTCTAAGGTAGGAACCTGTGGTTCCACCTGCGTCCTGGAACCTGTAAGTTCTATTCTGACTTCCTCGTCAGACTCTGCTACTTCTCTCTCTCCTTTTCCTCTTTAAATAAATACAGCTGGCTTAATGCAAAGTTCCAGAGTGACAGCTTTCGTTGGTGACAACCCTCACCATTTCCATATATATATATAACATTTATTTGGTGAGCTTCTGTGTGAAGGTCAGACAACAACTTTCAGAGTCTTGTGGTTTTTCTTCTGCCCTGTCTGAACCAGTGATGGAACTCTGGGACTTTACCTATTGAACCAGCTTGCCTCCCCTCCTGGTTTATTTTCCTCCCTCTTTAATCTTCTCGCAGTCCACTGCCTCCAGTCTTTCTCTTTTCTTTCTCTTAGGCTGTTCATTTACTTCCCATGACAGCCTTTAGCTCCTTTCGTGTGACGGGGACCTCTCCTTACACCTGTTCTTCCACGCATACTTCCAGAAGTCTCTGAAGTCCCTGTGGAATGAGACAAGGGATTCAGCCACAGCCTTTTGCCAGGCTCCACCATGCGCCATCAGAGTGCAGGGAAGGCACTGTGGTTAAGGGTTCTCTTGGGAGCCATTTGTGCCCTGAGCTCTGGCCAAATCCCCAGTGTACAGCTTCTGCCCAGATCTCGAGGCACCATTGGGTAGAAGTCAGTGACAAGTGACAGGAGCTTGACTGGGTCTACTTCCTCCTGTTAGCTTTGTTCCAGGGTTCCATGGTTTAGATTTCCATTTCTTCAAACTGAATAAAGAATGATTCTGCCCAGCCCTTCCCATAGTAAAGCGCCGTATTGCCTGTCAGAAAGATGGCTCGGAGGCAGGAGTGCTTGCCTAAGTTCTTCCCCTTGGTGGAAAAAGAGAACCTACTTCTACAAGTTGTCCTCTGACCTCCATGTGCGCAATCTGCCCCAAAAATAAATAATATTTTTAAAAGTTACAAAATAGATCAAATTCAGTTTTTAAGATCATAGGAATAACAAAAAGAGCATGCACTTACGTACTGTATGCTGCGTGCCAGGCTCATCTCTCGTCACAGTCCATATATGGACTAACTTAATCCCTACAGCAGCCCTCTGAGGAAGTGCTTACTGTGTCATTTTACAGATGATAAAACTAGTGTAGACAGGCGAATCCAACCAGGAATTGTGGATATGAATGTAAGCAATTGATATTAATATATACCTGCAATCCTATCCCCTCAGTTAGAGAGGCAGGAAGATAGGACTTTGGACCAGCCTGGGCTACATAGTAAGGACCCTGTCTCACAAAAACACAAAACCAAATTCTCTTTCTGTTTCTCAGCCCTCTCATTGCTCCCTCCCTTACTCTCCCCACCCCATTCTGCTTTGTGATTTTTTTTTTCAACGGGGTCTCTTGTAGCCCATACTGGCCTCAAATTATTTGTAGGGGAGAATGACCTTAAACTCGGATCCTCCTGCCACCCCCTCTGGATTACTGGGATTATATGTGTGCGCCACCACACTGAGTTTTAGGGGTGCTGGGGACCAAGTCCAGGTCTTCATACATGCTAGGCAAGTGTTCTGCCAACTGAGCTACACCCCCAGCCCTTACCCTCATCTCTTCTCACTCTGAGCACCTCTCGCTGGCTGGCCCCAGGTATACCACAGATTGTACTGGTGTCCTGTTCTGCTTAGGCAACCTTCACCCTCACTAGCTCTCCTGGTAACTGATATTAATTTATTTGTCTTGTTTCTAAAACTCTGTTGTATACTGTGCACACTAAGTATCCTCTCTGCATTCTGTGTTAACACTGATTGTTTAGAATTCAGAGGCCAAACTTTCCATTCTTCTCTATTAGCCACAGTTCATTACTGTAACCTAGGAATTTTTGTCGGGTTTGTTTGTTTACCTTGACCCCGTGTTCTCACAACAGTCCCCTTTCCTCCTAGCTTCATCCTCAGGGGTGTCAAGGCCACTGCCTTTGTGTTCAGCCACACTGCATGGACGGACCCAGGCTTAGGAACTTGTCTGGCCAAGCTCTCTTTATTCAGCAGTTTGGTCACTTAAGAATTGACCATGCAACACAGTGCACTGTTACCCTATTTGTCTGCCTGCCTGTTGTCCGCAAGGACTTCAAGGAGATCTTGTCAGACACTTTGCTTAAATCCAAATATGATTTCGTCAATCTGTCAGTTTGGTGACACTCCCAGAGGCCTGTGATTTCTAGAAGGCCCAGGAGCTCTTTGGGACTCCCAGCTCAACCCAGCGTTATCTGTATGCACACGAATATCAGGCCACCCACTAGATCCCTTAACAGTGGCTGCATCATCTCCAACAGCAGCAAAGATGGCTAACTCTCCCCCACAGCCGTCAGCTATCTAGCTCAGCTAGAGGTGGCATCTGGCGGACAGCATCTCATGTGGCCCAAACTAGTCTCAAACTGGCCGTGCAGCTAAGCGCTGGGATTATGTGTGCTACCACAGCTGGAGTAAACATTTTTTTCTAGATCGTCCAGTTGTCTTGAAAGGGCCTGACAGACCAGGCAATAGCATTTGTATATCCTCCTGGTTCTGCTCCAAGTTTCTTTTATGGATTTTTCTATGCATCGACTTCCAACATTAAGTTTTTTATTTCACATATTCTGTTCTTAGTAACTATTCCTACAAATTTGAGAGATTATCTTTGCTCTTAAATTTTAGCTTAAATTTTTCTTTAGATCAGTTATTCTCTAAACAAATATGTTGTTATCTTTAATGGGCTGTACTCCATTTTTTCTTCAAGCTATCTTTCTTTCCCCTTATGCCATAACTTCTGATCCAAAATCCAAATTTTATCCCTTAAGCGATACAGTAAAAAGAGAAGTAAAGATAGGAACATTTTCTCCTATTTTCATGTCCAAGAAGACTCCTGTTTCCTGAACATTTTCTTATGGTGCCATTTGCTACCCATGAATCCTCAGGGTTTACAGCAGTTGGAGTGTTTAGAGGCCTTAGCACCCTCTGACTGCATGCTGCCTAGTGACTGGATGTGGAGAGCTGGGATGACGACTGGACTGGCTCTTGACACTTGCCTCCCAGGACCAGCAGCAGGTTCCCTGAATTTCCTAGGAATAACACCATCTGACATAAAATCTCTGCTGCCAGTGAATTCCCTACTTACTTCATTCTACAGTGCATTTTGGTCACCTCCATGTCCCCGCCCCTCTTCCTCTTAACTCCGATCTCATGAGATGTGCCTGCCTTCTCCACAGGCGGGACTACCCCACTTCTCCCACATGCACATGGATTCTCATCCCACGGGGACAGATCAAGCACAGATTCAGGAGTGACCTAAGTGGTACAAACAGTATCACTACAAACCTAGTGGTGTCACAGTCTCCATGGTTGCCCAGGAAGTGAGAGAGGCTGAGCTATAATGTCCCTGAGGTGTGCCCTGGAGCAGGCAGTGATTTCTGGCTTAAGGACAGGTTCAGGAGGCTGGGAGCTCACTCTTTCTCTTTGGTCCCCACAGAACATGTTTGGGATGTGGAAGCCTGTGGTATTCTTGGCTATCGCAGCAGTGGCTCTGTATGTGTTACCCAACATGCGACCGCAAAGTACAGAATACTGCTACATGAAGTGATGGAGAGAGACCTGGGCCAGACCAGAGGGCAGACCCCCAGCGGCTACCACCCTCACCTTCGGGCAGAACACACTGTGCCAGAGCCCCCACCCACCCACGTGTCCCATCTCCTTTGCCTCAGCCACTCAGACTGGAAAGGCTTATGGGAGTTGCTGGCTCCCAACCTCCTGCCTTGTGTAAGAACCTGGGTTCCTTGTAATTAAACGTCAACCTAATTACATGAGACATTGTGTGGCTTTTTTTTTTCATTAAATGTTTCACATAGCACTGAAGAGAGCAATTACCTTTCAGCCAAGTATTCCCACCTAAGAGTCTGCCTTTTAAATACAATTTTTCAGAAATGAGGTTGGCTCTCTCTGCTACCAGCTGAATCACAGAGAGATTGAGTTGTACCTATTTGACCCTATCTCAAGGAACTCTTAAAAACACAGAGAACTGGAGTGAACTGGGTACCCTGTGTATGGGACGGGGACAATGAGCAAACAAAAGACTTCTTCGTTTCTGTGCCCTAAGATCTTCATGGGAGCCTTTGTGGTTTAGCCTTCTGACTTAAGGGACTCAATTTTGGAGATAGTTTAATTAGTCAAGAGCCTAACAAGGCAGCAAACAAGACACTCAGATGCTTGGACTTAAGAGAATCTCATGAAGCAATTATGTCTGGAAGACGGGAGAACCAAGGAACTCAGGTCCTAACAACAGTGAAAAGTTGTTACCACCCTAGGCTGGAGTAGGAAGAAGGGATTTAGCCTTCAGATCACAGGGCATGAACTCAAATCAGAACCCACAGAAGAACATTTGCCGACTTGTTCCCTGGCTCACTTTGCTAGCCTTCTTATGCAGCTCAGGACCCACTACCCAAGCATTGTGCCACCCAAAATGGGATGGACCCTCACACACCAATCATCAGTCAAGACAGTCCCCGACATACATGGTCATAGGCCACCCTGATTCTAGCAATCCTCCCTCAGTGGAGACTCACTCAGCTAACTTTAGGCTATGTCCAGTTGACAGCTGAAGCCAGCCAAGATCCCGAGCAAGTCTGATGTCCTGAGGTCAATTCTCTGAACCCACACTGGAATGAAAACCGATTGCTGAAAGTTGTCCTCTGACTTCCAGACGTGCACCGTGGCGTGCATTCTTTACTCAGCTGACACGCGAATGATACTCAGCTGGAGCCCTGAGAAGGGACCCTGACAGGAGTGCTGTACCAGACCTATGATGATGAGGGAAGTTTTGTACCCTTTCCTCCTCCCAGCAGCTTGTGTCTCAGTGGCATCTCATTGGCGAACCAGAGAGTAGGCATTCCAACGTGATGTAGTCTTTCAAGATCAGCCTCCCAGAGCTTAATGCTGGGGCAGCATTGAGAACGCATCTGACAGGAGAGCGCAGCATCGCTGCGACAATCTATGCAGCCCTCTACTTAGTTTCGCTCCTGTGAAGTCCTCCATTTAAGATTGGTTGTTCCATATGCAAGACCCCCAGCTGTTTCCTTAAACCACGTGAGCAGAATGGCTTTTATGACCTCGAAACCCCTCTTTCTGCCTCTGTTGGGTGACAAACTTTCTTTGGGGAGTCGCAACACACACATCTGCCCATAACCAATAGGGACCGCCTGGCAGACCCGAATACAGATGCCACCAAAGTCAAATTTGGTGAACCAACGAGTTTAACTGGGGTCACTCCCAGGAGTGTGGGTGAAGGGTTACTTACAGGAGCAGAAGTGACTCAAAGACGGCTGCATCACCAGAGCCTATACCAGCACAGGTGACAGTTCACAACGCTGGGAATCTGCAGCAGCACAGCACAGCCTGAGGGCTTGGAGTCTTCCCAGGTGTCTCGGTGGTCCACACCTCTTCCAGGTAGCTCAGCTTGTCTGTCTTCTTGGAAGCTCCACTCCGTTGAGAGTCTTCTTTGTGGCTTGTCTTTATTTTATTCTATATGTGGGCCACATATCCGCAACAGTAGATGGAAGCTCAGCGGCACGCAGGACCACCAGCAACATTTGCAGTTAGAAGATTCTGGGAGGCAGTCCATCCAGCCAAGAGACCTGAACCAAAAGCCTAGATAGTGACAGAATATGACCCACCTTTGCCCACAAACAATTGTTCCCTTTAGGGGACCTGACCCTTTCCCCATTTTAGACCCTTGCCCTAGGGCTGGAGAGATGGCTCAGCAATTAAGAGTACTTCCTTATCTTTCACAGGACCAGAGTTCAGTTTCCAGCACCCACACTGGGCAATTTACAACTGCCTGTAACTCCAATCCAGGGGACCCAATTCTTTCAGCTTCCACAGGCACTTACACACACACACACACACACACACACACACACACACACACACACACCTTTCCTCTCTTCATTTGGCTTGGACTTAAGTCTTCAGGTCTTGTTGACCCTGAGTTCCCAGCGCACACAAAACAGCTTTTTGTTAAATGTGAAACATTCACCGGACTTAGCTTAAAAAGACAGAGAGAAGCTGATTATTAAGTCTAGAGAAAGTGTGTCTTCAACACCACAATCAGGCAGGCACGGCAGTCTGGGTACAGTTAGACGGAGGAACCCGAGCTACTGCCCTCCACAGCATAGCTGCCTGCTTTCTACCCACTGCCTGCAGGCCAGGCCCCCTGCAGGCCAGTGCAGGGGACAGCTGCTGTGGGTCAGGGTAGGTCTAAAGAGCACCATTGGTTCCGGCAGGCTAAGTATTGGGATGGAGAGGAAAGGTGAGGACTCACGGCTGTAAGGAAGGGCTCTCCTCCTCAGAGGAATCCAGTGTCTTAGCAGCGGAAGAGATCTTTCAGTCCCCTAGTAAGTGCCAGGTACCATACGCATCATCATCCTGTGTTTTGTTTTGTTGTTTTGCTTCTTGTCTACACATTCTTTGAGGATACGATTAATCCCATTTTACAGAGGGGGAAGTAGAGGCTCAAAGGAGTTATATAACCCACTGAAGTTATGTAACCTGCAGAGCTAGAAGTGGAGAGACTGGGGTTCGGCCCTGTTTCTCTCTACCATCCTGCCTGACATCCAGACAAGGCCACAGTATCACTGACTGTCAGAGTCCCTACACTGGAGGCCTAGCGTCATCACAGGTGACCGCAGGAACGTCCCTGGTTCCAAAACGCAAAATCTTCAAACGTGGCACACTTGACTCACTGCAGGGGCTTCGACCCAAGTTATAAATGACCACTGTCGGTGACCGGTCAGCGGTGTCCCCTGATGGGAGAGGCAGGCCCAGGTGATGAGCCAGGCACTGAGATAGGTCAAAAGATAGTCAGGGGGCTATAAACAGCCCGTGGCCCGAGCCAGCACTTCTCAAACACACTCAGCTGATGAAACCACCTGTAAAGCCCCTCTTGGGACCTCTGCCTGGCTTGTGGGAAGAACATACTAGCTCTTCTCAGGGTGGGGGCCCCCTTTGGCAGGCCCCAGAACAGCATTGCGCACGGTCTGTTCTGCCTGCATGGCTGAGGCTGGGGACCTGGGCTCATGGGCTATATTGAGGGCTGAGTCACCAGCCTGCTCCTGGGTAGGCTGACTATGACAGGCTGCCGAGCCTGAGTCAGGCCCCGATTTATCCTGGAGAGCAAGAGGCTCAGGTTTCAGGCAGGAGGGTGATGGGAACCGTCCGTTGGCGCTGTGTATGCTGCTCTGCTACCACTCCCGCCCCGCCCCGCCCCGTCACCCCCGTGTGGGGCCTGCACGCGGATCCCCCTCCCCCCAGTGAGATAATACATGCAAGGGAAACCATCCTTCTATCCTTTGGAGGTCTTGCCTCCCTCTGAACAGTCCCACCCCAACAGAGTCCCTGGCCTGACTCGCAACCCCCACAACATTCCCCCACACATGAGACTGAGAGCCATGAGGAACTGTAAGGGGTCAGTTCTAGGTACTCCAGCTGACCCTTCTCCCGCTCCAGTAGCTCAGAGAGTACTCAATTTTTTTTCAGCTCTATATTTTGGTTTCTTCAACAAAGACAACACTACGGAGCCTGGTGCTCCTGGGTCCTTGGGTTGGCTGTCTGAAGTCTGCCTTTACACACACACACACACACACACACACACACACACACACACACAGAGAGAGAGAGAGAGAGAGAGAGAGAGAGAGAGAGAGAGATTTCCTTGTGAGACCCAGATGCTAGCCTCCAGAGCTAGGCATCACTCCATGGGAGAGCTCAGTCTTTCAAACAGACGGTGCTGATGCCTGCTGGGGTTTGGACTGTGGGACGGAGGTAGTTTGGGGAGAATGACAGTTTGGGAGACAAGGAGGGGGGTTGCCAACAGGAGAGTGGAATTCCTGAGCACCTCGTCACAGGCAGCCAACAGAACATGAGCTGCAAGGGCCCAAGCTATTTATACCTCTCCTGTCATTCTCAGGGCCCCAGAGGCACCCCTGCCACACTCACCATACACTGCAGGTTCCTTTCCTGTTTCTGGCCCATTTTCTACTCCTCCCTGCTCCCTGCCTGAGGACCAGGCCTTGTCATTAGATGAGAAGAAAAAGAAATGATTGATGGAAATGTCATCATAAGCACCACCTCCCTCTAAGCCCCTACACTGCTTTTTAAGTCCATAATGGGCATGGTTCTCACTCTGCCCTTGAGGAAACAGTCCCAAAGATGTTCACTATCCTCTTCCTTTTCACTATGACTGGGAGGAGAGGAGCAAGGTAAAAATGATTTACCTATCAGGTCAAAGAACCATCCCAAGCCTCAGCTACCACATGGATTGAGTTAGGGACTGTCTGCCTTCAATGCTAAACTTACTTCGATTTGAAGGACGGGAAAGCTAAGGACACACACCCTGGAAGAGGTCAGGACTTCTGACCGCTCCTTCATATATAGATGCATTTTGTAGCTCTTTCCCTTGTCTGTGACAGGCTGCTGTGCCTGCCTTCAGTTTCTCTGTTGTCAACATCCTCCATGCCTCTATATATGCTCAGCCCAATCCTGCCTAGGCTCCCTTCATGCCCACTTGCCCCTGGCGCTGCCCACTTGCCCCTGTCACATTTCCCTTGGTTCCTCTGCCAGGGCTCTTCCTGCGATTTGGCACACTCCTACTTTTCCTGGGAGGACCTGCCCGATGGCCCGTGTGGGCATACTGCCCAGGGGGCTCCCTGGTATGACCTGGGCAGTCTTTCCCTCCCCTCACCAACTTGGTTGAGTCAGACTGGGGTGGTGGGGTGGCACACGAAGTGACTCACTGGGTACCTTTTTCCTGAGCTCAGCTTCATTCTGAGCCAATAAGTCTAAATGGACTAGTGACTGGGGCCCTGAGTCAGGATCAGGAGCCTTGGTCTTTCTCCTGGGGCCCTGGGTTTGTGCTCCAAACAAGGGGTTTCTGTTTGCAAAGTAGCAAAATAAGGGAATCCCTTTGAACTCAGTCTCCTCCCGCCAAGTTGTCCTGGTCAGTGTCCCTGCTTCCTCTGGGGTTGTCTACACACACACACACACACACACACACACTTACTTCCTTTCTGAGTTCACAGGTGGACAATACACCAGGCTAGAAGCCAGGACTCCTAGGCTGTGTCAACAGCCTTGTCACCAACTCCAGAAAATTCTGTCAACACCAGATGAGTGTGTTAAGCCCTAACCACTGCCTCAGTTTCCCCATTCATTTCTTTAATTCAGTCTGGGTGTGGAAAGAGTGTACTTCACCCCTAAATGACTGAGACTAAATTTGGGGTGCAGCGTGTGAGTGGGGAAGCGCGGGGCAAGCGCCCCCACCCCATCCCGCTCCTGCGGGCTGCGTGGAGGAGGGGCGGGCGGAGGCGGGGCCGTGGGGCTCAGCGCGGCCCCCACCCGCGGGCCGGGCGGCATTCCTGGGAGGCCGGCGCTCTGACGTGGACCCCGGGGCCGCGAGCGCTGCGGGGGGAGGTCGGCAGCCCGGGGGCTTCTTAAACCCCCTGCCCGGGCCTGGCCCGCATTTCCAGAGCACCGCTCCGCCCCGGAGGGAGATAGAGCCCCAGCCGGACAGCCCAGCAGCTCAGCCCAGGAGGCCCGCGAGCCCCGCCAGCCAGAGCGCAAGAGAAGTTTCCGAGAGCGCAGTGTCCCGCTCCGACAGCGCCCCGACAGCACCCGCAGTCCTGAGTCCCCGGCCCGCTGCAGTGCCAGCATGATGAACAACAGCAACTACTCGGACGCCTCCGGTCTCGGCCTGGCCGACGAGGCGGACGAGATGCCGTCGACCGAGAAGGACCTAGCGGAGGACGCGCCATGGAAGAAGATCCAGCAAAACACCTTCACGCGGTGGTGCAACGAGCACCTGAAGTGTGTGGGAAAGCGCCTGAACGACCTGCAGCGCGACCTCAGCGACGGGCTGCGCCTCATCGCGCTGCTCGAAGTGCTCAGCCAGAAACGCATGTACCGCAAGTTCCACCCGCGCCCCAACTTCCGCCAGATGAAGCTGGAGAATGTGTCTGTGGCCCTGGAGTTCCTGGAGCGCGAACATATCAAGCTCGTGTCCATCGGTCAGTGCGGGCAACGGGGCACGGGTCACAGCGGGGGTTGGGACAGGGGACACAGGTGTGGGTCCCTGGAGCCGGGAGAGAACGGTTCCAGAGAGAGGACCCTGGTTGGGTTTCTCCCTCACTAGCACAGGCTGCAGCCCTGACACCCCTCTAGCGACAGCTGGCACCCCTGGGAAGTCCAACCTTTCCGAAGTTAACCGAACCTCTCAGTTTCAGCCTCCCTAGGCGCATTCCTACCAACCTGCTTAGTGTCCCCTTCTTTTCCTTCCATCGGGCAACCCTTGCGCATGCTTGAGAGTACAGGACTGGTGCCCATTGTGAATTCCTGGGGGCGTCTCCCCCCACCCCCGTGAAAGCAAATAGCTTGCTGTTCCCTTCGCTGCTAGGCAAAGCAGACTTAGGACAGTTCCCAACCGCCTCTGGGTCCTCAGTGCCCTGAGGCCGGGAGACTAGTGGCCCGAAGCTCCAGTGAGGCAGTTAGCAGGCATGTGCTCCCCATCTGGGATCTGGCCGGGCTAGGGCAAACAGAGCCCAGCCTCAGAAACCTAAAAAGGCGTTGAGCGAAGGGCCGGGAGCTTTAACTCCTGATAGCCCTGGTCTCTTCAGTCGCCTAGGAGGGGGGACTCCTGACGGTCCATGCCCTGTTCCAACCCACCCCCTAGCCTGGGATTGGCTGCAGCTAAGGGTCAAGCTGCCCTAGAGGGAGGGGAACGGAAGAGAGGAAGTCATTGAGTGTAACCAGATTTGGAAGGTGTGTCAGTTCGAGTGGGGGTGGGGAGACACGCTAGTCCTGCGAGTCCCGAAGCCCAGGGTGATGGGCTTTGGGTGGTAAAAGGCTGCCCCATCCCCTCACAGCCCTGCCCCGCCAGGACTAAGGTGTCCAGTTTGCACCTTGGGTGAACTCTTAGAGCTCTACTGGGATATACTGGAAGGACCCTCTGAGAGGATGCACCCTAGGCCCTAGAAGGGGAACTGTACATGGTGCCAGGTGTTGTCCGCCACTACAAGATACTCCCAGAGACGTCACTACTTAACTAGATGTCTGTCCACTCGCTAGTGGGCCTTAGGGCCACCTCCAGGCCTCCTGAATTAGCAGCTGAGATCAGTGTGGGGCCCTTTGCCCTGTCCAGGCTTCTGCCGGGGCCTTACCTCTTCTAGCCCCAGCACTACCCCCCACACACCCCACCCTCCTGCTCTGGCCTGGAAATAGCCCTGTCTCCGTGACACAGCAGATGTCTCTGAGCTTTCCAGAAGGACAAGCCTGAGGACAAGGGGTGGGGGAGGGGGCCCTGGTGTGTGTGGGGGGGAGCTAAGAATTAGGAGAGTGTTGGATGAGTGTGAAGGTGGTGGGGTGGGCTCAAGACAAGCCAGTCCTAGGGCTGCCACCCCCCACACACCCCCGTCACATCGGGACTTGAGAGACTGTACTGATTGTCCCAGGTGCCGTCTCAGGGGAAAGTCTGCAGCCTCTGTAAGACATTATAGGAAATGGCTCAGCCTCCCTTCCCTGCTGGCTGCGGGGGCGGTGGGCCCCTCTCCAGGCCTCATCCTTCCCCTGCGCACCTCTCCCCTCCCCCTCACCACGGCAGTGCCTGGTTCCAGCCCCCTTGGCTCTGCAGCGGAGGGGCCAGCCCAGAGTAGAGGGGGAAGAAACGAGCGCTAGTTTGGGGGCGGGAGGGAAACTCCAGGGTTCCCGCTGAGAGGAAGGGGAATTGTGCCCTGTTTGGGCCAAGTGGCTCACTCTGTGCCGATGAGATAAGCTGTCAGCAATTCAGCGGCTGAGCTGGAGTTGGGGCTGAGGCTGGAGGGAAGGGGTACAAACACCAGACAGCGATCCCTAGGAGATGGAAAGGGAATACCGCAAGGGGGAGGGGCTCACCCTACTTTTTCTGGCTCCCCATTCTATCTAGACTGGGAAGGGGTCTCCCGCCAGATACTATCTCAAGACAGAATGAACATCCGGGCACCTGAGGGTGGAGTTCTCACTAGAAGGGAAGTTGGGGCCTGAAAAGATTGCTGACAGCTAAGTTCACCTGGAAGAAGAGTTCTAGGCCTGGCTGGGTTTGAAGAGCTAGTTGCCCCTCTTACCCCCGGCACGGGGTGCAACCCCCACCACCCTCTCAGTCCCTCTAAACAAAGAGGCCTATGAGGCAGCTCTGTCCCGCAGCTGTTCTCCAGTTGCTATTCCTTCTCTGAGAGCCAATAGCTGAGGGAGGGGCTGGAAGGGACAGCAGCTGTCCCAGCCCCTCCCTTGGCCAGCCCTGTCTCCTCCCCTCTATTCTAGGCAAGGGATGGGGGTCACAAGCTAGCTGTCTGGCCCCTCCCACCCCTTGGGGTTATCCCTCCCCCCTCCCCCCCAGACAGGCAGCGACTTGGTGGTGGGATGCCCTGCAGGAAGGAGCCTGGCTTGAACTGTTCCACCACCCTCTCCCCTGCCTGGCCTCCTGAGAGGGTGGAAGGAGAGGAAGGTCATAGCTCTCAGGGTGGAACTCTGGGCCTGCTACCCCGCCCCCTCCTGCCCCAAGCTGGGGACCACTTGCTGTCTGGCCCAGGGCCAGTTGCTAGGGAGAAACCGCTCTTTCCAGCAAACATGAATGACCCCCCTCCAGCTCCACCCCCTCGCAACACTGCGGCTTCTAGGTCTCCCTCTCAGGGGTCTGGCTCCAGTTTGCAAATAAGCCTTCTGGGTCTGGGAGCCTGACTTGGGCTAGGGCAACTGTGAGAGCGGCTGGGGGTACCCGGGTGTCCCGTCTGTGTGAAAGTGTTGTGAGCCGGTGTTTGAGAGAGAGTGTTGGAGAGCACCGGGAGGCCGTGTGTCATGGAATCTGAGAGCTGCCAAACCATTGTGCTGCAACGAAGCCAGGGGAAAGGGGCGGGCTGCGGAGCTGCTGGGGAAGGAAGAATGAATCAGGGACTTAGGGGCCTGAGGGTGGGGGTAGGGCCAATAGATTCCTCTGCCCTGGGGGGCAGGTGGGAGAGGAAAGGAGGATGACGGAGGCTCCCCAGGCCCTTGTCCCCTAGCAAGCTCCCCAAAATCTGAGGAAAGGAGAACAGGAAATGATGTGTAAGGGGAGCCTCCTGTCTCTCCCTCTTGTCTCTCTGGAACCTCAGTAAACAAAACTGAGTCTTCTGTCCCTGCTTGCATCCTACAAGCAGGGCTCAGGGAAGCTGATTTCAGACAAGATGAATTCCAAAATCTATAGTCTACCAGTTGGGGTCCAAAGTATTCCCTGAGAGTTGAGGCCACGAGTGTGATATTTCCCCTACCTCCTGTGAAATACCATTAACCCTCAGCGTTAGGCAATGTAACTTCCAAGGTTTGGCTGAGCATATATTGTATCCCTTCTCTCCCCCAGACCTGCCTGTTACAGAAACCCTTTCAGCTTCCAGACTAGAATAGAGGCAGGCTTGATCTGGTCCTGCTCAACTTTAACTTAAGCTTTCAAAATAGTCATCCACTTTTACTGAGACCCTGAAAGTTTGAGCTCCACTATTGAAACAAAATCCCGGGAGATGGCTAGGTTGGTAAAGTACTTGGGATGCAAGTCTGAGGACCAGAGTTCAGATCCCCAACGCCCGTGTAAAAAGCTGGTACACCTGGAATCCCAACACGGGGAGGCGGAGAGAAAAGAATCCTTGGGGATGCCTGACCAGCCAGTCTGGCTAAACTGCTAAGCTTCAGGTTCCTACAGAGGTTCTATCTAAAAAATGAGATGGGGAATGATTGAAGAAGACACCTGACATCAATTTCTGTTATACACACACACACACACACACACACACTTGTGTGTATATATATGTGTGTGTGTACATACATACACATATATACACACATATACACACACTGTCATATATACACATATACACGCACATATACACATACATACCCTCACATATACACACTCACACACATACAAACATATACTCACACACATATACATACACATATATACACACACTCACATGTATACACACATATACACATACATATGCTCACATATACATACAAACAGAAAATGATAAAATTCAAGTTCTATAGTGAAGGAAGCTAGAACATAAAGAAAAAGGAGAAAAATGTCCCAATCGATCCCATTTATATAAAACTAGGAAGCAGACAGAAGGTGGGGACACGACAGGCAAGAGGGAGGATCACAGAAAATTATGTATGAGAAAATTTGAGGAGTGATGGTTATATTTATTATTGTTATTTTATGGCAACGGTTTTGTGGGAGCTTACCAGATTATATTCTCTAACATGTGCAGCCTGGGTGTCAATCATCAGTTAAAACACGGGGCCTAGGGATGTGGCTTAGCTGGTGGAGTGCTCCCCTGACATCCATGAGACCCTGAGCTGATCCTAGTGCTGTGTAGCCAGATGTGGTGCTTGTGCCTATGATGTCGGGTCTCAGAAGTAGAGGATGGAGGAGCAGGATTCAAGGCTATCCAGGCCAGGCTACATCAGATCCTGATTCGGGGCAAAGCCAGTTAGGGCACTGGCTTAGATAGGAGGGAGACTGGCCCAGTGCTGGGGATGGTATTGGGGTAGAGAAAGGGGTGCCAAAGAGGGGAGCAGCCTATTTCTGAAGATGAGACCAGAAAGAACTTGGCATCTGGTGAGGTTCTCAGGAGTGAATGAAGGAGAAGGTAGGCAGAGAAGATAGGTCCTGGAGGGAGGAGGACTCTAACCCTGCCGCTCAAACAGCTGCTCCGGGGCACTGTCGGAGATGGAGGGTACCACCACGGGATGCCTCTCTGAGCTGGCTTGTCCTCTTTGCTCTGCAGACAGCAAGGCCATCGTGGATGGGAATCTGAAGCTGATCCTGGGCCTGATCTGGACACTGATTCTTCACTACTCCATCTCCATGCCCATGTGGGAGGATGAAGATGATGAGGATGCCCGCAAACAAACACCCAAACAGCGGCTGCTTGGCTGGATTCAGAACAAGGTGCCCCAGCTGCCCATCACCAACTTTAATAGAGACTGGCAGGATGGCAAGGCTCTGGGTGCCCTGGTGGACAACTGTGCCCCTGGTGAGTAAGCAAACGCACACCGTGCAACGGTTAGTCCAGGAGCAGGGTGGGAGACGACCTGGAGAGGCTGAGGCTCGCTATTTGTCATGACATCCCCAAGGGATCGGGACCACCCGTGGGGTTTGCTCCTCTTCCAGCTGGGATCAAGGTTATCTGGTGACTGGGCTAGATTCGATAGGAGCAAGAAAAGGATTCTAACCAATCATTTTATAGGCAAGCCTAGAAGTCCAGACAGGACTAGTGATTTATCCAAAAGCACACTCCAGAAGTGACCTCAGAGCCAGGGCCTGTTTTGTCACATGAACACCATTCCGTTACTCCAGCAGGAAGAAAGGAAATAGGTGGGACTTACAGCAAGAAATCCCAAGCTGGATACAGAAAAGACTCTTTGTATGCCTCTTGAGATGGCTTTGAGAGAAGGGTGAGGCCCAGGATGGTGTCATTGTGTTGTCCAATGGCAGGTGACCCCGGCCTGCCCTTCTGGGCCGGCCTGGTGAGGTCCAAGCAGATCAGAGCCCTTAGAGAGCTGAGCTGTACAAACCAGAGCCCCACCTAACAACCAGCTCCTTCCTGTCATCTACCGTGGGGCAGTTGGCCTGAGGAGCTTCAGCCCCTCTGAGGGAATCCTCCCCCGCCCTGGGGTCAGCTGGGGAGCAGGGGTGGGAGGCGGGGGCAAGCAGCCTGGGAAGCATTCCCAGCTGCTGAGCCATTGCCCAAAGCTGGTGTGGCTGCCAGCAGTGAGCTCAGCTGTCCCAGCCAGTCACGGATTCCAGTTTGAGTGGCCCCTTCCTCGCTGGTGTTATCGGACTATCTATCTCTGTCTTGAACCAACCCGACCCCATAACCAGCCAGATCATCTATCTCTGTCTTGAACCAAGCTGCTCCCTGACCCCCGCACAACCAACCCTTCACAGGGTGGTCTGGGATTCCCTCAGCATTCTACCTGATGGAAGGCTGGGCTCTTGATGGCCATACAAAGTAATCTCTCTTCCAGCAGCTGCTTCAATGCCTCAGTTTCCCCAACAGGCAGTTGAAAAGAGAGAGATAACTATCTTATCTCTAAGATAGCCTTATTCTTAGTGTGGGACAGCTTAGAGAGATGGGACTTTTAAGCCCCTGTGAAAAGCTACATCATGGGACTATGGGGGACGGGGCTCTCACCTCCTGTCCATCCTTAGGCTGCTGGCATGGATGAAGTGGAAGGGTCCTTGGTTGGGGTTTGGTGCCCAGGGTCTCTGCTAGGTTGGGTTAAACAGGAGGCTGGCTGGCAGGGCTGGTGCCAGGCTGCATCATCGGGGGAGAGAAAGGATGCATTGTTGGTGCTAGCAAGGACTGGTGATGGCTTGCAATGTCAGAGGATAACAGGAACCTGGCTGGGGAAGGGCCTAGAGCTGGCGGAAAAGGATGTGAAGCCATGGACTCTGGGATTGTCGGCCAAACGAATGCTCTGTGCTAGCTCCGTGGTTTACTCTGTTAAATGTTCTTCCACCATCTCTCTAGGTCTCTGCCCGGACTGGGAAGCCTGGGACCCCAATCAGCCTGTGCAGAATGCGAGAGAGGCCATGCAGCAAGCAGATGACTGGCTCGGAGTGCCCCAGGTACACTGGCAGATGGGCGTAGTGGAGGATAGAATGGAGGGGTGATGGAGAGGAAAGGGCCGTAAGAATACCTGGCCAGGAAGCAGGTGGGACCGGGAGAGCCCTGTGCCATCATCATTTCTTATGGCAGGTGATTGCCCCTGAAGAAATCGTGGACCCCAACGTGGATGAGCATTCTGTCATGACCTACTTGTCCCAGTTTCCTAAGGCCAAGCTCAAACCTGGTGCCCCTGTTCGCTCTAAGCAGCTGAACCCCAAGAAAGCCATCGCCTACGGGCCGGGTATGTGTTGAGTCCTAAGAGCCGTCCCACGGCATCTGGGCAGGTGTAGGATCTTTGAGTGACCTGGGTTCTGCTTCTGACCACAGGCATCGAGCCCCAGGGCAACACTGTGCTGCAGCCAGCCCACTTCACCGTGCAGACAGTAGATGCTGGTATGGGCGAGGTGCTGGTCTACATTGAAGACCCTGAGGGGCACACCGAGGAGGTAGAGTGAAGCGCTGGGGATGAGAGGATTGGAACCAGGGGCTACTGGACTCCCTAGAGGGGTCCAGGGCCTGTGGCATCAGTAAGAGTGACACTCACGTGATTTCGGGTCTTTTTCCTTCCCAATAGGCCAAAGTGGTTCCCAACAATGACAAGGACCGCACGTACGCCGTCTCCTATGTGCCCAAGGTTGCTGGGCTACACAAGGTATCTCCCTGACGGCCCTCCTGCCCTCCTGGATGTCCACGCTGTTGCTTTCACTGTTGTCCCTCTTGGCCCACACCCCACCGCCACCATCAGTTTCTCACCCTGATTTTACCTCTCCACTCCCTCAGAACTGTGTCCCCTAAGCTAACCTTGCCCCCCCCCCTTGCCTCAGGTGACAGTGCTCTTTGCTGGCCAGAACATCGAACGTAGCCCCTTTGAGGTGAACGTGGGCATGGCTCTTGGAGATGCCAACAAGGTATCAGCCCGCGGCCCCGGCCTGGAACCTGTGGGTAACGTGGCCAACAAGCCCACCTATTTCGACATCTACACTGCAGGTAAGTGTTAACCACGGCGGGTTGCGTGGCAGCCTCCTGAGGAGGGAGGCTGATCAGATGTGTGTGTGTGCAGAGTGGGTTACCGACGGCCTGTCCTTCGCAGGGGCTGGCAGTGGCGACGTGGCCGTGGTGATCGTGGACCCACAAGGGCGGCGGGATACGGTAGAGGTGACGCTGGAGGACAAGGGCGACAACACATTCCGCTGCACGTACAGGCCTGTGATGGAGGGACCGCACACGGTGCACGTGGCCTTTGCTGGTGCCCCCATCACCCGAAGTCCTTTCCCTGTCCACGTGGCAGAAGGTGAGTGTGCTTCACCTCACTGAAGTCCCCCAAACTTCAGTTCTGAGAAACGCAGCACTTCCTCCACAGGGGTGGAGGGGGGGGGGTGACAGCTAGAGGCTTGAGGCAGACGGGAGCAGCTAGATGGGACTCAGAGGGAGCTGTCTTTCTCATCCCTCCACCCCAAGAAGGCTGGTTCGGTTAAGGGAAGGGTCGGAGATTAAAAGATTAAAAGATGAGAATATGGCAACACAGGAGGGTTGGGAGACGAGGGCGGGGCCGCCTTGGCAGAGCACACATCACAGGAAAGGCCCTCAGTTGATGAACCTGCCCCCAACCGGCTCTCTCCCTGTACTCAGCGCCCTTGCCGCCGCCCACCCCCTCTGTGCCCATCATCCACCAGGCCAAGAGAGTGACGCCACGTTAGTACTCGCCAGTGGAGGTGTGGCCAGGCATGGACATAGCCGACTGGCCTCACCTGTGCTTGTGGCATGCCCACACGGTGTGGATTGCTCCCATTCTGTGGCACTCTGAGACAGGCTGGAGTCCCATGCCAGTGCCTGTGTTCTCCGGCAGGTCTATTTTTCTTTTCCTGTTTGCTTGGTCGTTTCCATCGTAAGACTTGCGATCTGCCCCACTGTCTCTCAGCGTGCCCTGCCTGGCCCCAGCTGCTGAGCCACTGCCTGTGTTCTGTGGCGGGGTCTGGGTTCTGTGCCTCTAGCAGTGTTCTCGTCTCCGGCGGGTCGAGAGTATGTGTCGCTGTCAGTTTTGCGGTGGCCCGTGAGCTCCGTGCCATTTCCTGTATTGTAGCAGGCTGCTTTCCATCCGTTGCCCACGAGCGGCGGAAAGGCGCAGTGCTACATGGAAAACTAATTGTTCCATGGGGGTGCTGGATGTTTTGTGGCATGCCACCGTTTGTGAGGCCGCTATGGTGGTGCCGAGAAGGCCTGGGCTATAGGTAGAAGGCCTTAGGTGCGGGTAGAATCTTCCTTCTCTCTGAGCCCACTCAGTGCAGACTCTGCCATGTCTTTGTCTCAAGCGGCTCTGGGAAAAGGCCCTGACCTGGGCCTGCACCAGATCCCTGCCCAGCACCTAGCCTTGCTCCCAGCAGTCCCGGTTCTGTGGTGGACACAGAAAGCATGGGGCAGGGTTGCATGAGGCCGTGCCTAGTTCCTGGGAGGAGTCATGAGATCGTGTACAGTTGGTGACGAGAAGCTTGACCTTTGTCTGGGGCCCTTCACACTCAATCCTTCTGTGTCTTCCTCCCGCAGCCTGCAATCCCAATGCCTGCCGTGCCTCTGGGCGAGGCCTGCAGCCCAAAGGCGTGCGCGTGAAAGAGGTGGCTGACTTCAAGGTGTTCACCAAGGGTGCTGGCAGCGGGGAACTCAAGGTCACAGTCAAGGGGCCAAGTGAGTGCCAGGGCCCAGGGCTCGGGGACTGGACAGTAGTTCTGACAGTCAATGACAGCCAGGACACCCAACCCCATCCTGAGACTCCAGAGACATAGTGACCAGAGGCACTGTGGACTTTCCTCTCTGCCTGTTTCCCAGTCTGCAAATGGGAGCTAGTTTTCTCTACCATGTGTGCTAACCTGGGCTGCTGTGCTCAGGGCTGACACACGGTTCCACTATTAGTTTCAGCTCTGCCAACTGTTGGCATCTCCCTTAGATAGGCCTAGGTCCCAAGGACTCCTTGGAGGAACCGAAAACCTGGGACTCCCAGACTTTTGACCCATACTCCCTGGCCCCTATTTCCTCAGAGGGTACAGAGGAGCCCGTGAAAGTGCGGGAGGCAGGGGACGGCGTGTTCGAGTGCGAGTATTACCCTGTGGTACCTGGGAAGTATGTGGTGACCATCACGTGGGGTGGCTATGCCATTCCCCGCAGGTAAGCATAACACCCCATCCCTGTCGGGTCTTCCCGTGTGTGGCATTGGCCGCAAGGAAAGGGATCTGAAGAGGGGAAGAGGGTGGCTCTGATTGGGTGCTTCCTAGCGTTGATGCCAAGTCCTTCTTCTTCCTAGTCCTTTTGAGGTTCAGGTGAGCCCAGAGGCCGGAACCCAGAAAGTGCGGGCGTGGGGTCCTGGTTTGGAGACTGGCCAGGTGGGCAAGTCAGCTGACTTTGTGGTGGAAGCCATTGGCACGGAAGTGGGGACGCTGGGTAAGTGGCTGGGTGGTAGAAGAGGGGGGATATAAAGGATTGGTGCTGAGAGTGGGGGGTAGAGGGTGAAAATGTTGAAGGACATCAGGGAAAGTATAGACAGGGGACATAAAGATAACCGGTGTGGGGACAGAAGGAAACATGGGGGACCTGCCTTAGGGGCCTAGCTGCCGCTGTTTAATGCTCTCCAACCCTTCCCGCCTCTCCGCAGGCTTCTCCATCGAGGGGCCCTCACAAGCCAAGATAGAGTGTGACGACAAGGGTGATGGCTCCTGTGACGTGCGGTACTGGCCCACCGAGCCCGGGGAGTACGCTGTGCACGTCATCTGTGATGACGAGGACATCCGTGATTCACCCTTCATTGCCCATATCCAACCAGCCCCACCAGACTGCTTCCCGGACAAGGTGGGGTCCCGGCTCCCACACTCCGTCTGGACTGGGCTCCGGTGCACTGGTCCTCCCCCTGTCCCCAACCCCACCCTCCACTCTTGCCCCACACAGGTGAAAGCCTTTGGACCCGGCCTGGAGCCCACTGGCTGCATCGTGGACAAGCCGGCTGAATTCACCATTGATGCCCGCGCCGCTGGCAAGGGAGATCTGAAGCTCTATGCCCAGGTGGGACATTCGCTGACCCCACAGTGCCCCACTGCCCCATACAGGGACCTCCAGAAGGGAGGCTGTAACATCACAGAAAGGCGGGATTGAGTCTCACGTAGCCATAGTTCTATGGAAAAATAAAACCGTATTTTCTTACTGATGAAAATTCTAATAGCATATTATCCCAAATTCACTTTTGAATCGATAATTTGCAGTTGAAAGATGATTTCACCAAATACGACATTGGCTTCAAGTCAGTTTCACAAACTAGTGTCCACTGACCCCTGAAGGTCTTGAGGCTCCAAGGAGACAGCTGCTCTTTAAAAGGCTTGTTAATCAATTTTAGGAACATTGACTTAGCCCGGCCTCTCCCTGACTAACGTATAAGCTAAACATAAGCTGGGAAGCAGGCCACGTAGGTGGCCTCGTGCCAAGTCTTTTGGCTCCCAGGGTAGGTACTGGCCACCAAAGTATGTGGTAGTAGACTCAGGACCTGGTATCAGTGGCTGGGTCTTGGAGTGGGTGTGTAGATACTGAATGGGAACGGTGCAGAGAGTGCCTGATCCAGCAGAGGGCGCACCGAGAGACCGTGTGGCCGCTTCTGCCCTCGTGAACATTGCTTGCTGGTGCCCACAGGATGCAGACGGCTGCCCCATCGACATCAAGGTGATCCCCAATGGTGATGGCACCTTCCGCTGCTCCTACGTGCCTACCAAGCCCGTTAAGCATACCATCATCGTCTCCTGGGGCGGCGTCAACGTGCCCAAGAGCCCCTTCAGGGTATGTCTATCAGCTCTGCCCCTTGCACGCTGCCAGGAGTCCCAGAGGAGTGTGGGCCCCGTGTAGCAGATATTGCTGTCACGAACCCTGTGCACATTTTCCTGCCTCAAGGCCCTAACTCAAGGCTAAGACTGGTCCGGCTGAGGCTGGGGAGGGGAGCTGCCAGGAAAACTTAGCCCGAATATCAAGAAAAAAGGAGAACCCTGAGCATCAAACCCCTGTCCGCAGGTGAACGTGGGAGAGGGCAGCCATCCTGAGCGGGTAAAGGTATACGGCCCCGGAGTGGAGAAGACAGGCCTTAAGGCCAATGAACCCACCTATTTCACAGTGGACTGCAGTGAAGCCGGGCAAGGTACACAACTCCCTTGGGGATGTGTTCTGGGTGGGAAGGGCTGGGATCCGCTGGAACCAGTCACCTGGTGCAATTCCAGGAGACTCCAATGTGAGGCGCCCTTGAGTCTCACAGCCCCTACCCTTCCTCCCTCTCAGGCGATGTGAGCATTGGCATCAAGTGTGCACCTGGGGTGGTGGGGCCTGTGGAAGCTGACATCGACTTTGACATCATCAAGAATGACAATGACACCTTCACAGTCAAGTATACACCCCCGGGGGCTGGCCACTACACCATCATGGTGCTGTTTGCCAACCAGGTACGGCAGCCCTCAGCTGCTGGAGGCCATGGGCTTGCATGGTAAAGGCAGCTGGAAATGAGCTGTTCCCGGGGCAGAAGGCGCAGTTACCCAGAGGCTGTGGAGTCCTTTGTGTGTGTGTGTGTGTGTGTGTGTGCACTGTGCCCCAGACAGCACGGGAGGGAGGTGCCTTTAAAGGTTGTCTTTGCTCTCAGTGGATCCCTGAGCATCCTGGGCAGCAGCTAGCTCAATACTGTCCCCTGGGAAACCTGACCCAGACTTTTCCACATCCAGGAGATCCCTGTCAGTCCCTTCCACATCAAGGTGGACCCATCTCACGACGCCAGCAAGGTCAAGGCTGAGGGCCCCGGGCTGAGCCGCACAGGTAGATGCCTGGGCCAGGACGGGGCTGGTGTGAGTTGGGGTTGTGGTTAATTGAATTTCAGGCCCTCATTACCATCTTTGGGGTGGGGGCTTCCAGGTGTGGAAGTTGGAAAGCCGACTCACTTCACGGTGCTGACCAAGGGAGCTGGCAAGGCCAAGCTGGATGTGCACTTTGCTGGGGCAGCCAAAGGCGAGGCCGTGCGGGACTTTGAAATCATTGACAACCATGATTACTCATACACTGTCAAGTACACTGCTGTGCAGCAGGTATGTCTCGTCCCTCATGCTGTCCCCTGTGCTGCTGATGGGGTCTGAATGTGCGCTCCCCAACATCAGACCCTTTCAGTGAGCTGTGGAGTTCAAGGGGCTGTTACCAGGTTATATCTAAGCCACTCCGTCTTTCTCTTGTACCCAACAGGGCAACATGGCAGTAACAGTGACGTACGGTGGGGACCCTGTCCCCAAAAGTCCCTTTGTGGTAAATGTAGCTCCCCCATTGGATCTCAGCAAGGTCAAAGTACAAGGCCTTAATAGCAGTAAGTGAAGAGCCACCCTGGGATTGCAGGGTATTGGGTGAGTGTCTGGAGTCTCTGCTCACGTTGTCCCTTGCCCCATGCAGAGGTGGCTGTGGGACAGGAACAGGCCTTCTCAGTGAACACAAGAGGGGCTGGTGGTCAGGGTCAACTAGATGTGCGGATGACCTCACCCTCCCGACGACCTATCCCCTGCAAACTGGAGCCTGGGGGTGGAGCTGAAGCCCAGGCCGTGCGCTACATGCCTCCTGAAGAGGGACCTTACAAAGTGGACATCACCTACGATGGTCACCCAGTACCTGGCAGCCCCTTTACTGTGGAAGGTGTCCTGCCTCCTGACCCCTCCAAGGTAAATACATAGGGGCTGGTGGGATCCAGGAGTTGGGGGCCGGTAGAAAATATGGGTGAGTTAGTTATCGGCAGAGATCAGCAGGACATGCATGCCTGGAGCAGGCGCATCCAGGGCCAGGACCATCCTTTGTGTAGGACCGGTCTCAGAGCCTGGCCTTGGAATCAGACCCTGATCCACTGTGGCGTCGTCTCTGCCTCAGTGTCCCCTCCTGGAGTCGTGAAGACTCTGTGGTAGCTGCTACCGCCCGAGGTCACAGCTAGGTCACAGCTGCAGAGTCTGGGAGCGCGGCAGAAGCCGAGTTCAGGGGACTGACATGTGTGCTTCTCTTCCTAGGTCTGCGCTTATGGCCCTGGTCTCAAGGGCGGGCTTGTAGGCACTCCTGCCCCCTTCTCCATTGACACCAAAGGGGCTGGCACCGGAGGCCTGGGGCTGACTGTTGAGGGCCCCTGCGAAGCCAAGATCGAGTGCCAGGACAATGGCGATGGATCCTGTGCTGTCAGCTACCTGCCCACAGAGCCAGGCGAGTACACCATCAACATCCTGTTTGCTGAAGCCCACATCCCTGGCTCACCCTTCAAGGCCACCATTCAGCCTGTGTTCGACCCAAGCAAGGTGAGGGCCAGTGGGCCGGGCCTGGAGCGTGGCAAGGCCGGCGAGGCAGCCACCTTCACTGTGGACTGCTCGGAAGCGGGCGAGGCCGAGCTGACCATTGAGATCCTGTCCGATGCTGGCGTCAAAGCCGAGGTGCTGATCCACAACAACGCGGATGGCACCTACCACATCACCTACAGCCCTGCCTTCCCGGGCACCTACACCATCACCATCAAGTATGGCGGCCACCCCATACCCAAGTTCCCCACCCGTGTCCACGTGCAGCCTGCAGTTGATACCAGTGGCATCAAGGTCTCCGGGCCTGGTGTGGAGCCACATGGTAAGAGAGGAGCCGCCCACAGTGCCAAGTTGTGGGACTAGGTCAGGAAGGAGGGAGGAGAGCTGGGGGATGAACAAATGGAGGTTTCGGGGGCTCAGCACCCCAGAAAAGGAACGAGGGGGCTCGACAGGGCATGAAGATTATTAGTCTCTGCTCTTGTGACAAAATGGCATCTGCCCCTGGGCACTTTTCTGGTAAGATCTTTGAACTCGTCCATTGAAGGCATCTCAGACCCAATAAAGCCGAGACTACATAAAGCGGCACAGCGGGAAAGCTGTGTTGTGGTGGGCACCAAGAATCAGGGGGTAGTTATGTGAGTGGGCTGCTTGCAAGAGAGCCGGACTCAACTGGAATAAGCTGAGCAGAGGCAAGACGGACACAGTCCTCAGCCTGGCGTGGTACCAGCAAGGGCAAAGGATGGCGCTAAACCGTGAAGGGGGCAGAGGCAGAGGTGTGAGGAGGAGAGGCCTGAGCCTCACGGGGTGCAGAGAGGAGGCTAGGCTCTACCCGGAAGAAGAGCTGTGGAGTGTGGGATGAGGAAGGGGCAGCATGAAGGCTGAGTCTGCCTCCCCGGATCTAGGTGTCCTGCGGGAGGTGACCACTGAATTTACTGTGGATGCGAGGTCTCTAACAGCCACGGGTGGCAACCACGTGACGGCTCGTGTACTCAACCCCTCGGGGGCTAAGACAGATACCTATGTGACAGACAATGGGGATGGCACCTACCGAGTGCAGTACACCGCCTATGAAGAAGGTGAGGTGTTTGTAGGAGTGGGGCTGGATCATGGCATGTTGGGGATGGGGGCAAGGAAGAGGGTTCTGTGGCCCCTGGCTGACGCTGTGACCGGCTTCCAGGGGTGCATTTGGTGGAGGTGCTGTATGACGAAGTAGCCGTGCCCAAGAGCCCCTTCCGAGTGGGTGTGACCGAGGGCTGTGACCCCACCCGAGTGCGGGCCTTTGGGCCAGGCCTGGAGGGTGGCTTGGTCAACAAGGCCAACCGCTTCACTGTGGAAACCAGGTATCTTTCTCTTTGCCTCACTCTGACCCAAAGTCATGTCCATCTTGACCCCTGCCCATTTGTCCAGTCACTCACTTTATCCTGTTTCAGGGGTGACCAGGGATCGTTCTCCCTGCGTTCCCACAGCTCATGCCGTCCCTTTCTCCAGCACTGGGCCCCACAGCCTGCCCCCTTCGTTCCTCTCTGACCCCCAGACCCTTCCATAATTTCCTTGGCTCTAGCACAGCTGACAGAAGTGTTCTTTTATAGGGGTGCTGGCACAGGGGGCCTTGGCCTAGCCATTGAGGGCCCCTCAGAAGCTAAGATGTCCTGCAAGGACAACAAGGATGGCAGCTGCACAGTGGAGTACATCCCCTTCACCCCGGGAGACTATGATGTCAACATCACCTTTGGGGGACAGCCCATCCCAGGTGGGCAAAGAGAGGCTGGGGTCACAAGGGAAACTGGACAGACAGGGGGATGTGGAGATTTGCAGAGGGCAGAAGCAGGTGTGAGGCGCTGTGGATGTGATAGCCCTCCAGTTCATTCCCAGAGGCCCTCGCCTGCAGCCCCAGACCCTGCTCTTTGGTCCGCTCCCTAGATTTGGTGTCCTGTACGGACGCTTGGGTGTGTCGAGTCGTCTTCCGTTATTAGAGGAGCCGGTCTGCTGAAACCAGACACTGTTTTCTCCCGATAGAATTTTGCATAACCTCTTCATATTTCAGCCACAGTGTCAGAAACAGAAGTTGTTTTTTAAAATATTCCATTTTTTTACATTTTAATGATTTAGGAGGGTTTTCTTCCTGGGCTGAGCCCAAGTGAGGTTTTTCCCAGCCAGCCTCAGTCTGCAGTCAAATTTGCCTACTCTTGGTTTTTTTGTTTGTTTGTTTGTTTGTTTCTTAGCAAGTTCCAAACTGCTTTCCCGTGTTGGTTTGTTGTCCCTGTGGGCCTCTCAGTAGCAGGTCGCCTCCATCTTGGATTCTCAGCACAGGGAGACAGACTTTCCTGGGCAGTGGGTAGAGGCTAACACCACCTTCTCCTCCTCCTCCCAGGAAGCCCATTCCGAGTTCCTGTGAAGGATGTGGTGGACCCTGGGAAGGTGAAGTGCTCAGGACCCGGCCTAGGGACTGGCGTCAGGGCTCGAGTGCCTCAGACCTTCACAGTGGACTGCAGTCAAGCTGGCCGGGCTCCACTGCAGGTGGCTGTGCTGGGCCCCACAGGTACGGAACGTCTGGGGTAAGCGACAGAAGGGGAGTGAGGTTCCAGGAGGCCCTCTTGACCCCACCTCTCACCTTTGTCCAGGTGTGGCTGAGCCTGTAGAGGTGCGGGACAATGGCGACGGCACCCACACTGTCCACTACACGCCGGCCACTGATGGGCCCTATACGGTAGCTGTGAAGTATGCGGACCAAGAGGTGCCACGCAGGTGAGGACCAGCCTTGGGCAATCCACACTGAGCTCTAGAGAGCTTTTCCTGGGGCCACACCTTCAGGGTTAGGACTTGGACAGAGTCCCCGTTATTTGGCTGAACCTCCTTCCTGGGGCTACCCCATCCTGCTCCACTCCAGGGTTCTCTGCCCTGAAGATAATATCACCCCAGGAACTTTGATACCAAATCAACATCTAGGAAAAAAGCCACAGGAAGCCTAGGTACTCGCCTCTTTAGATAAATAACAGCATCCTCCTTTGGGGAAAAAACTGCTCAGACTATGCTAAAAGGGTCCTTCAGAGACTTCCTCCAAGGCTCATGTCCCTTGGGCCCAGGAACCAGCCCCTTCACGCCACCCTTGCAGAGTTGTTCCTCTTCCCTAAGCTCCAACTCCCTACCGACTGTCCATTCTTTGTTTTTCAAGCCCTTTCAAGATCAAAGTGCTTCCAGCCCACGATGCTAGCAAGGTGCGGGCCAGTGGCCCTGGCCTCAACGCCTCCGGCATCCCTGCCAGTCTACCGGTGGAGTTCACCATTGATGCTCGGGATGCTGGGGAGGGGCTGCTCACTGTCCAGATCCTGGTGAGTCTAGGCACAGCCCCCTTCCCAGCCGGTCTCTGTGGACATAGGCAGACGTGACCTCTCTTTCTCCCCTAGGACCCCGAGGGCAAACCTAAGAAGGCCAACATCCGAGACAATGGGGATGGCACATACACGGTGTCCTACCTGCCGGACATGAGTGGCCGATACACCATCACCATCAAGTATGGCGGGGATGAGATCCCTTACTCGCCCTTCCGCATTCATGCCCTGCCTACAGGGGATGCCAGCAAGTGCCTTGTTACAGGTGAGCACCAGCTCTGCATCCCTTCTCACCAGTCAGCCCCCATAAAGTGCATTTAGGCCCCCAGTCCAGTCCCTGGGGGATGCTGGCAAAGGGACTGTCTCCTTTGTTCCAGACCTGCCACACACCACACCACACACACACACACACACACATATACTAGCTCATCTTGAACCTTTATTGCCTAACGTTCTTATCTATTTCCAGTGTCCATTGGAGGCCATGGACTGGGTGAGTAACCTCTTTCTTTCTTTGCTAGGGGCTGGAGACTCTGGGAGCAACTGGAGAAGAGAGAGTTAGGCATGACCTCCACAGCCCCTGATCTGGTTTTCTCATTGTGGCAGGTGCCTGCCTGGGTCCCCGAATCCAGATCGGAGAGGAGACTGTGATCACAGTCGACGCCAAGGCAGCAGGCAAGGGAAAGGTTACCTGCACAGTATCCACACCAGATGGGGCAGAGCTCGACGTGGATGTAGTTGAGAACCACGATGGCACCTTCGATATCTACTACACAGCACCCGAGCCAGGCAAATACGTCATTACCATCCGCTTTGGGGGCGAACACATCCCCAACAGCCCCTTCCATGTGCTGGTAAGTTCATGGCCACAGTGGGCAGGAGGGCAGGGGTGGGGAGTGTAGAGTATGCCTCCTGGTCGCTGCAAGGGATCCTAGAAGCTGTCCTTGAGGAAATGAAAAACCTTGTCCCCGCGCCGATGAGTGGATGCTGGAGTCAGAGTGTTCTAGAATCGAGCCTTTGTAGTCCCTGCAGTCTCCCAAAGTGCAAGGATGCAGCCCAGCTCCTCCCCTGGCCTCAGGGATATCCTCCCTCTCTGGAGGGGATCACTGTGTTCTTCTCTGTCCCTGGCTCCTCTGTCTCCACAGAGGTGGTCCTGGGGGACAAGAGTGGGACACCTGAGGTACTCACCCATAACTTCAGTCCTGTGTCACTCTGAGGCAGTCCTGGGCTCTAGGTCCCACCACACTGTGTGCCCTGTGCATTGCTTCTCAGGCCTGTGACCCCCTGCCTCATGTGGAGGAGCCCGAGGAAGTGCTGCAGCTGCACCAGCCCTATGCCCCTCTTCGGCCTGGCACCTGCCCCACACACTGGGTACTAGAGCTTCCCATGACAGGCCTCACCATCCTTCTCTTCCCCACTTCCTTCACTTCTTCCTCCTATTCTTCTGCAGGCTTGGGCCGTGGTTGGGCCTCTTGGGGAACAGGCAGGCATTAGGATGGGCAGAGGGAGCCCAGAGCTGGGTACGGCACCCCTCCTTTTGCAGCTGACACACTTCTCCTGCCACTCGGGTTTCATTATTAACCTTCTTGTTCTTTCCTCGTTCTCTCTGGCTTCAGTCACACGGCAGGGCCACACCCCCAAGCCCTCCCTGCCAATGCTCTTTCTTCTCACCTGCTACAGGCCACAGAGGAGCCCGTGGTGCCTGTGGAGCCACTGGAGTCCATGCTGAGGCCCTTCAACCTGGTCATCCCCTTCACCGTGCAGAAAGGGGAGCTCACAGGTAATGGGCCCTGCACACACGAGGCTCTGATGAGAACTGAGTGTGCTCGTTAACCTTTTATCTAAGCTCAGGTGTAGCGATGAGCACTGGGGCCCAGAGAGAGAAAACAAATGAGTCTGGGTCCCACAGGTTGGACGGAGCTAGAACTCAGGTTCAAGCCCCCTGTCTTCCTGTTCAGCATCATCCTTCTGTTCCCAGAGAGGCTGCCTCCCAGTGTTTGGCCTCTGGTCAAAGCAGAGTCACACAAGAGCAGGCCCTGGGGCAGGCGGGGCTTCTGGTGGGAGAAGCCAGGGACCCTCATGTAAGTGTGTCTGCCCTGCAGGGGAGGTGCGGATGCCCTCTGGTAAGACAGCACGTCCCAACATCACCGACAACAAAGATGGTACCATCACAGTGAGATATGCGCCGACGGAGAAAGGCCTGCACCAGATGGGGATCAAATATGATGGCAACCACATCCCTGGTGAGTTGTGGGCAGGGTGAGGCTGTGGCAAGAGACGCTGACGCCATATTGGTCCTGCCTTCCTCCTTTAAAGAAGTATTTAAGCACCTGCCATGCACAGGCACCAAGGGGGGGTCCTGGTGGGTGATGGAATTTTAAGAGCCGGGTCCATATGGCAGGAACATGGGGCTCAGCACCCAAGGCTGTTGAAGACGCTGGGGGCCAGCATGGGTATGGGAAACCCCTGCCCTTGTGCTGATCCAACCTTATCTGTCACTTTACCAGGGAGCCCTCTGCAATTCTACGTGGACGCCATCAACAGCCGCCATGTCAGTGCCTACGGTCCAGGTCTGAGCCATGGCATGGTCAACAAGCCTGCCACCTTTACAATTGTCACCAAGGATGCTGGGGAAGGTGAGGAAAGCTGCCGAGAGAGGCGAGGGGACTTAGCGGGTGCGGGCACAAGGGCACCTCTGATCTCAGCCTGCTTTCTCCTACAGGGGGGCTGTCCCTGGCTGTGGAGGGCCCATCCAAGGCAGAGATCACCTGCAAGGACAACAAGGACGGCACATGCACCGTGTCCTACCTGCCCACAGCACCTGGAGACTACAGCATCATAGTGCGCTTTGACGACAAGCACATACCGGGGAGCCCCTTCACAGCCAAGATCACAGGTGAGGCGCACATCCGGGCATGCACAACCCGCCACGCACACACGTCGGTGACTCGGGATGTTTGGGCAGGGACTGCTGGCAAGGAGGAGAGCATCTTGAGATAAATGTAAAGATGCTGCTCTCCACAACAGATGAAAAACATCCCCCACCCATACTTTAAAAGACGTGGTCATCGATGTCAGTTCAAGGCCAGCCTGGTTTACACACAGTGAGCTCCAGGGCCGCCAAGACTACACAGAAAGACCCTGACTCAATCAATCAATCAATCAAGCAAGCAAGCAAGCAAGCAAGCAAGCAAGCCAGCCAGCCAGCCAGCCAGGCAGTGGTTGTGCATGCCTTTAATCCCAGCACTTGGGAGGCAGAGGCAGGAGGATCTCTGTGAGTTAGAGAGTTCCAGCATAGTCAGGACTGTTACACAGAGAAACCCTGTCTTGAAAAAAGAAATCATTTCACTTTCAAATTACCCTTGAAAACGTAGGGCATTGGCACGCCTGTGGTACCCTGAGAAAGCCCAGAGACAGCTTAGCACTGTGACAGAGACATACAGAGTCTAGTCGTCTAGTCCAGCGTTTTGTTCAGTCATACCACGTGACTCAGGATTAAATACATAAAGGTTCAAGCAGGGACTTAGCCCTTCTTGGACTGAGACCGGCACAGAGAAAAGGGATGCTGGGTCCTTCTGAGGTTGTTTGTTAAGGCAAATGCAGACCGGGGATGCTAGAATCTGTCTGGAGCCCACAGCCTGACCCATCCCAACTCCCTCACAGGTGACGACTCAATGAGGACATCACAGCTGAATGTGGGCACCTCCACGGATGTGTCCCTGAAGATCACTGAGAGTGACCTCAGCCAGCTGACGGCCAGCATCCGTGCCCCTTCAGGCAACGAGGAGCCGTGCCTGCTAAAACGCTTGCCCAACAGACACATTGGTGAGCACAGTGATTCGTGGGGGGGATGCTTGAGTGGGGGAGGCCTTAGGGATGTTCTGCTTAATGTCTCCCCTCCACAGGGATCTCCTTTACCCCCAAGGAGGTGGGCGAACATGTGGTGAGCGTACGCAAGAGTGGCAAGCACGTCACCAACAGCCCCTTTAAGATTTTGGTGGGGCCTTCAGAGATCGGAGATGCCAGCAAAGTTCGAGTCTGGGGCAAGGGCCTTTCCGAGGGGCAGACCTTCCAGGTGGCAGAGTTCATCGTGGATACTCGCAATGCAGGTACTTCTCACCCCGGTCCCCTCCTTGTTCTAGCTGGCATCCCACTGGTTCTTGTCCCTCTTTTCTGTCCAAGACCTCTCCCCTCTGGCCACAGCCTCTTCCCCTGGTCTTCTGGGGCCTGTTGGGATTCCGCCTAGAGCCCACTGGGGGAAAAGTTCCACAGCCAGTTCTGTCACAGTTAAGAGAAAGCTCAGCTGTCGTGAGCTTGTTGGTCCCCACTCCCTGGAATCTAACAGGACTGCAGTACAGAATTTTCCAGAAGGCCTCTACAGTGGACCTTGATGGCAAACCCTCGGCTTGCCTCTCTACCTCTCATGGTGCCTTTCTCCTCAGTGGCCACTGTACTCACGGGGCATCTGTCTAGGCGGAGTCTACAGTATGGGTCAGGAGAGCAATGTGAGTGTGATGTCATAGGCTCAGGGGAGACATTTCCTTACCCTTCCCGTAGGGTATGGAGGCCTAGGGCTGAGCATCGAAGGTCCTAGCAAGGTGGACATTAACTGTGAGGATATGGAAGATGGGACATGCAAAGTCACCTACTGCCCAACGGAACCCGGCACCTACATTATCAACATCAAGTTTGCTGACAAACACGTGCCTGGTAAGGCTCTGGGCTGCGGCTTGATGGGGACAGATCTGGTGACTAGGCAGGGGACCCATGACCCTGATTCTCCTCTTCTCCCTCACAGGAAGCCCCTTCACCGTGAAGGTAACCGGCGAGGGACGCATGAAGGAAAGTATCACCCGGCGCAGACAGGCGCCTTCCATTGCCACCATTGGCAGCACTTGCGATCTCAACCTCAAGATCCCAGGTAGACAGCCAAGGCGGAGGAAAGCCGGGGGTGGGGGGGGTGGGGGGGGGGTGGGGGGGGGAGCGGGGGGAGCGGGGGGGGGGGGCGCGGGGCTGGCCATGGGGTGCACTTGCTGCATGAACCTGCACTGGGGCCTCTGGCTTGCTTGCCTCCCTCCTCACCTCCTGGCTCCGGGCTTTCTCTAGGAAACTGGTTTCAGATGGTGTCCGCCCAGGAGCGCCTGACGCGGACTTTCACGCGCAGCAGCCACACGTACACCCGCACGGAGCGGACCGAGATCAGCAAGACGCGGGGTGGGGAGACCAAGCGTGAAGTCCGGGTGGAAGAGTCCACCCAGGTTGGCGGAGACCCCTTCCCTGCTGTTTTTGGCGATTTCCTAGGCCGGGAACGCCTAGGCTCCTTCGGGAGCATCACCCGGCAGCAGGAAGGTGAGCAGTGCACTGGGAACTGGGGTCCTCACAGGGAGACGGGGGCCTCCTGTTTTGTGAGATAGAATGGCCCCATCTCTGGCCACCTTGGCCTAGATGGCCAGGACAGGTCTGAGCAGAGAAGGGGGTTTGCTGAGGAGGGAGGGCACCATGGAAACCAGATACAGCCTCTCATTGGCCTGATATCACTCCAACCCTTCAGGTGAGGCCAGCTCTCAGGACATGACAGCCCAGGTGACCAGCCCGTCTGGAAAGACGGAAGCCGCAGAGATCGTTGAGGGCGAGGACAGCGCATACAGTGTGCGCTTTGTGCCCCAGGAGATGGGTCCCCACACAGTCGCCGTCAAGTACCGTGGCCAACACGTACCCGGAAGCCCTTTTCAGTTCACCGTGGGTCCACTAGGTGAAGGTGGTGCCCACAAGGTGCGGGCCGGAGGCACAGGGCTGGAGCGAGGTGTAGCTGGCGTGCCAGGTAAGGGGCAGAGGCCAGGGAGAGTTTAGGGACGGGGCAGCCAGTGTGAGAAGCAGCCGTTCTCAGGCGCCACCCTTCCCCTGTTGCCCCGAATACAGCCGAGTTTAGCATCTGGACCCGAGAAGCTGGTGCCGGGGGCCTGTCTATTGCTGTGGAAGGTCCCAGCAAGGCAGAGATTGCATTTGAAGACCGCAAAGATGGTTCTTGTGGCGTCTCCTACGTTGTCCAGGAGCCAGGTAGGCGTTCACAGTTGCGTGGGGAGTGGGCTGCCCCGGCTGCCCTCATCGATCCCGGGTTTCTGTTTGCTGACCAGACCAAAGGATGCCTGGGGCTGCAGGACTTTCTCCACCAGTTCCTATCCCCCTTCCACTCCAAGACCCTTCACCTTCTCAGAGCTGAGCCCCGATACAGTGAATTTGCCCTGGGATGAGACTGGGCTGGGAGTGGTTTGCCCCTTCCGCCCACATCCTGGAAACTGCTGACTAGTCTCCTTCCCCAGGTGACTATGAGGTCTCCATCAAGTTCAATGATGAGCACATCCCAGACAGCCCCTTTGTGGTGCCTGTGGCTTCTCTCTCAGACGATGCTCGCAGACTCACCGTCACCAGCCTCCAGGTCTGTGCCCGGGTGGGACCTGAGAGATGGAGGGTGGGGTGGGGTCGAGGAGGGCAGTGACCTTGGCAGATGAGCTGGCTGCAGCCCCTTCTCCCACCGTATACAGCATGGGTCAGGGCCCTCAGGGGAGCATGTCCGCACCCCAGTGAATGCTTCTCCTTTGGCTCTGTACCTTGTCTGTGCTTTTCACAAGCCCTGTCCTTCCTGAGAGCTGACATTTCTTGTCACTGCATTCCTTCCACTTTCCTCAGAACGTTTTTGCAGCTAATGAGTTCATGAGAATATGTACATAAAACCAATACAAAATAAGCCTAAGCTAGTTTGCAAAGGACTCCTGAGCGGGCACTTGTAGCCAGAGTCTGGGCGACTCTCCTGGCCACTGGGACCAGCTATACTTTTTCCTGCTGTGACATTTAGAAAGATCTCCTTTCCTTCTGCCATACGGGAATGTGTCCATGCAGGCTTTCAGCAAGCCACACAGGAAATGGATACTCTGTCACAGAGCTGCTGTGTCCGGACAGGGAGGAGGCTTTGCCCCACGCCCTTTTAGCTGCCCTGCAGTGCAATCCTATCAACCAACAGCGAACCCAAGCTCTAGCCCAAGCTCCATCCCCCTACCCCTGAGCCCTGCCTGTGTTCTCCCCACTTCTCCCCCTTGGTCACCTCCTTCAAGAAGTGTCCTTGGGGCAGTCTACACTCAGCCCACCATGTCCAGACTCTGTGTGCACTGTCAAACTCTGCTAACAGGCCTGCATTGTTCAGCGTCTGACCTCTCTTCCTCAGTGGAGACAGATACATCACTCCTCATCATATGTGGTACCCAGCAGGGTGCCCACCCCATTGCAGGTGGATGTAGAGAGAGGCAGACCAGCCTTTCCCTTCTCAGCCCATCCCTGCCATCTGGGCCGCAGGCAGGGGCCGTGCTGGAGTGATGGGAGCATTGGGCTGCAGATAAGACTGCCTTTGCTCCAGCTTCCTAGGACTCTGACTATGCTCTGTGGTCTTTGCAGGAGACGGGGCTTAAGGTGAACCAGCCGGCATCTTTCGCGGTGCAGCTCAATGGGGCCCGGGGCGTGATCGATGCTAGGGTACACACGCCCTCAGGAGCTGTGGAGGAGTGTTATGTTTCCGAGCTGGACAGTGGTGAGCTGGCCCTGCCCCTACCATCTCCTGCCAGTCCGGGATCTCCGGGGAAGGGTGGAGAAAGGTGGAGGCTCGCTCACCAAGCTTCTGCCCCACAGATAAGCACACCATCCGCTTCATTCCCCATGAGAATGGCGTCCACTCAATTGACGTCAAGTTCAATGGCGCCCACATCCCTGGAAGCCCCTTCAAGATCCGCGTTGGCGAGCAGAGCCAAGCTGGGGACCCGGGCTTGGTGTCAGCCTACGGACCCGGGCTTGAGGGAGGCACTACCGGTGAGTGTGTGGAGCTAGGTGGGGAGCAAGGTTAGATTCGGGGGTGTGGTCAGACACCCATTGGGAGGTCAGACACTTGTTGGTATGGACTTGCAGTGTTGCCCACGGACCCCAGGGCTCCATTCTGGGCTGCGCTCTTTCTAACCTTCATCCTCTGTTCTCCAGGTGTGTCCTCGGAGTTCATTGTGAACACCCAGAACGCAGGCTCAGGGGCCTTGTCTGTCACCATTGATGGCCCTTCCAAGGTGCAGCTGGACTGTCGGGAGTGCCCCGAGGGCCATGTAGTCACTTACACTCCCATGGCCCCTGGTAACTACCTCATTGCCATCAAGTATGGTGGCCCTCAGCACATTGTGGGCAGCCCCTTCAAAGCAAAGGTCACAGGTGAGTATCCTGGACAGAGAAGCTTCATACAGCCCAAGCCTGGCTGGCTGGCTCTAGTGGCCAGCCACATCCGATTGTAGTGTGCCCTCAGTTATGGTCAAGTAACCATGGTGGGGGAGGGCCTGACTAGGCAGCATTCCATCCTGTAGAGTTGGGCCTGGAGAGATGGCTCGGAGCCTAAGAGCACTGGCAGCTCTTCCAGAGGTCCTGAGTTCAATTCCCAGCAACCACACAGTGGCTCACAACCATCTGTAATGAGATCTGGCGCCCTCTTCTGGCATGGAGGTGTACATGCAGAAGGAATATTATGTACATAATGAGTAAATACATTTTTTTTTTAAAGAAAAACACAACTTTTTTTCAATGCTGGGGTTTAAACCAGAACCATGTCAGTACTAGACAAGTACTACTGAGCTAGACCTCTAATTTGCTCTGTTTTAAAGCCATACTCCTGTGAGCTAACCTGAGTCCCTGGAAGAAGCCTGGAGAAGGAGGGATGGAGCCAGAAGTGGCTCAGGTCCAGGAATAGCAGGGAGTGGAGTGGGCTGGGAGCGGCTTGTTTGGAGTAGGCTTCATCCTTCCAGAGCTGCAGCTGAGGGCAGGAGGGTTACCGAGGCCCATCCCAGAAGCATGTCAGTGTCCTAGAAAAGGACAGAAGTCCTTCTGACCAGGCCCTTGGCCACCTCCTCTGCCCTTCAGGTCCCCGGTTGTCTGGAGGCCACAGCCTTCACGAAACATCCACAGTCCTGGTGGAGACCGTGACGAAGTCCTCCTCAAGCCGGGGCGCCAGTTATAGTTCCATCCCCAAGTTCTCCTCAGATGCCAGCAAGGTGGTGACAAGGGGCCCTGGTCTGTCCCAGGCCTTTGTGGGTCAGAAGAACTCATTCACTGTGGACTGCAGCAAAGCAGGTAACTTCCAGTCAAGAGGCTGGTCTGGGGGCGCGGGGGGGGGGGGGGGGGGGGGGACAGGAAGCTGAGGGGGGGCTGCTGGTGGCCCTGGGGTGAGCCGCTCCTCTTTGCTTCCCCCTCCAGGCACCAACATGATGATGGTGGGCGTGCATGGGCCCAAGACCCCCTGTGAAGAGGTCTACGTGAAGCACGTGGGGAACCGCGTTTACAACGTCACCTACACTGTCAAGGAGAAAGGAGACTACATCCTCATTGTCAAATGGGGTGATGAAAGTGTCCCTGGAAGCCCCTTCAAGGTCAACGTGCCCTGAATCCCACAAGTGCCTCCCCCAGCCCAGGCCCCCCCACCTCCTGCCAAACTCACACCCACACCAAAGTGCCACAACCCTATGCACACTCTCAGAATCAGACACTAAAACACCTGCCTTGGGTGTGAAGTGAGTGGCGCAACCCTCCTCCCTACCGTGCCCGTGAGGGGTGGAGGGCCTTTATCTGTCTGGGATCAGTGTCCCTCCCATGTGGCGTGAGGGCAGACTGGAGTCAGGCTCAGGGGCAAGGGGTTAGACAGGGGTTGGGGGTCTGTGGAAGCCCCAGGATCATAGTGGGGCTGAAGCCAGTGGGCAAGCACTGAGTTGGGGTGTCTGTGTGGGAGAAGTCACCCTCACAAAGGGCCAGGCCTGAGGACTCTATCCCGCCCTCTGGTGGCCACAGCCCTAGAGTGCGGGACTTGGAAAAGAACAAAGAGAAGAAAATGGAGCCGGAACAAGCAGCCCGTGGCTTGTGGACTGGCCCCAAGTGATGTGCTCTGCCCACGCCAGGCTTCCTGGAAGACTGATTTCTCTTGTTTTATTATTATTTTTTATGGTTTCACAGCTCTGCCTTGTCGGGGGTCTTTTTTACACATTGTGGGGCCCAACTTCGTGGGAAACTTTTGCACATGTGGAAAACACCAAATAAAGTGTAGCCGTTGCGGAGGCTGAGCTGTTCTTTATGGGGGGTGTGCTTGTCCACTGCTGTCCCCTGACCCCGGATAGAGGGCCACACGGAGGCCAGACCCCAGGCTGAGGGCAGGGCCTGGGGAAATCAAGAAGTCTGGAATGTTCCCCGAGAGAGGACCTGGTGGAGAATTAGTCTCACACTAGGTTACTGGAAGGTTAGCAGATGGCAGATGACAGTGGACACTATTAAGGGTGACTGGAAGGTCGCTTACATTCAACCCAACCTGAAGGATGTTCTTCAAATTAGGTTCTTAGAACTGTGGCCATGCTGGGTGGTGGTGGTGCATACCTTTAATCCCAACATTTGGGAGGCAGAGGCAGGCTGATCTCTATGAATTTGAGGCCAGTCTGGCCTATAGAGCAAGTTCCAGGATAGGCTCCAAAGTTACAGATAAACCCTGTCTCCAAAAAACAAACAAACAAATAACAACAACAACAAAACCCAAAAAACAGAACTGTGACCACAAAGGCCAGGTGTGGTAGCCCACGCCTTTAATCCCAGCACTTGGGAGGCAAAGGCAGATCTCTCTGAGTTCGAGGCCAGCCTGGTCTACATAGTGAGTTCCAGGACAGCCAGAGATACATAGATTTCTGTCTATGTATAGATTTTCCTGTCTCAAAAAACAAAAACAAAGAAATGTGACCACCGGCTCAAGCAGTAACGCTTTTCACCCAACAGAAACCAAATGGACTCCTGAACCTCACTCCAGACCTGAGGTCAGACCTGAGGTCAGCTTTACCCTCACCTCAAGTCTTGACCTAGCTCAGGTCTCCTGGGCTCCATAGCAGCTTCTGAACTCATCTCTGGGCCCTGACCTGCCCTCCCTGTTCCATGCAGCTAGAGCAGGTCCCATAAAGGCCTCCTGTCCCTCTGGTTTAGACCAGGGCCACTGTGGCTCTAGTCCCATTCCAGGAGATGGTCTCCACACTCCCCTGAGTTCAAGCCATCTCTCCATTTGGTTGGGCAGTGGACCCAGTCCCTCTCTGTACTCGGCACCTCACCCTGCTCCGTGGTTTCCCGGATATCTGTGTTGCAGTTCTGGCCTCTGCCCGGAACACCTTCGCCTTCCCACACCTGCCTTTCTGGCCACCGGGAAGCTTTCTTTGGCCTCTTCTGAGTCACTACTGCCAATTTCCACGCTTCTGTGGGGCACACGGCTGTTTATGGTTACTACCCTGATGTGTGGACAGACTCCCATGGCCTCTACAACCAGTCTAAGCTCCTGACCCTGGGAGTTCTATACAGGCATGAATGGTACGCGAACAGGCTACAAAGCAGAGCAAAAGTTCACTTCACCAGATGGATCCCAAAACAATAGAGCCATCCCCATGCACGCCACAGTGATGCCACCAAGACCCAAGACAGTGTGACCCCAGCCCCCAAACCTGACTCCATTCAGTGACCGGTCTGCTTCCTCATTCTCTATTTAGGTTTCTTCTTTCCCTTTATGTCCCAAGAATGAGGCAGGACAGAAAGACTCTTGGGACTGGAAGGAAAAGGCACCTCCTCACTCCCAGAGTCTGGCTCAAGGCTGAGAGTCAAGAATTCCAGTACAATTCACATTCTGCGAAGACTGCCAACCTAGAGACAATACGCCTTTCCTGGAGAGATACTTCAAATAAAAATGCTAAAATGGCAATGAACCATGCTTAAGGCCATCTGCAAACAGGAAGCTTTCTGGGACTCTTACAAATAAGACTGTCCTGTCAGAATGGCTAAAATAAAAAACACCAATGATAGCCTTTGCTGGAGAGGTTGTGGAGAAAGGGGTACACTCATCCATTGCTGGTGGGAATGCAAACTTGTGCAGCCACTCTGGAAAGCAGTGTGGCGGTTTCTCAGGAAATTCGGGATCAACCTACCCCTGGACCCAGCAATACCACTCTTGGGAATATACCCAAGAGATGCCCTATCATACAACAAAAGTATATGCTCAATTATGTTCATAGCAGCATTGTTTGTAATAGCCAGAACCTGGAAACAACCTAGATGCCCTTCAATGGAAGAATGGATGAAGAAAGTATGGAATATATACATATTAGAGTACTACTCAGCAGTAAAAAACAAGGACTTCTTGAATTTTGCATGCAAATGGATGGAAATAGAAAACACTATCCTGAGTGAGGTAAGCCAGACCCAAAAAGAGGAACATGGGATGTACTCACTCATATTTGGTTTCTAGCCATAAATAAAGGACAATGAGCCTATCATTAGTGATCCTAGAGAAGCTAAATAAGAAGGAGAACCCAAAGAAAAACATATAGGCATCCTCCTGAATATTAACCTTCATCAGGCAATGAAAGGAGACAGAGACAGAGACCCACACTGGAGCACCGGACAGAAATCTCAAGGTCCAAATCAGGAGCAGAAGGAGAGATAGTACGAGCAAGAAACTCAGGACCTCGAGGGGTGCACCCACATACTAAGACAATGGGGATGTTCTATCGGGAACTCACCAAGGCCAGCTGGCCTGGGTCTGAAAAAGCCTGGGATAAAACCGGACTCGCTGAACATAGCGGACAATGAGGACTGCTGAGAACTCAAGAACAATGGCAGTGGGTTTTTGATCCTACTGCACGTACTGGCTTTGTGGGAGCCTAGGCAGTTTGGATGCTCACCTTACTAGACCTGGATGGAGGTGGGTGGTCCTTGGACTTCCCACAGGGCAGGGAACCCTGATTGCTCTTTGGGCTGATGAGGGAGGGGGACTTGATTGGGGGAGGGGGAGGGAAATGGGAGGCGGTGGCGGGGAAGAGACAGAAATCTTTAATAAATAAATAAAAAACAAATAAGACTAAACTGTTGCTGACAATGAAAACTTGACAACTTCCTCGGGCTTCTCTTGTGATTTAGGACCTTAGTTACCAGCTGTAAGCCTACCCAGGGCACATCGGGAACCACCCTGTGATCTCAGTTAAGCTCCTTAGTAACCCTTTGAAATGTGACTTCAGAAATCACCAAAATAGCGCACATGGCTATGGTTAAGACACGTCATTCTCTCTTGAGAAGCCCACACCCATGTCTGAATAGATCCTATCCTTCCCCTGGGAACCTCGCAGTGTAACCACCTCTATTAATCTCGCTAATAAATTCAAACTCTCCTTGGTACTGGCTCCTCCTGAAATTCTTTTCTGAAATAAAACAAACAAACAAAAAACAAACCAAAACAGAACAAAAAACCAGCTTTACCTAAGAGAGGTCTCAGAAAAAGCAACACACACAAAAAAAAAAAAAACCCTCTCAGACTGCTGCAGACGGCAGCATAGAACTATGTCCCCTGCCCTGTCACACTGGAAGTGACAGGAAGCATTTTCCTCTCCTGTCTCTGGTTCTGCCATCAAGCCCCCCCCCCCCCCCGGAATTTCTCTTTATTGCACCCCTGCTCTTCCCACTGAGATTTCTCACCTTTCCTGTGCCCCTGCAGGGAGCTCCTGGGAACAGAAATGGTGTTCTATAGTCATTCTTCCCTAGCTCCTATTCCTGGTCCCCTTTTGATAAACGGTGGCTAAATATTGGTGCGGTGAGGGCGTGGCACTCCAGCTCCTTAGGGCTCATTCAGCCACTAAAGGTAGGCTTGCTGTCTTGAGCACCCAGCCACCTGTGCTCACACAGGGCTTGTGCTGGGGGGCTGGGGCAAATGGTCCCATCGACACCCCCACACCCTCTCACCCCCTGCCTGTCCCTCCTTGCCCCAGAGTGAGCTGGGTTGCTGACCTCCCTGTGACTTGAGGCACTCACACATAGTGGGTCAGCTGCTCTCATCCAGTCATGGTGGGGCAGCAGGTGCTGAGCAGCTGAGGGCCTCTCCCCAGTCTTCTTCCAATCCTGTGACGGCCCTGAGGATTTCAGTGCCAAGTCTAAAAGGAAGCCTCAAAACAGCCGGATCGAGGGTGAAACTCGAGTGTGCCCCCACATCCCAGACCACATTGTTTCTATTTTACTTGGAGTTGTGACCAAATACCTGACAGGAAGCAACTGAAGGGATGATGGGTTAATCTTGGCTTGCAGCTTGAAGTTACAGTCTGGCAGGGTGAAGAAGACACACAAAAAGCTTTTGACTGGGGTAGTCAGAGCTCAAGGCTGCTCACACATGTGGGGAGGATCGGGATGCAGAGAACACGTCCGACCAACTCAGAGGACACTCAGATCACATTAGACACACCTGCTTTCTGGGCACCATCACTTCCGTTTGCCTCCCCTCCCCCTCCTGTAGTCCTGCCTCCATACACGGCACAGTCCCAGGATAGCTCTACTGTGCGAGTCTGGGAAACTTCCCGATTCTTTAATTTGGTTGGTTTGCTTTCTGAGATAGGATTTTGCTGTGTATCTCTGGCTGTCCAGAACTCTTGTCGACCAGGATGGCCTTGAACTCAAGAGACTCGCTTGTCTGCCTCCCAAGTGCTGAGACTAAGGTGCACTACCACCGTCCGGCCTGTTTGGTTTGTTTTTTGTTTGTTTGTTTGTTATGAGTTTTAAAAAATCAATTATTCACATTTATTTAGCTATTTAGTGTGCCTCTGTGTGTGTCTGTGTGTGCCAGAACACAATGCAGAGGTCAGAGGAAAACTCGCAGAACTTGCTCCTCTCCATCCACCATGTAGGGTCCAGGGATGGAAACTCGAGTCATCAACTGTGTGGCAAGTGCCCTTACTGAGCCATCTTGCTAGGCCCAACAGTCTTACTACCTAGTCCAGGCTGACCTTGAACTTGTGGCAGTCCTGCTTCAACCTCCTAAACGCTAAGGTCACTGCTATATAGTTCATATATATATAATGTAGCAAGGAACACAAGGCCTTGCCTCTACAGCACCAAAGTGCCACCAATTTGCCATTTCTTGTAATTAAAATATATATTGAGGGGGCTGGAGAGATGGCTCAGTGGTTAAGAGCATTGCCTGCTCTTCCAAAGGTCCTGAGTTCAATTCCCAGCAACCACATGGTGGCTCACAACCATCTGTAATGAGGTCTGGCGCCCTCTTCTGGCCTTCAGGCATACACGCAGGAAGAATATTGTATACATAATAAATAATTTAAATATATATATATATATATTGAGTAATTGTTAACCGCAGCATAGTTGATGTGCACGCGTACATGACACTGACTTAGACCTGAACCTTCCAGCTAGCAAGGATCTTTTCTTGGACAATTGTGGTAGTCCACGTCTGTAATCCCAGACTGCAGCAAGAATTGGAAAGTCTGATGCCTGACTGGGCAAAACCAACAAACAAAGGAGGGAGGAATTAGTGCTGAATTCCTATAATCCAGTATTCAGGAGGATGAGGCTGTAGGATCACTCACTGCAAGGTCAAAGGCAGCCTGGTCTGCATGCATTCTGAGTTCCAGGCAGCAAAGGCTACATATAGCAGGTTTCAAAAAACAAACTGCCAAATAAAATCAAAACAAAGGGGCAGGGGTGTGGCGGAGGCACGAGCCTTAAATCCTAGTACTTGGGAAGTAGGACCACCAAAAGTTTGAAGCCAGGTTAGGCTAAATAGTGAAACCTATCAAGAAAGGAGAGAGAGAGAGAGAGAGAGAGAGAGAGAGAGAGAGAGAGAGAGAGAAGAGAGAGAGAGAGAGAGAGAGAGAGAGAGACAGAGAGAGAGAGAGAGACAGAGAGAGAGAGAGAGACAGAGAGAGACAGAGAGAGAGAGATTAGGATATATCCTCAGCTATAGCCACTAATAACAACCCCTGTGCACAGTTACTACGTTGCCTTTTAAAAGGTGGGCACTGCCCATCTTCCAGGACTCTTGTCACCGAGGACCGACTAGTCTCTGCCTCCCTCTCTGTCCCTTCTCTCTCCTCTTCCAATAAACTTCCCATGTGAGCCCTGCTGCATGGTGTGGCTTCTTCGTGGCGTTTTAAAATTACAACAGAAGGGACGGAGGAAGGAGAAGGAAAAGAAAGAAACAAAAAATCAAACCATACACCGAACTGAGCAGAAGACCCTAAGGCCCGCAGGGTGCTCTATGACCTCACACCCATGCCCGGCAACTCCACCGCCCCGCGCGAGAGTCTCCGAAAGAACAAATGGAACAACATCAACAAAATTTTTTTAAACCAAACAAACTACACACAAACTCTGTGTGGAAAGTAGCAGTGGGATCAGGAATTTAAGGTCATTCTCTCCTACACTGCAAGTTCGAGACTATCCTGGACTATATGAGCACCTGTCTCAAAAAGCCAAAAACAAAATAACACACACACAAAAAGAGAGTATGCCCCCTGAAGTCTCGCCCTCTAATAACTCTAGGTTCAAACAAACGTATCTTCCAGAATAAAGGAATAAAAGAAGGCCCGAGAGGCCTCTGCCGCTCAGCCTTCTGGGAGACGTAGTTCCGGCCTCTATGGCGCAGGAGTACTGAGGCGCATTTCTGCTAATGCGCATGTCCGGGAGGCGGGGAACCGCGCATGACTGAAGGGCGGGGCCGCTGCGGGGGCGGAGCATCACAGGTGCCGGGTGAGCTCTCCGCTCTGCCGACGGAATGGCGGGCCGGGGTAAACTAATCGCGGTGATTGGAGACGAGGACACGGTGACGGGTTTCCTGCTGGGCGGCATAGGGGAGCTTAACAAGAACCGCCACCCTAATTTCCTGGTAGTGGAGAAGGATACTACCATCAATGAGATCGAAGACACTTTCAGGTACGGTAGCCTGTGAGGCCTAAATGAATGGGTCCTGCTTATAAGCGCTAGAATTAGCGGCCTGTTTTCCTGGGTGTCAAGCGGCGATAAGGATCGAGATGGTCCTGGAAGCCATCAGCCCCTCCGGAGCAGAGGCCTCCGCTGCCTAAGTTCCCTTTTGGGGCTTGGAGGGGCCCGGCGTACGGCAGGTCCCACGAGCTCCCCGTCACATGATTGTGTGTCAGGTTAGGAGAGTCGGGCTTGTTGTCCGGTCCTGCCGTAATTGGACGCCGGGAGCCTCCAGTCGGTGGGGACCCGCAGGTTCAGCGCCTCTTCCGGGTCCCTGACGCTCACCTGTAGCGTATTCTCTGGACCTTACGTTTCGAGTCGTACCCTAAACAAATCACATCCAGTGTGAGTCTGGACAGTGGGCTCGTGTGTGTGTGTGTGTGTGTGTGTGTGTGTGTACGTACGTGTACGCGCTTTATTTTTCTTAGAGGCTCACAATTGTCCTGTAAGGTAGTGGTTATTTCTGCTTACCGGTGAGGAAAAGGGCGGATAGGTTAAGGCACAGGCCCAAAGACACACCAGTCGTAAGAGACTCCACCTAGGTCAACTCTTTCTCATTTATTTGTTTGTTTAACTCAGGGTTTCTCTGTGTAGTCCTGGATCTTGCACTGTAGACCAGGCAGGCCTTGAATGCAGAGATCCGCCTGCCTCTGTCTCCTGGGTGCTGGGATTAAAGGCGTGCGCCACCACTGCCGGTCTCTACTTTTTTTTAATTACTGAGTCTCTGTGTGTGATGTGTGACCGTGGATGGAGATCAGAAGCCAACTTTGTGAAGTCAGTTTTCTCTTTCCACGGGCTAGTTCTGAGGCTAGAAGTCAAAGCAGTCAGCAGGCACCTTTCTCCACTGAGCCGTCTTGATCGTCCCCCTTTTGCCTTTCTTAGCTAGTGCCCACTCTGAGCTGCTCTCTGCAGCCTGCCGTGGGGTTTCCATTTGTCTTGAGCACATTGGGCAGAACATCTGGAAAGTATGACCTTCCATAAAGACCTTGTGCTTCAAGCCCTCACTATGTACCCTGGGTCAAAGATCATAGTTCCAAAAAGTGGGTGCAGGCCTTCCTTTTAAGCCAGGAAGTGTCCTGTTGACCAGAATCGAGGGTGCCAACTCTCTATTCTTTCCCTTACTCCTTTTCCAGGGCTACTGTGCCAAATCGCTGGAACAAACTGCCCTCACCTGTTTTCCCTAAATAGCCCAGTCCAGGGATACTGGCTGAGACTAGTTTCCACTGCCCGGGGTGTGGCAGGCTCACACCTGGGAGACTGTGAGGCTCAGCTTATCTCTAAGCGACGTGGCAAAGTGACCTCCAATGTCATTGGAGGACAGATTTTACTTCTAAGAATTCCCCGTGTTTCCAAAAAGAAGGGATCCTAAAAATGATCAAGTCAAGTCTATTCCATGCTTAGCACAAAGTGGGTAAATTATTGTTGTTGTTTTGTTTTTCAAGACAGGGTTTCTTTGTGTAGCCTTGACTGTCCTGGAACTCAGTCTGTAGACCAGGCTGGCCTCCAACTCACAGATCTGCTTGCCTCTGCCTCTTGAAGTGCTGGGATTGAAAGTGTGCTTCTACCACCTGGTTCGTTCTCTCTCTCTCTCTCTCTCTCTCTCTCTCTTTTTTTTCAGTAAATTATTTTTAATGAGTAGATGTGTGTGTGTGTGGGGGGTGATCACAGGATAGGAAAACCATAATGACGGTTTCTGTCTGGAAATTGTGATTCTGTCATTGCCTAGTCTCCTCTTTCTGTCTTTAGCTTATGGCAAATGTCATCCTGGCCCAGCACCCTGCCGTAGACCTTGAGGCCTTCGGTGGTCTCCTCAGCCCTATATCTTAAAATTTCTACCTTCTCTACCTTCATCAATACTAAGAGTCTTATGTTTCTAGAATCTTCTTATGCTGATACCAAGGGCCTCATACCTACTTCCCTCTCCTCCCCTTTCCTACCCATAGGCAGCATATAGAACACACTGATATGCAGCCTGGTCAGTATGGTTCTGAGCTTCTGAGTGCAATTGCTTCATCCAAGGAAAGCTATGGTTGAGACCCTTGTGCCCCCTGGTCACTGCCTTCTCTTCCTCTTCTTCCCCAACAGGCAGTTTCTAAACAGGGATGACATTGGCATCATTCTCATCAACCAGTACATCGCAGAGATGGTTCGGCATGCCCTTGACGCCCACCAGCGTTCCATCCCAGCTGTCCTGGAGATCCCATCCAAGGAGCATCCCTATGATGCAGCCAAAGACTCCATCCTGCGCAGGGCCAAGGGCATGTTCACGGCCGAAGACCTGCGCTAGGGCTCCTCAGCCGCCAGCCCCCTCTCACGACCAGGCCTCTCCCAGTTTGCCATCCTCTATTTAAGTTTCAAGCCTTGGTTTCCAGCCCCTCCCTTCCTCTTCGCTGAGTGGCTCCTAAGCTGTTGGGGTTCTGCTGTTCAGATCCAGGCTGATTAGGGAGAGAAAGCCCAACCATCTTCTCTCTCCACCCCTCCTCCCTGTGCTGTTACACAGTGTCATTGTTGATATTAAAAGAATATTCTCTCCAAATGGATGCTGGAATGGATACGTGAGGGGTGCAGTGTTGGGGTACATTAGATCGGAAATAGGCGAAAGCTACCAAAGAACCAGGTGATGAAGAAGCGTTGAGCAGGAGCCTAATTCAATCTAAAAAAAAATTCACAACAGTAGCAAAATTACAGTTATGAAGTAGCAATGAAAATAATTTTATGGTTGGGGATCACCACAAAATGAGGAACTGTGTTAAAGGGCCACAGCGTTAGGAAGGTTGAGAACAAAGCTTGGAGCCTTCAGGTTTGGGGATCAAGGTGTTTAGTTAGTGAGCCCTACCCTGGCTATCTCAGAAAGGGTGACCCGGGACATCTGCTGAGGGCAATGGCAGGTAGAACTCTGGCCCTGTGTGAGGTGAGGCTCGGTTGCCAGGTGACTGTCCCAGGGCAGCCCCCCACTGTCTGCCCGCTGTGCTCACTCAGCAATAGCCACCCCGATAGCGCTTTTCCCCTTGCCACCATGTCGAGGCAGCTCAACATGGACACCCTGCGGCAAAACTTCTGGAAGGAGGAATACCTCAGAGAGATGAAGTTGCGCTGTGAATGGCACCGCAAGTATGGGGCTCTGGTGAAGGCCAAACAGAAGGCTAAGGCCGCAGCTCGCCTGCCCCTCAAACTGCCCACCCTGATGCCTAAGGCCCCGGACTCACCACCACCTGTCTCCAAAGCAGCCCCTTCTAAGGCCCCCAGCCCTGTCCCAGAGGCTCCTTCACAGTCAGAAATGTACCCAGTACCACCCGACACCAAAGCCCTGCTCTATGAAGGCATCTCCCATGACTTGCAGGGACGCTACCAGTATCTCAACGCCCGAAAGCTGGACCTGCCAGAGACGCGTTACCTGTTCCCCATCACCACCAGCTTCACATATGGCTGGCAGCTGGGTGAGCCCCAACTTCCCATACATGAGTCACCTCACAGACATGGAACTTGTGCCTTATGCTGGAGAACTGGCATCCTAGGGGAAGGCCAGATTGTGTAAACAGGGCAAGGAGATAGATCTAAGGGACAAGCCCTGTGAAATGAAGGGATGGGGGGCAGGGGCATGTGCTTCAGATTGGATTGCTAGCAAAGGTCAGTCTTGAGGCTTTTAAGGTAAATGATGGGGGTAGGGCTTTGGATTTTCTCCTCATTTGAGGGGAAGCTAGTGGGGGGTTTAAGCCAGGGATACTGGATTTGGGAAATTGAAGCATCTAACAGATGAACTAGGCATTTGTTTTGTATAACCTTGGCAAAGGTAGGATTAGCAGAACTGAGATCAAGGATGTTTTGGACAAAACTCAGTGGAGCTCATTGATGGCTTCAGTGTGACAGGGACAGCAGTCAACGGCAATGCACAGATTTCACTGTAGTCGCTGATTAAGAGACATGGCTGGAGATGTGTGAAGATAGACCTGTGCTGGCCACCATAGGCTCCCTACGTCACTGAGGCGGCTCTGTGGGGAAGCATGGCCTTGAGGAGTTAGCTCAGAGGGAGTCACCAGAGTGTAAAGGTATTTAAAGCAAAGAATGGAAGGTGGACCAGAAGGTAGGGATGGCATTGGTGGGAAGGCAACCCACCTGAGCTCGCAGCTCCGCCCCAGGCTGAAGGTAGGTCATCAGCCGGGACAGAAATAGGAGGAGAAGCTTGGTGGGAAAGCACTAAGGCCACAGGTGTCACTGCTTTGATGAGGGCCCTTGAGTGCCCGTTTACTACCAGTCAGGAGTTTCCAGGAAGTGTGTCCTGCTGCCTGAGTTGCAGAAATTTTGGATGGTTGGAGAGCAACACAGTTCCCTCATATCCCCCCCCCGCCCCCGTACCTCACAAGTAAGGGGAGCAGCTTCCCAACAAATGTAAGAGGAGGCCCCAGAAGGGGATGGGGTAGAAGGAAGCTCCATGTCTCCACAGTCTGTCCCTGTGACAATCATAGCCAGAGGCACACTGACCTAGTGGCCCTGGCGGACCATCTTAGAACTGGGTTACCATGGCAGACAGCTGCAGGCCACACTGCCACCACTGCTGAGTTTTTCCTGTAGCCCTCACTCTTTGGAAGGCCTTTTCATTTATTCGCATGGAGTAGAGCCGTAGGCAGAGTCCTAGGGATATGTGGCAGGACTCCTGTACTCCAGAAACCCATTCGTAGAGTCTGATGTCTCTTCCCAGGCCCCCCAATAAAGCAGGAATTGGTCTCCTGCAAGATGTGCCGCATTGAGTCGTTCTTCCGTAAGAATGGAGCCTTTGCCTTACTGGACCCCCGGGACCTGGCCCTCTGACCTTGGGCCAGGCAGCAACAGAGGAGCAGAAAGAGGAAATAATAGGATTTTGGTAGAGCTGCATTGCTGTGTGTGTGTGTTTGTTCTCCCTGGCCTTGATGCTTCCGTCGGAACCTTTCTGAAACTGCTTCACACTTGGGGTTACCCTTTAGTTTTTCCTTTAGTTTATCTCATGGTGACCCAGCCAGGGCAGGAGCAAATGGGTGGTGTGCGCACTATTCTCCAGGACTAGGCTTCACAGTGCCAGGGGACAGTAGCTCCTGAAAGTTCTGGGTGTTCCTGAGAAGACAGGGACTTGTCAATCAGATGTTAGGGCAAAGTAGTGCCTGCCATTCCCTGCCTGCCCCTCACCTGGCCCCGAGTGCCCGCAGCCACTGAGTCCTTCCTCTGTGCACTTGTTCCAGCCGCTCTCGCAAGGTATGTCTCCATCCTGCCGCATCCTCCTAGGTGGCAAGAACTCTGAGCCGGCTGGTGCAGCCATCAGGGTACCGTCCAGCGCTCGCCCCTCTCCCGCTGGACTCCTTCAGAAGCCGCTGACTGCTGCCCTCCCCTCCAGGGGCAGAACCGTGGTGACCGTGACCGAGACACCTTTCCCCAGGTTCTTGCCTGTAGTGCCATCTGAGCCGCTCTGGGAGGGAGCCCCAGCGGGTGAACCCTGCTGTGATGGTTCCCAAGGATGCGGAGTCGTTCCAGGACCTGGGGAGGCGGCAATGAGCTGGGCTCTGTCTGCCTCGGCGACCCTCCCATCTCCACCGTCGGCAGGCCGGGCCCTGGGACGCACCCGCAGCCGCTGATGCTCGCGGTCCTGCCTCCTCCGCTCCCTGGCCGCGCCGTGCAGCTCCAGCAGCCGCTGCAGCGCCTCGTGCTCAGTACGGGCCGGTGCCTCCTCCGTGCTCCCGGGCTCAGACCATGCGGCCTTTGAGGATTTGGGGTTCCTAGGGCCTCTCTGCTCCCAGATTGAGCCAGGAAGCCTCATCTGGGGCTCCCGTTCCCCAAAGGCCGGTATCCCACCTCCTGGGTCTTGGAGCAGTGGCTGGGCTGGAGGCACCAGGGCACAGGGAGGAGTCCACTCCCCTTCCTGGGTCAGCTGGGTGCTACTACCCCGGGGTCCTGGTATCTCGGTTTCCACACACTGGGGGATCGGTTTTCCTGGGAACCTGCAGAAATCCCTGGAATGGCCCTGAGGGTCGCCCTCTTCCTGGCGCCATAATGTCGCTTTCCCCCAGACTTCTGAATTACTGTCTTCCCCAAACTGAGGGGTTTTGAATTCCTGGTCCTGCTGAGACTGCTTCCTTTCTCTTTGACTCTTAGGAGCCCCTTTGCCTAGTCCCGGAATTAACTCTCCTTTATACCCTGGCAGCGACTGCCCATGCTGACCCTGTGGTGTCTCCTCAGGATGGCCCTGAGGAGAGTCTGCCAGCAGTGGCTGCGGTTCTGCGCTCTCATAGCTCAGGCCAGTGTCAAGCCCCTTGGAGGGATCTTGAGATGCTGGCAAGCCCTGGGAAGCCACGTAAGCCGGCTCTGGGGCTTCCTGGCCCAGCTTTCCCTCCTGTGGGCTTCTGAGAGTCTGTCCACCAGAACTCTGAACGTTTGGCTCTGTTTGACTCTTTTCTTCCATCTTGTCTGGGTCCTAGGAAGAAAAAATATTCTGGGCCCAAAAAGTTTGTGCTCTTCCCCCAGTGCCTTGCATATCACACCACTGCCACCGCCACTACCCACCCACTCTTGCTGGTCCCCGAGTGTGCCACACCCATTTTATGTGGTGTAAAAGGTCTCAGCAATGGTCCCTCCTTCCTCGAGCTGTAGGAGGCAGCCCCACCTCACCCCAGCAACCTTCTCCCTGGCAGACTCCACCCCATGCTGCCCCCTGAGAGGGCCCTTGCCCGTGACCCTTTGACCTTGAGCTCTGAGTTTCCTGGCTCCTCAAAGTTACTGCTGTCCGTGGGATGTAAGCAACCTACGAGGGAAAGTCAGACATTGACTAATGTCTACTGCTGTCCGGGCTCTGACACCCATTCCTCCGGAATTAGAATGCAGATGCCTGGGGTGGGCCCTGTGCGCAGGCGTAGGCGAGGGAGGAGTCCCAGGAGTGGCGGTTCACAATCCACACACCTTCATTCCCACCGCCTGCCACACATGCACGGCCTACCACGTGTTTCCCGTGTCCACAAATGGCCAACCCCAACATCTGCCTCTTTTTAGCTCAAAGAGACCTGCACAGTTCCTCGTGTTCCATGAACACTACAAAAAGGGCCCATTTGCTGGGGTCCTCCTAGGACCCACTCTTTGTCCATGTTTGCTGGCTCAGGCCCACAGGGGACCCACCACCACCACCACACATACCCTGTGCCATACTTTCCCGGCTATGAAGGAAAATCTTACTCTTTGTTTTTGGCAATAAAATCAAAGGAAATTTACAATGAAATTTTAAACCAGAGCCTGGCTTAAAACTGCCAAGTCTTCATAATTAACAAAAGAAATTCAAAAAGAGGGACATGCTGTCACTGCTTCTTGCAGCTGCAGGAAAGAGAGCCTCTCTGCAGCCACGAAACTGAGGGTCTGCTTTTCATGGCTCCTAAACCCAGCTCCTTTGCGAGAAGACTGTTACATCTTTCTCTTGCAAGGAAAACAATATTCTCAGCAGTAACCACAGGGGTGTGTTTTCTATGCGGCTTCAAAGGCTCTTTGAACTCACAAGATTCTTGGCTTCAGAAAAATCATTGCCAAAAGTGGAGAAACAATCTCTTACTCTTTTCCTGCTGAGCTCCCATCCCTAGGTAATATAGTGTAGAAAGCACCCCGTCCCCAGGTAATATAGTGTAGGGAGCATTCCCTCCAGGTAATATAGTGTAGGGAATACCCCACCCCCAGGTAATATAGTGTAGGGAGCACCCCATCCCCAGGTAATATAATGTAGGGAGCACCCCATCCCCAGGTAATATAGTGTAGGGAGCACCCCATCCCCGGGTAATATACTGTAGGGAGCACTCCCTCCAGGTAATATAGTGTAGGGAGCACCCCATCCCCGGGTAATATAGTGTAGGGAGCACTCCCTCCAGGTAATATAGTGTAGGGAGCACCCCACCCCCAGGTAATATAGTATAGGGAGCACCCCACCCCCAGGTAATATAGTGTAGGGAGCACCCCATCCCCAGGTAATATAGTGTAAAGAGCACCCCGTCCCCAGGTAATATAATGTAGGGAGCACCCTATCCCCAGGTAATATAGTGTAATTTGTATCCCTGTCTTTCCAAGAGGTAACATTTTTGTCAAAACTCTGTCAATCAAAAAAAGAACCGTTAGCACTCGTCCGAGTGGTAAAACAATTGCATGCATATAGCTTTGAGAGATGCATTGCTTAGCACACAATTTGAGAATCAATCAACACAGCAGCCTGGGGAGGGGAGGCCAGGGCACCAAATCCTATCTGTGCACTTCATATCCTAATCTCTCACAAGGGTGTGATCTCAAAGACTAGACCAAGTCCTCCCGTGTCTCCTGTGTGGCACTGTGCTTGGCAAGGGGTAGCAAATGGATGGTTTAGGATTGCTGTTCTGTCCCTTCTTCAACTGCTGCCGCTCCCTGCCTTGGCCCCACTGGACACAGTGCCCAAGATAGCTGGTGCCAACTCAAAAACTGGCAATAAAACCTGCTTCCGTCGGGCTTGGTGGTGTACCCATAATCCTAGCACTTGTGAGGATGAGGCAGGAGGATTGTGAACTGAAGATCAGCCTGGATTATACACCAAGTTCCAAGTTAAGAGGACCCACGCAAAGCTGGGCAGTGGTGGTGCACACCCAGCACTTGGCAGATTGCTTAGTTCTAGGCCAGGTCCTGGTCTACAGAGTGAGTTCCAGGACAGTCAGAGCTACACAGGGAACCCTGTCTGGGCATGGAGGAGAACAACAAAACAAAACAAAAAGGTGGCCTATATAGCAAAGCCCTGTCTCAAAAAATAAAATAAAATAAACGAAAACCTTATTGGCGTCCCCAGCTAACTTGACACTCAGTGACAAGGTAAGTGATGAAGACCCGGGATGAGACTGTCCCTGCCTCCCAATCTAGTCTGGTTTACCAGCTCCAGGAGTGCCGGCTCCCTTGACTTCTGGACTGGTTCCTGTTGGTGTACCAAGTGCTGTCTCTTCAGGCATGATGGGGCCCTCCAGCCTTGGGTCAGCATCGCTTCTGGCTTCACCCAGTTCTGAGGCGGATGAAGGATCTGTGGCCTGCCTCCTGCAGGAGTTCAGCAGCTGCAGTGGGGAGCAGCCTGCCTGCTAGACACCCTCGGACTTTCAGGCTGCTAAGTAAGTCAAGTCGGAATTCAGGGAGCCCCCTCCCCAACTCCTGCACCCAGTGGCTCCTGGGAGCTGTGGTGTCCTGCCAGGGACTGAGCACAGGTCTAGAAGGAATTGGAGGAAGGAGGAGGGAAGGAGGATTGTCACAGGAAGTGGGTTCTCTGTCACTGTGAGGCAGTACTAAGAATGCAGAGTCCCTGGGAAGCAAGACTCACCCCTTGGGGAGCTGATGGCTCTCACTCGGGGCTTCCTCAGCCTGGAGTGGAGGGTATATCTTGGAACTCTGCAGAGATTAAGTAAGCCCACACTCACAGGGTGGCATTCCCTGAGTAGGAAGGAAGCTCCCAGCAGGCCCTCGTGTCTCCTGCCTCCTGGCATTCATGCCCTTTGTGATAGCTCTTCCTCAAGCCTGGCTGAATTCTTCCTGAGTGGTCACTACTAGCAAACCTTCTGTTCCCACAGAGGGTGCCTCAGCCCCGAGAAGCCACTAACCTGACCTCAGGGGCGCCATCCCTGTTCTCAGCTCTGTTTTGGATCAGCCCATGGCAAAGGCTTCTCAGCATCTCTGTCTCAGAGCCACACTGGGCACCAGTACCTCTGCCCTCTTAGACCTGCCAGGTGATGTCTTTCCCTCTGGGCAGACACATGGAAAGGCTTTGTGTATGGCCCACAGTTGATTTCACCAGCCAGTTGTTAACTGTGCAGTCTTCAAGTTAGGAGCATATGGTATTTGTTGGGTATGGTAGGAACCCTTTTGTCCCAGTGAATCCAGTGGTCCTCCCAATGGTCTTTGAGGAAAGATCTAGAAGGATCTATTATTACCCACATTTGTAGCTGAGCAACTGGAAGCTTAGAGTCCAAAGGAAACCACAAAGCAGAAATTTGAACCTAGGCCTGTAAATCGCAAAGCCCATGCATTGCCCACTTCCCCTCACCCTCTAGACCACCTGGGTGACACACGGTGCCCCTACTCACCACACTCGCCAGACGCATAGAGTCCCCATCTAGATTCCTGCCACAAGATTGGTTGCACTGGTTCCGTGCATGCTGAGTCTGGTCTCTCTGGCCATAGACCCCAGCCCAGGGGGGCCAGAAGAGGCCCAGCCCAACCCCAGTCAGCAGCTCCAAGTCCCAGAGAAGCTGCATGAGGATGGGAAGCCAGGAAATGAGGGGAGCCACTCCACCTTCTGCATCTGCTTCCCCCATGTGCGAGCCTCTACCTTCTCCTGGGCCTGTAGGCTCTGCTCCATCTCCAGCAGCGTCATGGGTAGCTCCAGCCCTGGGGCACCGTCCCAGCCCTCATGTACCTGGAGTGGGGATCATGGGTGTCAGGTCCCCGTCTACTTGTCCCTTGGAAGCAGCCATCAGCCTCCCGTACCTGCTCTGTTGCAGTTTGGAGCTGGCCTAGACCTGCAGGGCGCTGGAAGAGAAGTTGGTGAAGGGTCAAGGCTTGCTTGAGGCTACAGGGGAGTCCTGGACCCCCAGGGATGGTTGCCTGTGCCATGGGGAAGACAACAGGACAAATGTCCTGTTCCTCTTCCCTATCTGCATCTGCCACAAGGGCCTCAAGAGAGGTAGAGGACAAGGAACAAAAGCTCGGATCTCAATAATGCAGGGCCCTGACACCTGAGCCTCCCAGGGACACTAGGCTCACTCTCGGGTAGGTTTCCTGGACTAGAGGCGGAATACAGAGCATGACACAAGAGACCTCAGCACAGGTGCCTGTTTGCAGCCCTAGTGAATATTTACAGATGCATTGTTCTGGTTTTCTGTATGCTGCTGTGGTCAAATGGTGCAACAAGAAGCAACTTAGTGGGGCTGCAGAGATGACTCAGCAGCTAAGAGCACTTTGCAGAAGACCCAGGTCAGGTCCCCAGCATCTTCATGGCAGCTCACAATCACCTGTCAAACCAGTTCCCAAGGATCCTCCACCCTCTTCTGGTCTCTGTAGTCACCAGGCATACACGTCATGCCCTTCTAAGCACGAGGCAAATACAGACACATAAAAGAAAAATAAGGCAGCCGTCGCCGCGCCGCCGCCGCTCTCTAACGCCAGCGCCGCCTCTAGCTTGCCGAGCTCCAGCCGAAGGAGAAGGGGGTAGGTAAGTAAGGAGGTGTCCATACCATGGCTCGTACTAAGCAGACTGCCCGTAAATCCACCGGTGGTAAAGCACCCAGGAAACAACTGGCTACAAAAGCCGCTCGCAAGAGTGCGCCCTCTACTGGAGGGGTGAAGAAACCTCATCGTTACAGGCCTGGTACTGTGGCACTCCGTGAAATCAGACGCTATCAGAAATCCACTGAACTTCTGATCCGCAAACTCCCCTTGCAGCGTCTGGTGCGAGAAATTGCTCAGGACTTCAAAACAGATCTGCGCTTCCAGAGTGCGGCTATTGGTGCTTTGCAGGAGGCAAGTGAGGCCTATCTGGTTGGCCTTTTTGAAGATACCAACCTGTGTGCTATCCATGCCAAACGTGTAACAATTATGCCAAAAGATATCCAGCTAGCACGCCGCATATGCGGAGACCGTGCTTAAGAGTCCACTATGAGGGGGGAAACATTTCATTCTCAAAAAAAATTTTTTCCTCTTCTTCCTGTTATCAGTAGTTCTGAATGTTAGATATTTTTTCCATGGGGTCAAAAGGTACCTAAGTATATGACTGCGAGTGGAAAAATGGGGGACAGAAATTAGGTACTGGCAGTTTTTCCATTTTCATTTGTGTGTGAATTTTTAATATAAATGCAAGATGTAAAGCATTAATGCAAGCAAAATGTTTCAGTGAACACATTTCAACAGTTCAACTTCATAAAAATTATAAATAAACCTGTTAAAATTTTCTGGACAATGCCAGCATTTGGATTTTTTTAAAATAAGTAAATTTCTTATTGACGGCAACTAAATGGTGTTTGTAGCATTTTTATCATACAGTAGATTCCATCATTCACTATACTTTTCTGAGTTGTCCTACATGCAAGTACATGTTTTTAATGTTGTCTGTCTTCTGTGCTGTTCCTGTAAGTTTGCTATTAAAATACATTAAACTATAAAAAAAAGAAAAGAAAAAGAAATGCATCTTTAAAAAAACAATTTAGAGCCGGGCGGTGGTGGTGCACACCTTTAATCCCAGCACAAGGATTAAAGCAGCAGGCAGATCTCTGAGTTCGAGGCCAGCCTGGTCTACAAGAGCTAGTTCCAGGACAGGAACCAAAAGCTATGGAGAAACCCTGTCTCGAAAATCCAAAAAAAAAAAAAAAAAAAAAGAAAAGAAAAGAAAAGAAAAAAAAACAATTTAGGGGAGAGTGGTTATAGGTTACAGCCCATCACTGTGCCAGTCACATCACATCTATAGCCAAGAGCAGAGAAAAGAAAGACATGTGCTTAGCACTCAGCTAGCTTTCTCTACCTGCATATAGTCCAGGGCCCCCAACCAGGGAACAGTGCCATTCCCACAGCAATTAAAGCAATCGAGACAGTGCCCCACAGACATGCCCATAGGACAGCCTGATCAGGACAGTCCTTCATTGCCACGTCCTTCTCAGGTGCTTGTTGGTTGTGCTGAGGATTAGAATTAACCATCGTATGAATACATCCATACTTACAAATTTCCCACCTGTGTGATCTGGTCCCCAATAAGTATGCTATGTATGGATCATGGTGACAGCGGCAGCTCCTGACAGCCTAACATGTCAGGACCCACACGCCTCTGCGTGGGATTCCCTCTCGCAGCTCCATGCGTCCCTCACTTGGAGGGACACTACAGATGCACTCTGGGAAAGCACGATTCAGGGACAATCAGTAAGAGGCAAGCGTGAGCAGAGGGAGTCACCCCAGCAAGAGCACAGCCTCTGCCCACCGGCTAAACGTTCTTCCGGATCATCCCACCCGTGCCTCTTCCTTGCAAGGACACATGTGACGGGAAGAAAAAGGACCAAACACAGACAAAGGTCTACTCTACAGTTGGGATGTCAACTATCTCCCGGAAGACCTATATGTCAAAGGCTTGGCTCCCAGGCCGGCACTACTGGGTGATGCTGTGGTCTTTTAAGGGATGAAGTATTGTAGAAAATCCTTAGGTCATTGGCAGTTGAAGCCTATTTTGGGACCCCTGCCCTGTCTTGTCTCTCTTTGTTTCCTGGCTCGTGATGTAAGAAGTTTGCTCCAATGAATAATCCCTGCTGTTGCCACCTGCTCCCCTCACCAGAGGCCTAAAGCAACAGGGCAAGTCAGTCTTGGATGGGAGCCTCCAGAATTGTGAGACAAAACAAGCCTTTTTGTTGATGGAGCTGCAGGCTGCGTTCTTGCCGCCCGGCTCCCAGCCACCAGCTAGCTTTACCCGAAATAACAACACACAAATTGTATTCTTTTAAACACTGCTTGGCCCATTATATCTAGCCTCTTCTCGGCTAACTATCGCACCTGGACTAGCCCATTTCTAATAATGTGTGTAGCACCCCAAGGTGCGCTTACCGGGAAGATTCTAGCCTACGTCCATCCTGGGTTGGAGCTTCATCGCGTCTGCCCCAGAGAGCAGAGCTATCAAGTCTGAGCTCACTTCCTCTGCCTCCCAGCATTCTGTTCTGTTTACTCCACCCACCTAAAGGCTGGCCTATCAAATGGGCAAAGGCAGTTTCTTTATTAGCCAATGACCTTCCTCCATCACCTTTTCACTTATAAATTAAACGTGTTGGGCATTTTGTTACGGTAATGAAAAACGGATCTTGACCGCCTGTGTTGTCTGAGCAGCGTGGCTTTCTTGCAGCCTTGCCATCCCTGCCAGGGCAAACTTTTCTCTCTGGCCCCCAAATGGAAATGGCCTCTCTCTTCAAAAGGCTGCGCTGGGAAGGTGGGTGGGCTCTAATTCAACTTAGCACTCTGTTGCCTAAGAAAACAACAAAGATCCCGGCTGCTTCCTTTCCTGGGCCATTGAGCCCTCACTTTCACAGCTCATATGTGGCAAAGAGGACTCAAATTCTGGATTATTTCTATCTTAAAACCCATGTTCCCTCCCTACAGTGATGTTTTGGCAAGCTGTTTGTGCTGACTCCATGCCCACCTGATGCTGTGACTGTGAACACACACATAACGTGCATGTACGTGATCTGTTTCTAAGGGTTCTCATATGTGCACATGAAGCTGTGTGTACTTGTATTGTCTCTCTTCCTAGATGATGAGCCTCACGTCACCAGTTCTTAGTGTGACCAAGAAGATGAAGCACCTAGTACTGCCAAACCCAGAAGAAACAAGAGGACTTGGTTTGTGCCTCTTCTCAGCGGCTCTGCAGCCCCTGCAAGGCCCCACACGGATCCACAGAGGGTCTCACATAAGAGTCACAGGCAGTGGTGGCACACGCCTTTTAATCCCAGCACTCAAGAGGCAGAGGCAGACAAATCTCTGAGTTCCAAGGCCAGCCTGGTCTCCAGAATGAGTTCCAGGCCAGCCAGGGCTACACAAAGAAACCCTGTCTCAAAAACAACAAAACCAACAAAAAACAACAAAACAAAAACAATCAGTCGTGCCTACCACACAGACTAGGCACAGGGCAGGGACCAAGGCACTTGGGTCAACCTTTCCATTTCAGAGTTTCCCAGACAGCCGAGGAAGTCATGAGTGCCATGAAGAAACACACACTCAAGGAAGTCATAGGCAGGTGTAGAGTTTATTCTTGTGTTTTGGCACTATAGATGTCTGGAGTACAGGCCCAGGATCCCATTGCCTGAGCAGGGATCTGTCTCTCTACAACTGTGGCCTGGAGGTTGCTGCTTACCAACGGTGATGTCTGACCAGATAAGTCCTGGCTGAGGGTTCCCTTAACTCAGGGTGGGACAGGGGGCTGCTCCTGACTAGGACTGGGCAGCGTGTGAGCTGGTTAGTCGCCAGCGAGCAGGACTGGTGGGCAGGCCTCAGGTGGGATGCAGTGGCCTTCATGTTCCAGCAGGCCCGCAGGACACCGGCAGCCTGGAACACAGGGCCTCACGCAGTGGGCTGCCAGTTCCCCTAGGGGTATGTGCTGGTTGAAGCAGGTGCGGGGGCAGGGTGGTCCACACTCATCAAACACAAAGCCACGGTCCGTGGGGCAGCCCACCACTGTAGACAGGGGAAAGCCGTGTCACAGAGGTCCCCAGCATCTCTCTGGCTGTTAGGACATTGTGCTATGTCTCCCTGTACCCTTCCTGCCCAGACTTCAGTCTACTGGGCTACCCCTCCTTTCCGAACTGGGCCTTCATTTCACGCAAACTGGTATCACCCCCTTACCGCAGAGTGTAGGGCCCCTCCAGACAGGAGTCACCCCAGCCCGGCGACAGTGACTAGCATAGGCTTCCAGGGCATCACAGAGACAAGCATCAGCTGAGGCTCCGGGTCCACAAGCACATAGGTCATACACACAGGCAGCAAAGAAGGGTTCTGGGGGTACCACAGCATGGCAGTGACTGAACGGTGAGGTCTTCAGGAGCCCACACCGGGCATTGGCCTCACGCCTGGCACGGTAACCTACTGCCCGACATGGGTCCACCTCTCGGCCTGCAGAACAGGGCCGGCTAGGACCCAGGCCTTCAGGGACCTACATGGAGAGAGCAACCATGATATGAAAACATCCCTGGCAAAATCTCCCTTTGAATAGAACATGTCATGCTCCTGCAAACAAAGTCTTACCTACAACCTTAAATGGAACTCATTGGATTGGGGGGGGGGGGTCAAAAGGAAGGCCAGGGGGTGGTGGCACACGCCTTTAATCCCAGCACTCAGGAGGCAAAGGCATGTGGCTCTCTGTGAGTTCGAGGCCAGCCTGGTCTACAAAGTGAGTTCTAGGACAGGTTCCAAAGCTACACAGAGAAAACCTGTCTCGAAAAACCAAAATAAAAATAAAAAATAAAAAAGACAAGAAAGTAGAAGTGGGGGGGGGCTAGCTGGGAAAAGGAAGGGGATTAGTGGGAACAGGGGAGATCAAGAGAGGGCGATGGGGAAGGTAATCAAAATACAGTAAATACATGTATGAAAATGTCAAAATGAAACACATTATTATGTGTAATTAATATATGCTAATGAAAACAATCCTTTAAAGAGCCAAACATAGTGGGGCACACCTGTGACTCTAGAAGTCTGGGGGAGGGGATCCTGGGTGAGATAGAAAGGTCCAGGCCAACCTGGACAACATGGTAAGACTTTGTATCAAAAAAGAGAAAGCAAATGAATCAAAGCGCCCCCTTTGGGAACAGCGAAGGATGGGCTAGGATGGGGCGCAGTTGGAAAAGTGCTTGTCTGGTACAAAGCCTTCACTTTGATACTCTGCACCCCCCGGAAAAACCAGGATGGTGCTGCACTTTGGAGACAGAGGCAGGTGGGTTAGTCACCCGGTTCAAGGCTACACAGAGAGTTCAAGGACAGTCTAGGTTACAGGAGACCCTTTCTCAAAACGGAACAGAAGGAATCAAAAGTGCTCATCGCTCAGGTCTGTGATGCCCGTACAATGGAAGCTGGGAGAAGAGGATCACAGGTCTAACAACAAAACAATAAAGGAAAGCACTTGTCTCTCTTTTGAGATAAAATAAGACTAGAGTAGGTAGACGTTGACCTGTTTAAGGTCACACAGCCTGTGAGTGACGGAGAGACAGAGCAGGCTTTAGAGATTCAGGAGACAAGGCTTCCAACAAGCTATCCTACCTCTGCTATTAATTGAGACAGGCTCCAAGCCTCCAACTTCCATGAAAACCCCCAAATCTGTCTTGGGTCCTTTTTACAGCAAGGGCCAGTGCCCAGTTCTTCTAGTGCCCCGACTCCTTGCTCCCAAGTCACTCACCTTCCAGCTGTTCCCAAACACAGCCTCTGTGGCATGGAGCCTCCCATCTGGACCCTGCAGATCATCCTGGGCAAAGCCATTGAGGTTCCCACAGAGACCACAAGTCCGGCCCCGGTAGGAGCTGGGAACTCTCACCTCCACCTGGGACTGCCCATCCCACAGCACCTGCGTGAGAGGCCCGGGACTAGGGATGCAGAAGGAGAGAGACCCCAAGGAGCTCATGTGCTAGTCAGATAGTTCCCAGGCTGTGGGATGAACAGGTGCACACTGCACATCGAAGGGCCACTTCCCTAATCCTGGCCAAACACTGATGGTGGAGAGGCCTGCCCACTATTCCTGGGTACCGTTCAACTGGGTTTCTGGTGGAACAAAACCCACTTCCTGAGATTCACTGTCTTGTGGCCTTAAGGATGATACAATGTAATTAGAGTTTGGATCAAGGGCACACAAGCATGGGTTTGTCAGTTAGGACTCTGGCTGGAAGCAAGAGAGCAAGCCACCTTCCCCTATGGGAGTTGGGAGAGTCCACAGAGACCACCTTGTACACCTTCTTGGCCGCTTCCCTAACCCTATCAACTCCCCACTTTACAGACAGGCAAACTGAGGCCCAGAGAAGGCTGATGATGGCTCAGAGTCTCAGGATATGGAGCGCTGAGCCAAGACTGAAAACAGGCTCAGGACAGAGCCTTTTGAGGATATAGCTGTGCGCTCTCCCTTCTGGCTCCTCCTTCCACCTGGCAGGAGTAGGCACCTGTCTTTGTAGAATGTAGGAAGCATGGGATCCTGTTGCCCTCTAACCACACCTGAAGTCCAGGCTGGGCATGCAGGATCACAGTGTGACCTCGAAGTTCAATGTACAGCAGGGGCTCCTGAAGGAAGGGCAAGGTCACCGTGTGCTGGTCCACCTGGGAAAGAGAGGGAGAAGGGAGGGGCCGTGCTGGGCCAGGCAGGTGAACTGTGCTGGACTGACCTTCCCCAGGTCCTTGGCTCACCACGACTGTCCTGCCCTGCAGCAGCCTCACAGCCAGGGTCCCCAACAGCACCGCCACCTCTTGGGTCCAGGCCACACCCCTCCGGCCCCGGTCATCATTAGTCACGTGGACACTATGGGAAGGAAGGGCCTGGGTGCCAGAGGTCAGAGGCACCAGGTTTAGGCGGCAGGGAGTAGGGAGAAGGGTGCACACCTGAAGTCGTCGCCGTGGCAGTCCTTGGCCAGCACGTAACTGCAGCTGCCCTGGAAGTGCAGCAGGCGGCCATCGAAGGTGCGGTAATGGGGGTCCCCGAAGGCCATGCAGGAAGCCGGTCGGGGCAAACAGCGGGGACAGCAGCTGCCGGGGCTCAGGGCAGGAGCCTCATCCTGGCCTCAGACCCAAACATGGTCAGTCACAGGACACTCCCTTGTCAAGTCTCAGCTGTCTCTCCTAGTAGTCTGAGCATCCGCCCATCTTCTCTCTGACCCCTTGAACCCAGATTCACTGAGAGCGGGTCAGGCCACCCTCTGGTGGTCACTCCCGGAACAGCACCATCCTTGGCTCCACTAACAGCTCGTGAAGGCAAGACAAGGCCAAGCCCCCCTCACGGCTCTGGGATGGCAGTGCCCTGTGCACCCCGCTCCTACCACCTTGGACCAAAACACTTACCGAGCCACATGCGAGCTTACTGCAGCGTTGGCTCTGGCAGCGCACAGTGCCAGCCAAGCAGGAGCAGCTGGTGCAGGCATCCACGGCCCAGTGTTCCCCAGAGGCTACCTGGCGGCCCTGATGCGTGCAAGACTGGGTAGAGGCTGAGGGAAAATGAGACAAAGAGGGTCAGTGGCCTACTCAAACACTCCTGTGCCGGTGGAAGGACACGCATTTCTCCTTCTTAGACTGGGTGGCGGAGGATCTCCTTCCCCTCTGCCCTGTTGTACGCTCCTGCGGGGCAGACAGACGGGATCATCTGTGTCGCCCCTCCTCCGCCATCTCAGCCCTCACCTTGGCATCGCTCACCCCAGGTGCCAACCCTAGGCACCTCCAGCAGTCATGAGGACAGGGCAGCTCTTGGCACTCCTTGAGGTGCCACTCCACATGGCACTATTGTTGAGGGGCTTCCTGCGATTTCCGGGGGCCTTCTGAAGAGGGTCGTAGTTCCATCTGTCCCTCCTATCTGCCCCCAACAGTGCAGGTGGGAATGAAGCCCAGGTCTCAACTCCTTGCCCAGAACAATGAGGCCACCACTCACACAGCCCATATTTGCTGGCGGATGTTGGACCCTCTTCCCTTGGCACACCCACCTGTCCCCAGGTCCCTTGACAGGTGCGGGTAATGCAAGCGTTGCTGGAATTCTGCCAACCCTCCATCCCCCACACTCCTGCAGGGGAGAGCCCCTCCACTCAGTCTAAGGAGGAGGAATGCGCGTCCTTTCAGCAATACTCTCCCTTCTTGGAACTCAGCCCCATTCCGCAAGCACCCTGAGGGTGTTCATTTCCTCGGCAAGCCTGGTCAGCCTGGCGGGAATCAGACTGATTGGTTATGGAGTCCTGGAGATCCAAAATGCCAGGCCCTAGAACCCTTTACTGGGCCAACCCCCAACTGCAAAACACAATGCCCACAGTGGGCCTGGGGACCACGAGGCCCCTGAAAAACCCTCAGGCTTGAGAATGCAGGCTTCATTCCCTATTCTGCCTCCTGGATCTCCCCTCCACCCCGGTGGGTATCATCTCCATTCCCACAAAAGAACATAAGCTGCATTCCGCCTGCAGACCTCAGGGCACCCACGAATGCCTCCTCCATCCCCAGGCTCCTATCTGGCCACTCACCCTTACACACGGGGCAGCAGCCGTCAGCGGGTGTGTGGCGCTCCCACGGGTGACAGCTGAGCTCAGGACAGGTCCGGCGAGTACAGAGCCATGTCGAATCCTATTGTGGTCATGTAAATATGATAGAGAGAACACAGCAGGTCTTGTGGAGTAGGGTGTAGGCAGGAGATGACATTTAGGACAATTGTCAGAGTGAGCAAGAGCTCAGGGGTAGCTACGGAGAAGAGGAGAGCCATAGCTCACAGAGCAGGAGAAAGGGGGATCTGGGAGTCCCCACAGCAGGAGGACTCACCTGACACTGGCAGGTATAGCAGGGGTCTGGTGGCATCAGCTCAGTCCCCCGCAGGTCCTCTGTGCAGTTACTCAACGCCTCTGTGAAGGCAATAACCCAGTGTGGGGTGAAGGGGTCAGGAGACAGAATTGCCATTCAGTTCTCTTTGCTTTGTGGCTCCCAAAGAGCCAGCCGACAACGGCTACCCTACAGCGCCCCCTGCTGGGCAGGATGTTCTACATAGCGCACCTGGCCGCAGAGGCCAGTAGTCCCCGCCAGCTTCCACTTAGGCGTGGAATAGGCTTCACCCATTTAGGCCAAACAGTACACTTGAGTCGAGAGAGGGCTGAGGCAAAGCGGGGGAGAGCTAGCTGGCTCTTCTAGCATTTCTCCGGGGGCGCAGCCTAGTTTATCGGCCCCTTCGCCTAGGACTCACGGGCGCAGGTGGGGCAACAGTGCCGGGGCCCAGGGGGTAGACGCTGGCTTGGTGGGCAGCCCACCAGAACGGGGCACTGCCGCCGGCGACAGTGAAGGCTGGGAGGTCTCCCAGGCTGCAGCTACAAGAAGAATGAATGAGGAGAGATAAGTCCAAAGCCGTGGCAGCTGAACTGCCCCTGAGCACCAGGATTCTCAAGGGTGTCTGCTACACCCTCGTCTTCAGGTAGTGCGGGCATGTCACCTCGCTCTTAATCTAGAAATGATGCCCCTTGGGGCCTGAACCATCACGTGACCTCTAATCCTTCAGGCACTCTTCATCACCCTCCCCACTCCACTGCCTGTCTTCGTACCCATAAACCGTTTATCACTTTTGTTTCTGGATATAGGGTCTCATGAAACCCAGGTTGGCCTCAAACTGGATATGTAGCCAACCCCGGCTTTGAATTCCTGGCCCTCCTGCCTCTACCTCCCCAGTGCCAGGATTACCAACATATGCCACCACACCCTATGTATGTGGTACTTAGGACTGAACCCAGGGATTTGTGCACACCAGGCCAGCACTTTACCAACTGAACTACGTCGCAGCCCTCACCACTACTGCTAAGGTAGAGAGTAAACACTCCCCATGTGGGCTGTTCGCTGAACACCACCACCTCAAAGACCAGGTCCATCGACAGCTTCCCCATTCGGACCTTGTACTCTGCCTAAATCCAGACCTGGTCCCACTGACCAAGCTCAGCTTCTGTCCTGGGCCCAGGGACACACTCTGTCTGATCACCATGGTCCTGCTCCATCAATTAGCCAGTCCCAAACCTTGCCCTCTCCTACCTCACAGATGCAGACTTCACAGGGGTCTGTCGCAGGCTGGAAGCTCTCCCCAGGCTCGTACTTCCGACCCTCATGCTCACAGCCTTGGGGACAAGAAAAGAGGAGAACGAGGAACCTTCAGGCTGACAGCGATGTCAAGAGGGGGGCTCCTCCATGCTCCAGCTCCTGTCCCTTGCCCTGGGGCTGAGGAGTGTACAAGAACGAAGGCCACTGCTCCTGGAGCCCCCTCACACCCACCTCTGCCACCCAGTCCAGCACTAAAAGCAGGGAGGTGCTCACCACCTACCCAAGTCTCCCTCCCACACCAGGTTCCAAGTACCAGAACACCGAGGGCAGCAGTCACCGGCCTCCTGCTGGGGCTGGATGCAGGCACTGGCACACTGGACCTGGGCACAGGTGACGACGCCCTTGTGACACATGCAGATGGAGCAGGGGCTGTTGGCAGGCACCCAGCTACTACCTTCAGGATGCTCCTCCCCATGAGCGAGGCAGCCTGGGTCCCAGGCAGGCAGGTGTAAGCTTCGAGTCCAAGATCTGGCTATCTGCATCCCCTCCCATCCCACCTGTGGTCAGCAAGACATGGGGGCACCAGGACGGGGCTGTGGCATGGATATGGGTCAGGACAGAGCGCACGTCTGCGGTGGTGCGGGGAGTCATTTGCGTGTTTGATCACGTTTCAGGCAGCAGGAGCTATCAATGAAAGCCCATCGGGCAACACTGGTAGGAACACGGGATGAATCGCCCTATGCACCCGTGATATCTCTCCAAGCCTCAGTCTTCTCCTGTATCCCGTGGGGATTATGTCTGTCCTGTCTTGTTTACAAGGCAAGGGATGCTGAGGGGGTTCTGGGTTGGCTACACAGGGTGAGGTGAGAGGCAGCAGGCTGGGATTCCGGAGCCAGAGGCCAGAATGTGCAGCTTGACCTTGCGACCTGCAAGCTGAGTGGCCAGGAAACTTAGGTCACCTTTTTGTGTCTCTGTTTTTTATCCTCAAAACATGAGAGGAAGGGGACCAGGGAGACAACAAATCCACTTGCCACCAAGCTGGGCAACCTGAGCAGGGTCCCTGGGACCCATGTGGTAAAATGGGGGGAAAACACCCCCATGAGCTGTCCTCTGGTCTCCATGTGCAGGCTGTGATGGGCTCCCCAAACAAAATAAATGAACAAAAGTAATAAAAAGTAGGAATGAGGACAGCATATCCAGATAAGATAGTTGTGCTTTTAAAGTGAGGTGTGTGTGTGTGTATGTGTGTGTGTGAGAGAGAGTCGTTTACCTGTAATAAATGTTCTAATAAATGTTATTAATCATGATTATTATCACTACTGAAATAGGCAGGAATCTAGCCTGCCACTAAGGGTGTGTTGGTCCAGGAGAGGAAAGGCTAACTATGGATTAGAGGGACAGTCAAGAACAGAGGCACGGTGGGGGTGAAGGGAAGGTTATAGGATCAGGGGCTGAAGTGTGGGAACAAGGTCGGGTATACCTGCGCACTGAGGACAACAGCTCCCTGGCTCTGTGACCTGAAGCAAGCAAGGCAGAGGCGGGCACCGAAGCCTCGTACAGCTGACCTGGCCGGCCTGCAGGCAGGAGATGCAGGGTCAGGGGCATGCCATGCAGGCTTGGACCCAGAAGCATGGGCCGCCCTGGCTCAGCCTTGCTTCTACATACCCAACAGCGGCAGCGCTCGCAGCTGCCCTCGGGTCCCTCAAACTCCTCCCCATCTTGGTACTCCAGACCCTGAGAGAGGCAGCCTATGGGAGACACACATTCTGTGGGGAGTGGGTTCTACCTGGCAGAAGGAGAGGGGAGGAGGAGGGCACAGGTGCCAGGCACACAGAAAGATGGTGGCAAACTATGCTCACTGCGACAAACAGGGCAGAAGCAGGGGCCTGGAGAAGGCTGTGTGCAGAGAGCAGGAGGACACGGTTTCTTCTGGCAGTGCATAGAGCCTTCCTGGATGAGAGAGCACAGTGTTACTTGGACTTCCACGTCACCTTCCAATCAGACGGCACTACAATCTTGGCAGGTACCCTGCTGAGCTTATCAAATCTGAGCCCCTCTTCCCTGGCAGGCGAGACCTGACCCCACTTTTGTCTCACTGGATGTCACAAGCATGTTTATTGCTGCCTAGATGCAGACAATCCATCCCAGGCCAGGAAGGAAGATAAGGGATGAGAAGATGCCACACCCCAAAGAGTCCCTTCACCTGGCAGGTGCAGAGGGAGCAGGTGGGGTCAAGAGGATCAGGAAGGGTCTCTCCAAGGGCAGCAGTGATCCCATGGTACAGGCATCCTGGCAGAGTGGGGAATGGGACAGGTGGGCCACTGTCAACAGAGCCCTCTGCTGTCACATGCACACATGTACACACACAGAGAGAGAGAGAGAGAGAGAGAGCTTAGCTAGAGATAGTAAGGCAGAGAGGAGCAGGGGAGGGGAGGGGGGCAGGAGAAGCTATTATCAGGACTATCAGATTTTGCACAGAGATTTGCATGCATGAAGAGGCTGGGGGACAGTGGATGTGAAATGGAGACGAAAGGCCTAGGAGAATGTCCTGCCTCCTTGGGAGAGGACAGGGTGGCGCAGGCAGGCTGGATAGGTGACCAGCTGGGTTGGGTCAGAGGAGGTGGGCTAGAAAAGCTGCCCATCCTGGTTGGTGACTAGGGGCAATGGGAACCACTGGACCGCTTTCAAGAGGGTGACATTTTAAAAAGGCAACAAAACAATTTAAGAGTAGGAAAGTTCAGAACACAAAGGACCAGTTGGTGAGGCGACAGTGGGAACAGAGACGAGGGCAGATCATGCATGCTTATGGGGATTCTGGGAGTAAGAGAATCTCTGTGTGTCTATCTCAGGAGGTTCAACTGTATGCAAACCTCCTGCCCTCTGGTGCTTAGCCCCAGGGAACCCCAGCAGGAGGAAGGGGGTGAGGCGGGTGGCTCATACCCTGGCAGGTGGGACAGCAGTGCTCAGGTACAGTGAGCGGGTGGCTGCAGGCTGGAGGCTCACAGGGCCGGCGGGTGCAAGTCACAAAGCCTCCAAGACAGGTGCACAGGTTGCATGGTTCCCGGGGGTCCGGGAACTCCTGGCTGCTCAGATAGGATACCCCCAGATACTCACAGCCTATCAGAGATGGGAACCGAATAGGAAGGCAGAGAAGGGAGAGAGGAAAGCAGTCATTCCCTGAGCTTGACCGGGCAGGAGGCCAGAATCTCAAAGACCTGGCACCTGGGGACGTTGGGGTGAGGCTGGATCCAGGCTCTAGTAAAGGAACCTCGACCGACAGGGTGGGGTTTGGACTGGCCAAAGGGCAGGTTTTCTCCCCTGCACCCTGCAAGAAATACTAGTATCCATCTATAAGGAAAACACACTAGGCTCTGCGACAGGGTTAGATGCTCAGCAGGCCACTGCTAGAAGGCTCCAATTCTCCTAGACTACAGTTGGGGAAGCAGTGGTGTAGATCAAGTTAGCCCCATTCCAATCAATGCTGGTTGATTAAGGAGGGAGACCTGTACTGCTCTATGACATTTTGCTTGCATCCCTTAAAAAGGAAGGTAGTGGGGGTGACTCAGAAGTTAAGACCACTTGTTCTTGCAGGGGACCCACGTAGTTTGTGATCATCTGTAACTCTAGTTCCAGGGGGTCTGACACCCTCTTCTGATTTCTGAGGCCATTAGGCACACACATGTCACACAGGCATACATGCAGGCAAAACACTCATACACACAAACTAAATAAACCTAACAAACAAGCAACCAACAAGAAAAACCTAACGAGGTGAACGGGGTATAACAGCACATGCCTATAATCCCAGCATCTGCCAAGTGGATGATCAGGAGTTCAAGGGCGGCCTCATCTACACAAGAGAGGTGGCTCAGTGGCTAAGGATAGATTTGCAGCGTGCACAAGCACCTGAGTTCAACTCCCAGTACCCAAGAAAAAAAAGCCAAACAGGGCTGCCCACACACCTATAACCCCAGCTCAGAGGGGACAGATTATACACATATATGCTATTATGTATGTATGTATAGATAATAGATAGATAGATGATAAGGAGAAGATATCTAGATAGATAGATAGATAGATGATAGATAGATGATAGATAGATAGATAGATAGATAGAGAGGTAGAGAGGTAGGTAGATGATAGATAAACACATAGATTGATGATAGATGGATGGATAGGTGATAGATAGATGATAGATAGACAGACAGATAGATGTTTTTTGAAACAGCACATTGCTGAGGTTGGCCTTGAACTCCTGATCTTACTGTCTAGACCATCTCAGTCCTAGGATTACAGGCATGGGCCACCACATGCAGGCAGAATTTAACAGTATTGTGCTTTTGCGGGGCAGGGTATGAGACAGGGTTTCTCTGTGTAACAGTCCTGGCTGTCCTGGAACTTGCTTTGTAGATCAGGCTGGCTTTGAACTCACTGAGATCTACCTGCCTCCCCCTCCCAAGTGCTGGTAGGATTAACGGCGTGCGCCAGCACCATGCGGCAACAGTATTGTCCTTTAATTGTATTCATTTTCATGGTAATCTGTTCATGACAAGCCTAATTTTCTCATTTAATCCATCTAGGGGGTTGGTGAGATGGCTCAGTGGGTAAAGGCTCTTGCCAACGTGCCTGGTGACATGAGTTCAGTCCCTGGGAATGGGTGGAAAGAGAATTGACTCTCAACACTTGGCTGTCCTCTGACCTCCAGCTACATAAACTTAACCAGTATGTTCATTTGAAGAAAAGGACTGGGGCTGGAGAGATGGCTCAGAGGTTAAGAGCACTGTCTGTTCTTCCAGAGGTTCTGAGTTCAATTCCCAGCAACCACATGTTGGGTCACAACCATCTATGAGATCTGGTGCCCTCTTCTGGCCTGCAAGTGTACATGCAAGCAGAACACTGAATATGTAATAAATAAAGATTTAAAAAAAGGACTAAATAAATAAATAAAATTACATTTGGTAGAAGATGTTAAAATAGATTGGGTTTGCTGATTAGCGCCTGTATTCCCAACATTTGGGAGGCGGAGGAAGGAGGAGCAGGGCAAAGGTCATCCTCTGCATACAGCAAACTGGTGGCCACCATGGGATACATGAGACCCTGTCTAGAAGATTAAAGGGTGCTAAGATAATACAAGAGTGACAAGGAGGGAGAACGTCTCCGACAGGAGTTAAAGCTTAGGCACGACGGGATTTGGTAATTTGCCCAAATTCATGCTCTTAAATTGTTTCAAGCTCAGGAAAAAAATGCAGGCATTTGCACAGGATTTTGTTGTTTGTTTTTTCGAAATAAGGTTTCTCTGTGTAGCTGTGGCTGTCCTGAAAGTCTCTAGGTAGACCTTGAACTCAGAGATCCTCCTGCTCTGCCTTCGGGTGCTGGAACTAAAGTCGAGTGTCACCACCGCCCTTTCTTTTTTCTTACAGTAGAAATTGTTTTAACTCTTTTGATCTACTTTGGGGCAGTGAAGAGGAGGCTGGCTCTGCTCTCTCATCAGCACCCAATCCGATCCCCAGCAGGGTGTGTCCTGTTTTTCCCAAACCCCAACTCACTATCACAGGTGGGGCAGCAGTCTTCCCTGGCGGGGAAGGGACACTGTGCAGGGGCACAAGCCCGGGGCTCGCAGTTGACGCTGCCCTCCCAGCAGAGGCACACGTGGCACGCGATGCTAGGAGACGAGAAGCGCTCTCCACTGGCGAACTCCTTCCCCTGGTACAGGCAGCCTAAGAGGGAAGAGCACGGACTGGGGGAACGTGGTGGCTGGTGGCCAGACCCTTAGTCTAAGGACTAAGGGCCTTAGTCCTTAACATTATTATTAAAGTTCCCAGGTAGGAGAGACCGCCCGCCCGAGGAAGGAAGACCTCTGGGAAGGCATATTCTAAGAGCAGGGACACCAGGCTGGGAGACGGATAGTAATGACAAAACGGGATGGGGGGGTGCCATCCGGATCTCGAAGGGTACCACAGAGGAGGTACCATCGCAGGAGGGGCAGCAGGGGCCCCGGCGCGGGTGGGCGCAGGGTGCGGGCGGGCAGGGCAGTCGCTGGCAGGACACTGAGCCATCCAGGCAGAGGCAGCGGCTGCAGGGGTCTCCCGGTGGGAAGAAGTGCTCCTGGTTGCGGGCGGGAACCGCATCCCCTGACCGCGGGCAGCCAGCCGGGACATCTGCGAGAGAGTGTGTCACGTGGCACGAGGGGGCAGGAGGAATCTCGGGGAGGGGCTGCCTTGGGAGTGTTGCCTACCCACCGCGGCACTGGGGGCAGCACTCTCCCGGAGGCAGGACTGGCTCGGGACAGGACAGCGGCGGACAGCGACGCGCCAGGCACTGTACGTTGCCGCTCTGAGGATGGACAGAAAGATGAAGTCAAGTCGGATTAGTGCGAAGTGGTTCCGGACCCTTACACATACTCCCTTTGACTCCTGGTCACACACTCACCAGACAGTGACATAGGCGACACGGGTCAGTGGGGTGAGGGAAGTCCGCTCCGTTGGGGTACTCTTTCCCACCAAAGGCACAGCCTAAAGAGGGGGCAGCTATGGGCCGCTGTCCCTAGGGCTTAAGTTCCTGTTGGGGAGTTCTCCATGACATGTGCATCCATTCCCCAACCTCGCAACCTCACCTTTGCAGTCTGTCCTGCAGCAGGTGCTGGGCAGAGGGTGACCACAGGGGGCGCTGGGGCAGGCACGAGGCTGGCAGCGAGCTTGGCCTTCCTGACAATGGCACTCTTGGCAGGGGTCTCTTGGATGAGGGAAGCGTTCTCCATCTACAAACACCTGTGTCTCCAAGACGCAGTCTGGGCAGCAGACAGTGGAGAAAGGTGTTTCAGCAGAGGTTGACAGGGCTAGGTGCCACCTGCAGCCTCTTCAGCGCTCCCAGAACCCAGAGCCACCAATCAGGGAGAGGAGGATGGGGGCTATGGGTAGCAATGTATATCTCTCTCTCACTGGTGTGAAAAGTTTGAGTCCCTTTACTTGTAAATGGAGATGGCTGTGTGTCTCTGGGGGTGCTGAGTAGAGCTTACACAAGCTAGGACACATATCCATGCACACAGGGAGCATGCCCCATGCACGCACCCGCACTGCAGGAACCCGTGCTACATGGGTGCGTACCTGACTGCACCTGAGAGGATATTTAGGATCACGGAGAAGGGTGGTGTGGTAACACAGAAAGGTAGCAAGTCTTTATTCTCCTTTGACCCTTGCCCTTGTGAGTTCCAAAAACAGTTCTGAAAGTCCTTTCTTTGGAAGATATCTGTTGGTCCCATCCAGCTGTATGAAAATAAAGTCCGGATCCCCAGGCCAGTCCGACACAATAAACACATACCTGGACACTTGGGACAGCACTGGCCCGGTCCATTTTGAGGCTTGGCACAAGTTGTGGAAGGACAGTTGACCAATGAGCACCTCACAGTCCCGTCCTGGGAGCAGGGAAGGGACAATGGGAGAAGGCCCAGGAGGGACTCTGCGGGGCAGCTTTAAGCCCAGGAATGTACCTCACAGTGGCAGGCATGACAGGGGTTGTCCACATCTGTGAAGTTCTGCCCATTGGCGTACACGAGGCCATGGTAGGTGCAGCTCTCACAGCTGGGGCAGCAGGCACCTAAGTGGGGCAGGCTGGTCAGGGTGGGCTTGTCAAAGCCAAAGGAAAGATGAGATCTGGCGGGACACTCACCGGGTGGCTGGGTCGGATGTTGGCACGGTATTGGGGAGCAAAGCACAGCCCTGCACACAGGCACCCCATCTTGGCAGGAACAGTTGGTACAAGGCTGTCCATCTGGTTCCCACTGGATCCCCTCCGCGAACTCCTCACCACTGAGCACACAGGCTACAGCAAGGGAAAGGGGCCTGTCACCATGGCAACCTAAATAGCTTCATCTATCCTTGTTCTTCCCAGTCCATGGGGACCCTGGTTTGCAAACCCACCATAGCCTCCTTACTGGGGTAGAGTTCTCCCCAGAACATACACAGACACACCTGAGCAGAGCTGGGGGCCAGAGGCAGACCGAGTACAGGGGGCGACCGGGCAGTCCTGTTCCTCACAGGATACGTCACCAGCCTAAGAAGAAGGTCAAGTGAACGGCCCTTAAGGAGAGACACAGAACTGGGCACTGGGCAGAAGGTAGGCACACTCACCTGGCAGGAGCACCGAAGGCAGCGGCCGTTCTCTTGCAGGGTGAAGGTGTCCTCGCTCTGATAGTCATGTCCCTGGTACTGACAGCCTGGACAGGAGGACAGGGGTCTGGGGGACAGGACTAGTGGCTGAGCAGGAGGCATCATGCCATCTCAAGGCATATCATCCCACCTTGAGGAAGATCACCTAGGCAAGTCCTCCAGGAGGCCCTGCCTGCCTCCACCACACACACCACAGTGTGTGCCGCGAGAGTGAGGTGAGAGGGGGTAGGAGCGTGGGTGCGAGGAAGGCAAAGCTCACCATCATCCCGAGCCTGTCCCTAGTTGGTGCCTGCCCCTGGCACTCACCATCACACACAGGGCAGCACTGCCCAGGAATCCTGCCCGGATATCTGCAGGGTGCAGGCGGGCAGGGTAGAGGCTCACACTGGACACTCCCATTCTGCCAACAGGGCCCAGTCAGCAGGGAACAGGCCCTGAAGCCAGGCCCTCCCTACCAGGCAGACATACTCACAGCACAGCGGCAACTGGAGCAGGGGTCCTGGGAGCCCACAGGCTCCCCACTGCTGTGCTCCCGCCCATTTAGGAAACAGCCTGTAGGGAAACTGTGCTCAGATGCTCTTCAGGGCAAACTCACTGCCCCAGTCCCCCTAGTCCAGACCATCACAGGTAACTTATGCCGGGCCAGCCACTGGCACTGCTGGCCTCTCTAGGGTCTCTGTTCCACTCCCGACTCACCATCACACACTGGGCAGCAAGTGCCCGGAAGGGGCCTGGCGGGGTATGGACACAGGCTGGCACACTCCCGCTGGCGGCACTGAATCTGGCCCTCCTAGCAAGGGTAGGCAAAGGAGAGATCCCCGTCGCAGGGTTCAGCCAAGAAACAGAAATGGCATTAGAAGCCTAGCTATCCACTCATTAGAAGTCCCTATGGGATGAAATGCATCTCCCCCCAGATTCGTACATTGATGCCTCAGAATATGGTTGGTCTCTTTGGGAAACAGAGTTAGTGAAGATGTAGTCAATTAATGAGGTATTACTGGAGTAGGTTGTCCCCCAACCCACTATGACTTAGCATCCGTATATAAAGAGGAACTCAGACACAGAGGGAGAATGCCCAGATGAAGCCAGCACTGGATGCTGCGGCTGGCTCAGGAGTTAGAGTGCTCACTGCTATTGCAGAGGAAGCAGGCAGCCCCAAACACCTGGGATGGCAGCTCAAAGGTGCAGACAGTCTTCATGGGGGCTGCACTCACACACACAAACCCACACTCAGACACGTGTGTATTCTCATAGTTAAAAAAGAAAAACGAGGCCAGCTGTAGTGTGCACGCCTTTAACTCCAGCACCTGAGAGGCAGAGGCAGGTGGATCTCTGTGAGTTCAAGGCCAGTCTGGTCAATCTAGTGAGACTTTCAAAAAAAATTTTTTGACAAGTGAAAAATAAAACTAAAATCTTAAGAAAAAATACTTGGATGCTATAAGAGCCAAAGAATGGCAACAATGATGAGAAGCCAGGAAAGGCACAAATTCCCTTTCATAGCCATCGAAGTAATCAAACCTGCCACACCTTGGTCTTGGACCTCAGGTCTCCAGAAGCATGGAGTATATTTCTGTCGTTTGAAGTGACTTAGTGTGTAGCCCTCAGTTACTGAGGCCCTAGGAAGCTAGTACAGACGTACAACCTAACATGTCACTTAGCTACCTGTGACTCAGTCTGTTTTCTGGATGACAATACTCTGCCGCTCAGAGGCCTGTGGGTTAAAATGAAATGTGTGGGCGGGCCTCTACTTCAGGATGCCGGTACTTTCAACTGCGCCCTTTGCTGATTCCTAGGATGTCTTTTCCTACATCTCCCTCCTCACTCGCTCCCCAAGGCCTAGGTGAACAGCACCCTCACCCATGAAGTTCTAGATCCAAGCTTCCGAAGAACAAGATAACTCAAGCCACAGAACCCATGCAAACTTTTTTCAAGGTCAACTTTTGGAACTCAAAAGGAAACAGAAAAAATTAAAATTTCATATTGTAATCTACTTACCCATTACAACATATGAGCAACACAGAGTATTCGAGATATTTCACATTCCTTTTAATCCTACTGTCCCTCCCTTGTTTTTTTTTTGTGGGTTTTTTGTTTGTTTTGTGTGTGTGTGTGTGTTTGTTTTGAGGAAGGATAGTTGAGACAAGGTCTCACTATGTAACCTGTGCTGTCCACATATTCATGATCTTCCTGCTTCAGCCTCCTGAGAATTGAGATCACAGGCAGGTGAAACCACTTCCAGACAGGGTCTTACTACATAGCCCAGGCTAGCCTCAAATTTATAAATTTCCCGTCTCTGCCTCCTAAGAGCTGAGATGAAAGGCATCTGCCACCACATCTCGCCCAGAGCCATTCTGGCCCGGCACATGTTAAGAGTTTTGATGTCACAGGATTGGCTACTGCCTAGTTCAACTGTATTCCTCTCTCTCTGGTGCTCTGACCACCCAGTGTGTCCTGCCCTATTGGCTCTCCTCCCACCTACGAACTCCTTGAACTAAAATTACCAGCCTGCTAAACAGAGCAGGCAAGCCCACCAGGTCACATGCTCACAGGGCCCAAAATATAATCGTCTCTATCTCTGCCTCTTTTCAGTGCCCCCGGATGTGGCCGGTGGAATGAAATCAAGAATCTAGCAGGCCCGCTGGCAGGGCAGGGTGAGGGACAAGCCAAGGGCACCTCAGGACTCACCAGGCAGCGGCAGATGCGGCAGGGGTCTCCAGGAGTGGTCCACTCTTGGCCATGGTCCCTGTGAGAGTTACCTTCTGTGCAGCCCAGGGCTGGGGATGGAGAATGGCAATAATGGGAATCTTTCTGGGCCCCATCTTGCCTTCCTCTCCCCGCTCCTCTCATGCTCCCACCTCTGTCTGGACCAGTGGTTTTCAACCTTCCTAACGCTGCGGCCCTTCAATACAATCCTTGTGTTGTGATAACCCCAACCACAAAATTATTTTCATTTCTACTTGTTAACTGTAATTTTGCTACTGTTACGAATCATAATATAAATATTTTTTGAGATAGAGGCTTGCCAATAGGGTCACAACCCAGATGTTAAGAACCACTGGTCTAGACTCTCAGGGATTCTCAGTGCCCCAGACAGGATGAGGTCCTCATTGCTCTTCTGTTTGCTTGTCCATGCCTTCCCTAGACAGCACAGCATACTCTCAGTTAGTGAGGACTCCCCTGGAACACCCTCCCTTCCGTGGTCAGATGGACTAAGCAGATAATAGTCACTTATTATCCAATATCAGTAGATACATCACGTGCACCTTACAAACGGAAAACAAACGGAGAAACAACAGCTTAGAGTCGCGGAATCACTAAGAGACAATGGAAAAATGTGAACTCGGGTATTGACGATCCAGAGTATGATTGGCCTGGCATTGCTTGTCCACTGATCAAACATCGGTCTAGAAGGAAGGGCTCTGGAGTCGAGAAACAGTGAGACAGCCTGCTGGGGACTCTTATAAAGAAAGAGTCATGGAAACTAAAAAGATGGCTCAGCGTTTTGAGGGCACTGATTTCTCTTCCAGAGGACCTGAGTTCGATCCCCCGCACCCTCCACAGGCACTGCATACACATGGCGCACAGATGTACGCACACCATGCACGTTAAATAAATACGTAAATAAATGAAAGGTTCACCTTGGCAGACTGGGCAGCAGTGTCCAGGCCTCAGGACTGGCTCAGGGCAGGGGCTTGGCTGGCACTTCACAGGCACACAACGAACCAGGCTCCTCTACAATGGACAATGTCTGTAAAACCCCTGGGTATGACTTTCCGTAGGTTCAAGGTGGGGCGGTGTTTAGCAGGAATGGCACCAGGTTCAGACGGCATGGACAGGGCTAACAGTGACAGACACGGCAGGGTGGGACAGAGATGGCCCAAGCAAGCAGGCCTGGGCAGGGGCTGCAGTGACTCACCAGGCAAGAGCACTGGAGGCAGGGATTGGAACTGGACAAGAAGCTGGCCCCTTCCTCATGACGCTGTCCTTCATACTCGCAGCCTGGAAGGTTGGCGGCCAGGATGGCAAGGGTCACTAGAGAGTAGGGTAGGTGAACAGCACCCAAGAGAAGGCATGGCCCCAAGCATGCGTGGATCCACGCAGGCCGAGGGGATTCATGGGTAAGAACAGGGAGTCACCTGGACGGCAGACGGGGCAGCATTCCCCAGGTGGGGTGAGGGTCTCCAGGCAGTTGAGCTCAGAGCATGAGGGACCTCGGCATTGTACAGCTCCTGCCTGCAGAGCAGACATCAAGTCCTCCCCCGAACTCTCTCCACCGTCCATGCTGGGGTACCCTGCAGGCCTCAGAAGCCTAGCAGGCTTCAACCGAGATGCTCAGAGGAGAGGCCATGGCCTCGGGTAATGCAGAGCAGCGGGGCAGGGGGACATAAACATTGGTGGGGGTTATACCCTAACTCTTACCTGGCCAGTGGAAAGGACATTGGTCTTTGGATGTCACATTTCAACAGCCCTGTGGCCCCCAGAGCAGCCTTCAGAACTGGGCATGGATCCCCAAGTAGGAGACCCAGATGTTTGGGGCAACATCAAAAGATGGACCTCCTATTTTTATATTTCCTCCATCTTCCAGCAAGCGGCAGTCAAGGGTCTGACTCTGACAGTGTGCTGGCTTTATTTATAATGGGTGGAGGAGGATGTCCTGAAAGGTGAGCCCATTGCCCCCTCCTCCAAGCCTGTGCCACACGGGTCACAATCATCAAAGGCTCTTGTCATATGGAGTAGCAGTGGTCCCGAGACACCATGTACCCTGAAAGGTCTCTGTGTGTGTCCATGGCTTTGAATTATACAGTTTGGGGCATGAGGAGCAGGCTGCTGGGGCTCTAAAGCAGTGTCTTGTTTATGCTCATCAAATACTCTGCCACCAAGCTGCCACCAGAGTCCCTTTAAAGTCCACCAACTCCCAGGACTTCAGCCTTGGTCTCTATCCTAGGGCTGGCTGGAGTCCTTGTACCCCCCAACTGACCACCAACTGGGATGCCTCTCCTGGCAGAAGGATCAAAAGTTCAAGACTCGCCTGGGCTGTAGAATGAATCCAAGGCCAGCCTGAGCAGTAACTCAGCAAGACTATGAACTCAAAAGAACCAAGAGAGTGAGCAAAGACCATGGCAAAGGAGGTTTGTGAATATTGATTAGTGGGGGACTGCTTGCCTCACATGTAGAATACTCTTGGTTTCATTACCAGTCACACACACACACACACACACACACACACACACACACACACCTAATGTGGTGGCTCACTCTTGTAATCCCGGCATTCAGGCTGAGTCAGAAAGATTGCTTGGAGTTGAGCCCAGTTTGAGCTACCCAGTAAGTTTCAGGCTAAAGCCAAGTATGGTGGGGGTACATTTAGAATTTGGGAGGAGGAGACATAAGGATCAGGATCTCAAGGCCAGCCTCAGCAACATTAAACAGTTTAAAACAAAAACAACAAAAAACAAGAACAGAGAGTATGTCCCAAATACTGTATGGGGTATACTGTATATATTTAAATCATGTGCTTTTTGAAATTCAAGTTTTGCAAAGACGAATGAAAGAATAAACAAGGAACTTGGGAGGCAGAGGCAGGAGGACCCCTGTCACTTTGTGATCAGCCTGCTCCACACAGCGAGTTCCAGACCAGCCATGGCTACATGTGAGACTCTGTCTCAAAACAATAAAAATCCCACAGAGTCACTGCCTCCGTCCTCCCAGCTCTTCTCAAGCCTCTGCCATAGCTGCCTTTCTAGTTTCCCGTCTGACCTCTCTTATTACATGGGATCTAACTAGTCACTGTCCCCTGCCTGTTCTGTAGGAACAGCCCCTGCCTGCAGCCCACTGCCCTCTCTGGCCCTGTGTAGCAGCCTTCCAGCAGGTCTCCGCACCCCTTCCATACCATGGGTGATATTCCTAACACTCTTTGGCTCTGTAGACTCCAGTGGAATCCCACCGCCATAGAAGGAAATCCAAACCGCAGAACAGGCAATATCCTGGCTCTTCTGGCCTTCCTAGACTGTCTCCCATCATGTGTCTCTCCCAACCTCAGTACCTGAATACAGAGGGCTCTAAAGCCTTCCTCTTTCTAGTGCAATTCCACCAGGCACCTCTGGGGGCCCAACAAGTATGTGGAGCTTGAGCTCCAGAAAGTAGAACCAATGGGAATCCCAAGGATGAGAGTCCGGGCAGGAGAGGCAGACAGACGCCAGAACACAACCAGCACAGCGTGTCAGTGACAGGTGACTAGAGAGAGGCAGACAGGACACAGGGACAGGTCTGGGATATCTAGGTGGGTCTCAAGCACTCACCCGACAGTGGCAGGTGGTGCAGGCGTCTGGGGAGAAGGTCTCCCCATGACCATAAGACTGGCCATTGTGGCTGCAGCCTGAGGTGGAGACAGTAATGTCATTTAGGACCCTAGTGCCTTCTCCAGGCCCCCGAAGAGGTGCAGTGGGTGGACAGGGTGATACTGACCGCGGCAGTGGGGCAGGCTGGGCTGGGGACCACAGTGTGCGGTCCCGTCACGACACACACAGGTCGTGCAGGCATCGGGCTCCCAGCGAGCCCCTTCAGGACAGGTGCGCTGCAGCCCGCAGCACTGGGGGGCAGTGGAGCAGCAGTCACGAGACTCCAGTTGCAGCACCCTGGCTTGCAGGTCCTTGTTCTGGGGAAACAGAGTGGAGGGGCAGGCTCAGCTCAGCTCCCATCATAGACAATTCCTTAAGGATTGTAAAATGGAGAAACAACCCCAAAACGCAAAGTGCATCCTACCCCCATCCCTGCCAGCCTGCCTCCACAGTACCTGCTTCCTGAGGTCAGTCACCTCGGCTTCCAGCCGCTCCAGCCTCTCCTCCAGGGGGCACCATTGCTGTTGGTGGGCCCCAGCAGGGACAGAAGAGCGGGAGGGTGCCTGCTGCTGATAGTCCAGAATGTCCGCGAGGCTCGGGCGCTCTCTGGAGACCTCCCCACCTAAAGGGCGCAAGAAGCCAGCTTGGCCTGTGGGCAGTGGTTGGGAAGGTCTCCTGGGTTCTGTCCTCTAGAGCATGCATGCACCCCCACTGCGTCCCACATCCGTGGGAGGAGACACGGTGTGTGAAGGTGCTGGAGTGGAAGCAAGCAAGCAGGGAAGACCACGACAACAAAAACGCACGGAGACAGAAACCCTGAGAGCACCAGAGTAGCCTAGTTCAGTCTCCAGAAGGGACAGAGAGCAGCATCCAGACCAAGGCCTCCCTGACGCCTGCTCTGACTCTGCTGGGATCCTTAGGCATGGACCATCCATCCACTGTGGGCCAGAGATAGCTTGGAGACCTGACATGTTATGTTTGATCAAGGGTCCAGCACAGGCTGAATTGCAAGGGAGGGTGTTGGACATGTGCAAGAAGGGCTCTTTAAATATTTGGAGGTCTGGTGTGTGTGTGTATGTGCACACATGTGCGCACGTGTGTGCAGATGTGTGTGTGCACAGGTGAGTGTGTGCATGCATGCATGTGTGTGCACACGCACTTGCTCACGCATGCCCCCACTCATCTATACCTGTCAGTAAAGGAACTGCTTTGGGGAAAGGTACTCCTCACTCCACTGTTTGTGTGTACCAGAAGCACAGGAGGCCCCATATTGGATGAGGTGGGCTCTGGAAAGCAGAACCTAGCTCTGCCGTTCTGGCAAGGCCCCCAGTAGACGCGGCACAGTGAAGACAGCCTGTTCCTGGTTCCAGATAACGTATGTCCAGGAAGGAGGAATGTGCCTCTGAGCCTAGGCCTGGAGTGGGGCACAGCCACGTTCCCCTCAGTTCATCCCCCCCCCCCCCAAGCCAGGAAGGTAAATGCAAAGGCCGCTTCCCACAGACATCCAGAGAGTGGAAGGGGAGTGGAGGCTCCCCAGAAGAGGTAACAAAGGACACTGAAGGCGGCTGGCCTTTCTTTCCCACAGCGGCAACTCAATCAGGACCAGCTGGAGTAATGAAAGCCTTTTCCCCAGGGACACTAGACCTGTAAGGCAGAGGGGTATCACCTCCTTCTTTATTGCCCACCCCCCCCGGGGAGGGGGCATTCCAGTCCAATATCTACCCACGGCTCAGTTAATGCCACCCCAACGCACTCAGCTACCTAAGTCTGGGACTTAGCACCACCCTTCTGTACCCTTCTTAGTCCCCACCAGTTCCCCGGTTTCCCAGCTGTTCCATAACCACATGAAGGGTGTTTGTGGATGGGGGTCTCGGTATCTGAATCCCTCCACCCAAACATGACCTCCTTCAGCTCCGCTACCCCCGCAGACCCAGCACTCCAGCCTGCTCCTCTGGTTCAACTTAAGCAGGCACAGCAGAGGGGGGTCAAGGAAGCAGAGACCTGGGCGGGGGTTGTCCTCTGGTCCACAGGAATCCCCAGCTGAAAACAGGGCCAGTCACTTTTCTGGAAGATCTGCAGAAAATCCTCCTGGAAGTGGCACGAGCCTGGCTGCACCCCAGAAACTGAATTCGGGTTCCCCCTCAGCCTCCTCCTACCCTGTTCCTGCAGAGACCATCCATTCGTGCAAGCCCCAAAGGCTACAGTCTGACAGGACAAAGTCAGTTCCCATAGAGAGCATTCCCCCTCCCCCCTCCCCTTCTCTCAATAGAAATAATTAACTTCAGACACCCAGATACCAGGACAGTCTCTGCTTCATTGTTGCTCAGGACTCCTTGGCAGGGACGGCAGGAGGACCTGGCCCAGTCCAGGAACCCCTGCCTGGCCGCCCCTCCCCCACTCTGCTCGCCCACCGACGGGGAGTACGGAGAGAGCACTGAGGCCGGCCAGGGACAAGTTGCCGAGGCGGGGCTAGAGAAATGGTCTAGCCCTGTCTGACGGATTGCCGGGCCGAGCCAGAAGTGGGGGCACACCCTGGACGCCCCGACTCACCGCATGCGGCCAGCACCAGACTCCCGAGCTGCAGGAGCAGAGGTAGCAGCACCGCCCCGGCCCCCGCCATGCTCTCTCCTCCCGCCTCGCTGTGGGTCGGTGCTCGGCGGGCGCTGCGGGAGGCGGGGTGCGGAGACTCAAGCCACCGCCCACCCAGTCTTTGTTCAGGGAGGGCCCGGCAGCTCTCCGCCCCTTGGTGCCTGCTCCCCTACACCACCAAGGGCTGGCTTTTTACCCCCGGGGGCCCCTGCGGGTCCTGACCCATAACAGTCTTCCAAACTCCGAAGGAAACTGGGCGCAGAGTTGAGGGGTCAGGGCCAGCCATCTCCCTGCCCTTTGGGACTACTCATCCTTCAAGGGTTCTGAGTAACTTTTCTTCCTCTACCTCATGGGGCTTATAAGAACAGCAGGCTCAGCTGGGTTCAAAAGCATCAGCAAGGGGCTGGAGAGAAGGCACTGTGGTTAAGGGACCTTGCTACTCTTGTGTAGGATCCGGGTTTGGTTCCCAATACCCACATGAATGCCCACAGTCTGTAATTCTAATTCCAGAGAATCCAATTAGTAACTTCCCCAACACCAGGCAATACGCCCAGACAGGCAAAACACCTCATACATATAAAATAAATAAATAAATAAATATTACTCTATCCTAATCCCTATGTAGTCAATTCTGCATGCTTGTAAATAACCCTTAAATTTCCCCAGTGCCTCTGCTTTTTTAAAGCAGTGAAATCCACTGTCCACTTAAAACTGTACAGTGAAGAACAAGCCAAGTCTCTTAGATGAAGAATCTCCGGGGCTGGGATATAGGAAGTCTGGGTGTAAAGCGGTTCAGGGGCACACCCCCCAATCCTGGGTGTAAAACAGTGGGGGACACACACCCACAATCCTGGGTGTAAAGCGGTGGGAGGCACACACCCACAATCCTGGGTGTAAAACAGTGGGGGACACACACCCACAATCCTGGGTGTAAAGCGGTGGGGGGCACACACCCACAATCTTGGGTGTAAAACAGTGGGGGACACACACCCACAATCCTGGGTGTAAAGCGGTGGGGGGCACACACCCACAATCCTGGGTGTAAAACAGTGGGGGACACACACCCACAATCCTGGGTGTAAAGCGGTGTGGGGGGGCACACCCATAATCCTGGGTGTAAAGCGGTGGGGGGCACACACCCACAATCCTGGGTGTAAAACAGTGGGGGACACACACCCACAATCCTGGGTGTAAAGCGGTGTGGGGGGGCACACCCACAATCCTGGGTGTAAAGCGGTGTGGGGGGACACACACCCACAATCCTGGGTGTAAAGCGGTGTGGGGGGGCACACACCCACAATCCTGGGTGTAAAGCGGTGTGGGGGGGCACACACCCACAATCCTGGGTGTAAAGCGGTGTGGGGGGGCACACACCCACAATCCTGGGTGTAAAACAGTGGGGGACACACACCCACAATCCTGGGTGTAAAGCGGTGTGGGGGGGCACACGCCCACAATCCTGGGTGTAAAGCGGTGTGGGGGGGCACACGCCCACAATCCTGGGTGTAAAGCGGTGTGGGGGGGCACACGCCCACAATCCTGGGTGTAAAGCGGTGTGGGGGGGCACACGCCCACAATCCTGGGTGTAAAGCGGTGTGGGGGGGCACACGCCCACAATCCTGGGTGTAAAGCGGTGTGGGGGGGCACACACCCACAATCCTGGGTGTAAAGCGGTATGGGGGGGCACATGCCCACAATCCTGGGTGTAAAGCGGTGTGGGGGGCACACGCCCACAATCCCAGCTTTCCCAGTTGAAGCAAGATGATCAGAGGTTTCAACACTACACAGCAAGTTTGAGGCCTGCCTGGGATACATTGAACTCCTGTCTGATGAACAACACACACACACACACACACACACACACACTTGAAATGGGGAGAGGAATCGAGGGGAGTGGTTGGCAGATGGTTGACGGTCACTTTCAGTCAGGAGTACCCACTCTTCTCAAATCCATTTCTTTCCTGGACCCCACTCACCACTTCTAATGCAGACCTTCCTTCTCTGGCTGGATGAGCCTCCTTTTCAGACACTGCACTCAGGCAGGCCTTCAGCCCCTTAGGGAGCACGATTGGGCCCTTAGCAGGAAGGAGACCAAGTGTGGGAAAGAGGAAAACTGTCCACCGGGCCTAGGACTGGGAAACGGCTCAGTGCAGCTGGGAAGGCAGGATGGGGCCCCATGTTCACAGGCAGAGGGACGGTGAGGGTGGAGCTGTGAATCCAGCCAAAGTCCCTGTCCTGGCCTTGAAGATCTGGAATGTGAAGCCACCCTCCCCCAACTGAGGCAGGGCAGGAACTGGAGGTCTCCCTCCGGACTCAAGGCTTGAGTAAAAAGAGGGCAGGGTCTCTTCCCCAGATGTGTGGGCCCCTCTTGGGGCTGAGCAGGGGGAGGAAGATACTGTGACTCAAACTCTGTGACCTGGAGCTGGGGTCACACAGCAAAGGGAAAGTCAGAGCCAGTGAAGCCAAGAGAACCAGGAACTAGCAGCTCTCATCCAACCCCAAAAGTAATGAGAGCGAGTGAGAGACAGAGAGAGAGAGAGAGAGAGAGAGAGAGAGAGAAACAGAGACTGACACACAGAGAGAAACAGAGACAGACAGAGAGAGAGAGAGAGAGAGAGAGAGAGAGAGAAACAGAGACTGACACACAGAGAGAAACAGAGACTGAGAGAGAGAGAGAGAGAGAGAGAGAGAAACAGAGGAGACTGACAGAGAGAGAGACAGACAGACAGAAACAGAGACAGAGAGAGAAATAGAAACAGAGACTGACAGAGAGAGAGAAAAAAACAGAAACAGAGACTGACAGAGAGAGAGAGAGGAAGAGAGAGAGAGAAAGAGGAAGAGAGAGAGGAGAGAGAAAGAGGGGGGGAGAGAGAGACAGAAAGAGACTGACAGAGAGAGAGACAGAAACAGAGACTGACAGAGAGAGGAAGAGAGAGAGGAGAGAGAAGAAGAGAGAGAGATAAGAGAGAGAGAGAGATGGGGGGTGTTCAGGCATGTGCACGCCGCACCAGTGTGGACCAGGAGGGCAATCGCAGCAGGTTTCTCCCTCCACTGTGGACCCAATTCAGACAATAGGGCTTGCGCTGTAAGCACTCAACTGCTAAGCCATTTTACCAGCCCACGGTAGCCAGTTTTCCTTCTCTTTGGCCCTAACTTCTAATCACCCTCCTCAGAAACTATTTGTGCAGATGAAAATCTTAATTCCCAATCTGGCTGTGGTGGCACATGCCTTTAATCCCAGCACTCTCAGGGGGATCTCTGTTAGTATAAGGCCAACCTGGTCTACATAGTGAGTTTCAAAACAGCCAGGGCTACACAGAGAAACCTTGTCTCAAAAACAAAACAAAACAAAATCCCTGGTACAAATACCCATCTTTTCTCATGATCTCTAAGCTGTACCCCAACAATGCAGGGAGGAATGCCTCTGCCCCCATTTCACCCATGAAGCAGCTGAGAGAGGGGGGTTCAAAGTCTTATTGAGCATCAGCCATGGAGCCTGCACTCAAGGCCTGGTCCCTAGCATGTCAATACCACCCCCCCCACACACACACACACACTTCCTCACAGAACTGTGCCCAGTCTTGCCCCTCACCTTCTGAGAGATCTTGGTAGATGCTGAAACTTCTCTGGAATGTCAGTGTGACATTTGGATAATGCTCAGACAAAAAAAAACAGTTAAAAAAAAAAAAAGCTGGGCGGTGGTGGTGCATGCCTTTAATCCCAGCACTTGGAAGGTAGAGGCAGGCGAATCCCAGTGAGTTCGAGGCCAGCCTGGTCTACAAGAGCTAGTTCCAGGACAGGTAGGACTGTTACACAGGGAAACCCTGTCTCCAAAAAAAAAAAAAAAAAAAAAACCCAAAAAAACAAAAAAACAAACAGTTTAAAATTAGTCTTGAGTTTTGGTATGACTCAGTTTCCCCAAATGGCTATCTCTATTAGTTATACATGGCTTATTCTGTTAAGCCAGCATTTATAAGTGTTGGCTTGAGTTCATTCAGGTATTTTAATAACCTTAAATCATCAGATATATATCATCTTTCATCCCATCCCCTCATATAACTTTATCTTTCTGTAACTTGGCTTTAAGGTTTTTGGTTTTCTTTTTATCTTTTCTTTTCCATTTTAAAAACTTCAGTCATTTTGTATTTTACTATATAAAATGTTTTCTACCCTAAACTTTTTCCCTCCTTTTCTAAAAAGTATAGCCTCATATTATCTCCTTCTCAGCCTCTCTTTCTCTACACACACACATACATACATACACACACACACACACCTATGCACTGTTTATTTGTTATAATTAATTTTGAAATTTATTTACTTTTATTTTGTGTGTGGGGTGTTTTAACGCATGCAATGTCTGTACACTGTGTGCGCCCTGTGCTCTCAAAGGCCAGAAGGGGGCGCTGAAACCCTTGGAACTGGAGTTACAGACGCTTGTGAGCTGCCTTATGGGTGTTGGGAATGGAAGAGCAGCCAGTTCTAACGGATGAGCCATCTCTCCAGCCTCTACGGTTTCTTTCTTATTTCATTTCTCAAAACAAGAGCTGAATCCAATTGTCCACATGGCGGCCATTGTGGCATATTAAGAGTACCTGCCCATTCACATTATTAAGCTACCATGCTTTTTTTTATTTCTGATGCAAGTCGTGGGCAAGTCTCCTTATTGCTTGGATTTTTAGAGCACCCCCTTTTTCTTGTCTCTCCCGTGATCTCACAGCATCTGATATACAGAGGACGTTTTGCATTCTGGCAAGAACCTGTGACAATATCAGTGACCTTGATCAATGAACAGTCTTTGAAAGCAAGAAAAAGCAGAAAAGACAGTGCACAAAGACCCCCAAATCTCTACACATTACCCAGGAACTGCAGAACTGCAGGCGCACGAGCACAGATTCCCTTGTCATCCCAGCTGTTGATGTGTAGGTGCCCGGAGGTCATGGGTGTCATTTTTCCCTTCACCTCCATCGTCCTATAAGTCCCCTTTCATTTTTCATAAGAATCAGTCCTTCAAAACAAATATAGCATTGAATGGAGCCTACTTATGCCCATTATGTGCTGTATGGTTCGAGAAATGTTCTAGAATGGCCATCTTTTCATTTCGAATGAATGAATTTATTAAGTATACAGATTGATAGATGAATCGATAGAAAACGCCCACTGGAAATCGGCTGGGGAAGTCCTGTTGAGGCAGTCAGCTGGAGTTCCCAATAGAAGGGGCCCTGGGCAGAGCAGAGTGTCCCCTCGGGAACAGAGTGTCCCTTCAGGCAAGGCTTCCAACTGAAACAACAAAGGACAGCAGAAAGGCACCGGCAACTCAGATACATCCCGAGGAAACCGCTGGAGAATTTGAGGCCGTCAGCTGGAGCTCATCATTGGCTTTTCTCTTACGGATGAGCTTCGCATGGCTGAACTATCCTCTCCCTTTCGCAGTCCAGGCTTCAGGGCCACCGGCTTGGACTCTAGGAGCACTGCCAAGCTTCAGGATGTCTGCTGAAGCAGGAAAATCAATCTGCGCTCCTGCCGGTCACTGCTCACAGGACAGTACAATTAGGACTCTTCTTCTTTGTCCCCTAGAAGTGTGGTCGGGTTTTTGCTTTTTTTTACTTTTGTAAGAGAAGAGTGAGGTTATACCGAACTCACCTTCCAGCCAGCCCTGGTGGGTGGGCACACCGTAGAGCTGGCAGTGACCGCCAAGCCCTGGGCTCTGAAGCCAGAGGCAAGCTTCACCACACCAGGTCAGTCAGCGGAATGCCTATTCCAAGCCAGGGCTTCTGTCTGTCTGTCTGTCTGTCTGTCTGTCATCTGCTCTTTTTAAATAGTTGTTCATTGGTTGGTGGGGACAGTTGTGTACCACAGCACACACACAGAGGTCAGAGAACAACTCCTGGAAATCGGTTCCTTCCTCCCGTCATGTGGGTCTTGGGTTGTCAGGCTTGGTGGCGAGTTCCCATCTCGCTATCTTCCCAGTCTCTTCTGACTTGCTTTTCCCAGGGACTGGGAAATCCTGGCACTGGAGATCCATTGGAGTTTAGATCCGTTAATGACTAAGACATGGCTGCCTGCAGAGGTCCTTTTCCCTCCCTCCACTCTCTTCTTCTCATCGCTCAGGCCCTCCGCCTTCTGCATTGCCTCCTGGGGCGGGGGCAGGAGAACTTTTGGTGCCAGGAGATCTGACCTGTGTCTGAGCTGTGCAATAGTGCGGCCATGTGACACTCTGGAGTGCCCTTAACAGGCTACCGCACCAAGGGTCTCTATCTCACACTGTGATTAAGTTATGGCAAAATAAATAGCCATTTCATCTAGTGGCCCACATTTTAACCACAAGGCAACTTGTGTGTGTTCATAAAATTATCAGGGTAGTTTATGACTGTGGCTTTGCCGCTGTGACTCCCCAACTCTCCGACACCACTTATGTCTCTGTTGGGGATTTTGGCCGACCCTCCGGCAGTGGGCTGGGTGAATTCCTTAAAGATCTTTGCCCCTCTCTTCCTCCCTGGATGGGGTCTTTCCTCTTATTTACCCTAAGTCCAAAGATGAAGTTGGGGACCCTAAAACTCAGTGGTTTCCCTGGTCCCTAACCCGGGATGACTGGCTGGAGCCTCAGAAGTCAGACCTGAAGGAAGACATGCTCGCTGGCGTTTAACAGACTTCTCCGAAAAATATAAGTAGTTAGTTGTCTTAGCATTGGCCATGTTATTAACTGACTCTCAAGTGGTTGCTAAGCCGCATTCCCCCTTCTCCTTCTTTGATGAGAGACACGTGAGGTGACTCTAGAGAGGCTTTGAGGGATTTATGACCTGATATAGTAAAGGCAGAAGCCACGGGAGTTGTTTAAGGGATTTTGGATATGTCATTTCCTTGTAAATGGGAGTTTTTGGTGAGGTTCTTAGAGAACTGTAGGCTCATGACTGGGAAGGGAGACAGCCTCAAGTAGTTGCTAACTGTGTTGGAATTCTTTCCTGCTTCTGGCAGAGACTTCACCTGGATTGCAGGTTGGGGGTCTTCTTGCCCCTTCTCATTTCTTCAGGGTTTTCCTAGGCTTCCTATCCTGTCTCATAAACAGTTAGCAGCTCCCGTTTCTTTAATGTTCCATATTTTATACAGAGACAGTTGTGTCACCCACAGGCAAGGACAGTTTTCTTTTCCTTCCTGGTTTGTGTGTGTTTCAAGCCCTTTCCTCGTCTTGCCACATGAACTAAGACTTCTAGGACAGAGCTGACTGGAAGTGGAGAAAGTCGACTTCATTGTCATCTTAGCGAGAGCTTTTAACTTTCTTAATGAGCTCACTATGGAGACCAGGCTAGACCCTAACTTGCCTCCAGCCTTCTGCCTCTGCACCATGAGTGCTGGGGGTATAGCCTGCACCACCATGCTGGGGTTATAGCCTGCTCCACCATGCTGGGGGTATAGTCTGCACCACCATGCTGGGGTTATAGCCTGCACCACCATGCTGGGGTTATAGCCTGCTCCACCATGCTGGGGTTATAGCCTGCACCACTGATGGAGGAAGGTCATTGGTTAAATAAAAAGAAACTGCTTGGCTCTCATTGGTTAGAGATAGGTGGGAGGAGTAAACAGAACAGAACGCTGGGAGGAAGAGGAAGTGAGCTCAGACTCCACAGCTCTCCTCTCGGGAGCAGACGCCTCAGAGAGAGAGACGCCATGCTCCTGGCTCCTGGGCGTGTGTCTGCCCATGGACAGTGCACTGTACTACATCCCTGCCCCCTCTAGGAAGCTGTCCATAGAGCATACCTAAGGAAGGATGGCCTTGGACCAGATGTCCCCAGGAAGTGGGACTGAGGCACCGAGATGCTCAAGTTAGTACTACAGGAACTGTGTAGCTTTGATGAGATTTCACAGGCTTTACAGCTCTAGGATCGTGCAAGTAAAGACAGTGTCAGTGCCTTAGAAATACCTGTGTCGGTATCAGCAACACTGCTGTCAGGTTCCCCTGGTGACCACCCCACTACCTGCTCTCCTGTGTCTCAACATGTGCCAGAATGGGCTCCTGAACTGTCCAACAAGAGCCTTAGCGCCAACAAGGTTATCTAAGCACCTTCTTTCCTGAGCATTTAAAACCCAGGACCTGAGCTGGGGCGTGCTGGAGGACAGGTGGGGACTGAAGGGCAGACCATGGCGTCCCAACATGGGGAGCACTGGAATGAAGGGGCTCTTGAAGGATCTTAAGGGGCTCTGACCTCTTTATTCATCACGGTCTGTCCTCTGTCCCTCAGCCAGGCACCTACCCCTCATTTCAGTGATTCTCGGCTTCCTGGCATGCTAAATCCAGTAACAAGAGTTGCTACCTGCCAAAGTCTGCTTCAAGGCAGAAGAGGATCCACGGGAGAGACCCCTGAGGAGGAGATCAGACTTGGGCCGTTGGCCTCCTGTTCTGTCCCTCACCCTCCCTCCCAGTCAGAGGGCTGTCCCTCAGACCTCAAAGCTTTGCCGCCTTCTGTAGTGAGTCTAGAAGTGTGGCTCGCAAGCTGAGCAGGACAGTGGCTGTGTGAAAAGGCAGAGAATACTCCTGTACACCTCTGCGGGTGCCTATCGCTGCACCAGGCCCATCTCTGGCCTGCCAGGGGGCAGGAGGGAAGTCTTCCCCACCAACTGCCACCAGCCCTGCCTCTGTGGCAGCCTTAAAATATGTGTGGTCATTCTCCGCTCCTCCCACCAGGAGGCGTGCGTGGAGGAATTCTACAGCTGCCTTGCAGATGTGCACTGTGTGCTAACCACAGACTCTATCTAGTTCTGGGCACAGCTGTCCTTCCCATCTCCTGAGAAACAGACACCTAGCCAAGTCCCAGAAACTCAGTCGGTGTCCCCGAGCAGCCCAGATGGAGAAGGCAGTTCTCAGGGACCCATATCTTGGGGAGGTGTCCCGGAAGGGCATGCAGGTTCCCCAGAGCCTGGCAGGGGTACTGTGATGGCTTACCTTCATTGTTAACTTGCTTAGTTCCTGGGCTTAGAATCACCAGGAAACAGACCTCCGGGTGTGCTTATGGAGGTGTTTGCAGGAAGTCTTAACTAGAGAAGGAAGATCTGTCCCCAGTATGGGTGGCACCAGCCTATGTGCAGGGATAAATAAAAAGGGGGAGATGAGGGTGCTACGTCCTGCCTGTGGATGCCGTGAGATTTCAGCCACTATGCCCTCCCCATCATGGTGCATGAACCCCCAAACCATCACATATTTGGTCATAGCAGCTAAAAAGCAACTAACGCAGGCATCTGATCCCACCCAGCCTGACCCCAATCTCACGTCCACAATGTGTGTAAGCCCCAGAGTGAGGTCTCAGAAAATTGTCCCTAATACCCTGGAAGGATGGGAGCCCTGGGAAGGTCACTCAGACCATCCTCAGACATCTGCCGCATTTCCATCCACGAATTCATCATCCATTCTGGACTCCCAGCCTGCACATCTTTGGCTATCCCAGAGGTGAAGGTTAGGGCAGCCATGGGTCCTCAAGTCTTCTCCCCATGTGGCTTCGGTCTTTCTATCTGCCATCCCGTCCCGTGCCATCCTCCTGTCTTTTCCTGTCTTACTCCTACCCAGACAGAATCCGACCTACAATGCCAGATTCCCTGTAGGCTCAGGTTCTGGCTCCTAAGAGACATTTGCTGTAGTCAAGAACGCAAGGGAGTAGACCAAATAGAATTTCTTTTCTCTGACCCCATCCGTTGTACCCAACTTCTGAGAGCAGCTTTTCTGAGGGAGGCCTGGCTCTTCATGGATGGGACTTCCAAAATACCTTTTGTTTCGCTGGCCATGCCTTGATGGATGTTCCCTTCACAAACCCACCTTCGTTCAATATTACCAATGTCCTTCTGGGACCTCAACTCCCGTGCCTGTCAGCTAAAGCTACTGCATGAGGGTGGACTTGGGTCTCTGGAGCATCCAGGAGTCCTGGGAATCCTTGGGTGTAGACAAAGCTGACCTTGAACTACTGATCATTTTTTCTTTCTCTCACAAACGCTGCGATTACAAGAGTGTGCCATATGGCCTGACAAGTTTCTTAATTTTTTTTTTTTGGTTTTTTGAGACAGGGTTTCTCTGTGGTTTTGGAGCCTGTCCTGGAACTAGCTCTTGTAGACCAGGCTGGTCTCAAACTCACAGAGATCCGCCTGCCTCTGCCTCCTAAGTGCTGGGATTAAAGGCGTGCGCCACCACCGCCCGGCTCTTAATTTTTGTTTTAAGCATTGTAGTTTAGTTGCAATATTTGCCCAGCATGCATGATGACCTGGGTTTGATCCCCAGAATAGGTATGGTGGCACATATCTGTGACGTCAGCACGCACAAGGCAGGTGTTTGAGGCCAGCCTGGTCTTCATAAAACCCTGTCTCAATACGCAGTTTTAGTTTACTTATAGTCGAGTTCACCCTTTGTCGATTACAGTTCTGAGGAATTTTTCTTCAAGACAGGGTATCTCTGTGTCCTGGAACTCACTCTGTAGACCAGGCTGACCTTGAACTCACAGAGATCTGCCTGCCTCTGCCTCCTGAGTGCTGAAATTAAAGGTATGTGCCACCACCTGAGTTTTTTGTTTGTTTTTTGTCTTGTTTTATTTTTTGCAATAGCATAGCTATGTTAAGACATGGGAACCTGCTAGGCAGTGTTGGCACATGTCTTTAATCCCAGCACTTGGGAGGCAGAGACAGGGGATCTTAGTGAGTTCGAAGCCAGCATGGACTACAAAGTGAGTTCCAGGACAGCCAGAACTGTTACACAGAGAAACCCTGTCTCAAACAAACAAGACACAGGAACCACGCCAGTCACTTTGAACTATCCCCTTGAAATCAACCAATCCCATATTCTTTTTGTTTCTGTGGTTTCTCAAGGATCTCTTTCTAGCTAAGGCTACTCACTCTCCTGCTTTCCACAGCATCCCAAGGGCACAAAGCCACCTCTGATGCACAGACAATATTGGATCCCAAATGTGGGGAAGGAGGCTGCCTCCCCTCTGCCCTCTCTCTTGCTATATCTGGCACAGGGAAGGGAAAGGAGAGCAAAAGTTGGGGGGCATGTCTCAGGGGCAGCCTGTCATGGGGGTCAGGAAGCTCCAGGCTGTCAGAGTGTGGGGATCTGCATGTCCCCGTGGTTTCACCTCCTCTAGAGATATAACCAGTGTGGTACTTTGAATGAAAATGGTCCCATAGGCCCATATGGAGTAGCACTATTAGGAGGTGTGGCCTTGATGGAGTAGGTGTGGCCTTGTTGGAGGAAGTGTGTCACTGGGGGTGGGCTTTGGGGTTTCAGATGCCTAAACCAGGCCCAGTGTCATTCTCTCTTCTTGTTGCCTACTGAACCAGATGTAGCACTCTTGGCTCCTTCTCCAGCACTATGTCTGCCTGCATGTCGCCATGCTTCCTGTCCTGATGACAATGGACTAAACCTCTGAACTGTAAGTCATCCCCAATTAAATGTTTTCCTTTATGAGTTGCCATGGTCACAGCGTCCCTTCACAGCAATAAAACCCATACTAAGGTAGCCAGGATGGGCGGTCCCTAAAGCAGCTGAGAAGCAACAGAATGTAGGATGTGCCCTATGGCACAGCCGCTCTTGTGTTTATTCCTGTCGCTTGCACTGCATGCAAGGCCCTGGGCCTGCCTCATCTTTATCCCGAGCAGTGCATTTTGTTGCTGACAGTGTAACGAGTCCACTTTACAAATGAGAACACTGAGATGCAGAGAGACTGCACAGGAAGCTAAGGCCAAGCAGCTAGCATCACCGGTCTGCAGGAGAAGGCACTTACGGGGCAGCTGGCATCAGGTCCCAGTGTCTCGTTGTCCTGTTGCTATAGGCCTACGGGTAGGCCACCTCCTCTTGCTGAGTCTCAGCGTCTTCAGGTGAAGAAGGGCAAGCAGACCCTGCTTTGTGCATGTTAATGAACTATGGTCTTGGGTTTAGTGCAGCCGGATGTGTGAAATAATCTCATAGGCTGAGTTGTGCCCCCTTTCCCTGCATTTGTATATCAAAGTTCTACCGTCTAGAGCCTCAGAATGTGACTGTCTTTGAAGCAGGGTCACTGCACATGTAGTTAGTTAAGTTGAAGTCAGTAGAGGCTCCTTACTTCACAACAACTGGCGCCTTTATGGAAGGGGACAATTTGGGGGCTGAGGAATAGCTCAGTGGTACATCATGTACCTATCAATTACCTTGTGCCTATCAGGCACAAGACCCCGAGTGTGATCCCAAGTACTGCAAAAGGGGGCACACTTAGGCGCAGAGGCATGTCTGTCGACAGAGACGATGCCTTGACTTTGAAGATGAAGGCAAAGGTCTGGGTGGCATTCCTACAAACAGTGGGTCATCCGAGACAGTAGTGAGATACACAGGATGGATGAGATGGGGGATTTAGCTCAGCAGTGTATAGCAAGTCCAAGTCCTGGGTTTTTGTTCCCAAATCTATTTTTAAAAACGCACATAAAGGGGCTGGAGAGATGGCTCAGTGGTTAAGAGCATTGCCTGCTCTTCCAAAGGTCCTGAGTTCAATTCTCGGCAACCACATGGTGGCTCACAACCATCTGTAATGAGGTCTGGTGCCCTCTTCTGACCTGCAGATATACACACAGACAGAATATTGTATACATAATAAATAAATAAATATAAAAAAAACGCACATAAAGTGACGTCAGTAGGTAAAAATACTCGCTGCGTAAGCATGAGGACCTGAAATAGAAATCCCAGCACACACCTGGGGAGTAAGCCCGAGGACCTGAGTGGGGTGCCTGGAAGTCAAGCTGGAAGGAGAGAACCAGATCCTGAAAGAGGTCCTCCGACTACAAGAGCACCGCATCATGCACTTCCCCATGTCCACAGCACACACTCACACACTTATACACACTCACACACTTACACACACAAGTTCACACATACACATTCATATGCATACTCACACATTCACACATACACATTCATATGTGTACTCACTCACACACACACATTCACACATACACATGTTCACACACACGTTTAACACACATAACCATAGTATGTGTGTTTATTTACTTTACAGTAAATAAACTTCCAAAATTATTTTAGCTGGGTGCACGCCTTTTAGTCCCAGCACTGGGGAGGCAGAGGCAGGTGAATCTGTGAGTTTGAGGCCAGCCTAGTCTACAGAGCAAGTTCCAGGACAGCCAGGGCTACACACACAAAAAAAAAACCCTGTCTCAAAATACATACATACATACATACATAGTTTTTGTTTTTATTTTTGTTTTGTTTTTCTAGACAGAGTTTCTTTGTGTAGCCTTGGCTGTCCTAGAACTTACTCTGTAAACCAGGCTGGTCTCAAGCTCACAGAGATCCTCTTGCCTCTGCCTCCCTAGTATTTAAGGTGTGCACCACCACCACTGGACAGTAAAATTTAACCCCCACCCCATACAGAGAGAAGTAAATTGAAGAGGGTTCCAAAATTCGTGAAGTTAATTAGCAAGGAAGGAGCGCAGCTCACTTCTTTGGCAAATGGAGGCACAAATAGCATCCACTGTCTAGTGAGTGCCTGCAATTAAACAATTAAGATGTCAGAGGGCTTAACCTGTGGAGGGCATGTGTTAAGATCTCATTAGTGTAATCTTATATCTGTCTGACTCCAAAGGGTTAAAGTGTCACTTACGGTTTAGTTGATTTCAAAACCCAGCATCTGATGTCAGCAGTAGTCCTCGCTCCCCTGGTGAGGATATGGTTGGGAGTGGAGGGGAGGTGGTAGGATCATGCCTGCTTCTGTGTGGTTTAGGATAGGCTGTTGTGTGCAGGGATCCCCACTTCTATCCTGTTTCTTGGCTCACCCTGAACCTCAGAACTGCATCAGGCACCCGGGATGGAGCAAACTTGCCAAGACCCAAGGGGATTCGGGATGTTAGCCCTTGCCCTGTGCCTAGTCCCAGGCCCTCTTATAATCTGCCATCTCACAGCAAAACTCTGTAGACTTGGGGAGCTGGTACAGAGGAAGAGGCCTGAGCAGGGGCCTCTTCTTCCCTCCTGTCCTGCATCTCCATCTCCCAGAAATGGTTCCTGATCAAGCTATCCAGGCATGCCGGCACCTCTGTGTCTTTGAAAGAGCTGTTGAGGAAAAGGAGGTGGGACAAACAAGGAAGGAGCCGACCACCTGGGCCAAGGACCTCCCTACTCTCTAGGCCCTTCAGCTCCCTCATGGTCCATTGTGCCCAGCACCATGGTTTGGCTGGGCATCAGGGTCTTGGCTTAGAAAACTCCAAAAAACCCTGAGGATGCAGGACACCAGCCTTCAAAGAGCTCAACGCTAGGTCCACTCTGGTGAGAACTGGCACCTTCTTCTTCTCTGTAAGCACCAAAGAAAGGAGAGGGCCCTGACCTGCAAGCTTCCCAGGGCTGTTAGTTCCCAGTTTCCTACTTTCATCACTCTGAGAGATCCTCAGCAGGTTCTGTGGAGCCCACTCATGCCCACTGCAGGAGTCCCAGAAGGCCGACTTCCTCCCTCCCCTTTTCCTCCTTGCCAGCTATCTGCTTCATGAGGACACAGTGTGTCCTCTAGAAGGGCAGCAACAGGGAGGCCCTGTCCCTCCAATGACAGAGTTCAGCAATGGGGAGGGAAGTTGTTTGGGGCAATGCTTATGCTGAGTTTAGCAGATCTAAGCCAGAAGTGCAGGGAGTCTGGGAGGGGTGGCCATCTAACCCAGTAGAGTCTGGTGCCTTTCTAAACAGCCAGAGGTGAGGACCCAAGGAAGGGCAGTGGGAGAGGAGTCCCAGAGGAAAATGGCATCTTCGCCACAGCCATTAAAGGGAACACTGAGAAGCCCCTGGATATGGGGGTTTAAGTAAGAGGTCAGGAAATGCTGGAGCTGGGGAGGGAGCCTTCCTGAAGGCCTAGGGTCGATCTGAGCTGGCAAGCCCAAGGCCCAAGGGAAAAAGTCAAAATGGAGTTCATTCAGGACATCAGTGAGAGAAGTGACCAGCAAGGGACAGAAAGGGAAGTGCCATTTCCTTTTTTAGTGGGACAGAGGAGCAGAGAGCCAGCCTTGAAGTGGTGTCGGCACAGCTTCCAAGGCCGCAGGTTGTGGAAGAGAGACTGGGTGTGGGTTGGCAAAGGTGAGAACCTAAGGTCTGGAGGGACCCACGTGACAGTTTTGACTGAATGGGGGACTTCCAAGTCATACCTCAGAAGGCTCGGAGGAGGCAGCTCTTAGTAAAAACGGAGAGGAACCTCTGACAGCAATGTCCACAGCACAGGTCATAAAACCATTGGAAAATTCCAGGCCAGAACAGCTGGATCACATCTGCTGCAGCTCTGAGTTCTCCACTGACCCCAAGCAAAGCCGCCTCTGGGGTGGCCCTTATCGCTGGTCCCAGTCGTCCTGCCCAGCAGGGGTTGAGTCTAATTGTCTCAGCCCATAGACTAGAAGAAGCTCCAGGACAGAATAGATTTGTTTGCCACTCTATCCCGGCACGGGCAAGGAGCTTGATTGGCAGCCTGGCATCCTCCATCCGTGACAGGGATGGAGAGGGGCCTCCAGCAGAGCAGGTGTGTCTCCTCACTTTACAGATGGAGGGGGCTCCAGTAGAGCAGGTGTGTGTCGTACAATTCCTGGAGAGTAGATCTAGGATTAGATCCCAGTTGGACCCAGTCTGATGTCTAGTTCACTCTCAGAAGTGTGGTGTGTCTGACAACCATGCCAGCCTGGAGACACTGCAAAGCCTAGGCCAGAGAAAATGGGGTTCCTGTACGGGAGGTGTTGGGCAGCAAAGGCAGCGGGCACCTCTGAGGCCCCACCTAAAGCGGGCTGCCCTCCAGGTGCTGGGAGTCCGTTTAGCTTCTCCTGGTGCGATCTGTCTGCCTTCTGTCACTCACACTGGGTTTTCTTTCGGTTCCCTCTGGTGGCCCGGCTTCCTCTAACCCCCTTGTGCCTCTCCTCATACCACAGTTTTGCCCAAAGCAGACGAATGCACCTCTTCTCACATGCTCAGAGGAAGTGAGTGACAGGGTCGTGTCCCTGGTGGGGAGTCGCCAGAGCTCTTGATAAGCCCCTGGGACTGCAAAGGCCAAGACTCTGCATCCTCCTGGGCCCCCGGCTGCACAAAGGGAACTGAGATTAGTTTCAAGCAGAAGATTGGGGCCTCACTTCCCCTTAGCTTGTGATGGTGCAAGAAATCTAGAGGACCCTTCGTCCTTGGGAGAGCTGAACAGAACACACAGGGCAGTTTTTGGCTAGGGAGCTCCTTGGCAAGAGAAGACAGGATCTGAACGGAGCAGAGTCTGCTCAGGGCCCTGTTTATCCTCTGGCCTGCTGCCGGTGCTGCGAGCCCAGAAAAACCATCTTCTGAAGACAAGCGGGTGAGACACACCGTTGTGAACGGTGCCTCTGCCACACATAGCCCCTGCTGGTTCTTGGTGAAATTCAAAAGCTCTACGGTGGGGCCTCATCTGAGAAAAAGAGAGAGTGGATGTGGACTGGGTACGGATTACCTGGAATCTCACGGTCCCCAGAATTGTTTGTGTGTTGGGAACATCTGACAATAAAAAGGCTTTTCTCGGACATTACCCCAGATACATTTCTAAGCCAACAGAATAGTTTTCTATTAAATGTAACTGACCAGGGAGCTGGGATACACACAGCCCAGTGGTAGAGCATTTGCCTAGCATGCAGAAATCCCTGAGTTCAATCCCTACCACAGCAAAATGTAAGTGACCTCCAATAAAAGCAGTTCTTATTTTGTGGAGGACATTGTTCAATTCTGTAGAAGTTTCTCTGTCCCTGGACTCTCGGCCATTCCCTTGCTTCAGTACTCCAAGTACTGGGGTTTCGGGTAAGTGCCCACCCAGGAAGCCAGCAGTTGGTTTTGTTTTGAGGCAAGGTCTCATGTAGCTTAAGCTGGCCACCAACTCACTACATAGTCAGGGATGGCGGTGAACTTCTGACACCCTGTTTCATGCTGGGATTACAGGTATAGCCCCACAAGCCTGCTGAGACGTTCTCTGTTTTATAAAATAAGCCCAATGTGGCGGCATCAGTAATCCTAGCATTTCTGAGGCTGAGAGAAGAAGATTGTGAGTTCAGCATGGGCTTGGGCTACATTGTAACTCTCTCATTAGGATGAAAGGGGCAGAGCAGTAATCAGAGGAGGCGGGAAGAGGTGGTGTGGTAGGTGGAGAGATGGCTCAGCAGGAAAGCATACTGCTTTCAGACCAAGCCTGACACTTTGATTTTGATCTCTTGGACCCACGTGGTGGAAGGAGAGAACCAGTTCCTGAAAACTGTCCTCCGACCTGCAATGCTAATGCTGCAGCATGAATGCTTGTGTGCACACACAAATACACACATGGGCATGCATGCTTGTGTGCACACACAAATACACACATGGGCATGCATGCTTGTGTGCACACACAAATACACACATGAGCATGCATGCTTGTGTGCACGCACAAATACACACATGGGCATGCATGCTTGTGTGCACACACAAATACACACATGGGCATGCATGCTTGTGTGCACACACAAATACACACATGGGAATGCACACACACATAAATGCAAGAAAAAGAAATTTGAAAGAGTGAAATAAAAAAGGAAAGAAAAGCAACCATTCACACACCTCTTTCCGCTATTTACTTACCTCGTGAGAAAAGCTCTCTCTATGCAGTCCAGGCTAACTTGGAACTGGATGTGTGTAGGCCTTCACGCCCTGGTGCTGGGCATGTGCCACCACGAATGGATCCACACATGGTTTAAATTAAAAAATATGAAACAGAAGGAGGTGTGGCTCATTGGTAGAGTGTAAGAAAGTGATTTATTCAGAAGATACAAATAATATATATTTTCATTTTATCTTTTTAAAGATAAAATGCATTGGTGTTTTTATGTGCATTGGTGTTTTTCAATAGGAAATGGGGAGTCACAGAGAATCATGAGCCTCCATGTGGGTGCTGGGGATAGAACCTGGGTCCTCTGAAATGACGGCAATTGCTCTTAACCGCTGAGCCATCTCTCCAGGCCCTATATTTCCATTTTATATCCAGGCCACAGTGAGATATACAAAGAGAAGGAAAAACAAAGCAAACCCACAGGATTCTTTTCACTCACTGAAGTTCAATCCAGATATTCCTGAAAGGCAGCAGAGGTGGACAAAGAAGCCAAAATTCTAATTCATCTAAATAACACCACTGTGTCTATTAGCAACTCCAGGCTCTAAAATGGAAAGAAAAAACAGCGTGTCTAGAATGTATATGCTTTATTTGCTATATAAAAATGAACAACGGAGTGGAGAGGGGTAGCAAGATGGCTAGGCAGGCAAAAGTGATTGCTGACAAGCTTGACAACCTTCATTCAATCCCTGGGCCCCACATGGTGAAGGAGAGAGCTGACTCACCCCAGCAAGCTGTGCTCTGACCTACTAATCCTCATGCGCACCCACAGATAAGCACACAAAAGAAATTCAGGAACAATTTTAACTTAACAATTAATTCGGAACATTTCTTAATCAAAAATATCTTTAGGGCAGGAGAGGTGGCTCAGTGTTTAAAAGCCCTTGCTGCTCTTGCAGAGGACCTGGGTTCAGTTCCCGGCACCCACCTGTCTGTTCACAACCGTTTGTAACTCCAGGTTCAGAGGTGCAACTCTGTTTTCTGGGTCTCTGCATGTTCATGATGCACATACATGCAGACAAAATACTCATATGCATAAAATAAAAATAAATAAATCATTAAAAAAATTAAGATGGATACTACACTTGAAATCTCAGCCACTCCAGGAATCTGAGCCAGGAAAATTGTTTGGTTCTAGACCAGCATAGGCAGCATATCTTTTTCCTTAAAAAAAACAAACAAACAAACAAACCAACAAACAATCATCTTTTAAAACCATGATAGAGCAGGGCAGGTATATAGGCATGAGCAAGGTCCAGCATCAGTAACAAACACAATAATAAAAATTTCTACAGATCATGAATGATGCAAGACAGGACTGGTCCCCACTAAGCTGAATGTCACTGAAAATCAGACATTAACATCACAAACCGGGACCTGTGAAATGGATCATCGATTGGATAAAGGTACTTGCCACCAGAACAAGACAACCTGTGTTCGGTCTCCAGGACTCTGGAAAGCTGTCCCTTCATTTGCCCGCCCCAACGAAACAAGCCAACAAATAACACCAAACACAACAACAAACCAGAAGCTGACTCAAAGAGTAGACCCTTCCGGAAAAACCACCTAGACTCCCAGAATATGCGATGCTGACCCGAAAGGTGAAGAGCAGGAGTCAGCGAGTGAAGAATGTTCCTACAGGAACAGGATGTGTGAAAGTTGAGGCCGACATCAGCAGGTAGGCAGGTTTATGGAACCGAAATAATAATAAAAAAAAAGTTCAAATGGCAAACCCACTGTGAAGGTAGGAGAGAAAGAAGAGGCGGGATTGCAGCCACAGAGTGAGTCTGAGTCGGAGTAGGTGTATGTATGTTAAGGCTGGAGACAGACAGCGGCCCAGGGTAGGTTGAAAGGGGTCTCTGAGTTCTGCAGCCTACAGCTGGGTCGCGGTGGGAAGCGGAGGACCAGGGGATTCTCAGTCGCCTCGAAACGCCCTGGAGTGTGGCTTCATTGACGCCTGTGCACAGCAGATCTCCAGCTCCAGGCGGGCGCGGACTGGGTGGGGACCGGCTACGGGGTGTCTGGGGACCGGGTGATGGGTGACTCTGACTCTCCGAAGAAGCCGGAGCCTTTTGTGCGGGCCGCCGAGCTGTCTGCGATGTTGGCGAGGCCCGGAGCCTGGCGCCTCGCTCCTCGCGGTGGGCGGGGGCCGGGTCGGTGCAGGGGACCCAGGGTGGTTGAGTGGGACAGGGCGGGGCGCTGCCCAAGGCGGGGGCGGCACGATGCGGAAGTGCGGGGCGGACTAGGCGACCCGCGGGAGGCGCAGCTCGGGGAGGGCTCAGACCGGCCGCAGCGCCCGGCCGGGGCTCCTGGCTCCCCGCGGGCGCACCGCAGACAGGTAGGTCCAGGAGTTGTGGGCTGTGCTGGGTCTCGCGCTCGGAGGGTGGTGGGAACCGTCCCCGGCTACTGCCAAGTCAACTGCTTCGTCCCACGGCGGCCTGCGCCCCTGGGGACACCTGCCCAAGAGGGTCGGCGGGGCCACGATCCCGCTCCTCCGCGGTGGGCGCCCATCGCAGGCAGCGCCCGGCCGACGCCAACGTCTTCAAGGCGCTCCACGCCCAGGCAGCTCGGAGTGCTGGGCTCCGGCCGCCATCAGCCTACAGGCGCGGGGAAAACCCCCGACAGGCGAGGGACGAGGAACGAATAACGAGTGCGCATCCTCCTCGCGCCTCGCCAGGGTCAAGGATGCCAAGCGCCCTCGCGCGGGGCCGCAGTCAGGCACCGAGGATTCCTTCCACGCACAGCCCCGTCCTTCCTCCCCGGCCACGTCTCACCTTTTCGAGTAAGAGGCTGAGGTTTCAGTCATCCTTCCCAAGGATCTTAAATCCAAGGGCAGGAATTTGTGGAAATACAGTTTGGGGGGAGATGGTGTCATATAGTGGCGCCGCCCCTTGACTCGTGGCTCAAAAGGGACGCCGATTTTCTTAGCAGTCAAGAAGAATGGGGGGGCGCAATGCTTGGTCTGGTTTCTTGACGACCTGCTCCTAAACTTAAGAGAAAACAACTTAGAATCTGAAAGTGGAGGGAAAGTGTTAGCAGTATGGCCGCGGCGCAGGCCAGGCAGGGAGATGCCCAGGGCTGGCATCCAACTGCTGTGCAGTTGTCTCCCAGAGCCGGTACCTAGGAGCCGGGGTGCAAGTGGAGGCTTTCCTGGCCTCCTCTTGGCGTAGCAGAGCGGGGCGTCTCCAGCCAGAGCAGTGGTCCAGGAACGGATACTAAAGCCAGAACACTGCGATGACTTCTGGGGCCGACCCAGAGAGGGGACCCAGTGTGGTGATAAATGAACAGGACCTGAAAGGACATGGGCTGGGCTGACTGAGGAGGGTGGAGAAGCTGGGGGCCCCCGGGTGAGGAGTATCCATCCCTACTCCTTAAGCTCCTGGTTTAGGACTAGGAAAGAGGTAGGATAACCACCCCTTTTAACTAAAAGCGCTGCTCCGGGGCTTTCCCTTGTACTCTGGCCTTTCCCCAACCTGCCCCTGGGAGGAAGCTGAGAGAAGGTTCTTCCTGCCGCACCTGCTGCCCCAGTAAGTCAGCCTGTCTGCACTCCGAAGGGGCGGGGCTCCGGTGTGGGGCTCACCTGGAGAGGGCGGGACTTAGGCTCGTGCCTGATGCAGGTAACCCCTTGCATGTTCCTTGAACTGGGTGTGGGGTTTAGAGCTAGACAGGAGGGGTTTGAAGTTCTGCCTCTATTACCTCCGTTATGGCAGCATCTCCCCCACCAGCCCTCGTAGCTCTCAATGATCTGACGACCCAGGTGACCTCTCCTGGGACTTCAGGACCCTGGGGTGAGCTGTGGGAACTCTCCATTGCAGCAAGGACTCAAGGGACTGCTTCTCAGGACGCTTCTGTGCCTAATTTTATGTGGGATGTTTCCTCGGGTTTTCAGCAGTCTATACCCATCTTGACATTTCTGTGGTTTCTCCTTTACCGGGCTGATAGCCAACAGATCTCAATCTGGGTGCTGTATCTATTTTACTCCAAACTTCCAGACCCAGGAGAAGGCAGTCATGTTTAGACACTGGAGTTGGCAACTGGCAGACCCCGGGTCAGACTCAGAGCCACTTCCTAACACTGAGGTCAGAGTAACAATTTCAAAGCCTTTCTCGGAATTAAACATCAGATTGGGACAGAAAGCTGCCCTGGTCCCTGGCTCCTTGGTCCCTGAAGCATGGAGAGAGTCCTGGCCTTCTTTTCAGAGCACCTTGTCCAGCTACAGGCTGGACTGTGTGGGGTCTTCAGGGTAACTCGCCTGTCCTTGTGTCCGCTTTCCCGTGAGCAGAATTGCCAGCTGCTCTAGGATCAAAGCTTCTTGAGAGCCACAAAGAAAGACGCAGGTGGTTGTCAGTAAGTCTGAGAGAAAGGGAATGATCTAGAGGATGGGGGTTGCAGACTCTCATGAGTTTTCTCTATGCCCCCTCCCGCCGTCAGCCCACAAGTCAGCCCAATGAGTCAGATTTCTGAGTTGTCCCATCAGGGCCACTTTCATTTCCCTTAGGTCAGGGTGGAGGCTGATGTAGAAAGAGGAACTAAGCCTCTGTCTTCTTAAGCTTGGGGGCAGGGCTGGGAGCATCTCCACCCTCCCTGTCCAACGCTGGCGCTGGCATTACTGTTCAGTGGGTCACTGACAGCTGAGCTAGGCACTGCCCTGCAGTCTGCAGAGTGACAGTCTGCTAGCCTGGATGTGGCATGTAGCAGCCACAACCCAAAAGATACTGGGTGCGGAATTGCAGGGGAAACGGAGGCTCCATGCTACAAAAGGCAAGCCTGCTCATTTTGTCCCTTAACTTGCCAAATAAGTGACTCCTTTCTAAGGAGCTGGTGGCACCGTGGCCTCCCTCTTTCCTGCCTCTGACTCTGGGTCCAAGAGTTCAAGACCCAGGGTGTGGCCAAAGGAGGGAGAGAACTTCCCAGAGTGAGGGTGGCTAAGAGGGAGCCTTAGACTGCTGTAAATTTCCAGTTCTTTTTAGAGGAGAGTGAGCAGGGAGAGGGGAGGGTACCAGGGTCTCATGCGTCCTGTCGCCTGCCCAGGGGCTTGCCTCCAGTAGGGAGCTGTTAGATCTTGGCCTGTACTTCCTGCCACCGTGTGTGTGTGTGTGTGTGTGTGTGTGTGTGTGTGTGTGTGTGTGTGTGTCACAGGTCTGTAAACACTAGAGCGGTATTTCTCAACCTGTGGGTTATGACCCCTTTGGGGATCAAATGACCCTTTCATAGGGGTCATATGGCAGATAATTACCTGATAATTTGTAACAGTTGCAAAACTGTAGTCATGAAGCAGCAACAAAAGTAATTTTATGGTTGGGGGTCACCACTGCATGAGAGACTGTATTGAAGGGTCGCAGCTTTGGGAAGGTTGAGAACCACTGCTCGAGAGGCTTCCTAGGCGCTGAAGGAATGTGAGAAAAGGGGCGGGAACTGAAAGCTAGGACATCTAGGACATTGATGGCTTCAGAGTGGTGTCCTCGAAGCTGGCTGCCCAGTGTCATTTGAGTGGACTAATGGGATTCTTTTTTTTTTTTTTTTTTTTTTTTTTTTTAAAGTACTATTTTTTAATTTATTTATTTATTTATTATGTATATAATATTCTGTCTGTGTGTATGCCTGCGGGCCAGCAGAGGGCACCAGACCCCATTACAGATGGTTGTGAGCCACCATGTGGTTGCTGGGAATTGAACTCAGGACCTTTGGAAGAGCAGGCAATGCTCTTAACCTCTGAGCCATCTCTCCAGCCCCCGACTAATGGGATTCTTATAAGGAGGTCAAGGGGGATGAAAGCATCACCCCTGAGAGAAACTGAGGAGGAATAGCAGCGCAACACGTGATCTTAGCCAAAAGGCCAGAAAGTGATGACAGAGCCCTGCAGGCTGGGGATGAGCTCACCCCACCCCATCCACGCGGTCTGCTTCTGTCTAAAGCTGGCCTCCGTTGGAAGCCTGAGGTTGGATCCTGGTTTAGAGGATTTGGTGGGGATGGGAGGGCAGTTCAGGGGACGGAGCTGGAGTAAACTGCAGAGGGGACAGACCGAGCAGGAATGGGAGGGATAAGGCATGGTGCCAATAGCCAACGGCAGAGAAGCGCCTGTCACCCGCTAGCCCACCTCCATGTAAGGGAGCCAGCTTTGGCTGTGATGTGACTCTAGAGTGATGGGTGTCCTGACCAGGGACACTGGGACAACTGGGGCAGTTCTCCACTGAAGCAGCAGCTGGGTACTGAGTGCACCCTCGAAAACAGATGGTCTGTTAGGAAGGGGCCCACAGCACCCACCAGGACAGAAACCCCGGGGCGAGTGAGCCTGCGACAAGAAAGCCGAGGAGGCTGGGAAAACAGGCTTGACCTCAGCCTGCCCTGAGCCATATCCGCAAGGCTCCACCCACGGCCTTCAGGGAGCATCTTGTGTGAATCTGCTGAGGTCTGCTGTGCTTTCTTCTGCAGAGCCCTTTGCCATGAACCAGCCAGCCCCGGGGGTTCCCCCACCACCCCGCCGTGTGAGGCTGAAGCCCTGGTTGGTGGCCCAGGTGAACAGCTGCCAGTACCCAGGACTTCAGTGGGTCAATGGGGAAAGGAAACTCTTCTATATCCCCTGGCGCCATGCCACAAGACATGGGCCCAGCCAGGAGGGAGACAACACCATCTTCAAGGTAAGCCTTGGATAAGGTGCTGTCTAGACCTCTGGGGCAGCCCCTCCCCCAGTGGAGATCCATGATCATCTCCTGGAGGTGGTCCACTCTGCAGCTACAGTGCTCAGGGGACCCCATGCCTGGACTCGGGGACACAGGATCACTTCTAAGCTGTAGCCTAGAGCAAGGTGGACAAGGAGGGTCTCTGGGAGGCCCCCCTGTAAGTCCTTGTAATGCTCCTAGCTCTTGACTCGCTGTCACACAGGAGTACACATTGAGTACACACATGCACTAAATGAGGCCCCCGACTCAGCGTTCAAATACATCTTTCCGTTTTGGTCTGGTTTTTGAGTCAGGGTCTCTCTATGATGACCAGGTGGCCAGACTCTTGGTTGTAGTCAAGGCTGGCCTTGATCTTGTCCTTCTCCTGCCTCAGCCTCCCAGGTGCTGGGATTATAAGCATGTGTCACAGGTCCGGCAGTCTCTAACCCTGACACCCGGCAGGCTCCCTACAGTAGTTTTACACAAGGCTGCGCACTGTAGCGTCTTAAGGCTTCGGCACGGGTAGATGGTAGGCAAGATTGGAATCCAGTCACATTTTTAAAATGTTAAGATGTGTTTTATTTTGAGATGGGGTCTCATTATGTCGTCTTGGTTGGCCTGGAACTCATTCTGTAGATTAGACCAGCCTTAAATGTGTGGCAATCCTCCTGCCTCTGCCTCCAGAGTTGGGATTACAAGCGTGTACCAAAATGCCTCTTTCTCGTCAAAGAAAGCTTTATGCTAGGGATCAAGACCAGCCTTGCTAACACTGTGCTCACCATCTGCTACTCGGGACCCCCCCCCCCACGCATGCTTTACTTATTTATTATTTTATATGTCTTGAAATGTTCTTAACATCGCTCAGGCTGGCTTCAAACTTGCTATGCAGCTGACTCTGGCCTTAAACTTCCGATCCTTCCGCCCTCCCGTCTGAAGTGCCCGGATGACAGATGTCTGTCAAAGCAGTCAACCCATACATATGCTTTCATTTTTGCTTATTTGTTTACTTCCTTGTGGGGAGTGTGTAGTTACCACAGCGTGTGTGTGGAGGTCAGAGGTCGACTTGCAAGAGCTGGCTCTCTCCTTCCAGTGTGGGTCCAGGGATCAGACTCAGTAGTCAAACATGACAAACACAGTGCAAATGCCTCTGTGTGCGGACCCATTTCGCTGGATAAAGCCGTGCTGGTTTAGAACCTGCATCTTTCCGCCCAGCATCAGGATTAGCTTTCCTTTCCAGCGCACGTCTGCCTCACTTCTTGTGACCACTGAGTGGCCGCTGGAAGGATTCGCTATACCGCACCCAGACTCAGTGTTTGGACACTTCAGACCGTGTTAGGAAGGAAACATAATTCCTCCTGCATTCTACCCATTGTTATAATGGTCGGTCTAGGTCTGGAGTTCAGAGTTAAAAATTGTTAGACCAAAGAAGTGCTGATTGTAAAAACTTTAAAATCATATATGTTTTTTTTAGCTTTTATACTTGATTCTTACCACAATCTGTGTGGACATTCCTATATTCTATATAAGTCTATCAAAATTGTTAGTTTAAAGAGAAGAAACACCTATAATCCTGATGTTACCGAATTGCCATGCAAAATAAGATCAGTTGCAGGTTGAGGGTCAGTGGTAGTGAGAATGGGTTTAGTAACTGTGAGGGTCTGTGTTCCATCTTTAACACGACGACGACGATGACGATGATAGTGACAACGACAGTGATAATTTGGCTGCTGGTATAGTGACATGTTCCTTTTAGATTGTACCTGTTGGCCTTCCTAGCAGCAGCGAGTAGCACACAGACTTCATTGAGCTTGTTCCAACTCCAAGGGCTGGACAAGGCTTAGTCCTATTCACCTAACACAGACAAAGCCTTAGCAAGGTTTAGCCTGGTGGCCAAAATTCTCAGCAGTGATGTCTGTAGGACAAGAGACTTGCTGGGGTCTCAGTGACAGGTACAGCTCCCTGTAATCTGCAGTCTTCTTTTCCTTCTATAGGCCTGGGCTCAAGAGACGGGGAAGTACACCGAGGGGGTGGACGAGGCTGACCCAGCCAAGTGGAAGGCCAACCTGCGCTGTGCCCTTAACAAAAGCCGTGACTTCCGCCTGTACTACGATGGTCCTCGAGACATGCCACCTCAGCCCTTCAAGATCTACGAGGTCTGCTCCAATGGCCCCGCTCCTGCAGGTACGATGCTTGGCCCTGTGTGACGCCGGGAAAGCTGTGACCTCTGGGTACAAAGAAGCCTGAGGACCTTCCAGCCAAGGGCTCCAGGGTGTTCTGTGTGGGCCATGCCAGGTCATAATCCCAGGGCTCCTACCAGTACCTGGGAGTGGGGCAAGGGCTCCTGCTGCTTCCTTACCACTGCCCTTGTTCTGGGCTCTTGGCTTCAGGAGAGGCCTTGCTCTGTTGCGTCTTGATGCTGGGTCCTTTGACTCAACCACATTTGGCCAGCTTTGCGAATCATGGAACCCCAGAGAATTTTGTTCTTTTAAGACAGGGCCTCGTGTAGCCCAGGCTAGCTGGCAAATTTGCTAACTAGCTGAGGATGACCTTGAACTCTTCATCCACCTGTCTCCACTTCCCAAGTGCTGGTATCATAGGCCTGAATCACCAGCCAGACAGCCAGCTTCTCTGCTTGTTCAGATGGAGCCACAGCCTGGCCTGGTTCCTGTTTTGTTCCTCACTCCCTGTCTTGCTCTGTCTCCTTCAACATGCAGAGTCCCAGCCCACTCCTGGAGAAGATTACACTCCTGGAGAAGAGGAGGAGGAGGAAGAGGAAGAGGTGTGTGGGGTTGAGTGGTGGGCAGAGGAGCTGTACTCACCGGGCCCCTACACTAAGCTGATGAGGCTGGCCCTGGTGGGACCCCTGCTGCCCTGCCCCACTTTAGGATTGAGTGGTCCCTTCCTCTGGAGCCCACTCTCCTCCACAGCTCCTTTGATGACTCTGAAGGAGAACAGAGTGCCCGTCTAGCCCCTCCTAGGGCTTTGTTGCTGTACAGTGGTCACATGTTTGCCCACCCTCCACAACAGTTAGGCTTGGTGGTTAGTTCTCCCTGCAGAATGCACGTTTGGGAATGGGAAAACCGGTAGTTTTCATGACCTACTGAAGATGGCAGGTGTCTGGGACCAGCAGTGGGGTCTGGCTACCACTGGACTGAAGCTGGGGGACTGCCCTGTTTGTTGAGCACCGTTTCCTCGGCATCATACCAATTTAATAACCTGTCCTGCCTTCCCTCCTCCCTTGCCCGTGTCTTCCCTTCAGCTCCAGAGAATGTTGCCGGGCCTGAGCATCACAGGTAGGGCTGGGAGATGTGGTGGTGGTGGTGGGGTTGTCTAGTGTAAGAAGTGACAAGTCTCCTAGGTAACTGGGAGGGTGCTGAGGAAGGCTGGGGGAGGCAAGGCTTGGGGTCAGGCCTGGGAGAGTTCTTGGAGGTGGTGAGGTGGCGTTAACAGCCGCGTTCACCATATCCTCTGCAGAACCTGTGCTACCCGGGCCTCCCATAGCACCCTACTCCTTACCCAAAGATGGCGGCATCAAGTGGCCACCTGCTCTCCAGCCATCTGTAGGGCTGGGGCCCCCTGTCCCAGATCCAAATCTCCTGGTCCCTCCCTCCGGAAATCCTGCTGACTTCCAGCAGCTTCTCCCTGAGGACCTGGATCCTGGACCGCTGGCTCCCAGTCAGCCCCCTACAGAACAGCTCTTGCCTGACCTGCTGATCAGCCCCCACATGCTGCCTTGTAAGGACCCTGGTGGGCTGGGCGGTTTGGTAGGGATGGGGTCGGGTTGACTCAGAAGGAGGATGATGAAGGAGAGCTTTTAGGCCAGTCCTCCTGGATCAGGGATAAACTGGGGAGGCTGGGGAGGTTGGGCCTACACTTGGCTCTCTCAAGAGCCATGGGGCTCACAGCCTGGGTGACCTGATGCTCTGTCCCACAGTGACTGACCTGGAGATCAAGTTCCAGTACCGCGGTCGGCCACCCCGTGCCCTCACCATCAGCAACCCCCAAGGCTGTAGGCTCTTCTACAGCCAGCTAGAGGCAACCCAGGAGCAAGTGGAACTCTTTGGCCCTGTGAGCCTGGAGCAAGTGCGCTTCCCTAGCCCAGAGGACATCCCTAGTGACAAGCAGCGTTTCTATACAAACCAGCTGCTAGATGTCCTGGACCGTGGGCTCATCCTCCAGCTGCAGGGCCAGGACCTGTACGCCATCCGTCTGTGCCAGTGCAAAGTGTTCTGGAGTGGGCCCTGTGCCTTAGTCCAGGACTCACGCCCCAACCCCATCCAACGAGAAGTCAAGACAAAGCTCTTTAGCCTGGAGCAGTTTCTCAATGGTGAGGTCCATTCCATGCTCCTCCTGGATGTCCCTCACTCAGGATAGGGTTCTAACCTCTAACTAGAGGCCTTAATCTTGATGCAGAACTCATCCTGTTCCAGAAGGGTCAGACCAACAACCCGCCGCCTTTTGAGATCTTCTTCTGCTTTGGTGAAGAATGGCCTGACCTCAAACCCCGAGAGAAGAAGCTCATTACTGTACAGGTGCGTCCCTGGCCAGCTCTGCGTGGGGCTGGACCCTTGACCCAGGGTAGAAACGGGACCCTCTGGACCATGAGGACTTGGTTGCTAGGGCTGGATGAGACAGTCCACCATCTGCCTCTGGATGTCTTCATGCCCAGCTAGATTGAACACTCCTGGCACAATTCTCCATGCCCTGTCTTTCCTTTGTTCCCCAGGTGGTACCCGTTGCAGCCAGGTTGTTGCTGGAGATGTTCTCCGGGGAGCTCTCCTGGTCGGCGGACAGCATCCGGCTGCAGATCTCAAACCCAGATCTCAAAGACCACATGGTGGAGCAGTTCAAAGAGCTCCATCACATCTGGCAGTCCCAGCAGCGGTTGCAGCCCATGGTCCAGGCCCCTCCTGTGGCAGGCCTTGGTGCTGGCCAAGGGCCCTGGCCCATGCATCATCCAGTTGGCATGCAGTAACAAGGCTACAGATAGCAGCTGGCCTGGGTTTCCTGGGGCAACTGTGGAGATTGACAGGGCAATGCAGTGGACCCAGCAGGCCTGGCTGGCTGCAGGGTTCTACTTCTGAGTCTGTTAAGAAAGAGTTGGGCCAAAGAGTTGGACATCAAAGAGAGGTCTCAGGTCACAGTCTCCCTAAAATTCTTCGATTTGAGCATTGTCTCCGGGAGATCTGTAATGTTTGGCTCTGAAGAAGTGTAGCCAGCAGCTCAGTGGGAGGGAAGAAGCATCACTAGCCCGGGCGGGACGTAGATGCATGGTTCCAGTTACCCCAGGGTAGCCAACTTTTATGGTTACCCCGATTCCTCTAGCAAAAAGTACCCAAGGAGTGTTCGTGGGGCTTCTGCAGAGAATAGGCCTGATTTAGGGATTCCCTAGCTTGAGCCTTTCTCATCTTCCTTCTGACAAGAACATCACTAGACACTCGGGGCTGACAGCTACCTTCCTTCAGAGTCTAAGAAGCTGGGGTACAAAGTAGAATTTAATATATTTTTGGACTAATAAATGTTAAAAGCAGATCTGCTCATTCCTTGACTGTTCCCAGGCCCAGAAACTCCTCTGTTCTACCAGACTGTTCAGTTGTTGGCCAGCCTTGCTTCAGTGGGGTGGGCTGCCTGGCAGTGGGATGGGTGGGTTGGGGAGACCCTGTCTTTCCGTCAGGAAGTCAGCTGGGCCTTCACAGACATTTACCTGGCTGATTCTGATTCAAGGAGAAAGCAGACTGAGGTAGATGTGGAATTTGAATGTGCCATCTTAAAAACTGCCCAAACCTTCCCAAAAGAGTGAAAAAAAAAATAGTTGGGTGCTACTCCCCTTCAGACTGTCAGAATCTGGGATCCTCTTCTCTTTCTGATACCAGGCTGGCCTTAAACTTGAACCCCTGACCCTCTGTCCTTACCTCTATCTCTTAAGTGCTAGAGTAATCTATGAGCTTAACAGCGGGGATGTAGCTCAGCGGTTGAGTGCTTGCTCAGCAATGCACAAGGCCATGTTTCATTCATTGTAACACACATTCAAAATAAAAAAGGCTGACTGGGCAGTGGTGGTGCACGCCTTTAATCCCAGCACTTGGGAGGCAAAGGCAGACAGATCTCTGTGAGTTCGAGGCCAGCCTGGTCTACAAGAGCTAGTTCCAGGTCAGGCTACAAAACTACAGAGAAACTCTGTCTTGAACCACTCCCCCACACACCGCAAAATAAATAAATAAATAAATAAATTTAAAAAAAAAAAGGCCTAGCTGTGTAAAAACCCTTACGGAGCCTGCACTACAGAACCATTCGCGAGCCAGGCAAGGGCCTGGAGATTTAAACACTCAAAGACACAAAGAGACACGGGTCATCCTTGAAACAGGAATGCCCCAAGAACGCTCCCCTTTATTGTGTACCAGAGCCGCTTATATATAGGGATCCTTAACTGATAGCCACGCTCCAGCCAAACCCACCAGAAACTACTCCCCTGCCATCAGGAACTCCTGAGGGTCTCGTACTCAGAGCTGCTGTAGGCTGTCTCAGAGCAGAGGAAAACAAGTTGTTTACAAGAAATTCAGGATCTGAGAGTTCACTGCTCCCAACATACCTGGGTATGGTGCTTATGCCTGTAATGTAATCCCAGTTCTGAGGAGGTGAAGACAGGAAGCTCAGTAGTTCAAAGCCAGTCTGGGACGGCGTGCCTACAAGAGTGGGATGTAAGGTAAGTCTTGTTTTCATGCATGTCTACTAATATTAGGATATTACATGCAAATTGGGGTTCATCACTGGAACCTGGCTCACAGGAACATTATCTAGCCTTTCTTTTTTCATTCCAACTCCCATTTGGTTTCCTACTGTTATTCTGAAGTAAATATGAGAAATAATAGTATAAATATCTAGTGTGTATTCCAAAAACATTTGGGGGGCACTAAGGATGTGACCTGCCACTGAGCAAGATCCCCAGCTATTAAAGAAAAACATGTGTGTCCCCCACTTCAGACATACACAATAAATAAAATTTGAAAAATAAGAAACAAGGCTGGGGATGCAAGCTCAGCTACAGGATGTGTATTTTCCATGGGAGCCTTGAGTGTCAAGAAGTCAAAGCCTTCAGACTCTATCTCAAGATGGAACCCTTCATTCCCCCACTTGCCACTGACACTTTAGTTAATTCTTTCCTACCCTTTTGGTTTTAGGACGCCATCCAAGATTCTGTATTTGGTTGTTAATTTTTTGTTGCTGTTGTTGAGACAGGCTTTCACTGTATGTCCCTGGCTGTCCTGGAACTCACTATGTAGACCAGGCTGGCCAGATCCGCCTGCCTTTGTCTGCCTCCCAAGTGCTGGGATTAAAGACGTGTGCCACCACTGCCAAGTCCTATGAGGTTTTGAGATATCAATGGTTTTAAGTAGAGGGCCACAGAAATGTCCCTCCTCTGGCCTCCATGATGTGTGGCCCCCTCCCACGCATATATATCACATACACACTAATATGTTCACCATCTTTTTAGCTATGGCATAATTTCACAGGTGTACCATGTCAAAGGTGACTGAACCTTGTTTTTAAGCTTCTGAAACACGTGTGTGCGCACATAGACACACACGGGCACACAGTTCATTCCCAGTTTATGTGCTTGTGACTATATGACATGAACACAGTTCGCTCTCACTGAGGCTGCATGAATGGTGAGAAGAAGCAGGAGAAGCAGCAGAAAGGAAGAACCAGCAGTTTCTTGAAGGGTGACTCCCAGGGTGGAACCTGCCTTTTTAAACTCTGCTCAGCCCCTTAGGCTCCACAAAGGCTGATTATACAGGTGGATGAGCCAGATTCACTTTGAAGCAGTGAGGTAGTGAATGGAAACAAAAACCAAGACCGGTAAAATTTTAAAAATTGGGTTTTTATTTTTTCTTTTTTTTTTCTATTTTTTTTTTTTTGGTGCTGTTGATTCATCTTGAGATGGTTACACCACAGGACAGAACAGTGCCCCTGTAATCTAATGGCAACACAAGACCACACTCCCTCATTAAGGTCTGTTCTGGGTTTCCCATTTCAGCCTCATGTCCCAAGAGGTCAATTAATTTTCACTTTTTAAGCAAAATACAAGTAGTCTTGTAAATACATTTTCTCTATAGCCTTTTTTGTTCTTGCCCCTCCTATGTCTGGATGAATAATTCACTAAGAAAAAGAAATATTTAACACACATTTATATCCCTTCCACCCACCTCAATTTTGGTTTTTCTCCCCAAGGTTGATGACTTAGCATGTGAACTGGAGTGGACTCAGCAACTCAACAGCAGGGTTGGGCTCTACAGGAATAGCAACTTTGGCCCTGGCTAGTTCTGACTTTCGTCCCTGATGGTGACAGAAAGCAGAACAGGCTCCTTGTCTGGAACGGCTGGGGTGTGCATGTTTAAAGGCAGGACAACAGAGGAGACATGAACGGCTCTTTAACTCCAAGTGTAGCCATGTTTCTCACTTGACTCACAGAAAGTTCTCACTGTTATGTTTCTGTGTGTGCACTGCATGCTGGTGTTGTCTATCGTGTGCGTCATCTGCTACCAGGTGAACGGTACAGTTCTGCTTTCATCCCAGCTTCCAGGGTTTCTTCTTCTTCTTCTTTTTTTAAATTTCCTTGAATTATTTTTCCTTTTAGAAAGAAGTTCACCAGGAAACTAGTTCCCCTCCCACCACGCCGGACAGGCTGCGGCCACCTTTAAAACCGTGCTGTTTCTCCCTCACACCCCAAACAGGAACTCCTCAGGATGCCTCGGGAGGTTGAAGCTTCTCCCTGTCTGGCGGCAGTGAAGGTCCCTCTGCCACAACGGAGGTTTCTGATTGTGGGACACAGTCTGGGTTGTTTTCTTCCTGTCTTCTAATAAAAAAAGACATTCCTGACAAAAGAGAAGAGACGGTTGAGAGCTGGGCTCTAGAGGACAGGGAGCAGGATGAAAGCCGCCTTCAGGCAGCACGATGCGTGTGTTCAGGCACTCACTGGGCTCTGTTACAGGGCTCAGGTTAACACGCATGCAAAACCAAAGTTTGGCTTTTCTCAACTTGCAATTAATTTCACGGCAACATCAACTTCCCTAAACCACTGCCTGCAGCATGTCTCCAGTGCTGAGCTGCAGACACTAAGGATGATGTAAAGGTTGGGAGGAAGCCAACAGAACTGAGCCTTCCATGGTAAACCACCAGAAAAGCTCCATTTTAGTCTGTTAAATATTGGGTTTTCATGCAAGATTTAGTTTGGAAAGAGGGCTTTGTTTACTAACAATGATTTAAACTCTATGGCAATACTGTTGAACAGATGTGCCATCTATTATAATGGCTAAAGCGAGGGCTCTGGTACCAGAATCCTGCTCCTGAACTCTGCCTCCCCTGGCTTCTAACTGTAACATTTAGCAAATTGTTAAACATATTTGACTTTCAATTTTCTTCTTTGTAAAATGAGTACAGTAGTAGAAACCCATAGGAAGATTCTTTTGGCTAATATATTCAACACACAGGAATGGTACCTGACACTTAGTAAAGGCTTGAGAAAGATAAGCAGAGAACATCTACAGCTGTCTACAAGCAACCTCTTGAGGTCTATCAATGCATTGACAACCTCAGATTACTTACTAAAGAACCAACCTTTAGAAAAAGTTTTGGTGTGGTAAGATACTACCGAACATCACCTTGACCTAATAATGCATTCACTACAGAAACAAGTAAGTGCAGGATTCAGAATATTGCCTATGGGTGGGACAATAAATCTTCCTTATGATGTCAAAGTGCAGGCTTACAGAATTGCCTTTCTTAGGCAATAAATTGCTAAGTAAATTTTACCACCTACTCATTCCTTTCCTTAGCCGAGCTTCTCACACACAGAGAAAGTTGACCATCAGGAGACATCTCGAGAAACTGCTGCTTTCCTACAGCTCCTTGGCATAGTTCAATCATAGAAACAATAAGAATAAGCTGCTCACACATTAATCCTGGCAAGCCTGCCTTAGAAGACCGGTGCCAGGAATTACAGTCACCACTGTTCTCAGCAAAGGTTAAAAAGTACCAATTTGATTGTTACCACACACTTATTAGGCTAGAAATAGCTATTAGGGAAAAATGTTTTCAGGTGCATCCTGCAACAGTTCCCCTCTATGGAATGGAAAATGGCATCCAGATACATGGTTAATCTGCCTGCTCTGGTCCAAGACAATCAAGGTCCTGAAAAGTCCCAGGCACTGTGATAACTGCACACTAAGTTCTTTCTTGATTTCAGCAATGAGCCTTAAATATAACCCCATTCTCAAGCCTCCCCACCAGTCCAGAAAGAACCCAAAGCATATACAACTCACCTGGACGACAGGCACAGTGCAGGAATGTGAGCTTGAGCTACCGAAACAACCTGGTGAAGTCTCGCAAGGCCCAGCAAACTTGCTTACATTCCTCGGCACTAGAAGAGAAAGGGTGGGTGGGTGGCGCTTGACTGCAGACAAGAGAGCCAACAGGCTGGGGAGTAGTGCAATGCCAAGGTTCCATCAGCTCATGACTGAGATCTTCCCAGAACTCAGGTAAAAATGAACTTCCATAAATGAAGATAATTATAAGCTTGGTGGTTCTCAAGGAATGACCTTTGGAGACAAACTGTTGAGGGCTGATTCCTGGCCCTTGTGTTCATGGACAAGACGCCCATCTTTCCTCAGTTTCCGCATCCATCACTTACTTCATGTTGCTCGGGGACTCAAATTCATTCATATAAATGAGACATTCATGACAAAAGAGCAGTGAGCAAAACCAACTCAATAAATGTGAATACTTGAAGTTCCTGACACAAGGAACCCAGAAGCCCTCAAAGGAAGATAGCCAGCAGGTTCCCTGTTCTCATTCAAAGACAGATGCTGTTTACAAGGCTCGTCCAGTAACTAGGACTATCAGCCACTGATTCTCTAGTGAACAGGATGCTCAGGATCTCCTCATGGAAGGAGGGGGAGAAAGAAAAGGGTTAACACATGCAGAAAAGGAGAACAGGACTTGGTTCTTGGCAAATGCTGAGATGACCCAGTATTATAATATATAAGCCCAATATTCACCTGACTCTTCTTTGTCTTACACCCATCCAGAAATCAGCTGAGGCAAATCTCATTCTTCTAGCTATCTCCCCAACAGCTTTGCTAACTGAACCTGGGGCTAAGCCAAAGCAAGAGAAAGGAAGCACTTCCTAACACATCCTCCTGAAACCTTCTCCTGACTAAGAAACTCAGGCACAGGGATATAGCCTAGAATTCAAGAAGACTTGCCATCCTGTGCTAGTTAAATACCAGAGGAAGTAACCGGTAAAAGCTAGCAACAGAAAAGGTATCAAATGCCTATCTACAGATTCCCTCACCAAGTAGAAAGGTCCAAAATTGGTGTTTTACAACAGAGTGGCGTCCAACGTAGTAATGAACTCCACATAAAACCTGAGAGGGCTTGAAAAGGAATTCTAGACACACACACACACACACACACACACACACACACACCCAGAGTTTAACACAGCTTTTTGCTGTTTTCTAGGGTGTGCTGCAAAGAGTTCCTGACTATGATAGACCACGCCCTACTGAAAGATCACCATGAACACCTTCAGAAAATTACTTCACTCAACTGCCGACTGAGATGAACCTAGCATACAGGATACACCACAAAAGACCTGATTAACAGTGCCCCCACACAGCACTGGAGAGAAAAAAACTACGTCCATATTCCCAAATTTTGGAGAGAAAAAACTACGTCCATATTCCCAAATCTTGTTTATAAGTGTTCTTTTACATTTAAAGGGGGATATGATATAGATATGGATAATTTGCATTAGTATGGATTTTGCTTTAGTGATTTAAATTTAAGGTCAATTTTGTTATGTGTAAAGGTATTTCTGATCTTGATTAAGATATTGTGATTGTGTAGTTCATTAAAAATGTAATGTATAATTAGGAAATATAGGTTGTTAATGGATAATCATCAATAATAGTCAAGCTTGTAGTCATGTTAGTTAGATTTTCTTAGATATATATCAGTTAGACAGGCATTCTTCATATCTTTCAAAGACTACAGAATATGGCATTTAATGTTTTAATAACTCAGGGTTTTTCATGACAATGAGACACGTCTGCTCCTGGCAGCACCAATCTACTTCAAGAGGAAGATGGGCATCAAAGAGGCTCCTTATGGAGTTGGTTAGCCATTTGGTCAAGAAACTGCTCTTTTCTGGATTGATGTGTAAACTGGACATGAAGAACTCACAGAGAGAGGACTGCTGAACTTGCTTAAAGGTGAGATGGTCTTTCGGGGTTCCTGATTCATGAAAGAGTCTGTGAGAAATTCTGCAGGACACAGCAGAAAGTGACTGAACTGCCTTTGAAATTTCCTGCTTTATGGAAATGTCTGCTGGATACCATGGGCCTGAAGGCCGAAGATGGATGCCCCAACGATACAGAAGAACTTTGGGTGACTGTCCAGACAGCGAGATGTCTTCGTCATTTCTAGAGTTTCGGAAGTTGCTTATTTCTGGTTTACTTAGGTAATATTATATCCTTCTGGAATCTTTGATTTAGTTGAAGAATAAATAGTTTTCCTTAATTATGATAAAAGATAAAATATATATAAATAAATATTGTAACTGTAATTCTTGCTTGATAACTGTTTTGTTATATGTAATTTTACTATGTTAAAGTGGAAGCCTTTCTTTTTTGTTTAAACAGAAAGGGGAATTGGTGTAGGAGGTCCTTCTATATTTGTGTTGATTTCATTGGCTCAGATTCCAGGAGATGACAGAGTATTTCAGAATTTTTTTTTCTAGTTTTTCTCCGCCACAGGCAACAATACTCTCTATCTAGCATAGTGGGAAATTGAACCCAGGGTCTTGTGCATGCTATGCAAGCAACCTACCACTAAACTATACCTATATTCCTAACACTTCTACTGATTTAACAAGCTTTACTAACAAAATTATATTTTTTGGTCTATTTAAAAATCAACTGTAGGGATAAGTACTGCCCCTTAGGGGGCGTGTTTGCCTCGGGCTAATGTTGGCCTATAAATTTGGCAAGCATGCTCCCAGCCGTCCCTTTCTGCTTTCCTGGTCTCCGCGGGAAAGGTGGTTCTGTAAGTCTATTTCGCCATTAAAGCTATAGATATATATATTTTTACAATCTGTCTGCATTCGTTTACGCCGTTACATTTTGGCGCCCAACGTGGGGCTCGAACCCACGACCCTGAGATTAAGAGTCTCATGCTTTACCGACTGAGTAATTCCGAGTGCTGGGATTAAAGGCACTGCGTCTCCACCACCTGGTGATTCTTATGCTATTTTGGAGAAGAGTATGTCTGTTTTCTGCCCTTGTCCAAAAAAGTCTGACTGAGGCTAAATTGAGGAGGTTTAGATTATTAGCATTACCAGAGGTTTCAAGACAGCCCACTACCGACTCTGCTCTGCGGTTACTAGTGGTCACTCTATAATGAAAAGGATCAAGCCGAGCAAGGAAAAACACAAAATGTATAATTTGAGGAGAAAAGGAACACCAGAAAATGTAATGGAATAATGGAGCTTAATCCTGTGCTCAAGGAGATAAAAAGTTAAAGAAAGGCCTGATGCTAAAAGTAATAAAGGGAATGGTGACCCTAGGGCAAGATCCCACCTAACCTAACTAAGCTTCCAACTTGGGAAAAGGACTTAAAGAAAAGCTTAAGCAGGGAAGGGAACCATCAACAGAAAGTTGATACAAACGTATTTGAATTAGGGAGCCAAGTTCCAGCTGTGTGGTTCTAGCTTTCAAGTTAAGGATATAAGAAAGGGGTTGTGGAATCTCCCTTCTTGGTTAAATAAGGGTCAGTTGTGTGCCAGGGGTATCTCTGCATGGAGGCCCAACAATACCATTGCAAGAAGTTGTAAAGGTGAAGCCTGGATTGTGTTGGAGACCCCAAGATGCTGGAGATGCCAGAGCAGTGATACCACTGAGGAAAGCCCCCAACAGGGTGAGGAACCGGCCCAAGAGAGAAGTGCGTTGCAGTCAACAAGCTGAAAGGAGTGGAGATCTGAAGAGCGATTTGATATGAAACACGGGGAAAGAGAATTTGGAATTTGCTCAGCTGCTTTTGGTCTCAATTTGGTCCAGCATTTCCTCACTATACTCCCTTTCCTCCTCTATGAAATAGTAATGTATACTCTGTGCCACTGAATGTTGGAAATAGGTGATCTCGTTTTTATTTTGATTTTACAGAGGGTTACAGTTAAGAGACTGTTATGAGTCTCAGAAAAACCTTGGTCTTGAGACTGTGAAAGACTATGAGGACTTCTGAAATTGAACTGAATGCGTTTTTACATTAGGATATTGCTACAGGCCCATGGGGACCCAAAATGATAATGGACCAACCCTCGGAAACCCACAATTAAATGTTTTCCTTTATATGAATTGCCTTGGTCATGGTGTCTCTTCACAGGAATAGAACAGTGACTGAGACAGTAAGGATGGACGTAAGTCTCCAATCAGTTCCACTTCTGCGCCCAATTCTATCAATGACTGTCCTAGGTGGCAAGAGCTCCAGCTAATTTTGAACTTAAATGACCTTGGTGGGTAAGCCCACAAGAAAGGATCAAAAAGCTCAATGAAAAGATAAAAACAAAAATACCCCCTATACACAAAGAAAATGCGAAAACAAAATTTTAAAAAGCCCTTAAATGTCAATACTATTTTCTTACTGTGGTTCTTATGGCACTGACTAGTTTCTGGTCTCAGATTTTATTTTCCAACCCCTATTACTATCTTCTATATTCTAGTCCCATAATTCCAAGTCTTTCCCCAAATATGCTTGTGGCCACTATTTCTCAACCCTCATAATCCTAGGCAGGTGCTAGGAAATTTTATCTGGTGTCTTGGTAGGCAATGACAACCTGACCAGTGAAGCACCCCATCTGGTCTCTAATTCCAGTGTCAACACTTCCTATGTTCAGCACCTTTTAGCTTTAAGAGTGTCATGCATGGTATGATGTCATGTTAGGCATGGACAAGTAGGAAATAATGGCAGGATTTCTTTTAGTCTCAATCAATTTGAACTGATGATGGCTTATCATGTTTTTTCTTTTTTCTTCAGAAAAAAAAATGTATTCTAAGATGATAAAGCTCAGCTTTCTTCAACTTGACCAAGTAAGAAAGCTGGAGAATTCATTACCAGCACCATTTGCAAAGCAGGCCAGGACTTGCTACAATGAAGTTGAACCAGTTCACCCTCCCTGCTAGGAGGGCAAACAAAACAGCTTGCTGAGGCAAGAGTTAGAGAACCTTAAAACCAAAAGGGAGACTGAGTCATGCACAGGTTCAAGGACAACACACACTAGAGAATTACTAAGAGAAGGTGAGCAATCTCAAACCCCTTTTTAGCTCAAGACCACACGCACGCACGCACGCACGCACGCGCACACACACACACACACACCTGCCCCAGCCTTCTCTGGGAGCTGCAGAACTTGTTCAGCAATAAAGGTCAAGGCTACTTGGTTCAGTTGCCTTCTCACTGAGCAAGGACCAAGGATACGGTTACTCACAATACTGCTTTACTTAGATCCTTTTCTCTAGTTCTTTCACGAACTAGAATGCTGTCTGTGACTTGATTTTAGACTTACTCATTATTCTATCCATCATATATTAGCCCCATGAAAAAAGCATATGGGCCTGTGGAGACATATTCCAGAATGTGTGGGTGGCTGCTGTAAAGCAGGCAGGAGACATGCCCCAGCTAGTTTTGCAAATAGGCAATGACAGTCTGGCAGTTTCTTTTCCAAACAAAAAGAAGTTAAACTTTACGGATCGTCTATTTTGTGTGGGAGCTTCGGGGTTCCATTTGGCATCTCTTAATGACCTTACAGGGTAGAACTAACCTTATTTAAAGACGAATTAACCGAAATGAAAATAACAGCATAATGCCAACAGTCTCTGGAGGATTTCCCCTAGGCTTCCATTTGCTTCAAGGAAATTAGAGCCAACAAATCATGGTTTCTGGTGACCAGCAAGATGAACAGACAAACAGAAGCAGGGAGAAACAACTTTCTCCAGAGACCACAGTCATGTGAAATACCACCCGCACTATAAAGTCACAATGAAAGGAAATCAAATCATTTCATAAGGTCACCCAGTCTATATATGCTTACCTGGTACAGGGGAATCCCTACTTTGGAGAAATGTATCACAAAGGCTAGTTACTGTGCTAATTTTCAGCCATGCATATCAGCTGATACAAAATTAAAATATCAGTTCTAGGACATGACCTTTAGATACTTAGTAAGCTACAAAATAAACAGTTCTCCCCACCAACCTCCAACATTTAACTAAGACATTATAGTACAGGGTGACCTGAAACTATATAGCTCAGGTTGGCTTTGTACTTAAAATGGATGAGCCTCTTGCCTCAACGCCCTCACCCCCTTTTAAGACAGTTTCCTGTAGGTTAGATTGGCCCTGTACTCCCTATGTGGCTGGGGATTTATTTTAAATTTAAATTTATCACCTTTGCACTACCACCTTCCCAGTGCTAGCCACCACACCCAGCTCTGAGACTTAATATTGTTGTCTTATCAGCAACAGCCAAAGAAGTCTACTGATTCAGTACAATAACTACAAAACTGCAACAGTATTACAGAAACAAAGATTTCTACAACTCACATGGTATCTCAAGTACTCCAAATGCCCAAAACAGTCTTGAAAAGGGGCAGCAAAATTGGAGGTCTCATAATCCCTGATTTCAAAATTCATGATATTGTCAAAGTAATCAAAACAGCATGACACCGGCAGCGAGACAGACAGCCTAGAAGCAAATCCTCACGTATATGGTCAAGTATTTCTTGACAAAGGAGGTAAGACCATTAAAAGATAAAGAATGGTCATTTGAATAAATGTTGTTACGAAAACTGAATAGTTACTAGCAAAACAAAGAAATGCCCTAACATATGAAATAAATAAGCTAAATGAAGGAAAGAGGGAGGGAGAGGGGGGAGGGACAGAAGGAAGACAGATCAAGTATTATAATTCTTCACAGAAAACCTAGGGGAATTTTTATGATGTTGGATCTGACAATTCTTGGCTAGGATAAGAACACAACAAACAAAAATAAAAATGAATAAATTGAACTACAGTAATAGTAAAACCTTTAAGAAACTGGCAAAATATCTCAACAACAGAATGCTTGTAAGGTGCTCTATCCTTAGCACTGCAAAAATAAAAAATAAGCATGTTCTAACCGAACATCAAAGGATACAACCAACAGAGCTAAAAAGCAGCCACAAGATGGGAGAAAAAAAACCCTACAAATCATGTATCTAGTAGGGAATTAACAGGCCCAACACACAAGCAACTCTACAACCCAACAAGAGCTTGGAAGGCGCCTCACACAATAATCCTAGCACCAGAGAGGCCAAGGTGGGAAGCTCACCAAGGGCAGTAAGCTCCACTCAGCCTGTGCTATACAGTAGGGCCTTGTCTCAAGAAAAAACCAAAACAAAACAACAAAACCAACCAACCAACCAAACAAACAAACAAAAACCCCAAAACACAGAAAGGTCGTTTAGATACAAATATCCAAAAAGGATACTAGGCTTAAATTGCTAAAGTAGCTACTAGTAAGAGCTGGAAAACACTGAGAAAAAGACCATAAACAAACAAATAAATAAACAAAAAATAAAGAGTCCACAATAAAACATTTTGCCAGGTGGTGGTGGTACATGTCTTTAGTCCCAGTACTCTGGAGGCAAAGGCAGGCAGATTTCTTAAGTTCCAGACCAGCCTAGGCTACAGAGTGAGTTCCAGGATAGCCAGGGCTACAAAGAGTAACCCCGTCTCAAAAAACAAAACCAAAAATCCCCCAAACCAACCCAACAAAATAGCCTGGAGGAGTAGAGGGACAGAAAACTGTAATTAGGACATTTTACTATGTGATGGGGGAAAATCTATTTTCAATAAAAGAAAAAAATACTTGGGGAGGGGGGAAAGCCAGTGTTATTCAGAACAAGCACTGTATCAGTCTATAAAAAAAAATAAAAAAAACCTTGAAGTCCACTAGCACTTCCCATATCAAAAAGGTTGATAAGGATGTGGAGAAATTAAAACGCTGTACACACCTAGAGGAAATATAAGAAATGAAGGTACTCTGGAAAATAATGTGGCTGTTCAAAAAAATTCTTTTTCCTTTCTTTTTTTCCCCAAGTACAATAGTTTCCAGTCTAGCATAAACGCAAAAGGAATGAAAGCAGGGTCTCAAAGAGTATTTGAATATCCATTTTTCTCTTGTTTTTTCGAGTGAGGGATCACTATGTAGCCCTGGCTAGCCTGGAACTTGCTAAGTAGACCAGGCTCACAGAGATCTTCCTGTTTCTGGCTTGTGGATACTGAGATTAAAGGTTTGTATCACCATATTGAGCTCACACATCCATGTTTTAGGAGCTATGTGTAATAATGGTATCCATGTTTATGGTAATGTTATTTATACCAGCATGACTCACAGTAGACAAGAATAGAAGCAACCTTAAATGTACACAAACAGAAAAATAAATAAAACAGGGCATATACATGGCTAATGCTGACTGTCAACTTGACAGATTCTGGAATCACCTGAGACAAATCTCTGGGCATGTGTGTAAAGGAGTTTCTAAACTGCGTTAACTAAGGAGGGAAAACCTACTCTAAATAAATGTAGCTGAATTCAAGAGAAATCCAGCTAACTACTAGTGTTCATCTCTTCCTGCTTCCTGACTACAGATGAGATGTGCCTCCTGAGCTCCTACACCTTAACTCCCCTTCCAGACCCTCCAGAACTAGAATCTGAACCTGCCAGACTCTCAGTACACATGTATCTTCTCCTGGTACCACTCTGTCTGCCTCGGCTTCCTGGCTACCGTAAGATGAGCAGCTTTGTTCTATGTCCTTCCAACATGACGTTCCTTTCTCATTATGGCCAAAAATTTTTAAAAGTAAAAGCAAGTGTCACCATGTCTGAACTGTACGATTTCTCATCTATCACATGTACTTCTTATAGTGGCTATTTACTAGTGCAGACATATAATGAATTATTTAACCATTCTCTATTGATAGATAATTTTATTTCCAGGTTGTTTTTTTCTTCTGACATTATCACCCTGGCTACAGCACTCATTCTTTGGCTTACACATCATCCCACAAGTGTATGAATAAAAGCCTGTACTTAAGATTTAGCCAAATTTTAAAAGATCTACCTATCAGTTACAAAATCTGAATCGAGTAACTGCCATGAATACTATGTAGAGACCACAATGTCTCACACAGACTTTAATTCAAGGTTACATTTAGAAAACAACACTGTATTTTTATTTTTGAGGTTTTAATACTGAAAAACTGAAAACCCATTTCCTAATAGGAGCAACAAAAGGTATGAGCACTTTAATGACTGTAAGACAGTAACTAGGAGACAGTCACATCACATTTAAATTAAGATAGAATGCACTGTAAATGACTCATGAGCCTAAACATCTCAGAAATGTTTTATTTGCACAGTATTAAAACTTTAAAATTTCAAAAGAATCTGAGTGTTTTTAGGTTTGGGCACTGTGGCAGTTTGAATGTAATCAGCCCCCATAAACTCAGGGAGTGACACTATTAGAAGGTGTGGCTTTGTTGGAGTGGGTGTGACCTTGACTAGAAATTCTGTCTCTGTGGAGGTGAGCTTTGAGGTCTTACATGCCCAAGCCATTGGGCTCAGTGTCTCACTCTATTTCCTGTTGCCTTCTGATCAAGATGAAGCCAGCACCATGTCTGCGTGCATGCTTCCGTGCTCCCCTCCATGATGATAACATGAAGTGTAAGCAAGCCAGCCCTAATTAAATGCTTTCCCTTTCTAAGAGTTGCTGTGACCATGGTGTCTTTACAGCACTAGAAACCCTAACTAAACAGGCACTCTAGCTGATTAACTGAAGGCCACATCACTCGTAAGCCATCATGAAGTTGCCACCCGCTGACTTTTTATGCCGTTTCATAAAAGCAAGTCTAAGCAGTTATTTCTGTCTTCCTTTCACAAGGCCCTGGCACCACTCACCTAGTGACTTGCTTGTGGAAATCTGTGAGTTGTTTATGTGTCACTGTGACAGCTCCCACAGTTGTCTCCTTTGGCAAACCTTTCAAGGAATTCTCTAGCCACCGACAGAAGGTCTGTATAGAGAAATTAGACACGAGTTTTAAAAGGAATAAGATCTGGCACCTACAGAATCGGGCCAAATAAGATTAACAAAATACTATACTATCCTAGGCCTTCAAATGTTCTGGTTGAACAAAACGAAAGCATCTCTCCAGTCCACACTGTGTGGCTTACATAGCCAGGTATGAAGACACAGCCTTTAACCCAAGCATTTGGGAGACGGATGCAGGAGGACTGAGAATTTCTGGCCAGTCTGGAATACATAGGGAATTCCAGACTAGCTGAGGCTATATAGTCAGATCCTGTCTTAAGAAAAATAATAAACAAATCAAACATCAACAAGACACAGACACACACCCTCTCTGTACACACTCACACTGTCTCTTTTTGCTTTGTTTCTGTAATATGAACTAAACACAAACCCTCAGCTAACCTAAAATTCACTATGTAACTAGGCTTGCATCAAACCTGTGGTCCTCCTGCCTCTAGCTCCCAAGTACTTAGATCAGCTGGGATCAGTGTGTGTCATTATGTACCTGTGTGTGTGTGTGTTTTTTTTTTAAGATTTATTTATTATGTATACAACTTTCTGCCTCCACACGCCAGAGGAGGGCGCCAGATCTCTTTACAGATGGTTTGGAGCTACCATGTGGTTGCTGGGAATTGAACTCAGGAGCTCTGGAAGAGCAGACAGTGCTCTTAACCACTGAGCCATCTCTCCAGACCCTGTACCTGTGTTTTTAAAGCAATAAAGCAGATAGAAAAATAAGGAACTCAGAATTAACTAAATGAGAATTTTCTCCTTTACAAGTTTTCAAAATAGTACCATGGCCTAAATGAACCTCCTACTCAGGTATCTATATAAAATTTTTACTATAATTATGAATTGTGATACTTAATTAGGAACATGCTAAAATTGCAGTTAACTAAACCTGAGTTGCTTAAACCATATACTTTAAAGGTTCCTTTAAACACTTATTAAACTGGTAGTGATCAAAACACTTCTTCTTTAACACACATGCACACACACATACCCGCACATGCATGCACACACACACACACCTGCACATGCACACACACACATGCACACACATACCCGCACATGCACACACACACACCCGCACATGCACACACACACACCCGCACATGCACACCCACACACCCACACACCCCCGCACATGCACACACACAAATGCATGCATCCTTTTTATACTTGTACTGCTATTTCTTGGGGAAAGAGTCAGGGATATATGATTCCTGGGTCAGGTGATATAGAAACCATATCAGAAAGCATCGAGAATCAAGATTTTAAAGTCATCCTGCCCAGGGACTGTATTAATTTAGTTTCCTTGTAATATCTACCTATGAACTGAATAAATAACTGAACCTATAGTACAATTATGCATTTTTATTACTTATTTATTGGTTCTGGAAGATAGTTCATTTTAGGCCCTACTGTGTATTTTCATAAACGGCTTATAAATTAACATTAAAAATTAGAAATCATATTTTTCAAAATAATTTATAGGGTATTATACTGTGTCACTATGCTCAAAGCTCTGACATGATAGCTGGAGATATGACTCTGATTAAGAATTTCCTTCTCTTGCAGAGGACTATGGTTTGGCTCCCAGCACTCAAGTGACAGCTCACAACTGTCTATTCCTCTAGTTCCAAGGGAAGCAATGCCCTCTTCTGGCCCCTGCAGGTACTAGGCACATGTGCTGTAAACATATATGCAGGCATTCATACACACATAAAATAAAAAAAATCTCATATTTTTATATAGTAGGCATAGTATCATTTATGATTACATAGCTAGTACTGAAACTACTTGAGGAAGCGAGGGTCATTTGACTGCAGTATCTGTCACCCACTGAGCATGAGGGTTGAAATAACCTGTGCATTATTACATACCCTTATAAAATGTCCAAGGCTGGGGTACAGACAAGTAGTATACCACATCCTTAGCATGTATGAGCAGTCCCGCCACTCCACGTTGAATGGAAAAAAGGACCCAGTCAAATCTAGGTGTGTATACTATGGTTTACTTCTAATACTTGTATCCCTACAGAAACTCTGGTTAATGAAGCACCAAGGATCAATGTCATCCAGGATAGAGTCCAGAGTGATTGTACATTTCTTGAATAATCTGCATCTGGGTATAACTAATATATAACTATCTCTTCCAGGCAGTGTTGATGGACACATGCCTTTAATTCCAGCACTCAGAAGGTAGAGACAGGTGGATCTCTGTGAGTTCAAGGCCAGCCTGGTCTACAGAGTTCCAGGACAGGCTCCAAAGCTACAGAGAAACCCTGTCTCAAACAACCCCCCCCCCCAAAAAAAAGTATCTCTCACAAATGAATAGATTTCCCATGGACTAGACACAAGCGAATCCAAAGCTTAGTACACACTTCTGGTGATATTACAAACCTCAAGAATCCAATAAGGAGTTACTAGCTTTCAATGGGCCCTTTCACTTACAAATGAAGCTTAGTGATGTGTCTAAATTTGGTTTCAAGGACATATACAATAGAGCTGGTTCAAACTTAGGGCCAGTTTCAAGGAACCAAAGCTTATTAGGTTTGGGAACTGAGAGAACAGGCACCTTATGAAAGACACTTACCGGTCTGTCAACCTGCATGATCTCCCAGAGCACCTCAGCCACATCTGGTAAGGTGTAAGGTGGCAGACAGAAGCAGCATGTGTGGAGCAGCTGGCTTACAAGCTGCTGTCCAAGCTGGTTCATCACCTGTCCAATCAGTTCCTTACGCAATTCAAAATCCTCTTCATGCTGTAAGACAACGGGAGCATACACTAGGAACCAGGGTTGTGCAGTATGCAGCACTTAGCACAGATGGCTGACATCCAGAGGTTAGTAACTTGGTCAGTGACTGATCCCCTATGTATGGTACAGGTCAACTAAAACAAACCAAGTACACAAAAGAGACAGAAAAAAGCCATACACACACACACAAAAAGGCATGTTTATACTCACATCATTTGCTACTCCTGTGTGGATGAGGTCTCGTAGGAACCTCATGACACTGCAGTTGGCATCTCGGTGGTCCAAGGTGGTAGACGCAATGGCCCACTGTAAGATGGGGATGACTACTTGGCTTCTCAGTAAGGTGACAGGGCTACGCTGAATAAATCTGGTATGTGAGGAGAAGTTAGGTATTAATAACAAGATTAGGCTACAAAAGCTGCAAAGATAAAGGATAAAAACCATGGAAACAGTAAAAGCCACTGGTGCTGGGAACTCTAGGGAAGGAGGGTTAAAATAGAGCACAGAAGACTTCTAGTAAGATTACAGCGGTAACCACTCCTTAGACCCTTCTCAGAACCCAGAGTGCAAAAATATCAGAAGTGAATCCTAATGTCCACTCTAGAGTCTGTGTTTCAAAAACAAGTGTAGGAGAATGGATTTTAGTAAATGGATCATTCTGGAGGAGAATGTTGATAAATGGGGAGTTGTGTATGCCATGTGCGTGTGGGGACAAAAAAGGCACAGGGAAACCATACTTTTCACTAAATTTTGCTGGGAACTTGAAGTCATTCTTTCCTTTTTTTTTTTTTTAAAAGAACCTTGGAGGCCTTCTGCGGATATGGGCACTGCCCAGCGTGAGAACACACTGGATGCCACCGAACGGTGAACCCATTCCAAGGAGCCCTGCCCTTGAAGTTATTCTTTAAAAACTCTTCATACATACATACATTACATACATACATATGTATATAAATAAAAGGGGGAGACCAGTGAACCTGCTATTCTCAATTTCAACTCAATGAGATCTGGAATTACCCGGGAGACAGGCCTCTGGGAATGCCTGTGGGGGTTATCCTGATAAGCGTAACTGAGATGGGAAGGACACTTGTTTTGGGCGGTCCCATTCTTTTTTTTTAAATATTTATTCATTATACACACACACACACACACACACACACACACACACACACACACACACACATAATATTCTGTGTTCATGTATGCCTGCAGGCCAGAAGAGAGCACCAGACATCATTACAGATGGTTGTGAGCCACCATGTGGTTGCTGGGAATTGAACTCAGGACCTCTGGAAGAGCAGGCAATGCTCTTAACTGCTGAGCCACCTCTCTAGCCCTTGGGCAGTCCCATTCTTTGGGTTGGGATCTTAAGCTGCATAAAAAGGAGAAAGTCAGCCTAGCACAGCTGCTTCAAGCTCCTACTGCTGTAACTTCCCCACTGTGACAGACTAAAGCGTTAGATTGTAATCAAAAGAAAACCCTTTCTTCCTTAAGCTGCCCGACAGGGTATTTAATCATAGAAAGAGGAAAATTAATTAGTAGTCAGACGAAGTTGGACATGGTGGTGCACATCTTTAATTCCGGCAGGCAGATTTCTGCCAGGCTAGTCTACATAGTGAGCTTTCAGGACAGTCAGAGACATGAAGGGAGACTCTGTCTATAAAATAAACAAACAAAAACTAGGAATCACTGGTTCTATCTTAAGGATGTTCAGTTTCTTCAAGAAGTAGAGTGAAGCAGGAAACAATGAGAGCAGCATGAGACAGTAACACCACTGGGGATTGCCTGTGTGTGCTGGCACAAGCTAGAGCCTTCTGAGTAGAGGGAGTCTCAGCTGAGAAAATGTCTCCAAAAGATCAGGCTCTAGGCAAGCCGGTAAAGCATTTTCTTAATTAATGATTGATGTGGGAGGGCCCAGCCTATTGAGGGTGGGTTCAACCCTTGCCTAACAGTCTTGGGTTCTATAGGAAAGAAAGCAGGCTGAGCAAGCCTAGTAAGCACCCTCCATGGCCTCTACATCAGCTCCTGCCTCCAGATTCCTGCCCTCACTGCTTTGATAACAACTGTTATATGGAACTGTGAATGAAATAAACCTTTTTCTCCCAAAGTTGCTTTTGGTCAGTGTTTCATCACAGCAATAGTAACCACGAAGACACTGGGTAAGCACTATTTGATTTTCATTTGATAGTGGGCACTGAGCTCGGAGTCTCCACTTAGACACATTCCTAGCCTGCCTAAGTACATTTTTATGTGGCGCATATTCCTTCCATGTTCCCACCTAATACCCCCTCACCTCTGCGTATAGGGCAGCTCACAAAAAGGCTATGAATCATTAAGCTACTTTTCCTGATGACCTCATTTTATAGAGAAGGAAATAATAAAATGTCAGATGGCAAAATTAGGCAGTGACAAGAGATGAGCAATTAACATTAAAGTCTTGTTCTTCAGAAGGACTTACCGTGTGGCTAACCTGAATAGGTCATCTACAGTGTCGGGGTGATTTTGGAGGCCATTCTGCTGTTCTAGGAGCTGAAAAGTGGGAATGCACAGTGCCTAGAACAAAACAGTAATTTTAAAACTAATGCTTAAACATAAATGTCAATATTTAGACTTGCCAAACATCATAGCAAATACAAGTAGAAGAAGCACGTAGGAAATGACAAGATTATGACAGGCAGAATAGAAAAAGAGAACTCTTGACCAATTCAAAGAACAAGCTTATATGTTTAAGAGAGAGAGGGCGGGGGGATCAAAAAGTCACCTATTAGGGACTGAGGAAGGAGTCAGCTCAGTAGGGAAGAGCACCTGCTATGGTAGCGTGAGGAACTGAGTTTGGATCTCCAGTGCCTGCATAAAGAGCCCGATGTGCCCGTAACGTCAATTTCTTTTGGGGGGGCGGTTAGACAGGCAGATGCTAAGAGCTTACTAGCCGGCTGGCTTTGTGGAAAAAGCTTCTGCTTCAGTGAGGGACCCTATCTCAAGGCAAAAGACAGAAAGCAGGAGAAAGACACCTGATGCTCTATTCTTGTCTCCAAATGTATATACACACACACACCTATACACTGATGTGTATATCACACACACAATACACTTAACACATACACAGAAGACATTTAAGGGACAAAAGTACATATTTCAGTTGATGCAACGAATTGATTATGTCTCATCCCCACTTAAAATCTTTTTACTTTGGAAGATAGTGTCACAGAGCTCCTGAAACTGGAGCCACAGTATACCAAGGTCGGTCTCAAACTCACAGTAATCCTATTGCTTCAGATTCCTGAATAATGAGAATATAGGCATGCACCATCATATTTGAATCTTTCATGGAATGTTTAAAAATGTATTTGTTTGTTTATGAATGTGGAGGTCAGATGACAACCCTAGGTATGGATCCTTTGTTGTTTTTCTGTTGCATGTGCCATCCAGGTCTGAGAGCTTCAATTTCCACAGGAACCATGAGATTATAGATGCTTACACCACTGTATCTGATGGGAATTACTGGCTCTGAGAATTCAAACTCATGTTTTTGAAGAAAGCACTTTACCTAGTGAGCTATCTCTTCAGCTCCTTGTTGATTTTAAGCCAGGCTGGCTTTGAACTCAAAGAGACCCGCCCGTCTCTGGAGTGATGGGATTAAAGGCGTGCACCATCACCACCCGACTCTACTCTTCATATTTTTGAGACAAGATTTGGTTATGTAGCTCAGACTGGCTTTCAACTCACAAAATGCCTATAGTCACGAAATATCATACTTGGCACGGAATTAGAAATTAAAAAAAAAATTTCTTTAAGGATTGTTTTAGGTGTAGGAGTATTTTGCCTGCATGTTATGTATGTACACCATCTGCATGCCTAGTGTATTTGGAAGTCAGAAAGTGGTATCAGATGCCCTGGAACTGGAGCAGTGGATAGCTGAAAGCCACTACATGGGTGCTGGAATCGAATTCAGGTCCTCTGCAAGAACAGCAAGCGCCCATCCCAGCATTAGGGAAGACACTTTATATATTGTACTAGATGCGGTCTAGTCATCAAACCTGGTATCTGAGTTTCATCTTCTGGGCCCACATGATGGAAGAAAATAATCAACTCCCTAGCTGTCCTCTGACTTCCACACTCTGTGGTGATATGTGTACCCCACACCCCAACAAATGCATTAAGAAATTAAAAAGCCAGGCATAGTGGTAGAGCTTGTAACCTCAGGACTTGGAAGGTAGAGGCATGCAGATCTCCGTGAATTTGAGACCAACCTGGTCTACATAGTGAGTTCCAGGACATAGTGAGACCCTGTCTAAAATAAAACAGTCACCAAGTGTCTGCCTCCCCGACATTAGAACATCAATACGCCATGGCAGTGATAGGAATAAAGACACAGCAAAGGCCCCCAGGCCCATAAAGCCTGGCATATTCTCCCCAGGGAAACACACCTGGAGCATGTCTAATAATCCCTGCCGACAGCCTTCTTCCATGCCGTACTCATCCACAAGGATACTGCCAAGGTACAGGAAACAGGAGTGCTGATGTACACGGTACACATTCACCATCTGCAAGAAGAAACTACCCAGTCAACTCATCCCTCACCCCTCAGAAAGAATCTGGAGTATCAACAATCTATCTGCAGGAAGAAAATCAGATGGGGCTTCTCTCTCTTTTTTAAAAGATTTGCTCATTTACTATGTATACAGTATTCTGCCTGCATGTATGCCTGCAAGTCATAAGAGGGCGCCAGATCTCATTATAAATGTCTGAATCACCATGCAATTGCTGGTGGATTGAACTCAGGAACTCTGGAAGAGCAGCCAGTGTTCTTAACCTCTGAGCCATCTCTCCAGCCCCTGGGGCTTTTCTCTTTAAGGCAAAGTTTTACAGTTTATTGGAAATACTTTCTGAAACACAAGGCTCAACTTAATTTTCAAGTTTTCTTTTTTTAAATCTCTCTAAAAGATTTATTTATTATTGTAACAATGTTCTGTCCTCATGTATACCTGCTGCAGGCCAGAAGAGGGAACCAGATCTCATTACAGATGGTTGTGAGCCACCATGTGGTTGCTGGGAATTGAACTCAGGACCTCTGAAGAGCAACCAGTGCTCTTAAGCTCTGAGCCATCTCTCCAGTCCACAAGTTTTCTTTTTAAAGAGTTCTTTCATGCCTTTGACTGGTTTCCTTCTGAAGACAATGTTGAAAGAACTGTCAAATACTTCAAACTACAAGCAATTTAGTACTTGGGGTAGTATTTCCAAAATATAGTCTCATTGTCTAGGATTAAAGGTCTGTTTAAAGAGTTCTTTCATGCCTTTGACTGGTTTCCTTCTGAAGACAATGTTGAAAGAACTGTCAAATACTTCAAACTACAAGCAATTTAGTACTTGGGGTAGTATTTCCAAAATATAGTCTCATTGTCTAGGATTAAAGGTCTGCACCAGCTATGCCCAACCCTCATTTTTCTTTTATTTTGGTTAAGGGACACACTGTAAAAGTGTAGTCTCGTTGGCATAGTCAATGTTTTAACTCTAATTTGGCAGTGTAGCACAAATATACCCCCAACTTCCCCAAAGTTTAAATGTGCTATATTGACACAGGAGGCTAACATAAACACAAATTACTTAATGACCTAAGGATAAGTGTTTCGTGTAGGTCTAAATGCTACTACTTCAAATCACACCATCACAATTACCAATCTTAATGATTAAAAGAAAAAAAAATTGGGACCAGGAAGGTGACTTGTGGATAAAAGCACAAGCATTAGGATCAGAGTTCAGATCCCCAGTACCCATGTAAAAGTTGGGCAGGTGGGATGGGCACTTGCAATTTGAATACTTGAGAGGCAGACAAGGCACACCTAGAGCAAACTTGCTATCTCGCTAGAATAGCCAGATCTCCAGGTTCAGGGAGAGATCTCATCCCAACAAGAAATTTAGAGTTTGATTGAGGAAGACACTCTTTGTTAACGCTGGACACACTCCCTATACACATGCATGTATACTACCCCTTGGGGGAAAAGAAGAGAATCACATTCATTTTTGACAAATAAAAGAGACCCATGTGAAAAGCAAAATATAGTCAAGATAGAACAAAATCTGGCTGGTTCAAGAAACAGCAAGTTTGACTTGTTTCATTGTCCCCAAGACATTAATTTACATGTTTACCGCTGGCACATAATGGCTGAGCACGAGCTCTTCTCTTCACAGGATCTTAGCCAGTCTAGTCAGACTGCTGCTACACAAGCTCTTTCTCTATGGACAACATACTTACTTCATGTACTTACTTATTAAAATATATTTTCCTTTGTAAATCAATCAATCAATCAAAACGGCTTCCTTTCATCAACAAAGTTTTTGCACTGAAGGTATAGTTGTATACAAAGCATGTCACTCAAGGAAAACTGACCTGTGTGACGAGTGGCTGTAGAAGGGCTGCAGACCCTTTGCCTACACAACGAACAGCGAAGCGCAGGCATCTGCAACAACGTTCTACAATCCGATTGTCAGCTCGGTGTTTATTTAGAGTCTCAGACAAAACTGGCCATATCTGAATCAAAAGTTAAAATATGAGAAAGAAAGCATATCAACTAATAGCCGAGAAAATAATCCTAAATTGGTAATATCTGATTTGTTTTAAACTAAGTAATTATTATTAGTCTTACACCATAGATTGGCCTTCAGCTACTTCAAAGCTATGACAATCTTCCGCATCAGCCTCCCAAGTTCCTGGGATTACTGCATACATTATTACACCTGTCTGACTTGGACAGGATTTTCTTTATGGTAGTATACATGGCCTGAGTCAGCCAGTATGTATACAGATGTGCACAGGTTCATATATTACACATTACTAAAACCCAATTGCTTCTTGAGAGAAACACAGTGACTTGTTAGAACAAGACCACCAACTCTATAAAAATCAGATACCCATTTTCCTAAATTTCAGAATTCCTCAGTGAGGATAAAAAAGAATTTCAGAGGAAAAAAAATCTTTAAAGGTAGCTTTAGGAAAGCAGAAAACACACAAAAGAACTGGGGATATAAATAGTTATCTGCTACACTGAAAAATTAAGGCTATCTAGTATTTATGTAACCTCCAAAGTTTGCAATGCACTTCTAGAAACCATGAGATGATTCATCAGTAACGACACTTGCCACCCAAACTTATGACGTGAATTACATCCTGGGCAACACAGAATACAGAGAGAGAACCAACTCCCGCAGGTTGTGCTCTGACCCATGTGCCCTGCGAGCGCATGTGCACAGATACAATTTATAAAATAAGAAAGAAACTAATAAGTAAAAACCCCTTATCTCTTGATCCTCATATTATTCTGAGTGGATAAAGTAGAAGGGAGTATTATACTGAGGGAAAGCTAATGTCACTTACTTTGTCACAATATTAGGCTAGGACTGATTAAGCCTCTTAGCAATCAGTTAATCTTAGAATTTCTACCTCTTACCATGCCAACAAATTAAATCTCACTATGAACATGTGAAATCAGTGTCTCCTCAACACAGATCCTCAAAGGGAAAAGAAAAAAAGCATCCATTAGTACTTACTTCCTGTATGACTTTTTGGCACGGATGAGTCTGTCCATTTTCTACAATGGGATTGGTGTGCCTGGGAAAAGATAATAGCCCCAAACAGTGAAAGATAAATTTAACTAAGAACCCAGACCTCGCTCTGCTCATAAAATCAGGTGGTAGAGTCATTTACTTACACCAACACAGTTTTCTTCTAGCCCATTTCAAGTAAAATAAACATACTTTAAGCCACCCCCCATACACAAACATCAAACTGCCACTAAGGCAGTTCTACTAGAACAAGGAAATTTCATGTAACTCTGGTTATATGGGCTGCAGGGCAGGCTCTACTACTTTTTCTATTATTTCTCCTTATAAACCTAAATGTGTTTGTTTCTAAATTAATAAAAATACATACAACCTACCCTGAGCATTAAAACAGAGAAAGTTCAGCCAGGTGTGATGATGCACACCTTTGATCCCAGCACTCGGGAGACAGAGGCAGGCGGATCTCTGAGTTCAAGGCCAGCCTGGTCTACAGAGTGAGTTCCAGGACAGCCTATAAAGAAACTGCCTTGTGGAGTCAGAGGGAAGCTATTAGCAGGCTCTCACAGCTATGAAGGGAAAAGTGTTGCATCAAGTCACTTGATAGTAATAACTAATAAGCAAAAACAATGTCTGGCATAGGCTTCTTCTATGCAACTATGCAAGTATTACTCTGATACTCTAATTGCCCATGAACCTAACAGACGTATAAGCTATACAACTCAGCCAAGATCAAGTTTTGGTCACCATTACTCAATCGTCTTTTTAATCATGGCTCCTCTTGAATGCAAAGGATTTATTTCATCCAGCATTGAAGAGACTTTATTAATTTTTGGATATATATAATATATACCAATGATCCTGAAGAGTATTGTCTCTGTAACAGCAGGAAGAAACAACAATATCACTACAGAACTTAAGAGAAAGGTCAACTGTTTACATCTTACTAAAGATCCAATGAATCAAGATACCTCGGTGGATGGGAGCTAACAATCTGTTTTGAAAGAGTTTCAGGGGCTGGAGAGATGGCTCAGCGGTTAAGAGCATTGTCTGCTCTTCCAAAGGTCCTGAGTTCAATTCCCAGCAACCACATGGTGGCTCACAACCATCTGTAAAGAAGTCTGGTGCCCTCTTCTGGCCTGCAGATATGCACACAGACAGAATATTGTATACATAATAAATAAATATTAAAAATTAAAAAAAAAAAAAAAGAAAGAGTTTCAAGGTGATTCTGGTACACACTAGCTTGAGAACCACCAAAATAATAACCAAAGTGATGGGGATGATGGTGGTGTGTGTTTGTATGTAGCAAGGTAGGGTCAGAGACAGGATCTTCTTATGTAGCCTAGGCTGGCCCAGCTTGCTGTGTAGTAAGCATGACCTTCAACTTCTTATCTTCTAGCCTCCACCTCCCTAGAACTGGGATTACAGGTTTGTACCATCACTACTGGCTTGCTTATTTCGGTGTTTCATTTGTGTTTTCATTTTAACTCTAGGAGACTAAACCTCCCTTCTTACCTAAATATTACCGCCAGGCGATCTAAGAACACAGTGGGATCTGAAGATATGCCATTGCTGGGCTCCTGAGACAACAGCTGAAGAAACAAAGACATTAACACACATGGACCTTTAGTGAATACTGCAGCAGACATTCTTACATATCAACCTTTGCTTATCTCTTTAAGAAGAGCTGAAAAAATACTCAAATGGTACAAATTTCTTATTTGCAGACTACTTGCCTCCATCTTGTGCCCTGGATTAGACTGCATATTAGTGTATTCACTATGTAATCACTTGAGAGGATAAAATATCATTTGATTTTTTTCTCTATTAATCTATGATTAAGATGTCTATAATAGAAACTGTATATTGTTATTTTATACTTAGTATATGTAACATTTGTATTTAGCTAAAAAATATTTAAGTTTATGAGTAAACCTGAGTAAATATATATGTATACTGTATATAAGCCTGGTGCCCAAGAGGGCCAGAAGAGGATGCTAAGAACTGAACCCAGGTCTTCTATAAGAACAACAAGTGCTCTTAACTTCTGAGCTATCTCTCCAGTTCTTATATGCAATTTTTAAAAAAAAAACACATTTGCCAGGCGGTTGGTGGCACACGCCTTTAATCCCAGCACTAGGGAGGCAGAGGCAGTCGGATCTCTGTGAGTTTGAGGCAAGCCTGGTCTACAAGAAACCCTGTCTCAAAAAACAAACAAAAACAAAGAAAAAACACAATTAAGTCTGGGGTGGGCAGAGTGTTGAGTGGAGGTCTAGAACAAGTAGTGAGAATCAGTTCTCTCCTTCTACCATGTGGGTCCTGGGGATCAAATTTAGATCCTCAAGCTTGGTGGCCAGCACCCTGACCCACTGAACCCTCTTCCCAGGTCAGTTTTGTTTTAAGTTTTAGACAAAGTCTTCCAATGTATATGTAGCCCAGGTTAGGTTCTGCCTCAGCACTCAACTACTGGGATTATAGGCATGTGTCACCATACCCAACTTATATTTAGTTTTATATAAGATAAAGTGTTAAGATTACTTCTTTTTTTTTTTTTTAATATTTATTTATTTATTATGTATACAATATTCTGTTTGTGTGTATGTCTGCAGGCCAGAAGAGGGCACCAGACCTCATTACAGATGGTTGTGAGCCACCATGTGGTTGCTGGGAATTGAACTCAGGACCTTTGGAAGAGCAGGCAATGCTCTTAACCGCTGAGCCATCTCTCCAGCCCCAAGATTACTTCTTTAAAGCATGTTTTAAAAGCAAACTGTCTCTCATTCTCTTTTCTAAAATTCCTTAAATACTGCTAGCAGTATAGATCATTACAGATGAACTTCAGGACCATTATGGCAAGTTCTAAAACTTCCATTAGTAAGCCTATTGTTATTGCATTAGAAATGCAACTGGAGAAGAGCTGACAGCTTTCAAGTGTTCTTCAACCAAATATGGTAGACTAGAGATTTTCTGTTCCTCAAACAGTCTTACTAAGTAGCTGAGGCTGGCCTTGAACTCATGATCCTCTTGTCTCAATCTTCCCCAACCAGAGTTGGGATTATAGGTGTGTGCCAATACTCCTGGTTTCTAGGTTTTTAGAATATGGTTGGTTTTACTTCCTGGACCTGCTTTTCACACTGGACCTTCTAAATTGTTATCACCAATATTGAGAATCTACTGTCTCCCACCCCCACAGGGTTTCTCTGTGTAGCCCTGGCTGTCCTGGAATTCCTCAGTAAACCAGGTTGGCATTGAATTCAAAGAACCACCTTTCTCTACCTCCTGAGTGCTGGGATTAAAGGCATGAACCACCATCACCCTGAGAATCTACTAATTTTTAAATAATCATGTGACACATAAACAATGTTTTGGTCAATGAGAGACCACGTGTATAAAGTCACTTTACAAGATTATAATGGACCTGAAAAACCTAACACTGATTTCACAGCTACTCAAACAGCAGTGTGCAATGTTTACTCCTGTATTTGTTTCTGATATGACCGTTACTGATGTGTTACTATACTACTATTACTGTTACTTTGGCTTTGTTTGTTTATTTGAAGAGTATGTCACTATTTAGTCTGGGATGCCTGAAATTCACTACATAGTCTCAAAGTCCTGATCTTACTGAATTGACTTCTCAAGTGCAAGGGATACCATGTCTGGCCTTACCATTATTTTAAATGTACACATACTCAGGAAAAAGAAATTGCTATGGTAGCAGCAGCCCTTATATGCCCAGTGTTTGCTATGTATCTTGACTTGCATTAAGAAGTCATTTCAAATGACTGATCTTCTGGGTTTGTAAAATAGTCAAATGTCTGATACCTACAAAATGCCTAACAATGCTTTTCTCAGACTGTTTCCTTGATGTAAATTAATGTCCAATTGCATATTTTCTAGGATGCAAATACAATTACTAATTTTAATGAATTTCAGTTAATTCTCTTGCCTTTTAAACATATAACTAACTTGTATACAGGAATTGTACTTTTTATTTCTGAATATATATAAGTATATATTTAATTCCTTATTTGGGCTCACCTTTTTCAATGCCATAACCTGAACAGAACATAGCTCACTAAGACATTCAGTAATCTTATCCAAAGGGAGTCTTGCTAGGACAAGAGCTGTTCCTGAAAAACAAAATGACTCAAATGAAGAGCATAAAGGCTGAATTGAGATAATTAAATTAGTTGATCTATATTACAAAAATAAACAGAATTCTTTTTAAAAGATCAGTATTGTTTTTAAAATTATAACTTTCTTGTGTGTTTGTTTAGAAAAATTCAGGCTGATTTTCACATTGATATAACACATCATTCATTTCTTCTTAGCAGCAAACACGAATGTGTTGTCTCTACCTCAAGTCTATAATTACACTATACATACTGCAAAGCAGTGTGAATTAATTTGATAGGCTTAAGTTTTGCTAAGAAAAGAATGTATGAACACATATTGGAAATTTCCCCTGAACAGAAAAATCACTAAGAACATTATAACTAAAAAACTTCAAAAAAAAACTTAACCACAAGTAATGGTTGAGAGGAGACTGTTACTAACCTTTTAGCAAACCCACAGCAGCTTCGGGAGACAACATGAAAGAATCAAGGGAGTGGGCAATTTCTAGGAGTCCATTAAAGTGCTGAGCCATATGATCCCGACAAACTGAACAAATGTTATGAATGGCTTTGGCTGCAGCAGAAGCCAGAGGCTTTTCACACAGGCCTTTCATCAAATAGCCCAATACAGGGTCTACGAAATAAAAGCCAAATACAGATTATACATCATACTCAAGAAAAGTATATACTTTGTTGCAACAAAGGTCGGTATATTTTTCAAAAGTAACCCATAAATGTAATATAAGTTATCCTTGGTTTAAAATAAAAATTCAGCAAGTGGTGACACACACCTTTAATCCTAGCACTTGGGAGGCAGAAGCAGGCTGATCTCTGTCAGTGTGAAGCCAGTCTGGTCTATATAATGAATTCCAGAACAGCCAGGGCTACATAGCTCATGAGATCTTGTCTCAAAAGAATCAACAAGGGGCTGGAGAGATACCTGAGTAGTTAAGAGCACTGGCTGCTCTTCCAGAGGACCTAGGTTCAATTCCCAGCACCCATGTGGCAACTCACAACTGTCTGTAGAACAGTCCAGTTCAAGGGTATTCAACAACCTCACATAGGCAAACATGGAAGCAAAATACCAATGCATATAAAATAAAAATGTTAAAAGAACCAATAAAACAAACCAACCTACAGATTTGGAGGTGATCTCACTGATGCTCTGTCAGGAAGCCCTGAGTTCCATTCACTTCAGCTTTCAATTTTTTCTTCATTGTAGTTAACTGTTCCTTCGAACCCCACAGAATCAGGCAGCAGTTTGAAAACCACTGACCGTGAGCCCAAGGGATGGCTTAGCCTTAGGCGTGTGCACTACTCTTCCCAAGACCTCAGTTCAGTTTCAAACACCTAGAGTGGCTTACAAGTGCCTGTAACTCCAGCTCCAGACTGATCTGAAGCCTCTGGCCTCCACAGACACCTGCACTCCTATGCACACATCCCCACTCTTGCATATACTTTAAAAGAACAACATTCAAATACAATCGTGTATGTGTGCATATGTATATGAATGTTCACATGTAGCTCCATAGTTGGTGTTAGTGTTCCTCTATCACTCTCTATTTATAGAGGCAGGGGCTCTTAACTGAACACACTGTTTGCTGACTGTTTTACTTGCCAGCCCGCCCTGGAGATCGCCTCTGTCTCACTAATGCTGGGATTTCTGTTGCCCATTTCACCTTTCCAGTTTCTAAGTGGACCTAGACTCCCATCAAACTTGCAGGGCAAGTGCTTTACCCACTAAACCATGTCCCAAATCCCATCGGTAGCACTTCTAAATGAAACTAATTGACTACTATGACTTGACATTAGCAAACGTAAACAACAACCCTGACTGAAAAAGTTATTTCTAGAGTTAATGCTATTCTTCTTTTCCCTTTCTTTATAAAATCAGATTTTTTTAAAGAAAGGAAAGATGATTTTTAAAGAAAGGAAATATTAAATGTGCTATATGATCATAAGATCATTTTCATGGTTACCATGAAAAAACAAACAAAACTTAAGGAATCAAAAGATACTGTGCCAAAAACCAATTAAAAGAGTTATTTTTAAGTGAGAATGTGGCTCAGTGGTAGGATGCTTAGCTAGTGTAACTGCGGCCCTGGAATTGATCCTCGGTACTATAAAATTAATTTCTAACACAACCTACCATAGTCTATCCTCTTCCCCAAAGGTCCCAAGCCTATTTAGTTAAATACTCAGAAGATGGAGAATTGGAAATGATAGCCCACACAACTCCAACATTGTAGGCGTTGACTCTCAAATAACATCAGCAGTTATTTCCAACACAGCAATTTGTTTACTGCTGATGTACAAATCTGAATGAAATACTGCAAACAGGGACTCAACTTGGCTGCTTATTGGACACGACAAACAATGACCCCACTTTTGCTTCCTGGTAGAAGGGTGCACACACACCATAGGAATTTTGAAAATATTATAGAATGGCAGGCTCCACTTGCTAAGTAGCTTGGTAATAACTGAGCACACCTATCATAGGATCCATGCACAAAAGTGAGAAAAAGAAACATGTACTTATTTTGGTGTGTGTGTGTGTGGTTTTTCAAAACAGGGTTTGTCTGTATAACAGCCTTGCCTCTCTGTAGATCAGGCTGGCCTTGAACTCAGAGCCCGGCTTGCCACTGCCTCCCAAGTGCTAAGATTAGTGTTCACCACCACACTTAGCTACTGGTTTACTTTTTGTGGCAAACACTTTAGTCATTAAAACCAGATTATTTGCAAACATTCACAAAGTTGGGAACACATAAAATTCTCAGAATGAATCGTTTTAAATATCGGGAGTTTGATTACATATTTCTCTGGACAAATTTTTTTTGTTTTGTTTTCCTTGGATCTCAGTGCATTCATTTGCAAAATAAGGGTGTTGGGATAAATGATTCCAACTTTAACTCCAACTCTCAAGATTCATTTTATTTTATTTTTTATTTTTTTTAGGTTTTTCAAGACAGGGTTCAGCATAAAGTTTTGTTTTTGTTTCGAGACAGGGTTTCTCTGTGGTTTTGGAGCCTGTCCTGGAACTAGCTCTTGTAGACCAGGCTGGCCTTAAACTCAGAGATCCACCTGCCTCTACCTCCCAAGTGCTGGGATTAAAGGCGTGCACCACCACCACCCAGCTCATTTTAATTTATTTTTATTTTGAATAATTATTAGCTTAGATTAAAAAAAAATCTACTTATGGGGCTGGAGAGATGGCTCAGTGGTTAAGAGCACTGCCTGCTCTTCTAGAAACCCTGAGTTCAATTCCCAGCACCCACATGGTGGCTCACACTCATCTGGTGTCTTCTTCTGGCCTGCAAGCCAGACAGAACACTGCATACATAATAAATAAATAAATCTTTAAAAAAAAATCTACTTAACAAATAAACCCCCTTCTTTCCTTTAGTTGGTGTTAGAAGGACAGTCTGATTAGCTAACACATGTACCAAAGACCATCAGAGACAGAAATATCTGTGCTTAATTTAAGAAAAGTATGAAGTAGTCCAGCCCTCTGGAAGTCTAACAAATGTTCAAACTAAGCAACTTATATAAATAACAATGTGCTTATTCTATGAGAAGTAAGAAAACAAGTGCAAAAGAAAAGAGACAGCTCAAGTGATGGCAGCAGAGGCAGAACCCACACTCACCCAGGAACTGTGGATTCCGGTCAACCACTTCACTCATTTCACCAACCAGCTCGATGCTGGTGTACCGCACAGCCATATGGACAGTCTCTGGGAGACGGACAACTCCCTCTAGTACCTCCACAAGTGTAGGATTGTTCTCCCTGAGGATAGAAAGCAAGTACTTATAGTTACTTCTATTGGGTACTATTCTGGCCAAGCAGCAGGCAGCAGTGAAACTTCACATTGTAAAAAGGGCATCTAAGTAAATAGTAACTATTCAAATCAAAGTGCAGAACATTTTCAAACAGGACTTTGGCTTCTTCCTTTCTTGGGGTGCTAAGAATGTGCACTGAGGCACATTCTCCAGTCCTAAACATTCCCTAATACTTCAAAAAGTGACAAAAGATAGAAATTAAAGCTAACAATATTCCAGAAGAAGTACACTGCTCCTTCTGAATGACATCAAAGTATCTAGATATAAGCCCGCAAACAAAGGAATTTGCAATTGGAAAGGCAGATGTCAGCTGATGGTGACAGTCATCTTTTAAAGAACCTAGTTCATTTAGTCCCCTATCTGCAGCACCTAGAACAGTGCCTGGCACATAGTGGGCACTCAGGAAATACTGCTTAATACTTAAGCGAATGAATGAATGACAATCATAGACCACTTCTATTAGCTGTTATCCTCCAAAGGATTTCTTATGGCTGGATACTGGAAACTCTGAAAAGGAAAGTACAGGTGAACCAGTTTACTAAGTGAAAAAATCCAAGAAAAACAGGAGCAGGGGCCATTAGGATGCCCTGATTTGGAACACGAGGGGAAATTTAAATCAATCAAACACTTTCCACAGTTCTGTGAATTTACCACCCTCATCCTCCTACTAAACTGGATTTAAAACACAGAATGGAAGATGTTCCCAGTTAGAATTTAATCCAGAAATGAAGATGTTTAAAATGAAGATATCTAGGATTATAGCATGAATATCACCTGCCAATTACTAGGCTTATCACATCCTTTAAATGGACTAAAAAAAAAAAAAAACCAAAACAAAATGAAAAACTGTAATCACATGTTGGCTTGAAGAGAGGATAAACAAGTAATTATTCTCTCACTGATGCTTTAGACTGGACACTCTACCAGTTATGGGAGACTATCTACCTATCCCTTTTCAAATCAATACCTATTGGGTATAATAGTAACCCTCAGACCATCAGAGAAGGTTCCAAAAGACACCAAATGGTTTAAGAGCAAATGCTATAGTAAGCAATTAAGAAGCAGAACTTCTATTAGAAAAAAGAAAAATAGGTCTAATCATTTCCTTAAGCATTTCTTGGGTTGAAAACACATCTACGAGCTCACAGACCAGGCCCAGAAAGGCAGCTAAGAAGAAGCACTGTGCCTTTAATAGGTGCCCCTCCATCTGTCTCGGCCGCCTTCCAATCACGGTCCTAAATAGAGCCAGAGTGTAAGTGCCGATCCCACATAGCTGGACAAAATTATTGTATCAGTGTATAAACTCAGGACACGAGCAAACTCTGCTTAAGAACCTTTCCATAAATTTAATTTTCATGCTAAGCAATTAGCAATTGTAATTCAAATTCAAATAATTTAAAAGTTTCAATGGCAATAGCAAAAGTAACAACTGTCCTTTAGATTCTCTATTCTTTTAAGTAAAATGGTACCAATGCTCTGCCTCTGAAACCCATAGATTCCCTAAAATTGAGAAAGAGAACAATGTAATTAAACAGCTTACCTAAGGTCACAAAAACAGGAGACCCAAATTAATGAATGCCAATCCCATTGTTTTTAAGGAAATACCAAACAATGTAACACTCTAACGAACTCCTTCACACTGTCACAAAGGAGCCACTGAGGGGAAAAAAAAAATCAGCATTCTATTTCTAGGATCAATAGTAAAATAAGTTTAACTCTAGGAAACATATTAAAATATGGCATCAGCAATGCAGGCCATCCTACACTAGACTAAAGCTGTAAGACTAGACAGCAGCATAGAAGTTGTAAGACTTTCCAATAATATACCATACAGAAACATGGTGTAAATCTCCTTTCTTTTGATATTTAAGAGTTCCCAGCAAAAGACTTATTAGACACTCACGGATCAACACTCTTTGCTATAGCAGCCATGATAAAGAGAACCGCTTCTGTCACCTCCCAGGGTGGGTTGCCTTCTTTCAGAGTAGAATACAACTAGAGAAGAAGAGGTGGATTATGGAGCCATTAAAAGAAAACAGAATTCCAAACACAAACAAAACAAAAAATGTTAGTTCAAAGAAATCCGGCTCTTTTTTCTAAACCCAATTATCTCTCAGAGCCACCCAAGAACAGTACTTTCATATTTGGATTCTCACTGTTTAAAAGGAACTACGATTTTAGTGCCTAAAATAAACATATTTAGAACCCCAAGAGTTTCCAAAAAACGAGAATCATGGGGGAAATGTTGAACATTAAAGGGTATCTGGTGGTCTCGACAGCACATCAATAGGTAAACGTTCTTAAAGCACACATCCTGCATGTGCATCTGCTTTATAAATTATTGGCTGCACCAACAGGAGTGCAAGGGAAAGTGCTGGAAGGAAACTAACTGCTCAGAGGCTCTATACAATAGCACATGCAAGCACTTATTGTTTTTCTTTTGTTTTTTTAAGCAGGGCTTCTTTGTGGCAGTGTTGGAACTCGCTCTGTAGACCAGGCTGGTCTCTAATTCAGAGATCCACCTGCCTCTGCTGGTGCTGGGATTAAAGGCATGTGCCACCATCATCCTGCCAAAAAAACACATCTTTTAAAAAAGGCAAACCTAGCAGAATACTTAGTGATGTTCTGGTTCTTAATTTACCAGATCATATATATGTGTGGAACATAACTTGCTATTAGGCCAAGTAAAATGTTTATAGTCAAAAATAAATAACTGAAAACAAAACAAACTAAATTTCTACAGTCACTACAAAGGAAAGCAAAACAAGAACAAAACCTCTTTCCTTTCATTTTTGCCAAAGAACGTTTTCTGGACCTGGTGCTCCACAGAACACATCTTGGTAACACTGACAGTTTATATAATTTTTAAGCTTAAATCAAAGACAAGAGCCAGTGAGAAAAGAGTTGAAATCTGAGTATAGGTCATCTGCCCACTGAATCTGCTTCCTAAAATTCTCCAAATCTATATAGTAGATTCAAAAAACAAACCTTGCGAGAAACCCTGTCTCGAAAAATCAAAAAAAAAAAAAAAAAACAAAACAAAACAAAAAAAAACCTTGCAATGAAAAGTTGTAATTTACTGAATATTTCCTGGGCAAAATTATATAAAAGTTTTATATATAAAATGGGTGTCAAGCCCTCCTCTCCTCATTTTTTTTTTTTTTTTTTGAAATTTGGTATTGCTACAACACAGCATCCAAACTGTCACATCAGGGCTCATTAAAGTATGATCCAGCAATACTAACAACACCTGAAAATATTCTAATATTAAGTGATGTGGAATGATGATAATGATTGCAACCTTACACAGTAAAATGTCACTCAATGATCGCCAGGAAACCACAGGACTATGACTCTTCTACTCGAGTCTATTTACCTCTGGGACAAAGCTGCACAAGAATCTAACTGTGGACCAAGGAAATACGACATAACTATTTAAATAGTTGTTAGGATCAAAGCAGGAAAACCTGCCCATTTTTCCCAGTGGGGTTCAAATCCCTATAAGTTTCCTAGAGACTTTATTTATTAGCTGTACACTTGGAATGGCTCTCCTTAGTAAGAATAATAGAGGAAATCATAACTGAATTTATCTATCCACTACAACCAGTTTATCGGACCCTAAATGAACATTGCTACTATATGCCAGGCAATGTGCTAGGCACCTACATTATCTACTATCTCATTTAGCCGCCAAGCTTGGGAGAGGGGGGAGATGGAACATTTACAGAAGATATAGAAGCAAGATAAACACAATCAATGCAATCAGTAAAACTGACTCAAGAATCTCCAAATGGACTTACCTGGGCAAAACATTCCATAGATCCAATCAAGAAAATCAGGTCCTTCACCAGGTCTGACACTCTCATTCGAAACTCCCCAAAGTCATCAGTCTCTTCAGGAACTCCCTCCTGAAATTCAAAACCATGTATCATCTGTTTAAAACTCACTGGTCCACCATGCGCAAAACTCAAGTCCAAATGGATCAAAGACCTAACATAAAGCCAGCAACACTGAACCTTATAGAAGAGAAAATGGGAAATACACTTTGGCACAGGAGACCAATTCCTAAATATAACCCCTAAATATAACCCCAGCAGCACAGACACTGAGAGAAACAATTCATAAATAGGACCTCTTGAAACTGAAAAGCCTCTGTAAAGCAAAGGACATGGTCAACAAGATAAAACAACAGCCGACAGAATGGGAAAAGATTTTCACTAACCCCACATCAGACCCCACATCAGAAGTCTGATCTCCAAAATATACAAAGAACTCAAGAAATTGGACAGCAAAATATCACATAATCCAACAAAATAAATGCAGTACAGACCTAAACAGAGAACTCTCAACAGAGGAATCTAAAATGGCTGAAAGACACTTAAGGAAATGTTCAACATCCTTAGTCATCAGAGAAATGCAAATCTGAGATTCCATCTTACACCTGTAAAGAATGGCCAAGATCAACAACACCAATGACAACTTATGCTGGAGAAGTTGTGGGGAAAAGGGAACACTTCTGCATTGCTGGTAGGGGTGTAAGCTGGTACAGTCCCTTTGGATGTCAGAGTGGTGATTTCTCAGAAAATTAAGAAACAACCTTCCTCAAGACCCAGCAATACCACTTTTGGGTATACATCCAAAGGATGCTCAATCATGCCACAAGAACATGTGCTTAATTATGGTCACAGCAGCTTTGTTTGTCATAGTCAGAACCTGGAAATGACCTAAATGTCCCTCGATTGAAGAATGGATAAGAAAAATGTGGTACATTTACACAATGGAGTATTACACAGCAGAAAAAAAAATAATGATAGCTTGAATTTAACAGGAAAATGGATGGAGCTAGAAAACATTATTTTGAGTGAGGTAACCCAGACACAGAAAGACAATTATCACATGTACTCACTCATAGGTGGTTTTTAAACATAAAGCAAAGAAAGCCAGCCTACAAACCACAATCCCAGAGAACTTAGACAACAATGCGGACACTAAGACAGACTTACATAGATCTAATCTACATGGGAAGTAGAAAGTATAAAAAGGCAAGATCTCCTGAGTAAATTGGGAGCATGGGGACCTCGAGGAAGGGTTGAAGGGAGGAGGAGAGAGGCAGGGAGGAGAGCAGAGAAAAATGTAGAGCTCAATAAAAATCAATTAAAAAAAATACATTAAAAAAAAACCTCACTGGCACTGTCAATTCTCTGAGTAAAACCCATAAAGATAAAGCTCTTCAGCAGTCAAATGCTAATAAGCCAAAGTGCGAAATCACAACACTATGTTACAAGAACAGAAGGTCTCCTCAGGAGCTAGGTATGCTGAGTCAACACAGTCTACTCTCCACTTTACTATGAGAAACTCTTCTGTTTATGTGTGTGACTGTGTATCTTTATTTTGTATTTTTAATTAAATATCTTGCTTGTTTACAAGAGTGACTGGAAAGAAGCTGTAAAGGGTGCCTATCTAGAGGTCAGCTCTTTATAATACTGGACAAATCTGAGACTTTCTTTTTCAAAATATTAAACAAAACAAAAAACAACCATTATCACAATAACTTCACAAAGAAAAGTTTAGACTTTAAATCGTTCTTATCCCAGGGCTGGAGAGATGGCTCAGCAGTTAAGAGCACTGACTGCTCTTCCAGAGGTCCTGAGTTCAATCCCCAGCAACCACATGGTGGCTCACAGCCATCTGTAATGAGATCTGGTGCCCTCTTTTGGCCTACAGGCAGGGTACTGCTTAAGTAAATAAATAATTAAAAAAAAAAATCCTTCCTATCCCAATGCACTTCTCCAAATAAGCGAGTTACCAACTAATTTCGAGAGGTTAAAGGCGCCTTTGAAAACTTTGGGCTATGAACATTGTAGAAGCACCCTTTAGTGGCACCAATAATTGCTCATCTAGCTCAGTCTTCTTGTTTTAGAATAAAGAAACTAAGAGAAATAATGAGGAAGTGATGGCTTTCCAGATGAAATAACGTATAAGATTCTACAGTACTATAAACTTTCAAGTGTAAAAAACATTTGCAAGGGAAATGATACCACAGAACTGGCACAGAACAGAGAATCCATTGACCATAACAGCTCATGTGTGGTTTTTCAAGCAAATCGTGGTTACAATTAATAATCAATCTTCAGTTTAGGAGAATTCAGAGATGAGCATGTCAAATTTCAATATAAGCAATTAAATGTACTCCAGGGCCTAGACTAAAGCTACCCAACAACCACCCAGAAGGTAAAAACACTGAGGCATAATATGCAAAGACATTAAGCAGTGGAAGAGCTTGCCAATGAAATATTTCATGCATTAGTATATTTTCTTCTAAGCAAATGTATGCATTTTTTGTTAAATTATCAAATGATTATAAGTGATATAAAGAAAGTGTATACACATGTGGAGGGAAATCAAAATTCAACTTCCTTACACAATTTTTTCACTTTTTTGTATTAATTCTTACCTAACCATATGTCCTACACTATTAAAAACACAGTATAAACCCAATGTGGTGGTGTAAACATGCAATTCCAGTAATCAGGAGGCTGACATAGATGAATTAAGAATTCAAAACTGGTCCCAACTACATATCAAAACACTGTCTCAAAAACACCAATAAGGCTAGGTGGGGTGGCACATGCATTTAATCTCAGTGCTTCAAAGGCAGAGGCGGGTGGACCTCAAGTTGGGGTCAGCCTGGTCTAGATAGTAAGCTCTGGGCTAGCCAGCATATACAGTGGACCCTGTCTCAAAGCAAAACAAAAAACCAAACAATCCACCAAGGAAATGGAATGTAGCTCAGCATGAGCAGTTGCTTAGAATGGGTCAAGGCCCTAGGTTTGCCCCTGGCACTACAAGAAAACAAAAAGGCCCAAACAAACAGTACAGAATTCTACATTTTGATTTCTATCACTTATCATACCGATTACTATTGCAGAAATTCTCATTTTTAATTGCTGCACAGAGGTTCAACAAGTTTCTGAACATAGTCAAACATTTTACACATATATATACACACAAGGCTTTGCACAAAAAATTAGCTTTCTTCTTCTATAACATCATTTAAAGCAAATTCCTACATACACAATTACTAGCTCAGCAAAAACAATGTGCCTATATAGGTCTAATTTTTAAGCTAAAGTGAAAAAAAACTTGAAGACTGTTAGATCAAGTCAGAACCAAAAGGTGGAGAAGATTAAGTAGAGAAGGGTACTTACATGGTCTGGTTCCAACTGGCAGTGTCGAGCCAAGGCATGAAGCAGCCTCTGAATGTATGCTTTGAATATGCTGTGAATGACTTCATCATTGGTTTTATACAAATGTTCTCCTAGTCGGTACCAAAAGTTAAAGGAAATTTCTACTACCTGTTAGGTAAGAAAGTTGATGGTTTATTTGTGCATGAAAAGAACAGAGGAAAAATTAGTTTTATCATTACTTACATAAAGCGAAGGATATACACTATTCCCTATGTATATGCAGCTAGGGAACCACCCTTTCTGTGGCACAGGTTTGCTGTTACCTCCTGAATATCTTCCCAAATTACACCTCAGTGGTTACTTAGATGACTAGCTTTACACTTTCTATTTATAACTGAGGAAACTTTTCCCAAATCCCATTAGATTCTATAGAAAACAAAGACATGCAAGTCTTGAAAAGCAGTTTTAACCAAACTCTGGACCATTAATCATGCCAACATCACATGTCTTCCAGGAGAGCTAATTGTTATTCCCTAATACAGTTGATTTTTAAACTCACTAAGTAGCTGAGAATTTCCTATTCTCCTGCTTCCACCTCCCAAGTCTGGGATTATAGGAATACACAACCATGTCCAGCCCCATTTAGTTGTTTTCATGAACATGAAAGACAGCAGAAACAGACTGGAATTTCAGGATCAGCTAACCTTCCATGCAATGCTATTTCTGAAGTGATTACCATTGCAAAGAACCATACTGCTTGGGATTTACCACAACTAGAAATCCTCAGGGGCTCTGTAGACAAGTAAACAGCACTTTTTGTGATAAAGACAAGGTGCTGAGGACACAGGAGTAAGCTTAAGCTCCTTTCCATTAAGGATTCAAAGGAGAGCTGTTCAAAACGATCCCCAACCCAAGAACACTTCTTTAATTTTTTCTTTTAATGTAAACATGACTTACAGATTATTTTTATTATGTTAACTTGTGGGGGGTGGGGAGAGAGATCAGATTCTACTGGAGCTGGAGTTCCAGATGGCTGTAACCCACCACATGTGGGTGCTTGAAACTGAACTCAGGTCTCTGGAGAAGTATGCTCTCTTAACCACTGAGACATCTCTTCAGCCCCCTTTATATTTCTTAAGAGATAAATAGGAGGTATAATTTCTTAAATAGATGAACTTTTTAACAATCTAGGAAAAAACTAAACTTCCTACTTATCTTTCTCTGAATGGGTGTCTACCTACATGTCTGCGCACACGTGAGTGCAGTGTCCAGAGGTCAGAAAGGGTCTTGGATCCCTTGGGACTGGTTCTAGTAATTTGGGTTCTTGGGAAGAGCAGCCATTTCTCTTAACCACTGAGCATCTCTCCACCCTCTAAAATCTAGGAACTTAATAAGTGGGTATAGTAATAGATGCCTATTGTCTGAACACTGAGATGGAGACAGGATCCTTCTCAGAACAGTCTGCTAGCCAGGGACACATAAACGAAAGGTCTGACTGGTGTGGGACAATTGTTTGTATCCTGTCAATTATATTTTAAATAATCGATGATTGGCCAGTAGCCAGGCAGGAAATATAGGCAGGACAACCAGCCAGTAAGTAGAGGCAGGTCAATGACAACAGGAGAATTCTGGGAAGAAGGAGGCCCAGTGGGAGGTAACAGGTTTTCTTTCTGACAGATTCTCTGAGTTGCCTACAACAGTCAACCTTAACAACAGATTAGAAAATAGAAAGAATGCAAAATGGAAACCCAAACACAATTCTTTTTTTTTTTTTGGTTTTTTTTTTTTTTTGTTGTTGTTTGTTTGGTTGGTTGGTTGGTTTTTCGAGACAGGGTTTCTCTGTAGCTTTTGAAGCCTGTTCTGGAACTAGCTCTTGTAGACCAGGCTGGCCTCAAACTCATAGAGGATCTGCCTGCTTCTGCCTCTGGAGTGCTGGGATTAAAGGCGTGTGCCACCACCGCCCGGCCCCAAACACAGTTCTTAAAAGTACCCTAAACATGGGCCATGTAAGTGTGGGCCACTGGTAAGGCACTTGGGAGGAGAGAAGTGTCTGTACTACACCGCTTTGCTTCACACTCACACCACAGCACGTGGACAGCACCCCACTCTCATATGCAAATAATGAAACTGAAAAAAAATTGTAACCATACACAACTTCCAGATCACATTAATAAGAAACAAGATTGCAAATTCTCAAGTAGAGAGTAAAAGCCTTAACACAGTACAGATACTACCTCATACTGAGGGTGGCCTGCACAAATAAGAAGCAGTTCCAAAGTTCGAAGATCTCCCAGACCTTGGCCTGGAGTACAAACAATTTTTTCCAGGAAAGTTTCACATAGTTCAGTGAAGATACGGCAGTAATTCAGAACTCTGCAGAAGCAAAATGAGAATACCAAGTCAAGAATCTGGACTTTACATACACAGATACGAGTCAAATGAACAAAAAGTCTCTTTGCCTGAGGGCCATTCAAGTGAATACTCATGATGAGCATATGATGGTAAGTCAATTCATATTCTCTATTACAAATCTTTGAATAAAAACTTCAAATTAGGGTCTGGAGCAATGGCTCAGTTGTTGAGAGCACTTGCTTGCTAGAGAGCTTGAGTTCCATTAAACTAGGCATCTCTGTGTGGGTGTTTGCATGTGTGAATGCAAGTGCTTATGGAATACAGAAGATGACATAGAGTTGGAGTTACAGGCAGGAGTGAGGGGTCAGAGATGGATGCTAAGAACCAAAGTCAGGTCCTATGGAAGAGAAGAGCCCATTCTTAGCTGCTGAGCCATCTCTACAGCTCCTAAACTATGCATTTTAAAGTTTATCCCTATTTCTTCAAGTCTTTTCTTAAGTGTAAAACAGTTGAACAACCAAGAACTGGTAGCAATCCTCTTTTCTAGATCCAAATCGCTATTCAGAGGCAGGTACATATCAACTATAGCACACACTTCACACGTGCAAAGTCACAGAATCAAAAAACAATGGATGATTATTAAAAAAAAAATTGAGGAAAAACCCCAGATTGTAGGTAACCCAGGGCTCCTACTTCAATAGTTACTCACTTGTCTAAATCTTCTCGTGCCACAGCCATATGATAAGCAGTCTCCAATGTCAGGACCCCCTGAAAAAGCTGCATGGCCAACGGCAAGTTAGTCTCCACATTTTCAATAGCATAGAGAGCTGAGCATACACAGTCTGAAGCAGCTTCATGGAGGTTAGATGAGGTTTTATCCTGCTGCTGAAAGACGGAATACAAAAGCAGAAATCAGAATCATTGTACTCCAGGGAAAACAAATACAACCTTCTGAAAGTTGTTGTTTGTTGTATGAAACAGGTGTCATGTAATCTACATTGGCCTTAAAGTCACTGTGTAGCACAAACTAGCTCCCTGTGCTAGAATTACAAAAATGCACACCAAATGTGCTTCTATGTCCGCCTGACTGAGAGTACACTATGAAGAGCCCCTGAGGTGCAGACCTTGCCAAGACAACATCTTCCTTACCCTACTTCTATGTCCGCCTGACTGAGAATACACTATGAAGAGCCCCTGAGGTGCAAACCTTGCCAAGACAACATCTTCCTTACCCTACTTCTACGTCCGCCTGACTGAGAATACACTATGAAGAGCCCCTGAGGTGTAGACCTTGCCAAGACAACATCTTCCTTACCCTACTTCTCCAGGCATGGCAAAAAAAAAAAAAAAAAAAAAAAAAAAGAGCTTCTTTATCCATCATTCAGACTTATATGAACTTTTTCATTTTATTTGCTTTTGTTTCTTTTTCTTTCTTTCTTTCTTTCTTTCTTTCTTTCTTTTGGAGAAAGGGTCTCACTGTGTAGCATTGGCTGTCTTGGAACTCACTAGATAGACCAAGCTGGCCTCAAACTCACAGAGATCCAAAGTATTGGGATGAAAGGGGCTGTACTATCGCACCAAGTTTCTTCTGTTAGCTTTCTTGGAAACAGCATTCTGTCTGTCTCAGCCAGAGTTCTGGGATCAGGTGTAAGCCATCAGCCTGGGAGTTACCAGATTATCCCCCATGTTTCTCTCTATACTATTTCTTCCATAAGGAATGCCATGTTTCTCAATGGCATTGAATGGATTTTGAAATTCATTCTCTTTTTAAGTACTGCTTAAAATGAAAAGGTTCAGCAACATCAAAAGGCCAATTACATACCAAAGTTAAGCAGAGGTTCTTAAAACTTAAGGGGTGGAGAAGCGAGTTAACACAGAAATGGCAAATTCTCCCAATTTCTCATTCACAGTAATACATGCTAGTATATGAGAACAAATCCTAAAACTACAGCTACCCAATGTATCAATCAAAAATAAAAACAATATTATTTCTTGCTAGATATCATACAATACACTTATAATTCAAACACTTTGGGAGGATGACACAAGAGGATTACTACAAATTCAAGATCAACATGGGATAGACTGAGTTCCAAGGTAGCTTTGACTATAAAGTTATAAGACCCTGGTTTAAAAAAGAATTTTTGGAGCTGCTAAAATGGTTCTGTAAATAAAGGCACTTGCCAAGCCTAGCAACCTGAGTTTGATCCCCGAGACCCACATAACGGAGACAACTCCTCTGTAAATTGTCCTCAGACATTCAAACGCATATGATAAATTTTTTTAAATGTATTTTAAAAGTTGTGGTGCTTTTAATCCTAGCACTTGGGAATGAATGGAGGCAAAAGATCAGGAGTACAAGTTCATCCTTGGCTACACAGTGAGTTCAAAGACAAACCATCTTGAAAAAACAAGAAGCCGGGCGGTGGTGGCGCACGCCTTTAATCCCAGCACTCGGGAGGCAGAGGCAGGCGGATCTCTGTGAGTTCGAGACCAGCCTGGTCTACAGAGCTAGTTCCAGGACAGGCTCCAAAAGCCACAGAGAAACCCTGTCTCGAAAAACCAAAAACAACAACAACAACAACAACAACAAAAAACAAAACAAAAAACAAGAACAAAATATTTCAGAGACATTCAAAAACCTTCAAAAGTTTATTCTCTTTGTACATTTTCTTTGGAAAGTACTTGAAGATGTTCAAAAAACAATAAACCCCGAAAAGCAAAGTAAAGGGAAATCTGAGCATCATAACTGGGGAATAAATCAAAAGAACAACTTATAAGAAAGAATGAGAACTTATCAGAGCCGACAGTGGAGCCGACATGGAAGCACAAGCTGCAATGTCAGCACCCAGTGGTGAGAGCAAAAGGATCTTGAATTTGAAGATAACCTGGGTCACACAGGCAGTTAGCTGTAAGCCAGCCTGTTACTTAGTTGAGACGGTCTCAAAACAGTAACAAAAGTACAACAAGGGAAACTGGAGGGCTCTTATTCACTGACACAGTTAAGAGCGTCTGTAAATTCAGTGAAGCTGTCACTGCTAAGTCTTTCTCTAATAACAACAATGATAATGATAACAGACACTTAGACTTTCTCTATAAAGGATAAGAGCTACTTATGCTAGGAGAGCTAACAGATGCAAATCATCCCATTGGGTTCTTACCTCTTTTTAAAATATTTTCTTTCTTTATTTTAGTTTTATGAGGCAGAGCTTCTTTATAACAGTACTGGCTAACCTGAATTCATTCTGTAGGCCAGGTTGGCCTCGAATTCAGAGATTCACCTGCCTCTGCCTCTTAAGTGCTGGGATTAAAGGCATGTGCCACCACTACCCAGCTTTTTGTCCCCCATCCCTGTTTTTTAAAGGAGCAATCCTGGAAATACTTTATTAGGAAAAGGGGACGGGACAGGTAAATGGTTCAGGGAGTAGAAGTGTGTGCCACACAAGCCTGAGAACCTGAATTCAGATCCCGCAGAACTATATAAGAGCACTCTTCTGACAAGATGGGAGTCAGACACAGGAGAATCCACAAGAACCTTTCAGGTCAGCTAGCCTAGAGAACAAGGGGAGAGATGATGCCTCAAAAACTAAATGGAAGGTAAGGATCTACACAGAGGGCTTCATCCACATGGGTTCTGTGGCATGTGCATATCTTCATACAGAAAGCACACATATACACAAAATAGATGAAATGTTTTAATTCTTTCAAAAAGAAGTATACAGGTTTGGGATGAATGTAAGAAGCTCAACAGTGCCTATGTCCAGCAGACTGAAACTCCTGCATCTATGGGTCATTTGAAGAGCAGCACATGCTCCATTACACGTCAGCCTCAGCGGGCTTCAATCTTTCCCTAAGATAGGGTGTTATTTAGCTCAGGTTTGTTTCAAATTTGCTAAGGGTGACCTTGAATTTCTCACCCTCTGGCCTTTACCTCACATACTAAGATTATAGGCACGTGCCATCAAGCTCAACGCCTTCTTATGCTATTCTTTTTTTTTTTATTTAGAAACCAAACAGAAGTGTATTTATTCAAGAAACATTTTTGCATATCTTTTTCTCAAATTCCACAAAGGTTAGACATTTTCTATTAAATTTTTTTTGTTATACATATATTTGTATATGTGTAACCTCTTAGCTGCTGAAGCTCGTTTTAGTTTCTCTGAATTCTGTATTATTTTTTTAATTTATTTATTTATTAAAGATTTCTGTCTCTTCCCTGCCACCACCTCCCATTTCCCTCCCCCTCCCCCAATCAAGTCCCCCTCCCTCGTCAACCCAAAGAGCAACAGCAAGGCCAACAAGTTCTTATGCTATTCTTAAGACTCAGATAAAATTTTTCTCTCAATACAAACATTGAGCTGTCCCAGAAGGTTGGTTATTAAAGTGACAATGGCAGTTATAGGTTTACTTACCAAAACCTCAAAAAGCAGCGCTAATAACTTATTATTAGCCATGAAGTTACTGTCCAAAACTCCCAAGTTAAACCAGCTTCCCAAACAGCGGAAAACCTTCATAAGCATCTTCTCATCAGTTCCTGCTTTTTCTACACATGTCATCTAAATAGAAAATATAGTTTAAGAAAAAAAAAATCAACCTTTATACTTTAGTCACTATTATATACTATCTATAACGACATTAGCAACAAGCAGTCACAAATGTTTTGTAAATACCATTGTTCTAAATCCTATTACCACATAATTTCCAGCAAAATACTACAATACGATTATCTTCTCTTTTTAGTGGGGAAACTGAGATACAAAGAGGTGAAAGATCCAAAACATACATTAAAAATAACAAGGTTCTTAGTTCCCACTTATGCATTAATGTACTCTCATCAATACAACTGCTTTTAAAATATACCAGTTTATTCTCCATATGCAATCGGTACCTAATTCTGGGGGACTGCTGCCCGAGCATCATGAGCTGAGTTTGGATCCCCAGTACTTACTCTAGCCAGGTATGGCGGTACACATCTGTAATCCCCTGCTGGAAAGGGAAGAAAGGAAGATTCCTAGGGCTTGCTGTCCTGATCAGTTGGTCTAACTGACTCAGTGAGACATCCTCTCTCAAAAAGAGGTGGTGAGATGGGTTAGTAGGTAAAGCTGCTTGTTCCCTAACACGATGACCCGAGTAAGTGCAATCCCTGGAACCTACATGGTGGAGGAAGAAGAACAAGTCCTGCATGCCATCCTCTCATCTCCACACGTGTGGCACTCGAGACACACACATAAAATAAATAAATGTTAGGGCGATTTCTAGAAAGATGGTTCAACAATTGAGAGCATTCACTACTGATGTAGAGGACCCAAGGTAAATCCCCAGTACCTACAAAGCAGCTCACAATCATCTGTAACTCCAGTTCTACAGCATCCAACAACTCTTTTAGCCTCAGAAGGCACCAGGTATATACAAATAAATGCATGCAAAACACCTGTAAGACTTTGTATAAAAATAAATCTTTTTAAAAAAGTCTTCTAAAGTAAGTTGTTAATTCTTTTTTTTGGGGGGGGCGGGAATCTGGAAATATAAGAAATAATTTAGTGGTAGAACACCAGCTTAGCATACACAGAGACCTCAGGTTCAATTTCCAGTACTATGAAAGAAAGACATAAAACAAGTCAGACTAAAACTGACCACTGCCTTTATCTGAACATTTTGTGCTACATTTTAGAAAGCATAATGCAACTTCTTCTAGATAAGAATGTTTCAAGAGCCGGGCGGTGGTGGCGCCCGCCTTTAATCCCAGCACTCAGGAGGCAGAGGCAGAGGCAGGCGGATCTCTGTGAGTTCGAGGCCAGCCTGGTCTACAGAGCTAGTTCCAGGACAGGCTCCAAAGCCACAGAGAAACCCTGTCTCGAAAAACCAAAAAAAAAAAAAAAAAGAATGTTTCAAGACAGCTCACAGGCAGTGGGCTAAAAACATGACAACTGCCATGAGGGACAACAAGCAAGGAGAAAGGGAAAAGGGGCTACATCCACAATTTATTACACACCAGATCTCCAGTCTGGCAGTTGGACTTCCAGGATTGTTTCCATTATCACAGAATAATAATAATTCATTGCCTGTAATCAACTGGTATCAATTTTTAAAAATTATTTCAAGCTTGTGGCAACCACAGTATACAGAGTAAAATTATGATATTTATGTTTACACGGTGATATCAACTACATAGAAAAATCCCCCAGACTCAAAGCTTCATCTGCAGTGATACATTGTCTGACTGGCCTGGAACTTCCTATGTGGATCAGGTTGGCCTGATACAGAAATCTGCCTGCCTCTGCCACTGCTCTGCAGTGCTGGAATTAGAGGTGTGTACCACCCTTCTCCATAGATGATAGTTTTGTTCTCCTCTGGTGCTGGGGATTGAGCCCAGGGACCTGCTTGCATACTGGGTAAATGCTCTAGCAACAATGTATACATCCCTAGCCATGGTGATCATTTTTATAAGTGCCCTCCAAGCTGTACTAGACTGGTTGTAAAGATGAGAAGTGAAAGTTTAGTATGTTACTATATACCACTTCATTCCCATGGAACCATATTGAAAGAGTAAGGTTTTTTTGTTTGAGAACAGTATCTTGTTATTTGGCCCAGGCTGGACTCAAACTCATTATCCTCTACTTTAGCCTCCTAGGTATTAGGATTACAGGTGTGTGCTGCCACACTTGGCAAAAACATCCATTTTAAAATCAATTTTTTTCCTCTAATATGACAAACAGGAGACAGAAAGGCTAATACAAGTATATAAATGGGCTTGCTTCTATTTTTTAATTTCTTTATGGATACTGCATTTTAGTCAAAGAAGTAACATATAACTAACAAGTAAGTGACCAGCCATTACATGTACTGAACCCTATTATGTGCTAAACATGATTTTAATAGCTTTAAATGCATTAATTCAGTCTTCACAAAATTAAAAAAGCACTATTACTCTCATATACAGATTATGAAACTGAGGCAGAAGAGTTAATTATCTTGTTTAATATGGCATAGCAAAGACTCAAATGTCACAAGTCTTGCTTCAGGACCTATGATCCAGGTTGGAGAGATGACTTTGGTCGAGTACTGGCTGTTCTTCCAGAGGACCCTGGTTGTATTCCCAGCACCCAAACAGCAGCTCACAACTATCTATAACTCCAGTTCCAGGGGATTTGAAGCCAGCCAGAGATACACAGTGAGATCTTGTCTCAAAAATACCCTTTTTAAAAGTTGGATTTTCCTAAAATAAGCTACCTTCACACAAATTACCCTGCAAAAAAAGAAAGCATGCTAAGCATGGAGGAATCAGACTGTCATCACCCTAATCCAGAGGACAACCCTAACATTACTAATAAAGTACCAATCAGGCATTATAATACTGCCTAAGATATAACTCTGAGATGGGCACGATCCAAAACTTAAAAAACCTCTTCTTAAAACCATCAAGTCTCTTAATTTATCTCTAATCAGCATGCTGAAGGAAAATAAATTAAACCCTGAAGAAAAGGATCCAAGTAACTACTTTCTCAATTATCCTAAGGATGGAATGTAAGTGGTAGCATTATTAATACAGTAGAGAATTTATTACATGCAATGGATACCCTAAGGTACTAGGCTTAATTTCTTTTGAGGAGTCCTTATTCAGTAGGGCCGACTCAGACCTTCCAATTAGAATAAGGAGATTACAAAAACAATCAGAAAAAACAAAAAACGTAATCATAAATACTAAAGACATTCTCTCCGACAAATGCTCTCTGCAGAAAGACAGAGCCAGAGGACTGTGACTGCTAGCCTAAAACAAGACAGGGTGGCAAAGTGGATACTGTTGGTGAACTCGGTTTTCAAGTATTTTAGAACCAACTGGGAGAATGTGAATGTGCTCTAAAAACATGGCATTACATAGGAAATGTTCTAAATGAAAAAGTAAAAGTAGATGACTGAAACAGGAAACTGTAACCACAGAGATACATTCACGGGACAAACATGAAAGGGTAAACAGCAGTCAGTCCACCAGTGTGCCCAGTCTCAACTACTCAGGAAGCTAACGCAGGAAAATACCCGAGTCCGTGCTCTATAAACCACATCTCACAAACCAAAAGGCTGGAGGGCTGAAGAAAATGCTCAAGCCTGAGGTTAAGAGCACTTGCTGCTCTTCCAAAGAACCAGAGTGCAGACACCAGAGCTCACACTGAGTGGCCTAGGAACTCTAGCTGCAAGAGAACTGAGCTCATCTTCTGCCTTCCACTGCATACACATGGCAGACACTGGCACAAAAACAAAGAAAAATAAAAAACTTTTAACAAAAATTGAGGGATGGGGCTGGAGACATGACTCAGAGGTTAGGAGCACTGGTTGTTCTTCCAAAGGTCAAGTGTCAGCAACCATCTTATAATGAGATCTTGTGCCCTCTTCTGGCATGCAGGCATACATGCAGGCAAAACACTGCATACACTATAAATAAATCTTTAAAAATTTGAGGGACAAGTGTGGTAGCACACAACTATAATACTGCATTTAGGAGACAGAATCAGGTAGAAGAGAAAAGGGAATCGGGGAATTAAAAGTGCAGGTCATCATCAGCTATGAGGCTATGGCTATGAAACAAGTTTCATATGAAGATATGAAACAAATTTGAAGCCAACTTAGCTTGAGACCCTTTTAAAAAATGGCTTGGTCAGGCAGTGGTGGCACACACCTTTAATCCCAGCACCCGGGAGGCAGAGGCAAGTGGATCTCTGTGAGTTCGAGGCCAGCCTGGTCTACAAGAGCTAGTGCCAGGACAGGCTCCTAAGCCACAGAGAAACCCTGTCTCAAACCCCTCCCCCCCAAAATGGCTTGCTCTATGTCTTAAAGATGCATGCTATGCTGGGTGGCGGTGGTGCAAGCCTTTAATCCCATCACTTGGGAGGCAGAAACAGATGGATCTCTGTGAGTTCAAGGCCAGCCTAGTCTACAAAGCAACTTACAGGACAGCCACAGCTACACAGAAAAACAAAAAAGACGCATGCTAGAAGACTGATGGCCTGATCCCGGGACACCCACATTAGAAGAAGAAAAGCAGTTTGGACAAACTGTTCGCTGACCTCTACACACATCCTAGGGTACACAGGTATGTGGGGTCCCCTCCCCACAATAAATACATGTAATTTTAAGAAACTAAAGCCAAAACATACAAAAGAGAATTGTGGTTGCAGTTCAGTGGTAGAACACTTCTAGTATGCATGAGGCCCTCAGTTCAACCCCCAATATCCCAAATTAAGACAGACAGACACAGGACATGATTTCCAAGTTACTTGAATAGTAATTGCTTAATTTTTTTTCTAATGTTCTAAAATACTATTTTCTTTAAAAATAAATGGTCAGAAAAATTCAAAAAATGGTCAATTAAAAAATTTAAAGAGGGGCTGGAGAGATGGCTCAGTGGTTAAGAGCATTGCCTGCTCTTCCAAAGGTCCTGAGTTCAATTCCCAGCAACCATGTGGTGGCTCACAACCATCTGTAATGAGGTCTGGTGCCCTCTTCTGACCTGCAGACATACACACAGACAGACTATTGTATACATAATAAATAAATATTTAAAAAAAATTTAAAGATATTTACTTTCCAAATAGGTTTTTAACAGCAAATTGAATATAACTGAATGTAATTATAATTACACTATTGTTCAATGGCCAAGTAAAATCTACTATTATTTCTTTATCAAAATGCTAATTTGTCTTTACTTTTTCCTAAAGTTTATATGCACTTCTTTTAGTGTGGTCCTTGGAGGCAAGAGCTTTTATATATCATAAGAATTGAGTTCAAATTCTAAATTAAAAATCAAATATCAGGGCTGGAGAGATGGCTCAGAGATTAAGAGCATTGCCTGCTTTTCCAAAGGTCCTGAGTTCAATTCCCAGCAACCACATGGTGGCTCACAACCATCTGTAATGAGGTCTGGTGCCCTCTTCTGGTCTGCAAGCATACACACAGACAGAATATTGTATACATATTAAATAAATAAAATATTTAAAAAAAAATCAAATATCAGTAAGCCCATTCACATTCACAAGAATTACCAAGAAGCTCAAGAAATACAAGTTTTAAAAGTATTTTGTATTATTAAAAAGTTTTGTATAAATGCCAAAACAGTATTAATGCCACATTTCCAAAGAAAACTGCTTCATACCATTGTGACCAGATCACAAAATAATCACTCCACGGTCTCTGTCCTTTATCAACAAATGAGTATTTCAAACTTACCAATAAAGATACCACTGTACTAGAATAGAAGGCCAAGTCTTCTATAATTTCTGTGCGCCTATTGGCTCCAATTCGCAAGGAACGACTGTGTACCTCTTCAGGTAACACTGTAAGGATCTCCAGCAAAAAGGGCAAAGAAGTTACATCATTGCTATATCTGGAAAAGAAAAGGAGGAGGATGTATCACAAGTCACTGAGAGCCAGCAAATACAGAATCACAACGCCATCCATCAAAATAGTCCACAACAATAAAAGCAGCACTCTCAACAGTAAGAGGAAAAGAGCCAGGAGGTGGTGGCAGAGGCTGGCGGATCTCTGGAAGCTTAAGGTCAGTCCTGGTCCACAGAGAGTTCCAGGACAGCCAGGGCTCTGTCACACAGAAAAACCCTGTCTCAAAAAACCTTAAAAAGAAAACAGAAAAAAAGAAGAAAATGAAAATGTAATCTTTGCTTTATTTATTTGTTTATTTTCAAGACAGAGTTTCTCTGTAGTTTTGTAGATGAATGAAATCTTTGTTTTATTGAGACAAGGTTTCATGCATTCCATGCTGGCTTCCAACTTGTTATATGGCTGTAGAAAAAAAAAAAAGGAGAAGGGAAGAAGGAAGGGAGAATAAATAAGGCAATAAAAAGGAAGGTAAGTTAGTTTTAGTTATATTTATTTTTCTGTAGCCATGCAGTGGTGGAACATGCCTTTAATCTCAGCACTCGGGAGGCAAGAGGCAGGTGGATCTCTGTGAGTTTGAAGCCAGCCTGGTCTAAAGAGCAAGTTCCAGGACACCTAGGGCTGTTGTACAGAGAAATCCTGTCTCAAAAGGAAAAATAAATGTATTTTTATTATGTGTGCAGGGGAAGGGGTATGTGCACATAAATTCAAGTGCCCACAGATCCCCCTGGAGCTGGGGTTACAAGCAGTTGTAAATTGCCTGATCCCATGATAAGAATTGAACTCAGGTCCCAGGAAGAGCAGTATGTGCTCTTAACCATCAAGCCACCTCTCCAGTTCCCAGTTTTAGTTAATTTTAAAAATTACATGCACATACACATATGATCGAATATTTTACTAACTTGGCTAAGTTCTGTATTATCATTAGCCTCCAGTTTTCAACACCAATATCTTCCTGACTTTGAGGTATGGCTAAGCAATCCTAATGCCTCAATTTCGAAGATAATCAGCAATTTCATGACTCCTATGTCATATGTGATTCATAAGTTTATACTATAGAATATTATTATTATTGCACATATTTATTTATTTAGAGCTAATGTAGCCTTGACAAGCCTGGAGCTCAATATGCAGATCGGGCTACCTTGAATTCATAGAGATTTGCCCGCCTCTGTCTCCTGATTGTTGGGATTAAAGGTGTACAACAACCATGCCCAGCCCCCAAATTTACTTTAACAAGAAAGTTAACAATATAAAATTCAGGGGCTGGTAATACTGCAGTGTATAAAAGTGTTTGTCACCAAGCCTGATGGCCTGAGTTCAATATACCCCACATGGTAGAGAGAACCAACTCCTTCAAGTTGTCCCCTGAACTTGACACAGTGATATGGCAAGCATACCTCCAATAAACAAACAAAAAACAATTTTTGAAGAGAAATAAAAATTATATCATTTGGGAATGGAGAAATAGATGGCTCCGTGTTTAAGATCACTTGCTGTTCTTCCAGAAGACCCAAATTGAATTCCCCCTCCCGACCAGGCATCTCACAATCATTTATAACTCCAGCTCCAGGAGAAGATTTACCTGGCCTCTGTGGGCTTTTGCACCCATGTACACGTAGATACACATACCTATACATAATTAATTTTTAAAAAAAATTTTTTTAAGCCTTTGGTGATGGCCCACACCTTTAATTCCAGTACTCAGGAGGAAGAGACAGGCAGATCTATGATTTTAAGGCCAGCCTGGTCTACACAGTGAGTTCCAGGATAGCCAGGACTGTTACAGAAAAATCCTGTCTCAATAAAACAAAAGAAAACTAAAGCAATTATTAATTTTATGCCCACAATTTAGAAAAATTTACTAGGACAGATTTCTCTGTGTGGATTAATGGAAATCCAAATACTATTGATAAAAATTACTTACTTTTCTACCAATGTTTGTACGCATCCCTTCCAAGAAGGCATCTGTAGGGCAAGGTCTGCTATTGCTAAAGCCAGCTGAATGGGAAGAGATAAATAAATGAATAGACCAGATACAGAAACCATCAATGTTAACAGAAAAAAAGAGACCACAATTCTTTCAAACACTATGACAGTGAAGACTAGCATCTCCTTTCCTCCTTCCCCATGAATGTCTACCTATCCAGTCATCTAGTTAGCTACAAATTGCTTGGATTTAGACATCAACCTTAAAAATTAAAGACAGACCAAAAAAAAAATCAACAAAACACACTTGATAGATAGGATACTTTTTTTAAATTGTTGTTTCTGAGACAGCATTTTCTAGCTCAGACTGGCCTCAAACCCACTAGATAGAGACTGACCTTGAACTCCTGATTCTTCTTTCTCCACCTCACAAGTGCTACAATTAGAGGTTTTCTGTTTTGTTTTGTTTTGGTTTGGTTTTGGAGACAGGGTTTCTCTGTAGCTTTGGAGCCTGTTCTGGAACTAGCTCTTGTAGATCAGGCTGGCCTAGAACTCACAGAGATCCACATGCCTCTGCCTTCCAAGTGCAGGGATTAAAGGCATGTGTGCCATTACCGCTCGACTTGCAATTACAGGTTTAAACCACTATACTCAATTTAAAAATATCAAAATATGTTTAAAAATAGATACTCAAGACATGTTTTCTCTGTGTAACAGCCCTGGCTGTTCTAGAACTCTCTTTGTAGACCAGGTTGGCCTCAAACTCAGAGATTCGCCTGCCTCTGCCTCCTGAGTGCTGGGATTATAGGTGAGTGCCACCACTGTCCAGCCAATACTTACTTTTATTTGACAATACAATACCATAGAACTTCAGAGACTGATAAATCATAGTTTGTCAAAAGATCAAAGCTACTGACAAAGTTAGACTTTGGTTCTGTCCTCAGATAATGGATTGCCATTTCCCTGCTCTTTCCATTTCTCATCTTGAAGCCTCCTCTTCAAGAGCACGTCCACATCAGGCAAACACATATATGTACTTTACTTTCTAATATATTTCCCTGGCTAAAGGGGAAAGCCAAGACGTTCATTGTTTCATTTATAAGACTTTTACTGCCAGTCCTTCCAGAAAAGAGTTTATAAATTAATAAAAATTGAAAAAAGTTACTGCATAGACTTCTAACTCAGAATAATACACATTTTATTAATCATCTGCAATTTTAACAGTAGGGGGAGCACATGCTAGAGAAAACATATTTACTTCCCCACTTTTAATATTTAATGTCTGGAGCCTAATGAACTCAAAGATTAATACAAATGATTAAACTTTTTATTCTGCTACAGTTGTGAAAATATAGCAATAAAGTTAACGTTACCTTACATGGCCTACCAATAAAAACCAAAATAAATCATGATGTATCCAAATGACCTTACAAGTTTCCTTAGTGAGTAAAGGATTTACCTGTGTTACAATGACAGGTGACAAATCTTTCAAGTTCTGAATATGAGTTAGCAATGAGTCCCTTAATGAAGCATGAGAGTCTGTGGGTAGCTCATAAAACGAAGTCTGAATCTTCATTTTCATGGTCTGGGCAGCAAAATAGCATGATTCCACATCCTGTCGGATCTGTAACAATTGATCAGAAATCTCCCAGGCATGAACCTGAAAGTAAATAAAAGATATCATAAAGCGTATTATTTTTATAAATAATTTTAAAGTTATATAACTTCTACATATATAGTTAGAATAAATATAATGGAAGAAAGAATTGACAAATTAACTTCAGTTTGCAAGGCCTATTCAACAAAAGTATTCCCTAAGACTTTGTGATTTACTCTAGTAAGGCCTAATGGCCAGATCAACTGAATCAAAAGACAGAATCTGAAAGACTAGAATAATCAATTCTATACAGTGGTTATAAAAAAAAAAGTCCCAGAAATTTCTACTAAAACTAAAACAAAAACATTATTATAAAGCTTCTAATCCTATTTTTAAGTTGAATGTTTCTTCTCTTATTTAAATGTTTTGTTCACTCTAAGATTTAAGTCTGGAAACTTTTCAATATATCTATCAATAGGAAAAACATTTCATATTGGTCTCATTGGACATACTTTTTAAAGTTTAGTACCTCATAAACAACAGGAAATACATCTTGGTCCAAGTGAAATTTTTACATCGTTTATTTTCTGATATGCTTATATATGACAGAGTTTAACAAGGTGACTAAATCGTTTTTTATAAATTAACCTGTCTATAGAAATAATAAAAAAGAATAAAATACAACAAATCTGATCACGAATAACTGGTCATAATAAGAGGGAGTCCTATTTTAAAGAGAACTCTTGAAGAAAAAGCATGCAGCACACGGTAGACATCTGACTAATGATTGACAAATTCTAATCCAGCTATGCAAGCTGTCTCTTAACAAACTGGTGATAATACAATGAGAAAAAAGGGATCAGTCTCAATTTTGAAACAGTGTCAATTTCAGAAAAAAAAAATTTTTTTTGAGACAGATACATACATCCAAAGTTATGTAGTGGAGGATCCTGATCCTCCTGCCCCTAGCTCCTGAGAGCTGAAAGTACAGGTATGCAATACCTTTCCCAGTTTAAGTAGTGCTGGAGATTGAACAGGGCCTGTGCATGCTAGGCAAGCACCCCACCAAATGAACATCTCCAGCACCATATAAATTGTTCTAATCAATTTCTTCTCTTTTTCTTTTCTTCCCCCTCTCCCTTCTCTTCTCTGCCATTTCTTCTTTCTTTTCACTTCCTGAAAGGCTGCCTACAGAGCCCAGGATAGCCTGAAACTCATTATCTTTCTCCTTCAGGCACGTGGCACAGACGCAACCCTCAAGTCCATGACTTTAATTGTTTTTGTTTTGTTTTTGGAGACGGGGTTTGTCACTTTGGGGCTAGTCCTGGAACTAGCTCTTGTAGACCAGGCTGGTCTCAGAGCTCCGCCTGCCTCTGCCTCTCAATTGCTGGTATCAAAGGCACTCGCCACCACCAACGCCCAGCAAGTCCATGGCTTCTTTGTTGCGGGCTTCTTTGTTGCGGGAGGTCCGCGTGGTCTCTCAGCGGCTATAGGCTGGAGGAGGGAGGACCTCCCGCAACACTTCTTAAACTGTGCATCATGCAAATGAACATGAAGGTCCCAAGAAAAAGACATTGGCAACAATAAAAGGTTTCTGAACACACAGTGACCAAAAAATAATTTAAAACTAAACAATTGGTGAGTCCAAGGAGTTTCAGGTGTGTTGACGAAGACAACTTTACCACAGCCTTTGTTCTGAGCAATGTGCACACACACTAAGCACACCTTCCCGCCACCCAGGGCCAATGATTGCTGCCTAAAACACCTCAGAGTTCAATTTCCAGGATCCACAATGACAGAGAACCATTCCCACAAGCTGTACTGAACTCCAAATGGTGGTATGACCCACACTCATACCCATGAACAAATATGCAAATTAATTAACTTTAAAAGCCAAGCTTCACCTAACAAAATAAGAGAGTGAGGCTTCAACATTGGTGTGTAGTCAAAAGAACCATAACTGTCCTCATATGTGCACTGACAGCAGTAGCATTGGTACTATTAGTCTAAGGCTATTAAAAGTTAACATAGGATAACAACTGAAAATGGACTATTTTAATTCTACTACCCTCTATGTCTTGTCAACCCAAAATTTAGAACAGATGTAATACAGAACTTCAAATAAAAGCCAGGAGTGTAGTTCAGTGGTGAGTGTTCAACCCCCAGCACCCTCCTGCCACCAAACAAAAGAGGGGAAAAGAAATAAAGAGATGGCCTAGGGAGACGGCACTGTCAGTAAAACGCAAGCATGAGGACTGGAGTTCTGTCCCCAGCATCAGGGTCAAAGCTGGGTGTGATGGCACACAGGGAAGCAGAGACGAAGGGATCCCTTCATAGAAGTATTCTAGCAACTAACATTTTTAAATGCATACCAGAACAATGATTTAGCACTGACTTGGCAACAGAGTACATTATCAAAAATGAATGGGGAATGCCATTCAAGCCTTCAATCCCAGCACCTGAGAGGCAGAGGCAGATTAATTAGCGCGAGTTCAAGCCAGCCTGGTTTACAGGACAGTCAGGACTGTTACACGGAGAACTCTGTCTCAAAAAACAAGCAAATGGATGGTGAAAAGAGAACTGTAACTCAATGCTATTTCTAGATTAAAGACCAAATCTATTTTCCCTCTCCTTTCATATGATCTGGCCTTGAGTAATTTGTGTACCTGACAGAACACAGCAGAAGTGATGTGGGACTTCAAAAGTTCAGAAATTCTGCCACCTTTCTCAGCATTATTCTGAGAACCAATTGCCACATGGGAATTCTCAACAACTCTCTTTGTGGGGAAACTCAGAAAGGCCCTGAGACTATACAAAGAACAAGAGGGCCTGGCTAAGTCTAACTTTCTAGGCCTTTCTACTAGTGTCTTTTTTTTTTTTTTTTCGAGACAGGGTTTCTCTTCTACTAGTGTCTTATTAGCATGTGTCTCAAAACTTCCAAACCAGCCCAATGACTAAGTGGATATCTTAGTGAGCATGATTATAAGCCAAGAACCCCTGCAACAATTCCTGTCTACCAAGTATAAGATACAATAAACCAGCTTTTGTTTTAGGGTAATGCTTCACAGTAGTAGCTAACCAGAACAGACAACCAGATATCATGTGCCTCTGGATGAACTACACGACCAAAACGACAAAGAGACCAAAATTAGTTTTTCTTTTCTATTACTATTATTATTATTATTGTTATCATTATTATTATCATCATCACCATCATCACCATCGTTGTTATTATTATTATTATTTGGTGTTTTCAAGACAAGGTTTCTCTGTAACAGTCCTAGCTGTCTAGAACTAGTTCTAAGGCCAAGCTGCCTTGAACTCAGAGATCCACCTGCCTTTGCCTCCCAGGTGCTGGGATTAAAGGCGTGCACCACCACCACCCAGCCAAAGAAATCAAATTTTTATCTCATCAAGCATGGTTCCAGCTGCCAATCTGCAAGAGAAAACAGTTGTCCTTCTACCCTTGGATTGATTCCAGGGCCAAGATCTGTAGATGCTCATGTCTTTTATTAAATGGCATAGTATATGCATACAACTACACAATCTTCCATTATATCATTTTCTTTTTAATCTTAATTTTTTGTTTGTTTCCAGAATAAGTTTTGCTATGTTGCCCATGCTGGCCTGGATTTCCTAACACTCCTAGCTTAGTCTCTTGAGTGCTTCCCATATACATTAAATTGTGGCTAAATTTAAGGAAGATAGTTCTGTACACAAAGGAACTGGGATTTTTTTTTTTTTTGCCTCTCCCCCTTCCTCCCATCCCCGGCTGTGTCCAATGCTTTGAGTCTAGCCATCTGAACTACTGTAAAACATGCAATATCTATAGATTCAATAAGCCACACAGTCCTCACTATCAAATGTGTCAGGCTTGGTGGTATGCATGATGAAGACTAATGAAGTATCATAAAATATGGCTATTGAAAAGCTTCTAAAATTTGGAGTAGGATCATAATCATGTGAAAAACAAAGCTATTCGTGTATAGTAACTTCAACTTCATTGAAGCCTGGTCTACAAGAGCTAGTTCCAGGACAGGCTCCAAAACCACAGAGAAACGCTGTCTCAAAAAAAACAAAACAAAACAAAACAAAAAAACAAAAATAAATAAACAAATAAAAACACAACAAGTAACTCCAATTAAGTTTTGTTATACAAAACTTATTCTGTAATTTTAAAACAAAAATAATTTGTTTGTAGAAAATTCCCATTCCCAACTTTGTCCATTCCATTTTAAGAAACCTTAATTTAAAAAATAAAAAAAACATATTTGCCTTCTGGAAGTTGTACATTTATCTGCGCAATAACTAAAATGTATTTCTTTTTTGTTTGCTGAGATGTATTAAATTTAAAGAAGATATTTCTAACAGTATAATTTCTGCCTTGTCTTTATTTTACTGCAACCTTGACTGCATTTTTAGAACCTTCCTCTTTTTTTTCTTTCTTTCTGGTAAAAAAAACACATGACAAAATTTTATTTTAGCTCTTTAGGATTAAATGCTTATCCTTACGTTCAGATTACAGAAATTGTTTTTTAAATATGCACAAAATCAAACATCTCTGTAAACAAAACAGTTAAAATTATTAAACATAAGGGACATATGTGGCTTTTTAAAAACACAACAAACGGGGGTGGTGGTGCACGCCTTTAATCCCAGCACTTGGGAGGCAGAGGCAGGCGGATCTCTGTGAGTTCGAGACCAGCATGGTCTACAAGAGCTAGTTCCAGGACAGGCTCCAAAACCACAGAGAAACGCTGTCTCGAAAAAAACAAAAAAAAAAAAAAATAAATAAACAAATAAAAACACAACAAGTAACTCCAATTAAGTTTTGTTATACAAACCGTTTTTCACCCATTTGCTAGGGCTCATGGACAGTTTGCTTCTATGGTATATGGTACACATCAGGCTTGATCATCAGTCCCACAAAAACACGTATGTAAAACAAGAAAAATGATATTTGGGGTTACATAAAAATCACCCAAATTTAACAAGTTCACTTAAAAAGTCATCGCCGGGCAGTGGTGGCGCACACCTTTAATTCCAGCACTCGGGAGAGGACAGCCTGGTCTACAAGAGCTAGTTCCAGGATAGGCTCCAAAGCTACAGAGAAACCCTATCTTAAAAACAAAACAAAATAAAACAAAACAAAGTCATCCATCACCAAAAGCACTATCCCATTATTTAGGTGCCATTCTCATTCTGATCATAGCCAAAAAGCAGAGAAATAACTCAAAACTAGATTGCAGCCAGATACCTTGCCAGTCTAATGTGATATCTAAAAAAGTATGACAGAAAATAAAGAATTCTGTTCTCTTTAAAAGGGACCTTCTGAGTCCTGCCCAGACACTGAAGAAGGAAGATGTGACTCACCCCGCTGAAAAGGTACCGAGCCATGTAGCTAACATATGCTAGAATAATGAACTAATATAAGTTATAAGAGCTAATACGAAGCCTGAGCTAATGGGCCAATCAGTTTATAACTAAAAAAATAAAAATAAAAGGGAACTTCCCAAAAGGAGATTGAGGCGTGGGGAGCAAGAACTCCATCAGCCTGGCTGGTGGCAGCTTGTGAAGGGACAAGGCCAACAATCTTCTGGATGTTTTGTCAAATTGACAGTACAGAGAATACACAGGAAGATCAAAGTGTCATCTCCCAGCAGGTTTTAATGAGACAATCCTTAGATGTAAGAAAGTAGGGTGAAGGGGAACTTTGCTATGGCTCTACCATCAAATATGGAATTATACATTCCCATTAAGGCAGCAAAAGCCAACCGCAAACATGGCTTTCATTCCTACCATTGACAGATTTCTATTGTTCTTTAGATTCCCCCCCCCGTGTGTGTGTGTGTGTGTGTGTGTGTGTGAGAGAGAGAGAGAGAGAGAGAGAGAGATTGAACAGCAAATTATGCTATAGCTTCCTTCTCTAATTTTTTATTGTTTTTCTGCCTTCAATCTCTCGTATTAGCCTATCCTGTAAATCAGGATGCCTCAGTGAGCAAGGGCACACATGGAGATAACAACAATAAGCAGCATGTCTGTAAACATGGTACTCATTCACTGGTCCATCCCTGCACTCCCACCCATCACGAAGGAAGCACTCAAGAGCTAGACAGAGATCTGGATGAGGCTTTGCAGGACTGACCCCAGGGGAACACTCATAAACTCTTTTTTAAAAATCAGGGTACTACTTCTGCCATAATGAATCCCTTTTCAAAATCTGTGTGTATCTTTCCTGCAGCCTAAGAAGCCTTCATTGTTTTCCTGATGGTCCATGCACACATTGCATATGGGCCTGCAGTAAAAAAAAGTACTCTAGTTGGCATGCTGATCTTTGGCAAAGCAGATTGTGTCCTGTTTACTTTCCTACTTCTAGCTACTTGTGTCTCTCCTCAGCATTCAACATAAGAGAAGCGAACATGTTTCTTTTGATCTATAACCCAGAATTTGACTTTGCATATCATATCATCTTCAGGCTTCACTTTTTCTTTTTCTTAGGACAGGGTTTCTCTGTGTAACCTTGACTGCCCCGGAACTTGCCCTGTAGATCTGACTGCCACTGCCTCTGAGTGCTGGCATTAAAAAAACATGAGTCACCACTGCCTAGATTGAGCTTCAGTCTCTTATCTCCTCTGACACCTACCTTTTCTAGTTTTATCTATAATGGGTTCAATCATTTCCCCATCTTTTAGCAGAAGCTCTTCATGTACTATTTCTGCCTCTCAAGCGGGATCTACACTTCCTTCAACATGCATGATATCATCTATCATCTTCAAAAGTATGTTAGATTAAATTCCATCACAGGCACTAATACGAGATTTAAAAAAAAAAAAAAGCATTTACTGCACCTGCCTATTGTAAGCTCCTTTCACAAGGCCAGCAATATCCACTACATTTAGAAAGGCAGTAACCTTTGCTGGTTTGCAATACTGGCACAGGAACTCTACTCTCACTGGAGTGGATAGTACAGAATGGGAAGCTGTCTGCTGGTTAGCATATTGAAAAAGGTATGCTTCCCAACATTTGACAATCCAACAATACCCACTTCCAGTGAGGTTCCAAATCTTCCGATGATTGGGGATGGTTTAATTCCATCTCCTCTCTTTTATAGGGCATCATGCTGAGGGTGGACAATTGCATGGGGTCCCAGGATACAGAGACTGATGTCACTGGCAACTGGAGGTAGGGAGGAAGGTGGGCAGTTTTTTTTGAGCTTGGGCTTGTCTTGAACTCATGGAAATCCATCTGCCTTAGGTGTATAAGCTACGGCATCCAGCTTAATTATATCTATTTCTGATTTAACTATCTCTGCCTCTTTAAAAGTAGATATTTAAAAAATAAGGAGAGAAGGTTTGGTAGTTAAAAGCACTGACTGCTCTTCCAGAGAACCTGGGATTGATTCCTAGCACCCACAATGAAGTCCTGCTGTACTCCAGTCTTGGGAGATCTGATGCCTTCAGGCCTCTGCAGGTACCAGGCACACATGTGATGCAGATATGCACACAAGAAAAAACCTATACATATATAAAAATAAATAAAAATTAAGGGAGCCTAACAAAACAAAATTAAGTTGCCTTGGGCAAATTGGTTAACTTGGGAACAGGAATGCAAATTAGCAAACATAAAGGGCAAAGAGATTTATTTTTCCTGAACCTTTCATAATTCTGGAATTTGTTTTGTTGTTTGATTTTAATAACCTTTGGATACCAGACATGGTGGTACATACCTGTAATACCAGTACTTAAGAGACTGAGGCAAGAGAATGAAACATTCAAGACGGCCTGACAACTTAGTAAGACCTTGTGTCAAAATGTAATTTAAAAAAGAGAAATGGTAGACGACCTGAGATCACTTTCCAGAATCCACATCAAGACAAAGAACTGGCCTTACAAAGTTGTCATCTGCTTTCCATACATGCACTGTGTGACACACAAACGCATTCACATTCTACACACACACACACACACACAAATAATAAATTATAAAATAAGTGAGATCAGGCCGGGCGATGGTGGCGCATGCCTTTAATCCCAGCACTCGGGAGGCAGAGGCAGGTGGATCTCTGTGAGTTTGAGACCAGCCTGGTCTACAGAGCTAGTTCCAGGACAGGCTCCAAAGCCACAGAGAAACCGTGTCTCGAAAAACCAAAAAAAAAAAAAAAAAAAAAGTGAGATCAAAAGAGCCCCACCCTTAATTTTTACAAAATAACAGCAGAAAAGCTCTCTCTAGCATAATAAGTTCTTTTATTTGTACCCTTGACTCTCATAGCTCAACTGTGACCCTCCATACTGGGAATATTCTAAGAGGCCATAGCTATCTTCAAAACACAAAAGCAACCTTAATTATCTCTGCATTTCCCCAAAGCATAGAGAAATCCTTAGGTCACAATAAGCTTTGTATAAAGTACACGTTACATTGTTAAGTATGACAAAAAAAGGTATCAATCATCTCTTCTGTCTTTTTGTTTTTGTTATTTAAGACAAGAGTTCCTCTGTCTAACAGCCCTAGCTGTCCTGGAACTCACTCTATAAACCAGGCTGGCCTCAAACTTACAGAGATCCACCTGCCTCTGTTTCCCGAGTCTGAGATTAAAGGCGTGCACAGCTACACCTAGCTTCTATGATACTTCTTAGTTTTCCCAAACATGCAGCATATGCTCTCCTAGATATGAGACACTTATACATTAAGAATAACTACGACACCAGAGTTTAAAATATGTAAATAGAGAAAGGGCAACAGAGCAAGCACATCAGGTCTTTACAGACACAGAAGCACCAGAAGAATCTGACGTGTGTGTGTTCATGACTGCAAGTGCAGCAGTGCTATGGTGCCTCTGTGGAAGTCACAGGACTTCAGGTGTGCTCTTCACCTTCTAGGTTGAGACAGGGTTTCTTGCTCACCACTGCGCAGCCCAGGCTAGCTGAACCACAAGCTTAGGGGATTCTTGTCTTCACTTCCCATGATGTCACAGAGTTCACTGACTCCAGAAGCACACACTGCTTCCAGATCTACGTGGGGGTTGGGAATGCAAACTCGGGTCCTCGCTCTTGCACAGCAGGCGCTTCATCCACTGAGCTGTCTCCAACCCAGGAGACTCCTGTTCTCATCTGTAGAATTGCATAGGCTTTGCCAGAATGGATCCTGAATTTTGTTTGATTTTTAGTGATGAAAACTATAGAGAACAGCTATAAACATTTCCTAAGACAATTCTATGGGTAAATGACCTTAGGAAATAACCTCCCAGGAGTAAAAGTATTTTACTCCCGTAAAAATACTTGGGAGACAATGGCAGGGAGTTTGGGGCCAGCCTGATCTACAGAGCAAGTTCCAGGACAGTCAGGACAGAAGAGAGAAACTATCTCTAAAAACCAAAAACAAACAACAACAACAACAAAAAAATTCAGAGCAGAACCAAAAGAAAAGAAGAGCTATTTTCTAGTTCCAAATACCTTTTTACTTAATTTTTAAGACACAGAAAGTGTCTCACTTAATAGCCCGGGCTGATCTTCGGCTCCTGACTATCTCCCTACCTTAGGCTTAGTACTGGGATTTCCGTTGTAGCCACCATACTCATCTAGCATTTAAGTCTTAAAGCTGCCTTGTATACTACTCGATTGTACCTCTCCCTCCTAATATCTGTCTTTTAGAATAAAACTAATATGAGAATCACATGCAAAATACCTAAGGAAAATGACAATCAAAGTTACTAAATGCCAAGAATGGGGGTGCATTCCTATACTCCCAGTGCTGAGTAGACAGAAGTAGGGAAGAGAAACAAGATTTTTTTTTTTTTGAGAAACAGGATCTTAAGGTCATCCTGAGCTACATAGGAGTAGGTCAGCCTACTCTATGAGACCGTTTCAAAAATCTAAAACACGGGCTGGAGAGATGGTTAATGCTCAGCGGTTAAGAGCATTGCCTGCTCTTCCAAAGAGTCCTGAGTTCAATTCCCAGCAACCACATGGTGGCTCACAACCATCTGTAATGGGGTCTGGTGCCCTCTTCTGGCATGCAGGCATGCAGACAGAATATTGTATACATAATAAATAAATAAATGTTAAAAAACAAAAACACTACTACATAAATTGTTAGTTTAAAACAATAAGCCTTCCTGGCTATACAGAGGTTTTTTAATCTAGCCTGGACAATTCTGAAAGTCTGTCTCAAACTACAAAGTAAGAAAAGATCTGGGACCCAGTGGTGGTGGTGATGCATGCCTTTAATCCCAGCACTTGGGAGGCATAGGCAGGTGGATCTCTGTGACTTCAAGGCCATCCTAATCTAAATAATGAGTTTCCAGGACAGCCAGGGTTACACAGAGAAACCTTGTCTTGAAAAACTAAAAGAAGAAGAAAAAAAGATCTGGGGATATAGCTCAGTGGTAGAGTACTTGCCTATCATGCATGAGGTCCAAGGTTCAATGCCAGTGCTGGGGGTGGGGTAGACGTTAGGGATACAGCTCAGTTGTAGAGCATTTGCCCAGCATGTATGTATAAGGTCCTGAGGTCAAACTCAGCATCTGGGGCTAGAAGGTGGCTCAGGGGTTAAAAGCACTGTTTTTTCAGAGGTCCTAAGTTCAATTCCCAGCAACCACATGGTGGCTTAAACCCAGCTTCTAACCCCTCTACCCTCAAAACTGCCAACACTAAATGTTAAGAGGCAATAAGTTATCATTTCACTCTTTGCTTCTGCATTCTAGTGGCTGGGAGGGGTTAGGAGCTGTAGCTATAAACAGTAAAAAGTTATCTTGTTTTGGTCACCAAGCCAACCAAATTCTGACTCCATGGATGCTAGAGTACATGGCTCACCATTCCTCCTGTTACGCTGCAGAAAGAAAGATAAAGGAGGATAAAGAGGACTCTTTACAAGGAGAGAATAAAGCACTTACACTTCAAGGACTTTCTAGCCACAGATGCCAGGTGCTACCCACTGAAATCCAGGCTTGGACTAAGCTCCACATTCTCAAAGGGCCATCTCAACCGAAGCCTGGGGCTCAGAGTCAGCAGGAAGCTGCAGCTCCCACTAGCAGCACATTTCAAAGAGACTGCAACAAGAGAACACGTTCCATTTAAGGTCTAATTCCAATCTCCCTCTTCACACAGCAGCAGAACAGACCTTTACAGTCTTTTCTTTCAAAGGCTATTTCCATGACTCTGTGATGAATACGGGGCAGGCTATGGCTCAGCAACCCTTTCCCTAGCATGCACCAAGTCCTTCATTAGACTTCACAGCATATCTGCACCGTACTTGCCTCTTTTCTTCTTTATTGATGCACTGCTGTTCCAGGACTCACTGCTATACCAACGGCTCTAAAACTGCCAAATCAACCAAAATCACTCAGCAGGCCTCAACAATGCAAGCACACAGCCAAACAGGAGCTAAAGGAGTCATTAGCTGCCAAGATTTAGACTCAAATCAGGGCTGTTAATTAGTCTTTCACAAAAACAACTTACATAGAACTACTTGAAATCCTTCAGAGAACCCAAGAGCTCTGACAAACAGAAAATGAGTTTCTGGAAATAAGATATTCAATGAGACACGAAAAGTAACATCAAAGTCTCTGGTTGCTGCATTTTAAAGGAAAACCAATCAATGAATGATAAAATTATTAAATGAGAGTTGCTAGGCAATCTCAACTTCCCATAGTTATTAAGGTCAAAAGAGCTGGGGCTATAGAGAAAGCAACAGTTGCGACCACTTGCTGTTCTTCAGAGACTGTCAAGGTGGAAGAACCATTTGTTGAAAGCATAGTCCAGGGAAGAAGACTTCCTGAAAGCCAAAAATATAGAACACCTATTTACTTTCATTCCTGCCAACCTAAGGAAATGTATAATAATTCAAATATAAGATGAAATTTTAAAATTTTTATCACATTTTTAATTATTATATGTGTTTACATGCATGTGTGCCATTACACCTGAGTGGAGATCAGAGGTTAACTGGCTGGAATCCGTTTCTCCTTCCTTTAGATCAGGTTCCAGGGATTGAACTCAGGTTATTAGACTTGGCAGCAGGCACATCTCATTAGCAGGAGGGTTTTTTTTTTTTTGAGAACAAATTCCATTGTAGCCCCCAGTATCCGGAACTCACAGCAGAGCCAAAGACGACTTTGAATTTCTTGCAGAACTTCTTGCCTCCATATACCCAGTACTGTTACTACACCACATTCACCTCTACACCTGGGTTCATGCATTGTTGGGATGTGAGCCCAGGGCTTCTTTGTGCATGCTAGGCAAGCACTCCACAACTGAACTATATACCTCCTGCTGAACTCATAAAAGTTTACTCTGCATATTAACCATAGTAACAAAACTGAGAATCAAAAATTTTAAACTTATAAAAATAAATGTTGAGGGCAGGCAATGGCACACACCTTTCAATCCCAGCACTCGGGAGAGAGAGACAAGCAGATAGATTCCTGTGAGTTCGTGGCCAGCTTGATCTACAGAGTTCGTTCCAGGACAGCCAGGGCTACACTGAGTAACTAGGTCTTGAAAAGCCAAAAATAAATAAAAATGTTTTTAAAATGCGAGATGTGATAATAGGGTACTATTTATGAAATTACTGTGTTTAAAAAGATTTGAGCCCTGCCCGGTAGGGTCTTTTTACTTCCATCACTCAGAAAGCAGAAGCAGGCAGATCTCTGTGAGTTCAAGACTAGCTTGGTCTACATAGCCGGGTCCAGACCAGAAGGAGCTACATAGTGAAATCTTGTCTTAATATAAATAAATAAGGCTCTGAATTTTCAAAAATGTTTATTTTCAAATTCACTCATATACTCTCTTGTTTTGGCGATGACTGTTCAAATGTCATTACACTATTAATGAGACAAAGCATGAAGAAACAATGCGCACACTGAGAACAAGGAACTGTGCTGCAGGATCAAGGAGAAAAATAAGTAAAAAACATAAGTTCTGCTACCAAAAATCTCATCAAAAGAAAAAGAAAGATTTGTTTCCTAATACTTTCTTTTGAAAGGTATACCAGGCAGGAAAATGTGTAGTGTCTAAAGGGATTCCTGCCGCTACAAACCTGCCGTGTAACAGAAACGTGACTTTCCAGTAAAGACAAGCGAAGCTTCTGTCTGGGCTTCCTTCACCTGGACAACCATAAAGCACTGGTGACTGTCCAGCACTGTGGTGCGAGCTGTGGAAGATGGCAACAAAGTCTGAGTAATGATGTACCCAAACTTCCTATACTGCTATTAAACTCAATTAGAACCAAAGATTCTAAAAACCTAAGACAGTTACCAGAATTAAAAACAAAAACTCATGTGATTTATCAATTCTATTTCTGAACATATATCCCAAAAGAAATAAGCAGGGACTTCACGCATAAGCTCTGAGAACACTATGCTATGTGAGAAAGTCTGTAACACCACAAAATTGTTGATTCCAGACAGCCACTGGTTTCAAAGACATTAGATTGCTGTGGAAAAGGGGAACAGGGACTAGTTCTGTTTTAATGAGTATATCTTATTTTAGGAAAAAATCTAGAGATGTATGGTAGCAACAGTCACAAAATGTCAGTATACTTAATATCACTGAACTACATACTTAAAAATGACTACAAGGTGGGCGAAGGACATAGCTAGCCCATGTTAGGGATGCTCGCTGCTCTTCTAAGGACCCAAGTTGGATTCCTAGCACCGCAGTGGACAGCAGCTCACAACTGCCTATAATTTCAGCTCCAGGGAGCTGCTGCCCTCTCTGGCCTGTGCAGGTGCCATACAAACCTATTTTTTTAGACTAGGCAAAGCCTGTAGTCTAGGACTGCTGGGACTGAGGAGAAAGAGCATGAGTTCAAAGGCAGGCAGTCTTTTGCTCCATAGTGGGATTTTGTCCCAAAGCAAAACAACAAAAATAGCTAAAATGGCAAATTTTTGTTTTGAATTTCTCCTCACACACACAAAAATATCCGCAATAGCTGGGAACAGTGCTGCATGCCTTTAATCTTGGCACCTGGTAGGCAGAGAGAGGAGGATCTCTGTACATTCAGGTCAACCTGATCTACATAGCAACTTCCAGGTCAACCAGATCTATACAGAGAGAGACTGTCTCCAAAAAAAAACTGAGATAAAATGATGGCTCAATGGTTAAGATCAAATACTGCTCTTATGGAAGTCCAGAATGCAGTTCCTAGCAACCATATCTGGTGCTCACAATCACCTCTAACTCCAGCTCCAGGGAATCTAACACCATCTTCTGGCAAATGTGGGCACCTGAATTACTCACACACAGAAACACACACAAATAATAAAAATAAAATAAATATATTTTTAAGTCAAGGTCTCTTTATATAACCTTGGCTGTCCTGGAACCCACTGTGTAGACCAGGCTAATCTCAAATTCTCTGCCTGCCTCTGCTTCCTGAGTGCTGAGATTAAAGGTGTGCACCACCACATCTGGCATAAATAAATATCTAAAAATCCACAAAAGCTAGTCAACAAGACAGTTCAGTGGGTAAGAACACTGGCTGCACAAGCCTGACCAGCTGAGTTCTAACTCCCAATCCATTTAAGGTAAAAACACAGACTCCCAAAAGTTGTGCACAGACCTATTTGAGTGCCCATACATGCACAATAATAAATATTTTTAAACCCATGAAATACACTTTTCATTTTCCTCATAAACATTAACACAATAAAAGCTGAATAAATACCTGGAAAAGTCTCGAAAAACCTGTGTTGTAATTAGAAAATGTAGCAGTGCCCTGACGATTTTAAGTTCTAGATCAAACTATCAACTGGACCAGGTGGACCAGAAATGAATGAATCCAGGTAAAAATGAATAGCACCAGAAAACAGACAACCACATCCACAAAAACACCATCACAAATTCACACATAGTCTCTAAGATTCCAAACCATGTATACCCTGTCCAATTAATGTAATGGATTTATTTCAGCTTTCATTTCACTTATAGCCATGCCTGGTTAATGGCTTCCACATGGAATGATCCAGGGAGATCAGCAAGGTAGCCTTTTTCTCTCAGTCTCTTCCAATGAGAAGCATATAATATTCATTCCTATATTCATTACACTAAATGACCTTCAGAAGTTATATAGAAACATTTTTTCTTTTTTAAAAGGGCTTCATTTCAAAATCAAGTTATGTTTTAAAGGTCACTTAACTAGAAGCTACAAACAAAAGCACAAAAATAAACATGTAAAAGATAAACTAAATTATTAACTACAGCTGCTAGAACAAACCAAAGGTCTAGGTATTAGAACTAAGCGGAAGATTCAAAGAATTTCAGGTGGCTTCCTTTGTCTGGCTGGGGAAGTCATCATTCATTTAGGGTGAAGACTTTGTAGGACAGCTGCTTTGGAGTCATCCATAACTCTACAAGGAAACCAAGGCAGAGGAAGCCAAAGGAACATGGAGAGTGAGTCACATATTTAGTAAGCGGTGAGACTGGGACATGAATCTAGATCATCTGTCTCTGACCTGGTACACACTCAGTATGATGAGAATTCCTGGAAGAAACACGGCGGGCTAACGAAGGAAAATGAACCATCCAGTGACCTAAAGAAAGAGATTCTGAAAACGTCTGTGTGTGACTGTGCAGGTGACAAGCACAGGGCTACACCACATATGCAGAAAAACTTGCTTCTTACTATTTTGCCTCCTAAATAAAGTTCCAGAGGGAAAAGCACCGGAAAAGAAACCAGAAGCTGAAAGCCATGGTCCATAACCTTTCTGACATGCTATGGGAGAAAATTTCCACTGACATGTGACAAATCATACACAAAAATACTAAGCGAGACCATTAAAGCATAACTGACTTTATTTCAATTTTTTTAAATATGCTTTTCATCACCTACTCAGTTTCCAGATAAGAGCACAGAGCCTACTTTTCTCTGGCTTTTGTTTTGGTTTGGTTTTGTCGTTGTTGTTTTGTTTTTGTTTGAGATAGAATTTCTCTGTGTAGCCCTGTCTGTCATGAACTCTCTGTAGACCAGGCTGACTTGAACTACCAACCAAGTGCTGGGATTAAAGGTGTGAGTCACCATCACACAGTTGTCTCTGACATTTTTAAGATAGGGTCTCATGCCCAGGCTGCCCTCAAACTCAGTATGTGACTGTTTCCTCGTCTCCACCTCCTAAGTAGTTAGCATTATAGGCATGATTCACCATGCCTGGTTTATGCAGAGCTGTGGATCAAACCCATGGCTTCACGCATGCTAGAAAAGCGCTCCACCAACTGGGCCATAGCATCAGCCTGAACTATAACTTCAAGACAACTTCTCACACACAGCTTATCTCTGTAAAAGAACCAACATAAAACAACTAAGCAGCATAATTACTAGCCCTAGAGAGAGACACTCTGTGTTCCCCAGAGCTTTCTAAATTGTCTACTCATTCCGTATATATACTAGAGGTGGCCAAAGGAAACCACTAAGTATTTTCAAAACAGGCAAACTGCTATCACATAAGGATTCCTTAAGATCTGATTCAAAATAACTTAGTTTCTTTTCAAAACACTTTGGAGTTGTCAGTGATATCTGCTTACCAGAAACTGTAACTATGTCTGAAGAGTTCCAAGGATTTTGGTGAAAAAGTCTGTAGAGTAATGAATAAAGGTTCTTCAGAAAACCTATTTTAGCTGGACTTGACAGAACACACTGTAATCCCAGCACTTGTCCAGCTGAGGCAGGAGGATAAGGTAGTTGCAGGATTCAAGGCCATCCTGAGTTAAAAGAGACACTGTCCAAAAAAAGAAGGCAAAACCCACATGACAAAGACAATGGAAACAGATAACAACAAAACTGCAAAAACTTTTTTGGGGGGAGGCACTTTTTCAAGACAAGAGTTTCACTGCATAGCCCTGGCTGTACTGGAACTCACTCTGCAGGCGAGGTTTATCTCGGAATCATAGAAATCAGCCTGCCTCGGCCAGGATTAAAGGTGTGCACGACTACAGTCTTCCAACACATAAACTATCTTAATGGACAGACCTAAAAATAGCTGAAATCTGCCTGGGGACAGGATGAATCCTATAGCTGAGAATTATAAACACCAGGTACAACGAAAGGCAGATACCCAGCTCCGTATAAGCAGCAGTGAGATTCCTGGATGTTCTCCTTGACTCTGGGCCACTGGACTATTATCCTCCTATCCTAAGAGGTTAACCTGTGCTTTACTCTGGCAGGACTCTGGATTGCTGAGAAAAGACACAGGTAAGGACAGGAATATTATCTGAAATTAAAAGATTAATGAAAACCTTGAACTCCACCACCTGCCCTCATTCCCCTACCTAGCAAATGGGACACTGGCAACTAGCTTATAATCTCCAGGCAGACTAGAGGACTCTACTCAAAGTAAAAGTGGCCCAGGAAAAAATGAGCAACATGAAGACAGTGAGAGATGCCATGGACTGCAGCCCATCCTGAAGCTAAGGCAGAAGAAACTCAAGTTCAAGACTAGCCTAGGACACAAAATAAGATGTAGGCCAATCTTGATTATGTAGCAAGATCCTATCCCAACTACTACCCCCTTCCCTATTTTACCTAAAAAGCAAGTGAGGAAAAGTTAAGACAACAGTACAGTGATACATTATAATTCTAACAGTTAGAAGACAGAGACAGAAGGATCAAGAATTCAAAGATGCCTGGGTTACAGAGTGAAACTCCGCCCTCATCCCCTCAAGGTTTTTATTTAAAAAAAAAAAAAAAAAAGCTAAAAATAATTCCTCAGTCTAGGAAGTACTTACTTAAAAAATAAAAAAAAGGAAAAAGAAAATATACACATACACATATATAAGGTTTGAGTTTGAACCCTAGAACCCACAACAAAAATAAATAAATACAAATAAAAAGCCAGGCACCAGTTTGCAATTCCAGCATGAAGAAGTGAGGGTTCAGCTGGCCAACCAGTCTAGCACTAGTTGGTGAGTTTTATACCTATGAGACTTTCTCTCAAAGGAGACAGACATCAGTTCCTGAAATGACACCCAAGGCTGTCCTCTGGCCTTTATCTGCATGTACTCACATTCCCCCCCACACACATAAACCTGCGCACATAAGAGAAATGGAAGGACAATAAACAAAACCTCTTACCTGTGTTGAAGACTCTATAAAGCTAAACAACTAATTAGAACTTCTGATCAGCCGGGCGGTAGTGGTGCACACCTTTAATCACAGCACTTGGAAGACAGAGGCAGGAGAATCCTTTTGAGTTCGAGGCCAGCCTGGTTTACAAAAGGTAGTTCCAGGACAGCTAGAACTGTTACTATTACACAGGGAAACAACTTCTGATCACAGAAAGTTGGAATGTTGCAGATACAGAGTCAAATTATCTTGGGCTATTTTTAGCCCCCACAACAGCATGCACTGCCTTCTGACCTTTAAGGTATATTCTTACCAGACCACTAACTTCTACCAATCCAAAGGCTATAAATTAAAAATGTCATCAGATAGTACCTAAAGCCTACTGTAGAACCAATTGTGGTGGCACATGCCTTTAATCCAAACATTGGGGAAGCAAAGACAGGCAAGTCTCCATGAGTTCAACGCCACTTGGTAAATATAGCAAGTTCCAGGCCAAACACAACAAGACTCTGTCTCAAAATAAAACTACAAAAACCCCTATAAAACAAACAAACAAAAAAACAAAAACTCAACAGTTTGTTTCTTTTCTATAACCCGATCATCCAATGCCCAACTAATGTATTCCGTAAATTCTTTGATTTGACTTTCCTTGTTCTTTTTATTTATTCTTATTTGTGTGTGAGTGTGTGTGTGTGTTTGTGTGTATGCAAACAGAAGGGAGCAGCAGATCTCCTGGTGCTTGAGGACAGCCAGTTCTGAGGTGCCAGGCAGGTGGGAGGAAGCCAACAGTGATCCCCTGAACAGTAAGCACTCAACCACGGAGCCATTATCTGCAGCCCCACTTACTTGTTCTATAACTCGTACAGTTTCATGTAACCACTTCCATAATAGAACACATTTCAGGGTACCCTGATGCATGTTTATGGACTATGACCATTCAAGAATAAACTGTCTTTGAACTGAGGGCTATGTTTGGGGTTGACAGATCTTAGGGCCACACAGTCTTCTTCAGCCAACAAAGAAAACAGATTAATATGAAAATATAAAGTGGACACCTACTATGGACATTTGGGAACAAATGACTTAGGTATATAGAAAACAAAATAAACTTTAAAAAAAAGCATATTGCTCACTGAGCAGAAAAAAAAAGCTAAAACTTTGAAATTTTGATAAAAATTGAAATTACTTAAGATTTCAAAATAGTAAATACTCAAGCATGGGCCAGGCAGTGGTGGCACAAGCCCTTAATCTCAGCACACAGGAGGCAGAAGCAGATGGATTTCTGTGAGTTCAAAGTCAGCCTGGTCTACAAAGCAAGTTCCAGGACAGTTAGAGATGTTACACAGAGAAACCCTGTCTCGAAAAATAAACTAACAAACAAACAAAACCCATCAAATATGGGGTTACTTAAACTTCTTGAGCCAGGAAACAGTAAATAGCAGATTGTGCTCAGAGAAGACTGTCTGAGTAGAGACCTGGAGACTGGAGCTTTTCGGTAATGACAAGATTCAAAGTACAACTTTGTGGCCTGAAGAAAATAAAAGAATCAAGAAGTTCAAATGTCACCTGACCTGTCCGTTTAAATGCTCATGTGGGGCAAATGAGATGGCTTAGCGTGTAAGAATACTTAGCGTGTGAGAGAACACATGCTGTCAAGCCTGCAGCCTCCGTTAGATCTCTAGAACCCACGAGTCAGAAGAAAACTGATGTCCACAGGTGTATCCGCATATACACACAATCAATAATTTAATGCTGAAGTTGCCCAAATGGTGAGGTGTAACTGTGTAGTATTTTCTTACCCTTTTTATTATCTTTTCTGCTCCAGGAAGCCTTCTTTTTTTCCCCCTTGAGGCAGGGTCTCTTAACTAGCTGTCCTTGATCTCCAGAGCTGACCTTGAACTCAGAGACCCACCTGCCTCCCGTCTACCAGTGCTGGGATTACAGGCCTGCATCACTATGCCTGACTATCAATAGGCTCTCCTGAATTGACTTTTTCAATGTCCCCTGGTTTCCAGTTGGCTTGGTCAATAGGGTATCCCAGAAAAGGAGTCAGTAAATTCATTCTTCCAGCAACTGTCATTGCAAGGGACCTCAAGTTTGGTCACCAGAAACTCATCATTCCCCCTCAAACCAAGTAACTATACTTATCCTGCTCAGTTCTTCCAGCATAAAAATAACAGTTTGTTACAATACTATTTCTTCTGATCTTTATAACTTTATAAGAAGTACTTTATAACAAACTCTGCCCTGGCATGGTAAAGGAAAGCAAGTCTTTGTGTCAAAATAAAAAAGAAAGAAGGCTAGGGATACAGCTAAGAGAGCTAAGAGATACAAAACAAAACAAAACAAACAAAAACAACAACAAAAAAAAGCAGAAAAACTCTCTCTGCTAAGCATTTTGTCAAATATGTCCTGTCTTCCTGTTGAAATTCTATGATGATAACGAAAAGATGCAACAGAGAATGATGGGACAGAAAGGGGGATAGCTTAAGAAAGTGATAACAGAAGATATATGTTGAACTTCTCATAGCTCTTGTAAGATATTACATTTAATCATCACAGATGATTGCTTTCAATTACCAACATCCAAAAGTTGTTTGTCCGGCTGGAGAGATGACTCAGCGGTTAAGAGCACTGACTGCTCTTCCAGAAGTCCTGAGTTCAATTCCCAGCAACCACATGGTGGCTCACAACCACGTGTAATGAGATCTGGTGCCCTCTTCTGGCCTGCAGGCATACATGGAAGGAATGTTGTATACATAATAAATAAATAAATCTTTAAAAAAAAAAAAGTTCTTTGTCCATTGTAAGCACTCCAGTACTGATTTAAAATGCACTTACCAGGTTTATGGGGGAAGCCCTGTCCTGACTTTAGTAGGTTATTTATATTTTAGGAAACTATGAAAATCAGAGAACTGTAACTCCTTTCACTACAGAACTAAAAACTACATGAGCCCTACCTACATGGAAGCCGCAATTTAATCTTTTTTCTTGTTTTGGTTACAGGGTTTCTGTGTAGCCCGGGCTGTCCTGGAACTCTCTGTAGACCAGGCTGGCCTCAAACTCAAGAGAGCCTCTTGCCTCTGCCTCTGGGGTGCTGGGATTAAAGGCGTGTGCCACCAGGCACAACAAAATCTTGTCTTCCCACTATGTAAGCAAGAACTTGGGTCTCCCATTTACACACACAGATCAAAGTTAAAGTGGCATTTTTTTTTTAACTATGTACTTGCATCCTCGGGGCTTATACCAGAGAAGAGCACCGTTAAGTATCAGTTATGAGTTAGAGTAAACAAAAATATACTTGTGGGTATGAAATGCAAAACTAAAGGGAGAGGAGAGCTAGGGATGGACTGGATCTCCAGCACCACACACAAAAACAAAAAATAAAGGTTACTGTTTAGTCCGTCAGTTTGTATGAGACTCCTCAGTTTTCAAAAAATTTCACAGCTCATACACTAAAACCTATACACTGTCAGCAAAATCAGCACCCATGCCAGGTGGTGGTGGTGCCTGCCTTTAATCCCAGCACTAGGGAGGCAGAGGCAGAGGCGGATCTCTGTGAGTTCAAGGAAGGCTAGCCTGGTCTACCAGAGCAAGTTCCAGGATAGACTCCAAAAGCTACAGAGAAACCCTGTCTCGAAAAAACAAAACAAAACAAAAAAAATCAGCACCCATACTAACTCATAAAAATAAAACATAGCAAAGCTGAGCGGTGGTGGCACACACCTTTAATCCCAGCACTTAGGAGACAGAGGCAGACGGATCTCTGAGTTTGAGGCCAGCCTGGTTTACAGAGTGAGTTCCAGGACAGCCAGGGCTACACAGAAAAACCCTGTCTCGAAAACCAAAATACATACATAAAACAGCAAAAGTGAGGGTGAAAATCAAGAGAGAAAATACAAAATGTGAGTCAAGAAAGTTACATGAACTAAAAAACTTAAACATGAGGAAATATAACAGATATAACACAAACACTCCACCACCTGCTCACATAATTATATGGTCTAATTAAAGCAGTTACGATACCCATCTTACAAATAGGAACCCACAGGTGGAGGAAATAAGGTAAGAATCCAATATACAACAAAAGATTTCCTGAAACAATAATTAATTTTTTAAATATTATATTGCACTTCAAAGCAAGGGGAAAAGTCATGAATATGAATCTAGAAGACTGAGAAATTTCGAGAATAACGTGAGTAAAAATCGGTTTAAGTAAGGCTACCACCGGGAAGAAATTGCCAGATGAATCCCTTGGACAGATAAGGTGAAGCAAAAGCATCCTGATGTGAAAGATGGGAAAGCATTTGGGGCTGACTTTGGCTAAAGGAAGATAAAACAGAGAGGCACGGCCTAAAAAGCAAAAGCGATGGCGGAACGTAAACGGGGGGGGGGGGGGATGGAGGGGGCTAGATCCATGCCACAAGCGAAAAGTACAGAATTACAAATCGGATTCTACGAGATAGCGGAAGGACCAATTCGTGGCCGATCAGGGGCCACCAGTTTCTGAAAGGCGGCAGAGATGTGGCCGCTCAGCCCCACCCCACAGCAGCAGCTTCTACGGAAAGAGGCTCTTCCCAGGCCAACCGCCTCGCTCACACTCAACCCTAGAGCCCACCCGGCCCCGGCCACGCGCTGCAGAACGACCACTTCCCGCCCCTCACCGAACGTTGCAGCTCCCCAAGCCAAAACGAGGCGCGCTCCTTTCCGCTGGGATCTGGGTCGTGGTAAAGAGCCTGCACTGCCTGGTACACGAGCTGCAATGTTGGCTTGGCTCCTTCCATGGTGGTGGCGGCGGCGGTGACAGCGACGACTCCGAGGCTTCCCTGCTGCTCCGCCTCTCACGATTCCTCACTGTCTCGGCCACAGCCGCTCCCTGACTGGCGCCATCTCCTCCTTTCTGGCCGTTACCAGGGAAGGGGGGGGGAGGTTCCTCGTGGAAGTCGCCCCCTCGGAAACAGCGGATAGGTCGTCTCAGGTTCCCGGATCCCTTTTGTCCTGTCTTTCTGCTAGAATCCAGTCTCTGGAGTCCGGACACGGATTCTTGGCTCCTCACCTCCCGCCTAGATCTCTGAGGCCTATCACCGCATGACACAAACCACGCAGCGATCCTGAAACAGAGCTTTACCAGACCGGAAGCAGCCGCCCATATACCTTAGCACACTTCCGTCTGGTGCGCTACAGACTGCCTCCTTCCCGGCACGCCTCCTCTTGTTGCCCGCCTCCTCCCGGAAGTGACCCTGCCGGACCAGGAGAACTGAAAGGATGGGACACAAGGTAGTTACCTAGGTCTTTAACGTCTTACTGGAGCTTTAAGAGCGACTTGTGTCACGTCCCTGACCTAATCTTATCTCCTTGACAAAGAATCCAAAGTCTTTCCTCCCGTTTCCTACTTCCGCAGCCCTCTCCAGGGAGTCAGTCCTTCCTGTTCTACTGTCTCTAAGGTCCTACTATCTATAGTGTACTGCATAGTCAAAGGTCACTTAAGACACGGTACCTACGCTGATTCTCATTAAAATCACACTAGGTACACTTAACCAAATTACTATTTTCACACCTGAAGCGTGTGCCGCACTGAATAAATCCAGAATGAGCCTGTCCTTTTTCCTACTAAGATCTTAACATTTAAAAAAAAAAAATTCTTGTTCTGTTTCAGGTTCTTACCCTCTAGGGTCATTTGCATATTGGATGTTGCTTTTGTAATATACTTTTCTTCTTATATAAAAAGTCAATACTCTGTTGGATTGTATGGAGGGGGCCTGTAATCTCAGCTCTTGGAAGACAGACCATCAAGAGGAGTTCACCATTAGCCATTGCTACAGGAAACCATGTCTTTAAGCAGCTCAATGGTGGTGGTGCACGCCTTTAATCTCAGCATTCTGGAGGCAAAAGCAGATAGGTAGATCTCTAAGTTTAAGGCCAGTCTGGTCTACAGAGCGAGTTCCTATAGTAATATTTCATTTGTATTTTAATAAATAAAGTTTACCTGAAGATCAGAACGCAAAACAGCCAAACTAGTCAGCCATACAGGCCAGGCTATGGTTGGCACACGTCTTTAATCCCAGCAGTCACACTAGTTAGCCATATTAGGCAGCGTGGTGATTTTGCACGCCTTTAATCCCAGCACTAGAGAGGAATATAAAGCGGATGAGACAGGAACTCGTGTTCTTTCAGTCTGAAGATTTCATAGAGTTAAGAGCTCTCTTAGTGGCTTGACTGCTTTGCTTTTCTGATCCTCAGGTTGAACCCCAGTATCTGTATCTGAGTTTTTATTATTCATGCTACAAGTTCTAAGACAGCCAGGGCTACACAGAGAAGCTGTGTCTTGGAAAAAAATTAATTTAAAAATAAATAAAAAGCAAATCAATAGTCTAGCAATTCTCAGTTCACACACACACAAAGAAGTTTCCCAATATTGCTGCTGCCCTAAAAATAACCATTACTATCTGATTAATGTTGACAGTGTGTAAAACGTTATAATTACAGATTAACAGCCTTCTAAGATAAATCCTTCTTTTTCTTGAAAACCTTTCAAAGGTTTCTTTTTCTGTGTCTGAGGGCTGTGCCTGCATTTGTGTTTATTTGCACTACGGTGGCTGTTTGGTACTGGGGGAGTTATAGACAGTTGTGAGCTAACATATAGGTTCAGGAAACTGAATCTGGATCCTCTACAAGAGCAAGTCCGTCAACTCTCCGGCCCTTAAAACTTTGCTTTTTGTTTGTTGTTTTCCAAGAAAGGGCTTCTCTCTGTAGTACTGGCTGTCCTGGAACTAGCTCTGTAGACCAGGTTAGCCTCAAACTCTAAGCTTTACCTGCCTGTGTCTTCGGATTGCTGGGATTTATAGGCATGCATCACCACCACCCTGGTAAAACATTTTAAAAGATGAGAATTTTTCTTTGGGTTCACCTTCTTATTTAGCATCTCTAGGATCACGAATTATAGGCTCAATGTCTTTTATTTATGGCTAGAATCCACTTACAAGTGTACATACCATATTCATCTTTTTGGGTCTGGGTTACCTCACTCAGGATAGTGTTTTCTATTTCCATCCATTTGCATGCAAAATTCAAGATGTCATTGGTTTTTTTTTATTACCGCTGAATAGTACTCTAACGTGTATATATTCCACACTTTATCCATTCTTCCATAGAGGGGCATCTAGGTTGTTTCCAGGTTCTGGCTATTACAAATAATGTATAGTTATCCTGGATATTGGAAGTAGACAAGATTGCCAGGCAAAAATTGGGAACTTGGGGGTGGGGTGAGGTAAGGGGAGATGGGGAGAGAAAAGTGAGAAGGGGAGGATGGGGAGAGCTTGGGAGAATGGGATGATGGAGGAAGGTCATTGGTTAAAAAAATAAAGAAACTGCTTGGCCCTCATAGGTTAGAACATAGGTGGGTGGAGAAAACAGAACAGAATGCTGGGAGGAAGAGGAAGTGAGGTAAGACGCCTCAGACAGACACCATGCAGCTCCTCGCCAGGGCAGACACGATGAAGCTCCGACCCATGATGGACGTAGGCTAGAATCTTCGCGGTAAGCGCACACATTATTAGAAATGGGCTAGTCCAGGTGCGAGAGTTAGCCGAGAAGAGGCTAGATATAATGGGCCAAGCCATGTTTAAAAGAATACAATTTGTCTGTTGTTGTTTTGGGGCATAAGCTAGCCAGGCAGCTGGGAGCTGGGGCGGCAGGGAAGCAGCCTGCAGCTCCCACAACAGTGGGAGGGTTGAGATGGAGGAAGCATGGATATGGGAGCAGGGAAGTAGATATCTTAATTAAGGGAGCCATTTTAGGGTTGGCAAGAGACTTGACTCTAGAGGGGTTCCCAGGTGTCCAAGGAGATGTCCCCAGCTAGTTCCTTAGGCAGCTTAGGAGAGGGAGCCTGAAATGGCCTTATCCTATAGCCTATATATTGCATATCACCATAGAACCTTCATCTGGCAATGGATGGAGATAGAGACAGAGACTCACATTGGGGCGATGGACTGAGCTCCCAAGGTCCAAATGAGAAGCAGAAGGAGGGAGAACATGAGCAAGAAAGTCAGGACCGAGAGGGGTGCATCCACCCACTGAGATGGAGGGGCTGAACTAATGGGAGCTCACCAAGGCCAGCTGAACTGAGACTGTTGGAGCATGTGATCAAACCAGATTCCCTGAACGTGACGGTCAGTGAGGGCTGATTGAGAAGCCAAAGACAATGGCACTGGGTTTTGTTACTACTGCATGTACTGGCTTTGTGGGAGCCTAGTCTGTTTGGATGCTCACCTTCCTAGACCTGGATGTAAGGGGGAGGACCTTGGACTTCCCACAGGGCAGGGAACCCTGACTGCTCTTTGGACTGAAGATGGAGGGGTAGGAGAAGTGGAGGTAGGGGGAGGGAAATGGGAGGAGGGGAGGATGTGGAAATTTTTAATAATAATAAAAAAAAGATGAGAATTTAAGGTCGTTCATGCTGGCTGACACGTGTAATCCCAGCGTTTGGGAACCAGAGACATGAGGATTGCTGCAAGTTTGAAGCCAGCCTGTTTTCATGCTGAGTTTCAGGCACTGTGTTACATAGTGACACTTTGTCTTAGGAAAAGGAAGAAATTAATTAAAGAAGAGAATGAAGGTAATTGGTTTGCCCAGGGTCACAAGGTTCTTAAATGAAAGTGCGAATGTGATTCCAGATCAGATTTGCTGCAAAACCTTTTAAATATTTGTAGAAACTTCACATTCCTTTGTGGTTGTGCACTTCCAAATTGTTATTGTCAAGAAACTTTAAATTGCCAATATGTGAGAAAAAAAAACTTAGCATCCTTGTTATAATTGTTAGCAAAGAAAAGAAACTTAGTTATTCAGCTATCTAATTCATCTATGAAGAAAAGATTTAGTAAGGCCACCTTGGCCTCTAATCTCTTTGAATTTCACAGTGGAATTGCAAACAAACAAAAAGCCAAGCAATTCAATAGAGAGTAAGAAAGTTCGCTGACTATAGTTAAGCAAAAGCAGGTGGGGTGTTGGTTTGACTGAGAATGGCTCCCATGGGCTTATATGAATGCTGAGTCGTGGTAGAGTGGAATCCTTCCATAGGATTAGAAGGATTAGGAGGTGTGGCCTTGTTAGAGGAAGTGTGTCTGTCACTAGGGATGAACTTTGAGGTTTTCAGAAGCCCACACCAGGGCCAATGTTTCTCTCTTCCTCTCTCTCTTCAGGATATAGCTCTCAGCTACTGCTCCATTGCCTTGAGTGTTGTCATGTCTAGACCTCTTAAACTGCAAGCAAGCCCCTAATTAAATGCTTTCTTTTATAAATTGCCTTGGTTGTGATGTCTTTTATCAGCCATAGAACAGTGCCTTCAATACAGTGGACTTCTGTCTCTACTTTAAAAAAGATCATAAGTCTTAAATGTAAGAGTTAAAATTCTTAAATGAAAACAGGTGTATGGCTGGGCGGTGATGGTACACGCCTTTAATCCCAGTACTCGGGAGGCGGAAGCAGGCAGAGTTCCAGACCAGCCTGATCTAGACAGGCTCCAAAGCTACAAAGAAACCCTGTCTCGAAAAACCAAAAAAAAAAAAAAAAAAAAAAAAAAAGAGGTGTTACTTCATGACCTTGGGTTACGCAAAAGCTTCTTAGCTATACAACCAAAACCAGTCAAAAAGAAAGAACTCAGAGACTAGAGAGATGACTCAGTGGTTAAGAGCACTAGTCACTAGTTTGCTCTTCCATAGGACCCACAGGTTCAATTCCTAACATGCACATGGCAGCTTACAACTCTAACTCCAGTTCCAGGGGACTGAGAGTTTCATACCAATGCGTTGCTCTTGTTTGGTTCCAGCACTCACATGGTGGTACACGAGCATCTGTAATTCCAGGACCCTCTCTGACCGCCTCAGGCACCAGGCATGAACATGGTGCATACACATACATGCAGGAAAAACACTCACGCGTATAAAGTAAAAATGGTTACTGAAACATGGACTAGAGGATTAGCTCAGTTGGTAGAGAACTCTCTAGCATGAACAAAGCTCTGGGTTTGATCCCGCACACCACCTAAGACAAAGTGTGGTGGCATACACCTCTAATCCTAGCACTTGAGAGTTAGAGACAAGAAGATCAGAAGTTCAAGGTCATTCTTGGATACTTAGTAAATTTGAGGCCAATCTGAAATTTATGAGATCCCGTCATTAGAGAGAGAGAGAAAAAAAAAACACTCTAGATTGAAAGGCCTGGGATGATCACCTAAAAATATTTTAAATTAAGACCAGACTGATAGATGTCTAAGAAACTAACATATTATTCCAGGCAAAGGCAGCAACTGTTAAAGTCTGTAGGAAAAAGAGAAAAGCGTATTCTATAGAGTCTATAGACTGAGAGAAGTCCTCACCAGCTGGAGAAAAGACTTGATGTTTAACAAAAACAACACCCCACACATCTTTGTGTCCTCAAGAGATTGCCTAACATATGGTAAGTGTGCAGAAACTGTTTTAAGTGGCTGTCTTTTCGCTCCTTAGAGACTTCTCTTAAATCATTCCGGCTTGCAACACTGGATGTCTTGGGCAAGGACAGAAATAATAAACAGTTGCAGTCACCCTAGTGAGGAGCATAGAGGCCTAATGTAGGCATTAGAGGTGGAGATGTAAAATAAATTTGGGAGGACGGGTTTAGATGTGGTGGTAGCTGTGATTACAGAATGCAGAGAAGAAAGGGAATGAAGCTTTCTGAAACACAGACCACAGAAACAGTTACTTTTGTGGCAGTGGAGAAGGAGAGTGTCAGATATATTCTCCAGTTCCCTGAGGTGCTGTCATGGAGATTGTCAGAAAGCTTAGGTCTGTCCCAGGATGGCAGACATGACTTTCAATGAACCTCAAGTTAAATAGCAAGCTAAGCTATGGCTCCACCGAGTCGTCCTGTCATGAGTGAGTTATGCCACTAACAGAGACTGACACACTGTGTTTTTACACAATGTCAGATTGTCCTAAATGTCAAAAGACTTTGAGAACTATCAGTTCTCAAGTGGGTGCCTCTAATTTCACCCAGGGTTGTGGCCATGGCAATTGAAAAAGAAATTAATTTTAGTACAATCTTAATTACTAATATAAGTTTCAAATTCTGCATCATGCTTCATACATTTATAAACAGGTTCTAGAGAGCTGAGAGGTGAAGAGATCACAGAAGTTAAAGAGCCAATGCAAAGAGTCAATACGGATGCAAAGAGCCCCTGCAGGCAGGCAATCATTCTGTTAACTAACTGACTCTGGAGCTGGCCAGACAAAGGGACCACAGTGTGAAGTGGGGGAAATATGCTTAGGTGGGGACAATGAGAAACGTCTGGGTGGGTGATGTCCAGGGCATAGATGCAAGCGGTATGCTACACTAGCCTGTAACAGTGACAGGCCAGCAAACCTTGCTAGACTCTGAGATGTCTGTCCTTTTATGTGTCTCCGATGAAGTGGTTGCATCGTCTCTTTGTTTGGTGTGTCTGAAGGGTTAATTACCTAAAAGCCTGGACTGAGAAGTCTAAATGGGAAAGTAGGCATGATAGATAACACCTCGACACTTCTGACTGGGCACTCCACATATCAATACTGGTGTCTACTACTCCCAGACTGCAGGAGAGCTGACTGGCAGATGGACTTGCCCATCCTCTGAGTTCCAATCCCAAGCCCCACCCCCTTGCCAAATATACATAATCTTGCTTCCACTGAGAGACGGTGTCCCGTTAGTTGTTCTTATTAAAGAACTGTTCTATTTCTGGAGATGCCCGTCTTCCCTTTATTTCCACATCGCCTCCATCAGTCAGTGTCCTGTAAGCTTATAAGTGGTATAGGCGTCGGGCGATGGTGGCGCACGCCTTTAATCCCAGCACTCGGGAGGTTGAGGGAGGCGGATCTCTGTGAGTTCGAGACCAGCCTGGTCTACAGAGCTAGTTCCAGGACAGGCTCCAAAGCCACAGAGAAACCCTGTCTCGAAAAAAAAAAAATAAGTGGTAGAGGCTTATTAGCACCTTTAAGTCCCTTATCCCTCGGTGCCACGTGACTGCTGTGGGGGAAATAGCTCTGATCACAGCACCAATTTACGTCCTTTTTTCCCTTTTATTGAAAATAATTGGGGGTTTTTTTTGCTCTTTTTTTGTCTTTCACAATATACTCTAATTATGTTTTCTCCTCCCTCTACTCCTCCCAGTTCCTCCTCACCTTCCCTGCCATCTGTATCCACTCCCGTTCTGTCTCTCACTAGAAAACAAATGGACTTCTAAGGAATAATAATAAAATATATTATAAATATATATTTATATAATAAAATATAAAGTGAAATACAATAATATAAAAAAACTAACACATTGGAGTTGAACAAGATAAACAAAAAGAAGAAAAGGGGCCCAAGAGAAGGATAAAATCAGAGACCCACTTTTTCACGCTCTCGGGAATCCCATGAAAACACTGAACATAATTATGTGCTCAGAGGACCTGGTGCAGACCTGGTCATGACGTCTCCATGGCAATACAACACCAGCTAAGAAACATGGCAAGCACTTCACCAAATAAGCTGTTTCCCTGGTCCTGGTAAGGTTTTAATAAGCTCATGTGTTCCTGTCTGTTCCAATAGGCTTTGGTGCTGGGCAGGTGGTAGTTCCTGTTTGTTCAGTGAGATGGAGGGCGATTCTTTCTGATTCTGCATTTGCACTCAAAATGGAGCCAAGGCTGCCTGGAAATTGAAGTCACAGGGGGCCTCCTCCCTTGCGCCCTCCCAAATCCATGGCCTCTTTATTATACATACGTTTGTATGTGTATATGTGTGTGTGTTTGTGTGTGTATGTACATGCATATGTAAATACACTTATGAACACAACTTGTTTATTCCATTTAATACTTGTATATGTGATCTCAAGGCTGACACTTTGGTAAACCAATAAAGGGCGTATTCCTGAGGAAGACTATTTCTCCTGCCCTCAGTATTTCTTAGTCACCTGTAGTTCTTTGTCTAGGGGTGAAAGTTCCCTCTTCCATGTTTGCATGTCTATTGGTATTGTCTTTGTTCAGCCTTATGCAGCAGATTGAAGAGTCCCATTATTCTCAGGAAACACAATCTCACAGCAGATCTCCTGGTCCTTTGGCTCTTAGACTCTTTCTGCCTCCTCTTCTGTGATGTTCTCTGAGCCTGGGGTATAGGAGTTGTGTTGTAGATGTAGCTACTGGGGCTGAAAACCCATAGTCAATTGTTCTCTGCATTTTTCTTTTCTGTAATGATCTCTGCCTGTTGCAATGAGAAGCTTCTTTGATAAGAGATGAGCACTACACTTATCTGTGGGTGTAAGGATAAGTATTTAGAATATAGTTAGGGATTATGCTCTTTTAGTAAAGTGGATGTGCTGTTTGAATAAGAACGGCCCCCAGAGGTTCATATGTTTGAGTACTTGGTCCCTAGTTGCTGGAACTGTTTGGGAAGGATTAGAAGATTTGGCCTTATTAGAGGAAGGGGAAGGGCTTTGAGGTTTCAAAAGTCCATTCCATTCCTAGTTAGCTCTCTGCCTCCTGCTTTTGGATCAGGAATAAACTCTCAGCTACTGCTCCAGCACCGGAGCTGCCTGCCGCCATACTTCCCACCATAATGACCATGGACCCTAACCCTTTGGAACCATGAGCAAACAGACCTGATACCTCTTTAGTTAGTGGCTGGGAAATGGGTGACTTTCTCCCAGTCAAACGTGGATCATGTCTGGTGGAGAGAAAGATAAAAGGAGAGGAGTGCCCCCCTCCATGTGGCTGGAGGACCTGGTCCACTGGTTGGGAGAGCTCAACTCCTCCTGGGTTTCAGCACCAAGATAATAGATTTTTCTGCCACCCTGCTCCCATAGTGGGTTTCTCTACCAATGCAGTAAGCTAGATCAAGTTGAATTGAAAACATAGAACAAGAAGTTTATTTGAGCAATGCATCTCCCAATGGGTTTTCCAGTGGCAGAGAAGCCACATGCACAAACTAACAGGGAGCTTATATAGGTTGTAGGTGAGGGGTGATGACATGTCCACCACAAGCTGGGTTTGTGCCCAAGTATGGTCAAAAGCTGAATGCTTTAGGTGGGGACTTGCATACAGCATGCGGAACTGGGCTCTTTGGTGCCTTCCCTTTGTTCAGAGAGCCTCTGAGTGGGATGGGTTTGGAGAGACAGGAATGGGGTTTTCTGGATCATACAGGGGTGAGGTGGAGTTTCCAAGCAAACAATATGTATATATGCATATATACAATGTATACACATACAATATATATGCATATCTTTAGCTATATCAGTTCTGTTACTCTAGAGAACCCTGACTGATACAAGAGCAGAAAGGAAAAGGAAATGAAGGGGGGAAAGAATGTTCTCTGGTTTTGTGATGTTCGATGATATGTGGTTCTGTATCTCTCTTACTGATGTGTTCCATTCATGTAAGGTGATGTGTGATAAAGAATATGCTGTGTCCTTGTTCCAAGGTGTTGGTTTAGTGCTTCAAAACTCTTGGGATCTCCAAAGTGAGCAACATCTTGGTTGTGGCAATGAAGTGACTCAAGAAAAAGCCTAGACAGCTTCAGGCTGGAAGCTGGTCGTTAGGAAGACCAGTCCTGGGACTAAAGGGTTGGAACTTCGGAGTATTGTTCCAAGTAGAATGCAAAAGGATTTCTGAGAGGAGATGGAACTTCATTCAGTCTCATGGCATGCATCATTATGCTAGTATCAATTGTGCCTTTGTTATGAAAGTCCTGGCAGGAACTTTGGGTTCCAGGGCTCTGATATCAGGGAGTGATACTCCCTGATTCCGTGAGAACTCATGGAAGCGCTGCCTTCCTCCCAGACCTTTCACAGAGTGAATCCTTCAAAGTAAGGTTTTGATCATAAGTATCTCATTTTTGGGTTTCAGTCCCCTGACCCCCAACGTCTGCCTCCCTTCCTGATGTCCTGCCTCCACTTGGGATTCCAGACTTGTATCACTGTGCTCAACTATCCCACCCCAGTGCTTTGAGCCATGTTTGGCATTTGACTAAGTTGGCAAGAAATGTTTGTTGAGTACATTAATGTTTTTCAATTTTGAGCTTTTTAAAAACTAAAACAACAAAGCAGGTTTTATGTTCTTCAGACAATGACACTAGACACTATAAACTTTAGGTTATATCTGCCAAGAGCCAGTGTTGACTGAATCTTCGTGGTCGTAGCCAAGAAAGGTCATATATTAGGACTGAAGAGATGGCTCAGCATTTAATGGCAATTGTTGCTCTTGTAGAATAACCAGAACCCATGTGCCAGCTCATGACTATTGGTAATTCTATTTCCAGGGTCTCTGAATACCTTTGCTGACCGCCTAGGGCACCAATGTGAGGACCTGACTTTGCACACTCCATTTTAAAGAAGGGGCTTCATCTTAAGCCATATAATGGGCAGGGGCCGAGCTCAGCTCCGGAAATGTGCTGCCGTAGCAGAATTTGAACAGATACCCCAAAAACAGCCAATTAAGGAGCTAGGGAGTGGGGCTATAAAATTTAACGAGGTCCAGATGTTCTTGGGAGGCATCCTGTCCTTGAAGATAACTTGTCAGTTATGCATGGCTCTTTGTTAGGCTTTTGCATCCAAAAACTGACCAAAGATTCCAGAAACTACCTTACCCTATGCCCTCCTTACCCAATCCCACAGCGACAGGACATGAACTCCCCTGATTACGGAGTTTCCCCTTTGAAAGTTCTACCTTCCCAGGGCTCATGGCCACACTTTCCACACCCACCATGCTAGGGTGCTGGAAAGGTGTTGATCCCAACTTGAGTTTGAATATTAAAAAACCCTCGTGTAATTTGCATTGGAAACCTGGCTCTGTGAATTCATTTGGGGAGCAGAAACTTGGGCATAGCACCGTGCAAACATATGGTGTAACAGGCAGGGCAGTGCATAGCACAGGTTCCTCCATCTTATATTCCTGCTCAGGCCATTTCAGTTTTCACTAAAATTCAATTTCTTTCATGGAGAATCCCATGAAAAATTACCCAACTCTATCCTAGGAACCCAAGTCCAGATGCCCTAGATAACTTATCTTAGCTTTTTGTGTAGAATCCCCTCTCCAGTTAACTGCTTATCTTAGCTTCTGTTAAACTTCCTACTTGTGCAAACAACACCCCCCCAACCCCTACCCCCACTGCACCACCCCCTAGCAGAGAGAGATAATAAGATGTTGCTTTTGACTTTAAAGACCCCTTGATCTAAATGCTCAGGATAATACTTAGGACCCAAATTCCCAAATTTAGTCCCTCCAGATGGACTGTATCAGTGAAAATGAATGCAGAGAGATTGTAATAATATATATAGCTTTAATGGGGAAATAGACTTACAGAACCACAGGTTTTCGTGGAGAACAGGAAAGCAGAAAGGGCCGAGGGCTCACACTCGCCAGATTTATATGTAAACATTAGCCCGAAGCGAACACGCCCCCTAAGGGGGTTGGGCTATCCCTACAATGGACTTTCTTTTTTTATTTATGTATTACTTGTTTGTTTTTGACAGAGTCTCACTGTGTAACCTTGGCTGTTCTGGAACTCACTCTGAAGACCAGACTGACCTTGAACTCACAGATATCTGATTGTCTCTGCCTCCTGAGTCCTGGGATTAAAGGTAAGCACAACCATACCCTGGTGTGGGACAATTCTGTATTCTGTCAATTATGTTTTAAATAAATGCTGATTGGCCACTAGCCAGGCAGGAAGTATAGGCGGGACAACAAGACAGGAAGTAGAGGCGGGGCAATGAGTACACGAGTATTCTGGGAAGGAGGAAGCCCATTCCTTTGCAATCCTGTCCAGACACCAGGATGTGACCTACCCTGCCAAAAAAGGTACCGAGCCAGTAGCTAACATAGATAAGAATAATGGGCCAAACAATATTTTAATGAATACAGATTCTGTGTGATTATTTTGGAGCTAAGCTAGCCAGGCGACTGGGACAAACAAGCAGGCCCTCATGTTACAATACCCAGTGGAGTAAAGACTTTCAATTAGGGGGCTGGAGAGATGGCTCAGTGGTTAAGAGCATTGCCTGCTCTTCCAAAGGTCCTAAGTTCAATTCCCAGCAACCACATGGTGGCTCACAACCATATGTAATGAGGTCTGGTTCCCTCTTCTGGTGCCCTCTTCTGGCCTGCAGGCATACATGCAGACAGAATATTGTATATATAATAATTAAAAAAAAAAGACTTTCAATTAGCCATAAACTGTGTCTGAGTGTTTGTCTTTGGTGGTCCCCATAACAGTGGTACATATATGCAGGCAAAACATTCATGCATATAAAATAAAAATAAATCCTTTTTTTATTTCCCCAAGACAAGGTTTCTCTAGAACTCTCTCTGTAGACCAGGCTGGCTGTCCTAGAACTCTCTCTGTAGACCAGAGATCTACCTGCCTCTGCCTCCTGAGTGCTAGAACTAAAGGTGTCACCACCGCCCTGTTTAGATAAATCATTTTCTGAAAGAAGAAAGCTCCTAGCTAATCAGCCCTCCAACTTTATTTGAGATTCAGTAGGTTAGTTCTCATCCACATTGACTGTCTGTAGATTTTTGAACGTGGTAACAGGCACGTAAGTTACCAATGTGTAGAGCTTGTTTGGTGAGTCCTCATCCTCATGATGTTTTCTGGACAAACGTACCCGGATGCGGTATGGAACATTCCTTATTCTTTTGGCCCAGACGGCTTTATTGAGCCTGGTGTCAATCCGCACATCTGGAGTCCCCATCTCCTTCATGACAAATTTCCTTATTTCTTTGAGTGCCCTAAGGGCATGCTTCTTGAAGCCCATACCGCGGATGCACTTGTGAATGTTGGTGGTGTATTCTCGGGTCATCACCTCCTTGATGGCAGAACGGCCCTTCTTCTCGCCACCCTTCTTTGCTGGAGCCATTCTGCTGGGCCCAAGCTGGCAAGGGATTGTGTGTCCTTGAATTCAAGGTGATCCTCCTGCCCCAGCCTCCCCAGTGCAGAGATTAGAGGGATGATCCAGTATGTCTTGCTTAGAGCATTTTTATTTTATTTATTTATTTATTAAAGATTTCTGTCTCTTCCCCACCACCGCCTCCCATTTCCCTCCCCCTCCCCCAACCAAGTCCCCCTCCCTCATCAGCCCAGCTCTTGCAATCAGGGTTCCCTGCCCTGTGGGAAGTCCAAGGACCACCCACCTCCATCCAGGTCTTGTAAGGTGAGCATCCAACCTGCCTAGGCTCCCACAAAGCCAGTACATGCAGTAGGATCAAAACCCATTGCCATTGTTCTTGAGTTCTCAGTAGTCCTCATTGTCCGCTATGTTCAGGGAGTCCGGTTTTATCCCATGCTTTTTCAGACCCAGGCCAGCTGGCCTTGGTGAGTTCCCGATAGAACATCCCCACTGTCTCAGTGTGTGGGTGCACCCCTCACGGTCCTGAGTTCCTTGTTCGTGCTCTCTCTCCTTCTGCTCCTGATTTGGACCTTGAGATTTCAGTCCGGTGCTCCAATGTGGGTCTCTGTCTCCTTTCATCGCCTGATGAAGGTTAATATTCAGGAGGATGCCTGTATGTTTTTCTTTGGGTTCACCTTCTTATTTAGCTTCTCTAGGATCATGAATTATAGGCGCAATGTCCTTTATTTATGGCTAGAAACCAAATATGAGTGAGTACATCCCATGTTCCTCTTTTTGGGTCTGGCTTACCTCACCCAGGATAGTGTTTTCTATTTCTGTCCATTTGCATGCAAAATTCAAGACATCCTTGTTTTTTACTGCTGAGTAGTACTCTAATATGTATATATTCCATACTTTCTTCATCCATTCTTCCATTGAAGGGCATCTAGGTTGTTTCCAGGTGCTTAGAGCATTTTTAAAAAGCACAAATTGCTGAGTTGCACCCCTAGAATTTTAGATTTTGTAGGCATGTTGTGTGGCCCAAAGTTGATTCCCTTTTTCTTTTCCTATTTATTTTTTTTAAAACTATCTTTTCTCATTTTTACATACCAATCCAAGTTCCCTCTTCCTCCCTTCCTCCTGCTCCCCCCACCCTATGCACTTCTCAGAGAGGGCAGGGGCTTCCCATGGGAAGTCAACAAAGTCTGATTTGACTTTGAGGCAGAATCAAGACCCTCCCCACTATATCTAGGCTGAGCAAGGTATCCCTCCAAAGAGAATGGGTTCCACAAAGCACTAGGAATAAATTCTGGTCTCACTGCCAGTGACCCCACAGTCTGTCCCAGCCACAAAATTGTCACCCACATTCAGAGGGCCTAGTTTGGTCCTATGCTGCTTCCCCTGCTGTCCGGCTGGAGTTGGTGAGCTCCCATTAGCTCAGACCAGCTGTTTCAGTGGGTGTCCCTGTCATGGTCTTGACCTCTTTGCTCATATTGTTCCTCTCTCTCTTCGACTGGACTTTGGGGGCTCAGCCCAGTGCTTCATTGTAGGTCTCTGTATCTGCTTCCATCAGTTGCTGGATGAAGGTTCTATGGTGACATTTAAGACCGTTATCAATCTGACTACAGGGCAAGGTCAATTCAGGCACCTTCTCCACAATTGCTTAGGGTCTTACTGGGGTCGTCTTTGTGGATTCCTAGGAATTTCTGTACTGCCAGGTTTCTTGCTAGCCCCATAATGGCCCCTCAATGAAGATATCTCTTTCCTTGCTCTTTAGTTTGACATCACCATCATTTTGTGAGTGGGTGGGGAGGCTGTGGGTGCACGCGTGTGTACCATCAGCTCGGGTGCGGGAGTCTAGGTTGGCTCTAGTCAGGCCTGGACAGCAGGCACTTTCACTGACCAGCCATCTTGCCAGCACACATTTGCTTATTTGCTTTCCTCAGGCACCCCAGGCATGTGACAGTAAACTTTAAAATACAAATATTTTTAATTTTAGTGAAGTCTGCTTACCTTTTTGTTTGTTTTTATTAGTCCTGATTTTGCTGTAAGTTAGGCACATTCCTGCAGTGGGTCAGGCTTTGAGGGCCTTTGAAGGCCTAGCAGGTCCAGTCCCTGACCTTGAGCTTTGCAAGTTTGTATCTTTTCTTTTGGTTTTGGTTTTTTAAAACAAGATCGTCTGTGTAGCCCTGGATGGCCTGGTGCTATTCACATAGTTCTAGTGTTTGGGAGGTCAGCCTGGGCTCCATAGGGAGGCTCTATCCATTTCAGTGAGAGAGGGAGGGAGGGGACACACACACACACACACACACACACACACACACACACACACACACACGGAGGGGAGAAAGAGGAGGAGGAAGGAAGAGGAAAAGGAGGAAGGGAGAGAGGGAGGGAGGGAGACACACACACAGGGAGGGGAGAGAGAGGAGGAGGAAGGAAGAGGAAAAGGAGGAAGGGAGAGAGGGAGGGAGGGAGACACACACACAGGGAGGGGAGAGAGAGGAGGAGGAAGGAAGAGGAAAAGGAGGAAGGGAGAGAGGGAGGGAGGGAGACACACAGGGAGGGGAGAGAGAGGAGGAGGAAGGAAGAGGAAAAGGAGGAAGGGAGAGAGGGAGGGAGGGAGACACACACAGGGAGGGGAGAGAGAGGAGGAGGAAGGAAGAGGAAAAGGAGGAGGGAAGGGAGGGAAAGAGGGGAGGGAAAACAAACGAAAAGGAAGGGCCAGTGTAATGGTTAATTTTATGTCACTTGACACAAGCTAGTGTAGGGGGATATTTAATCACACTGTGAACCCTGAGTTAGTATTACGTTAATTAAATAAAATTAACCTTGGGTCAGGAGGCTGAGTTAGCAATGGGGTCCAGAAAGTAATCATAGAGCATCAGGGCATCTGGGAGAGAGAAAGAGAGATTCACTAGAGGAAGTAGGGAGGAATTTTTTTCCGTTTCAGCCTTTTCTGTTTTGGTGGAGTAGAAGGACAGGCCTTTTGAGGAGCTGCCAGCAAGGAGAGAAGGTTAGCTGGTTGCTACTCAACCTCTCTGAGCTGGCAGGTTTTCACCCAGTCTTTAAATCTTGAGTCTTATTTATAAATAAAACAATAGAGATTTAGTTAAAGCGGCCTGCAGCAGCCTCAGCAGGGCCCGTGCCTGCAGGAACAGAATTTCTGCTAGGCTGTGGTCTGAGCAGCCAGGCCACTGCCAGAGAAGCAGGCCAGTTACTGTGGTGTTGCAATTGCTGCCTGAAATAGCAGTAGATTAAGGTGCAACCACTGTGTGGAAGATAAAGCAAGCCAGAGTTGTCAGAAAGGAGGGAACCTTAATTGAGAAAATGCCTCCATGAGAGAGGGCTGTACAAAGTCTCAGTCTGCAGCAAAGTTCTTAACTGTGGTCCCTGGGGAGGACCCAGCCCATTGTGGAGGGGGCCATCCTGAGCTGGAGGTCCTGGGTTCTGTTTGTCTGTTTGTTTGTTGTTTTGTTTTTCAAGACAGGGTTTCTCTGTGTAGCTCTAGCTGTCCTGGAACTCACTCTATAAACCAGGCTGGCCTCAAAACTCACAGAGATCCACCTGCTTTGGCCTCACCAAGTGCTGGGATTAAAAGAATGAGCCACCACCGCTTAGCAGTCCTGGCTTCTTTAAGAAAGCAGGCTGAGAAAGCTATGGGAGACAAGCCAGTAAGCAGCACCCCTCCATGGCCTCTGCATCAGCTCCTGTCTCTAGGTTTCTCTTCTGTTTGAGCTCCTGTCCTGGCCTCCTTTGATGATGAACAGCAATATGGAAGTGTATGCCAAATAAACCCTCTCCTCCCTGCTGTGGGATAATGTTTTTCTACACTGTGAAGATTTGTCACTCATATTGGTTTAATAAAATGCTGGTTGGCCAATAGCCAGGCAGTAAGTATAGGCAGGGCAACCAGACTAAGAGAATTCTGTGAAGAGGAAAGGCAGAGATGCAGTCATCATCTAGAAGCAGAGGAAGCTGGATGAGAATGCCTTCCTGAGAAAAGGTACCAAACCACGTGGCTAAATATAGATAAGAATTATGAGTTAATTTACATTGTAAGAGGTAGTTAGTAAAAGCCAAACAATTTATAATTAATATAAGCCTCTGTGTGTTTATTTGGGACTGAATGCTGTGGCACGGGGTGGGACAGAAACTTCCGTCTACACCTCCCCAACTTGCTTTTGGTCATGGTGTTTCATCACAACAATACAAACCCTAAGACAGCCAATGAGATGGCTCAGCAGATAAAGGCAATTTGTCACCAAACCTGCAAGGTTGGAACTGAGTCCTGGAAGCTGTTCTTTTACATATGCATATCCTTGCATGTATATAGAGGATCACTCTCTCTCTCTTCCTCCCCCCCCCACACAAATGATGATTAGTTGCTCAAGAATATGAATATACTTCACACTTCTAAGCTGTATACTCAGTAAACAGTATACTGGAGTGAACTGGAATAAAGATACTAAATCTATGTTACTTTTCCACTATTTTTGGTGGTGCTGGGATTGAACTCAGGGCCTCAAGACTACTAGGCAAGTCCTCAACCAGTAAGCTACACCCCTAGCCCTCAGAATTTTTTGGGGGGGTTCAAAACAAGATTTTGTTCTGTAACAGTCCTAGCTGTCCAGGAACTAGCTCTGTAGACCAGGCTGGCCTTGAACTCACAGAGATCAGCCTGTCTCTGCCTCCCAAGTGCTGGGATTAAAGGCGCACTCTACCACTTCCCAGCTAGCATTTTTGATGAACTTATATAATTCTTATTTTATTTACATATATATACATATATATGTATATATATATATTTTAATTGAGACAGGGTTTCATACTGAGGCAGGCAAAGAATTCATTCTGTGGCCCTTGCTGGCTTCAAACTTAAGACTTTAACCTTTCAGTATTATAGGTATGAGCCACCATGCCAGGCTCTAATATACATTTTGAAGAAGATGTTCACTATTGCTCAGGGTGACCTGAAACTCCTAATTTCAAGAGGCATGTTAGCCTTAGCCTTATAAGTGCCACTATCCCCAAAACCTATATGTTTTCCATTTTCATTCTGTGATAAAAAGCAATATGGTGTGTAAGTATTGCTTCTAAATAGCAGGTACTGTTTAGTCAAAGGAAGCAGTGGGAACTAGAATAACTTAGTTTTAACACTTCAGTCTAGTTCAATCCTTTAGTCTTGATGTCATTCACAGCAATGTCTTCCTAGTCCTTGTTTATCCTCCACAGGCTTTTCCATCCTTGTCCTCGGGCCAACACTACATAGGAGCTGAGTCAGAGGGATGGCCCCGGGGACTCCCTGTGTGTTTCTCTTCTAACATGCCTCTCTGGTCACCACCTCTTTGTTCCTGGATTTCTAACAAAGTCTAACCCTCCACTCAGTATAGGCTTCATTCAGGAAAGAGCTATCTCAGAAAGTTGGGTCAATAGGTGAAAACGCAAGAGGTAGAGGTGGGAGGGTCAGAAGTTCAAGGCCATCCTTGGTCACGTAGCTAGTTCAAAGCCAGCCTGGGATACAAAACAAAGCAAAGCAAGTGGGAAGGAAGTAAGGGTCTGACATCTCTCTGTCATCACAGGGAGTGATGCTGGGGCCAGCGCTCTGATGGACCAGTCTCCATGCTGGGAGAAGGGATGCTGGCTACAGAGTGAATGTAAGGAAGAAATCTGTGAATGGCAAACGCATGCACTGTGTCCGTGCAGGGCGTGTAAGATGCCAGGTGTTCAGAAGAGATGTGGGGGTCATCAGGTCAGGATCAGGAGAAGGCGCAGTCCCTACGAAGGAGGAGTTCGTCCCATCCTTGGTCAGCTCCTCCCCCCAGGGAGTTCCAGCCTGCTGGTTCACACAATCTGGAATAAACTTCTGGGGATGCTTACAGGCAGCTCACTCAGCTCACCGTGGTCTCAACGTTCACAAAGAAACACAAAATATGGTTGTACCATGCAGTGTTATTTTTTGGTGTCTTCTCTCCGTGCAAAGAACACCAGTAAGGTACCTGTCATGATTCTTAGCTTCGTGCCACCTCTTTCAAGCTCACCCTCACAAGGGATATGAACAAACTGTTGGAGAACTGCACATGACTGACGCATTCACAGAGAGTTTAAGCTTTGCCAGTTCAATGAGATGCATTAAAGAGCAACGAAAGAGCACTTTGCAACGACCACATTGAAGGGGATTCATATATTGACAAGGATTCATCTGTTGTCAAGGCTGTAGGAGAAAGGACATTACCTTAGGTTTCTGTTGCTGTGATAAAACACCATGACCAGGACTGGAGAGATGGCTCAGTGGTTAAAAGCACGGACTGCTCTACCCAAGGACCCAGGTTCAATTCCCAGCACCCACATGGTGCCTCACAACTGTCTGTAACTCCAGTTCTAGGTGACCTAACACCCTCACACAGGCATGCATGTAAGCAAAACACCAATGTATATAAAAGAAAAATAAAAGAAAAACCATTACCAAATGTAACTTAGGGAAGAAAGGATTTATTTGGCTTACATATCCCAGCTCAATTACAGTCCCTCACTGGAGGAAGTCAGGGCAGGAACTCAAGCAGAGACCTTGGAGAAATGCTTCACACTGGCTTCTCTCCATGGCTTGCTCAGCTTGCTTTCGTGCTTTTTATTTTTTTATTTTTTTTAAATATTTATTTATTTTGTATACAATATTCTGTCTGTGTGTATGACTGCAGGCCAGAAGAGGGCACCAGATCTCATTCCAGATGGTTGTGAGCCACCATGTGGTTGCTGGGAATTGAACTCAGGACCTTTGGAAGAGCAGGCAATGCTCTTAACCTCTGAGCCATCTCTCCAGCTCCCGCTTTCGTGCTTTTTAAATATCTTTTTATTTATATATACGTTGATGGTCTGCCTGCATGTATGTCTGTGTAAGAGTGTCAGATCCCCTGGAACTAGAATTACAGACATGTGGGTACTGGGAATTGAACCCAGATCCTTTGGTAGAGCAGCCAGTGCTCTCAACAACTGAGCCATCTCTCCAGCCCACTCAGCTTGCTTTCTTGTACAGCCCAGGACAACCTTCCCAGGGACGGTACCAATCACAGTGGATTGGTTCCTCCTATGCCAATCATTAATCAAGAAGATGCCCCACAGACTTGCTGACAGATCAATCTGATGGAGGTGTTTTCTCTCTTCTCAGATGACCTTCGCTTGTGCTAATTTGAATGGGGAGCGAGTGCAACCCTGTATGAACGAGCATTCATGACATGAGTGTGGTCATGTCAAGGGTGCCAGTGCTTTCGGCTCAGGAACGGCAAGGTCTTCTCCTGGTAGAAGAAGTTGACCGAGTAGAGATATTGCCCATTGGCTGGCTGTTAGCTAAAGACAGAATGTGTAAAAAGTATAGAGCTCAGCTTCCACCGCAGCGATGATTGCTTCATTACGCTCCCTGGGACTGCTCTTGATAGAGACCCCAAATAGATTAGCTAAGTTATATCCTCCTTCGTGCTAACCTGGCTGCGGGAGCATCTCCTTCCCAGCACACATCCCACCCCATCACAGCTTACATTACTTGTGTCTGTCTGTCTGTCTGTCTGAATCTTATCTTACTCCCAGTCAACTTTCCAAGGTCTAGCTGTGAGGGCTGTGGCAAAATTGAAACAAATAAAAAACAAAAAATCAACTACACAGGCATCATCTTGCAGTTTTGAAGGCCATTCTGGCAATAGAAGCCTAAAATTTGAAACTCTGTAATTTCTAAGCAATCAATCTTCCTCTCCCCCCCTCAGTACTGGGAAGTGAAGCCAGGGCATTCATGTGAGGCAAGTTCTCCTGAGATAAAACTCCAACCTGCCCCATAAATAAATATGATCCAGGTCTGGATTTAACTTATTTAAATCCTCTGAGTTTGACACAATATGTACATACAACTCACGGTAAGAATATCAAATCTAAAGTTAAACCGTGAACATACTAGCACCGAAAGTGTAAAGGTAGCAGTTGAAGGAGGCAAGAATCCCGACTAACCAAAACTGCTCTGCATGTTTGTTAATCCCACAGACGAGAGGAGGAAGGCCACCAACCCAAACCATGGCCATGTTAATCAAAGCACGCAGTTAATTAAAGCAAGCTTTTAAAATTGTGTACATGGGCTGTCTCTCCCTAAAGTTGGGGATTCAAGAGATCAGCGCTGTACCTGGGTAAGATGAGGGTTTTTATAGTTCAAGTTCAAGAGTAAGGGGGTTTCCAGATGGAGCATTTGACAGGCAGGGTTACAGAAACGGAACATAAGCATGGCAAATTGGTTATAACAATCTCTTGAAACAAAGGCATGTTTGCAAGGTGGTCATAACAAGGCCTGCTGTCCAACCGTAGCATTCCCGGTGAATGCCGTGACTTTGGGCCACCCTCTGGTTGCCATGTGATCCCCCTCAGGGGGAGCCTCTTGGGAAAACTGCTGATGCGTGTTGAGTTGCTGCCTGAATGAGAATTTGGGACTGTTAGGAGGGATGGCTTAAGATAATCATTATAAGAATATTGGGGTCTTAAGTGCCATGACCTAAGAGTGCCTGTTTCCTTAGCGTTTGGGTAGGAAAAGGGAAAGGGAAAATCCATAGCCATTTCATAAGGAACCCAGACAAGAGGAGATTCTTCCCAAATTCGACAGGGTAGGTTATGCCAGTTTACGCTATAGAGAAGAAAGGGTCCCTGAATGCTTACATTTAGAGCTCATGTTAGTCTGGGAATGTGAGGTCCCCAAAATTTAGTAGTCGATCTCTAAAAGCCACAGGAAGGAAGATAAAGTGTTCATATTATTCATCTATCTTCATTACTATTCTTTTTTTTTAAAGATTTATTTATTATGTATACAATATTCTGCCTCCATGTATGCCCGCAAGCCAGAAGAGGGCACCAGATCTTGTTACAGATGGTTGTGAGCCACCATATGGTTGCTGGGAATTGAACTCAGGACCTTTGGAAGAGCAGCCAGTGCTCTTAACCGCTGAGCCATCTCTCCAGCCCCTTCATTACTATTCTTTTGCTGTGAGGAGACACCTTGACCAAGGCAACTCATAAAAGAAAGCGCTGAACTGGAGGCTTACTTACAAGGTCAGAGAGAGGATGGCTGGGCCTGGTATGGGCTCTTGATTATTCAGAGCCCACCTCTTATGACACACCGACTCCAACAAGGCTGCTCCTCCTAATAACTTCCCAAACAGTTCATCAACTGGGAACTAACCACGGAAATATATGAGCCTCTGGGGGGCTGTTCTCATTCAAACCGCCACGCCATGCAAGCATTGACCTGACAGATGGGAGGATTTGTCTTGCTCTGGGAAGAGTCTAATTTGCTCACTTCCACAACCCAGTTATCCTGTCATGAGAGTCTTTCATTAGCAGATGCTCTAATGACTTTTAATTGTCTAACCTGTGCCCACTGACTGGCAGGCAACACAAGTTTTAAAGACAGGAGAAGCAGTCAAGCAATGGCCGTACACAGAGAGGTCCCCATTTTGGAAGGCAATCTATTTCCTGACTGGATAAAAGTAGGCGATTTTCACCTTTAATTTGTGTTTCTTTCCCTTTTAATCACCTGCCTGACTCTGTAGGCAGGTTGTGAACCACTCAAGCAAAGACACAGAACAAGCAATAAATTGTGTTCTTAATGTTTGAATGTCAGGGCTAGACACCCGTAACTTAGACACTTGTTAAATTAAAAGAAAACAAGAATCAAAAGGGGGAGAAAAACATTTAAAATTCAGATAGCAGCGGAGTTAGGCTCTGATTTAAAGAGCAGAAACAATCCAAGGGCAAGACCTAGCAACATTCCTTCCGATTCCCGTGAGACTGGATCGAAAATGCAGGAGAAACGGAGAGGGGGAGAGGAAAAAAGATTATTTTTTTTTCTCCAGCGGCACAAGAGTTTGGTTTTGATCTACAGACTCAAAACAACATGAAGAAGGAGGAAGATTGCAAGGGATACCTTGTTCGTGGCTGGCGAGGGCACCTGCTTCTCCTTTCGCCTTGCCATCATTTTCGTCCCTGGCGAAGCAACCATCTGCATCGATCCACTTTCCCCCAGGGAACTGAGACCTGGCGTCCATCAGCCTCACCTGTGTAAGCTCTGCTATCCGCGGGGCAGGCACGGGGGTCCGGCTGTAGACCAGTGGCTCTCTGACCACACTGACTAGCTCAGCTGGCTGTCAGCTACAGACACCAGGATGAAAAGAGTAGAAAGTAGTGACGGCACTTTTAGCAGTTAGGGGGGAAAAAGGATTTTCTCACATTATCCTGGCTGGTCCTAACCTCGGGGGTCAGTCAGGGTCAAGGTGGAATGTTTCCAGGTTTTTGGCCTCTTGTCCAAAGAGATGAAAACAAGGCTCACCCAGATTGACAAAAGTCGCAGGAGAGCTTTCTCTGTCTCACAGTGATAGTACAGATTGTAGAGGGATGTGCTAGCAAGATTGACAACGGGCTACATAAGGGCCCAGCTACGGTTTGGGTCTTCCTTTCATGGGTTTCAAGAAAAGGATGAGTTTGGTTTCTAAGGGGCATAATGAAGGTAGTTCTTTGTTCTGATGGATAGGAAATATAATGATGTTCCTACTGTTCGTGCCCATTCCCTTAATACATATTGGGATGCTTTCCCCATATGCATATGCATGGGATGGGCAAATAGGGAGTCCCCCTGGAAGTTCACCTGTAGACACAGCTTTGCCTTACTGAGCTTGCACCCCAAGTCAGCTCAGGCCAGAACAGCCTTTCCATTTTTCATACCTGGATGCATTGGGAACGTATGTGTGATGGTTATTAGTGGCAGAGAAACCTGCACCACCGTTCAGAGAGGGATATTCATGTGGCGCAGTGCAGGCAGGGCCCAGCATTGCTAGGCGCACTGTTCCAAGAGGCATCTGCTCACCTTGTATGCAGCTAAAGGAGGATTACTGGGGCGGGGGGTAACCCAGACCAGATAGGTTTGCCAACCACTGATCCCTTTTGTTTGCCAGAGCAGAGACATTTTCCACCGTGACCAGGGGTGTTCTTACATGACCCTGTAGACATGTTAAAACTCTTAGGACTAAAACATTTTAAAGGTGGCAACATTATTGTGTTTTTGCATATAAAACAAGAATTGTAGGGCTGTTTTTCAAGAGGAATACAGAGAGAGCACCTTCTCGAGAAGGATGCAGGAGACCCAAAAGCCCTGGTTTCCTTTAAGGAATGATGACTCTGAAATGAGAGAGAGATAGAGACAGCCTCTTTCAGGGTTAGACACATCACTGTTTATTTTTTTTTAATATTTATTTATTATGTATACAATATTCTGTCTGTGTGTATGTCTGCAGGCCAGAAGAGGGCACCAGACCTCATTACAGATGGTTGCGAGCCACCATGTGGTTGCTGGGAATTGAAGTCAGGACCTTCAGAAGAGCATGCAATGCTCTTAACCACTGAGCCATCTCTCCAGCCCCCACATCACTGTTTAGAATCTTCAAACAGTTACGTTCATGACGGAAAGAAAGAGCACGATGCATGGAACTCAAAAGCTCACAGAGGATGAAGATGCTTCGAACACCCTTCACGTGCTGTAAACTCTCTATCTGATGTTGCTCAGACGCAGAATGCCCTGCTTAGTGAAACATTTCCGGGATTTGGGAGATGGCCGAGTCAGTGAAGTACCTGCCACACAACCGAGGACTTAAGTTCGGATTTGCAGCACCCACATAAATTGGGGCACTGTGGTGCATGTCTGTAGCTCTAGTGGAGGGGAGGCCATGGAGGGATGCGCAGATGTCTGGAGCACATGGCCAGCCAGCCAAACACACGGTTGAGCTCTGAGCTCAGTGAAAGACCTTATCTTGAAAAATAAGGTGGAGAACGATGGCAGGAAATGCCTTCACACATCCATGCAGGCATGTGCAAACACATACAATCACATGCACACCACACAGAGACACACAGACAGACATTTTGGACATGTGGGAGGCTGAGGCGGGAGGATCGCTGTGAGCTTGAAGTCAACATGGGCTACTAAATAAGTTCCAGCCCTGCCTGAACCACAGAATAAAACAACGTCTGAAAAAAACAAACAAACAAACCGCCAAACTAAATCAAACCCGAAGCATTGGCTTGGAAGTTGCAGATAAGTGACAGTTTTAGTGGCCACCACTACACTGCTTCATGCTCAGCTCTGCGTGCCACGTGCTTTCCTTAAATCATGACCAACCAGAGAAAGAAGGTCTCTGTTAGTACCAAACTGCAAGGCAAGTGAGGGTTCCCTCTGTGTCCTTGTCTGTGTGCTTCAGAAGCTGGGGTTTGGGTTGGGTGCAGAGCGCTTGTCTGCCTAGCACGCAGGGGCCACAGGGTTTGCTCTCCAGCACTTCCCGAGGGTGGGGTGGGGCACAGGTCAGAAAGGCAGACTGGCAGTAGTGCGACTTTACCTCCAGGACTCTCACACTCTCCTGCACAGGTTCTCAAAGAATTACAATACAAGGAATTATAGCTATTACTAACGTCCTCCTCAGCTTATTCTCAAAGCCAGCCACCAATCAATAAAGATAGGAGACACTCCCTCGGAGCCCTCGCCACTGTTCAGGACCAGGCCTTGTGCTCTGAAGGACAAAGGCCACATCCAGAGGAAGGCTAGACTTGCTAGAACAAGAGAAAGACCCTGAGGGCAGCTCCGGGATGAGGAGTCACTGGACCGGCCCCAGGGTAGATCCACCCCTCAGCAACACTTTCTCTTCTGTTGGTCTGTAACCACAGAATGAAAAAGCTGGCCGACAAAGAGGCATGGAAAGCAACAGAGGAGGTCAATGAAGTCGATGTTCAGTGTAAGAGGGCAGCTGCTAGCTGAGGTCAGCCAAGGCAAGGAGAGGGGTGCAGCAGCAAACCCCCACCTTCCCACCTTACACGGCAAACACCTTTGCCGGGACCACGAATGGAGATTTCATTCCTCGCGGAGAGTGTATAGAAGTTCTTGCTCATGTCTGCCTCTGTAGTGATATTTCATTTGTATTTTAATAAATAAAGCTTGCCTGAAGGTCTGAGAGTAAAACAGCCCCACTGGTCAGTCTTACAGGCAGTGGTAACACACACCTTTAATCCCAGTAGCCACAATGGCATATACACCTTTAATCCCAGTAGCCACACTCGTTGCCATAGAAACTGGGCGGTGCATGCCTTTAATCCCAGCCCTAGAGAAGATTTTAAAACAGGAGGAGACAGCTCTCAGACATTGTCTCATTCTGAGATTCCTGGAGGCAGGATCGCCATTTCGGACTAAGGTAGAAGTAAGAGCCAATGGCTGGCTATTTCGCTTTTCTGACCTTCAAGTTGAACCCCGATTTCCTTCTCTGGATTTTTATTAATCGTGCTACATACCTTTCCTACAAGCGTCCTTTTCCAAGGGTCCAGGCTAAGTAATGCCCCTTCTTGTAAATAGATTTGTTTTCATTATCAACGCATTCTAAAAGTCAGTCTCTTTTCATTCTGTTCTAATTAAAACGTATTGATCTCGCTGTGTTAATTTCCTATGAGCTTCTGGCTGGGATGACTTTGACGCATCTGGGAAGAGCAACCTAGCTGAGAAATTGCTTCCATCAGATTGGCCAATAACTAAGTCTGTGGGCCATTTTCTTGACGAATGGTGGATGTGGGTTCCTGCCTCCAAGTTCTTTCTTGAGTTTCGGCCTTGGCTTCCCTCAGTGTACTGTGATTCAGGATATGTAAGCTAAAGTAATCCTTTCCTCCCCAAGTTGGTTTCGGTCATGGCGTTTTATCAATGCAATAGAAAGCAGGCGGAGGCAGGCTGACTCTCCAGAGAAAACTGACTCCCCTTCCCCAGCAGCCAGCAGCTGCTAACAGCTCCTCTGCTAGCAGGGGGCATCATGAGCCCCTCCCACATCCCTGCTGGAATTTTTGTCACGCTTGATCTTGCGAAAGCAGTAACAGACACTGTGAGTTCCTGTGTACAAAGGCCCTGTCACGTCCAACACAAACTGCTCCCCTGCAGTCACCCCCCCCACTCCCCCCCCCCCCCCCCGTGACAGCAAGAAAGACCCTCTCTGGCGAGTCCGGCTGCTGGATTCCTGACACTGCATTCTGACACTGTACACTGACTGTATCCCTGACACCGGGAATTTTATAAGAGAAAGCGATACATTTGAGACTTGGTTGGTTGGTTGGTTGGTTTTTGTTTGCTTGTTTTTTGAGACAGACTTTTTCTGTGTAACAGCCTTAGCTGTCCTGGAACTCATCTTGTAGACCAGGCTGGCCTCGAACTCTCAGAGATCCTCCTGCCTCTGCCTCTCAAGTGCTGAGATTAAAGTTGTGCGCCACTGCTGTCCAGATTCTTCAGACTTTCTTTTTTTTCTTTTTCTTTCTTTTTTTTTTTATTTTTCGAGACAGGGTTTCTTCGTAGTTTTTGTTGTTGTTGTTGTTGTTTTTGGTTCCTGTCCTGGAACTAGCTCTTGTAGACCAGGCTGGCCTCGAACTCACAGAGATCTACCTGCCTCTGCCTCCCGAGTGCTGGGATTAAAGGCGTGCACTACCACCGCCCGGCTTCTTCAGACTTTCTTAAGGGCTTTCATCATTTTTCTTTTAATGCCAAATTTAATCCAAACTGATATTCAGATGCTTTTATTTTCCTTTATTTTGAAATTCTTGTAATCCCAAAGTCTGATAGTCTATTTGAGATTTTGAGCATTGGATTCCATGTTTCGAGCTTCCTAAAGCACTGATGATTTGGAAAGAAGTGAGTTAACCAACTTCTGAGCAGACGGTGACCCAGGAAGAACAGCTCTCAGACACGGAGAATACATGGTCTTTCCTGGGCTCACATAACAAAGGTTCAACGGCTCAGAGCACATCCCAGTTCTATGTGAACTGCCCTGCACAGCTTTCGAATCTCCTCTTAGCAACAGGCTGGTCAAGTTCTCAGTATCCTCAGGTGTCATGGAAAGACATGCACAGCAGAGGGAAAAAAGCCATGGAGCAGAAGAAGGGTCAAAGGCCAGCAGCGATAGGTTCTGTGACAAAGAGGAAGCTTCTGGAGCTGTTTCCTGAACGGCCCCAAAGCTTTCACACACACACACACACACACACACACACATACACACACGCACGCACGCACACACATGCACACACACACACACGCACATGCACACACACTAGCCGCTTGCCTGATTTTTGGCAAATCCTTACTTTTGCTCCAAAAATAAATAACAGCACATACCTGTGCTTACAAAGAGCTGATCCAATTGATCAATTGGTCCTCTCTCTCCCCACCACACTCTCTGGAGTGTATGTACTGTTGTTAGTGACTGTGCTTCTGTCCAAGCAACCGCCATCTTGCAGAGTTCAGTTGTGACCCCTTGCAAAAAGATTAAGTCAGCGTTCTCGCTGGCTGCTTACATCCCCTGAGCCTCTGGCCGCTCACTACCACTTGTATGGAACCCTGTACTGTTGTCTGGTACAGTCCCTGCTCATGGCCTCTGGCAGGGACTGTACCAGACAGGTCAGGAAGACTAGGGGTGGGGGAAGCCCTCATCTCAGCTGGGCAAACGCTTTCCAGGTATGGCGTGTTGCGGGGAGCACACACACCCCTATAGATAACCACCCACCTATGCTCTTAAGGTTCCCAATAAACTCATGATTCCCCAGAATGAATTTTGGTGGACTCTTGTCTCAGTTTCCCTCTGGGCATTTAAGAGAAAGGGTGGATGCTGCTGGCATCCTCCCAGGAGGGAATTTTAACAGCTGACTGGAACTCGGCATCTCACGTATTCTGAGCTAGCACCAGATCATTGACCTTATCCCCCGCAGCTGTTTTTATCTCATCTGGTTATAACACCTACCCTGGGAGGTAAGCATTACTAGAATGCCCATTTTATAGATTAGGAAACCGAGACGTGACAAAGTTAATGAACAACTGAAAAATTAGCGCTGGGACAAAACTGTCTGGTTCAAGGTTGGTGGTGAAAGTCAGGCTCAAAGCCAGTGCACGCTAAGAACACACTTGCCAGTGGGCAGTGGTGTGCACGCTGTTAATACCAGCACTCAGGAGGCCGGCAGAGGCAGGCAGAATTTGAAGCCAGCCTGATCTACAGAGCTAGTTCCAGAACACCCAGGGCAACACAGAGAAACCCTGTCTCAAATACCAAACCAAAACAAACCAAACCAAAAGCCCTGAATTAAGACACTAGCCAGGAAGATGGTTCATGAACAATGTGCTGGCTTTGTGAACATGTTGCCTGGAGGTTGAACTGATGCCCAGAGCTCACATTAAAGCCTTCTGGGTGCGACTGCTTCTTCCCTTCCTCACGCTGCAGAGGTGAGACAGCAGAGCCCAAGGCATGCTGGGCATGCTAACAGCTGTGCTAGCTGTCTGTGAGCTCCCAGTTCATCAAGAGATGCTGCCTCAGGGCTGGAGACATGGTTTGGTGACTAAGAGCGCTGACTGCTCTTCCATAGGACCTACTTTAGTTTTTGGAAACTCTTCCATTTTGTTTTCCACAGTGGTTATACTAATACACATTTCCACTAACTGTGTATAAAGGGGTCCTCTTTTTCCACATCCTCAATAATATTTGATATCTGTCTTTCTTTTATGTGAGACATGTCTCTTTTAGCCCAAGCTGGTCTTGAACTTCTAATCCTCATACCTTTTCCTTCTGAGTTCTGGGGTAACAGGTGTGTATGCAGAGCTACAATTGTTTTTGATAGAACTTTGAATTTTGATAAAGTCTAACTTACTACATTTATCACATTTAGCAATCACCTGCCAGCACACACTCACCAGGACATCCCTAGACAAATATCAGCCAATCAGGGCAATCAGGGGTCCTGAACCTCAGAAACCCCTCACCCCTAACTTTACTACTATAAAAACCCAACTCTCACTGAACTTGGGACTCTCCGTTTATTCCAATACGTTGGACATGCAGAGAGACCGAGTTTGCAAACTTGCATAAAATAAAGGCTCTTTGCTTTTTTTTTTTTTGATTTTCGAGTCAGGGTTTCGAGTGGGCAGACCTCGAATTCACAGAGATCCACCCGCCTCTGCCTCCCAAATGCTGGGATTAAAGTCGTGCACCACCATGCCCGCTGGAAAACCTTTTTTTTTGTTGTTTTGTTTTGTTTTGTTTTTTCGAGACAGGGTTTCTCTGTGGCTTTGGAGCCTGTCCTGGAACTAGCTCTGTAGACCAGGCTGGTCTCGAACTCACAGAGATCCGCCTGCCTCTGCCTCCCGAGTGCTGGGATTAAAGGCGTGCGCCACCACCGCCCGGCTGGAAAATTTTTTTAAAAAGCCCACTATGTGGCTGGATATGGTTTCACACACCTGTAATCCCATATAGAAGAGGCGAAGGAGGAAATTCAAGATCATCCTCAGCTACTTACCCTCAAGACCAGTTTTGGTCCTCCCTACTCAAACAAACCAACCCCCCCAAAACCCTATTCAGTCAATATTCCCTCCTTAGGAAGCCTCCACAAGCAACAGACACATTTGTGAAGCTCAGGGAACAACGCACTCCTAAACTCCCTAGTCGTGTCGCTCAGTTCAATGCATTATAGATACAAAAGACCTCCCCTGCCTGTGCCAGGGTCTCCTCCCTTCTCACTCTGCTAGTGGTGGTGGGGGGTGGGGGACGGACAAAGGGGTGCGTGGCTTGACTCTCAAGGTTGAAGGGATTAAGGCTTCCAACCCAGCCAACGCCCCTGTTGCCAATCCCGCGCCGTGGTGCCATACCGCCCTCTTGCGCATAAAATAGGTACTACACCTAAAGACAAGCTCGGTAAAAATTGGCTCTTGCATATGAGTTGGAAGCTCTTCCTGGATCCAACGTGGATGAGGAGAAATTTCACCAGAGAGATTTGCCGTCTCGTTCTTCTTTCACTTTTTTTTTTTTTGGACACATGGTTTCACGTATCCCAGTCTGGCCTCAAACTCACGCACGTAAGTAGCTGAGGATGACGTTGAACTGATTCTCTTGCCTCTACCCCTCAAGTGCTGGAATTAAAGGCATATGCCACCATCCTTGGTTTACCATTCTTTCATAAGGGTATATTCGACCCTGCTTTGCATAAGGGCATATTCGATCATGCCTGTCATAACTTCATTTGTCAGTGTGACTCACCTGGGAGGAGGGGACCTCACCTGAGAAAGCACCTTCATGGGACTGGACCATGGTACGTCTATGAGGCATTTTCTGGATTGTAAATGGATATAGGAGGGCCCAGCTTACTGTGGATGGTACCATCCCTTGGCAGGTGTGTCTGGGCTATAAAGAAGGTGGGGGGCGGTGGCGGAAAGTGATGAAGATTACTCAATGCTCTTCTGGAGGTCCCGAGCTCAGTTCCCAGAACCCACATGGTGGCTCACAAGATCTGCAGCTCTAGTTCCAGGAGATCCTATGGCCTTTTCTGACCTTGTAGGTTATGCATGTGGTACGCAAACACCCATGAAGGAAACACATGCGCAGGCGCGTGCGCGCGCATACACACACACACACACACACACACACACACACACACACTAAAAACCAGAGGGTAAGTAGCTGAGCAAGGAGTGGGAAGCACGGTAAGCAGCGCTCCTCCATGGTCTCTGCTTCAGTTCCTACCTCCAGGCTCCTGCCTTGAGTTCCTGCCCTGGCTTCCCTCTGTGATGGACTGCAGCCTGTAAGCCAAATAAACCTTCTCCTCAAGTTGTTTTGGCCAATGTTTTATCAGACTTCATAAAAAGCAAACTACAACATCCTTGATCTTGAGTCTTGGGACCTGTCACTTTATCATGAGATGTCCCCTTAGCTTTGTTCTGTTCTATCACAAACAGAGCCTTCAGTGTGGCAGGGTTTGGGTTTGTTCTTAAAAAGGACCTAAGCCGCACAAACTTGGGAAACATCTTTTTCTTTTCCTCTCTCTCTTTCTCTGTTTCAAGGGTCTCACTGCTCAGCCCTGACTGGCCTAGCACTCACTATGTAGACAGGTGAGCCTTCAGCTCTCCTTCATTCTAGGATTGTCGGTATGTTTTACCGTTTAAGGATTTAATTGAACCATATAATATAAAAAAAACTGCACACGTGACCACCCATGTACCTTTCACAAAGTGAGCCTCCCCATGGATCAAGCACCCAGACTAAGAAGTAGAACCAGGGCAACTCTCTCTTGAGAAGCTGAAGTCACTCCGGGACATAGGCTCTTGTCCTCTTACCCCTTTCTCTCAATTTACTTTACTTTTCTTTTTTTTAATATTTTATTTATTATGTATACAATAGTCTGTCTGTGTGTATGTCTGCAGGCCAGAAGAGGGCACCAGACCTCATTACAGATGGTTGTGAGCCACCATGTGGTTGGTGGGAATTGAACTCAGGACCTTTGGAAGAGAAGGCAATGCTCTTAACCACTGAGCCATCTCTCCAGTCCTTGATTTACTTTTCAATGTGAGTATGTGTGTATGCATGTGTGCGTGTGTGTGCATGTGTGTGCATATATGTATGATGGAAAGTGTGTCTGCACATGTGAGTGCAGGTGCCCTGGGAGCCCAGGGAGTCATCTCTATATCCCAGTAGTTTAAATAATCTGTTTGAACCTTGTCCCTGAGAACTTAGGATGTGTATACAATTTTGATCACATCTGCCTTCTTTTTTTTCCTTCTAGCTCTTCCCATCTCCCCTCCACTGTACCCCCACACTTTTTTTTGAGAACTATAACCTTGGGTCTTAACTGTCTTATTACTTATCCTTAGTAAAAGGAGGAAATGAAGTGTGAGCCCACAAAAGTCTATTTAACAATTTATGAAGTGATGCTGATCCAGCTGCCCCTGTCTCGTCGTTCTCCCAAAGGCAATGACGACCAACCATATGGCACCACAGCGCTGGACCAACCATAAGGCTTGCTCCTGCTCCACAAGGCTTGCTCTGGCTCTGACCACCCAAGAGAGCATCTCTGACCCTTTCTTCCATTTTATCACATCTCCAGAGAAAATAACAACATCTCTGGCAAGTCACTTCCAAATGTCATTGGCTAAACGGGTGGAGCACCCACATGTCCCCCCTTTTTTCTAATTAAGAAGATTCTAATCTTAACCTAAACTATATACAATAAGAACTATCAAGTATTGTCCAGAAGAAAGAAAAGGTAATAACATAAATTAAAATGAAAACTACAACCAACAATAACAACATCATAAGAAACACATATTAAATGTCCAGACCATAGGTAATACTATAATAGCTGTCCTATCATGAAGAGTCCAAATCTTGTACCTAATATGCCCCTAGCTAAGATACAGGAGAATTATAACTATAACTATCTAGTCTTCAACCCCATCAAAGACCTGAGAAGGAAGGTAATAGTACCTGAGTAAGCAGAAAGTGCAAGCAAGTGACTTCTAAAAGATGCAGGACATGACAAAAACAGTTAGCTTCCTGGACAGTCACCCAATGTTTCTCTGTACTGTTGGGGCATCCAACTTTGGCAGGCCTAGAATATCTGACAGGCCATTTTCAGAAGCAGAAAATTTTGAAAGATTGCTTTATCCTGACTTGGCAAGGTTCAGTAATACCTTTTTCTTGTATCCTGTTTGTCCAGATTGGACAGGGTGCCTACTGTCAGCAGTCGAAGCCAGGGCAGCTCTTTGTCCAATAGACTAGTTTTGCCAAGAAGAAAACAAGCTCCATATGGACTGTCTTCGGAACCCATCATCCTCTCGGGAGTAGATTGGTGCTGCCAGGAGCAGTCATGTCTCACATCAACAGAATTCTAAGTTATTGCTGGTCGGTGGTGGCACATGCCTTTAATCCCAGCACTTAGGAGGCAGAAGTAGGTGGATTTCTGTAGCCAGCCTAAGCTACAGAGAGAGTTCCAGGACAGGCTTCATAGCTACTAAAAAACCCTGTCTTGAAAAACAAAACAAAACAAAAAAAGGAATAAAAAAGAAGTTTAAGGGGGCTGGAGAGATGGCTCAGAGGTTAAGAGCACTGACTGTGTTCCTCCAAAGGTCCTGAGTTCAATTCCCAGAAACCACATGTTGGCTTACAACCATCTATAAATGAGATCTGGTACCCTCTTCTGGTATGCAGGCAGAACACTGTATACATAATAAATAAATCTTTAAAAAAAGAATTCTAAGTTATTAAAACATCTTAAATGCCATATTCTACAGGTCTTTGAAGTGTTTGAAGATTACCTAGCTATATGGGATATATCTTTTTGCGTCTAGATAACCTAACTAACATAACTATAAGTATGATAAATATGGGTGTCTATTAATCTATAGTTCTTAATCACCTATGTAGCTTAAAGACTAAAGCTTCAAATTATAAGAATAAACAGTCTGTAAACAGATGTACAGATAAGGACAATGACCTCAAACTTGTGACAATATACAAAATTATCTTGATCAGAGATAGAAATACACAGTGTAATATGACAAAAATATCGTTAATTTGCATCAATACACTGCTGTGGGACAATGGCCTTATACCCTGTAAATATTTGTCACTTGTATTGGTTTAATAAAACACTGATTGGCCAGTAACCAGGCAGGAAGTATAGGTGGGGCGACCAGAAAAGGAGAATTCTGGGAAGAGGAAAGGGTCAGTCTGCAGTTGTCACCCAGACACAGAGGAAGCAAGAAGAGAATGCCTGTCTGATAAAAGGTACTAAGCCATGAGGCTGACACAGACAAGAATTATGGGTTAATATAGGATGTAAGAGTTAATAAGAATCCTGAGCTAATAGGACAACCAGTGTATTGCCTTTGTATAGTTTATTTTCTGCATTGGTTAAACATTTATACTTAAAATATAAATTTTAAATGGCAGAAATAAAAGGCAAATGAGTGACAGACATGTTTAGTTGATTTTATATAAATGAAAAATAAAAGTATGGCACTTTCAAAACATGTTTAAGGAAAAAGATTAATCTAAAAACCATATGCATAGGTTTATTAATTTAATAAAAGGTGATTTTAATCTATAAAATACTTGTTTACATGTAAATTTTTGGATCTTAAAAATATATGTATGTACATATATACACATTTGTGTATGTGTGTGTATGTATGTATGTATGTATATACATGTTTTGTGTATGTGTACCTGTGCATGTAGGGGTCAGAAGTCAATGTTAAGTATCTTCCTCATTTTTTAATTGATTTCATTAAGCTGTACATTTTCCTCTGCTCCTCTCCCTTTCTCTCCCCTCACCTTCAACCCTCTAGTCCCCATGCTCCCAATTTACTCAGGAGATCTTGTCTTTTTCTGTTCCTCATGTAGATTAGATCCATGTATGTGTCTCTTAGGGTCCTCATTGTTCTCTAGGTTCTCTGGGATTGTGATTTGCAGGCTGGTTTTCTTTGCTTTATGGCCAATCAGTTTATAATTAATGTAGACCTCTGTGTGTTTCTTTGGGACAGAATAGCTGCAGAACCAGGTAGGACAGAAACCTCTGTCAACAATATACAAAAATATTTTAAACAGGAGTTGAAACAAATATACAATATGACAAATATAATTTTGAATTTGTATCAATATACAAATTATCTTAAATGGAAATAGAAAAATAATTTTACATTGTATCAATATACAAAAACCCATACCATTGCAAATTATCTAAAACTGACAGTTGTTATTTTAGTTTATAAGTAGATATGATAATTTACCTTATTGTCCTAACCTATCTATCCCCCTTTTTTATATTCCAAATGAGAGTGGTGTAAAAAGGTGGATCATCTCAGCCACCTTGGAATTGTCCTGAGCAGTTTGCAGTCCAAAGTCAATCTTTGAGTGATGTCTACCAGCTCAATGGCATTATTATGGGCCAGGTAGAGTCATTGTTCTGGGGCCCCATCTTTTTAGAGATTTCAGAGATCACTGTTAGGAAAATTTATTGTTCACTGTGGAAAACTTAAGCATTATACTTGTTTTTTTCCACATCACTAAGAATAATGTTCTTAATTCTCAATATGTTTTTTAAATCTTTATGGCTATAAACAGAATCAGCATCAACTATATCTAAGTGCAACAGAATTTTAATCTTAGATATTATAATTAAGTTATAATTATATTATTATTGTTATTATTTGGTTTTTTTGAGACAGGGTTTCTCTGTAGCTTTGGGGCCTGTCCTGGAACTAACTCTTGTAGACCAGGCTGGCCTCTAGCTCACAGAGCTCTGCCTGCTTCTGCCTCCCGAGTGCTGGGATTAAAGGTGTGTGCCACCACTGCCCAGCTTATATTATTATTTTTTGAGGGGTTCAAGACACTCTTTCTCTGTATAGCCCTGACTGTCCTGGAACTTACTCTGTAGACCAGGCTGGCTTCAAACTCACAGAGATTTGTCTGCCTCTGCCTCCCAAGTAGTGGGATTAAGGGTGTGTGCCACCATTGCCTAGCTATAATTATAACTATAAATTTCCTGTGTAAATATTTTTTATGTAAAAGCATTATCTGTAAGTTGCATGTCTTGCTTTTTGAACAAATGAGAACTCAGAAAATTATATTGTATTACAAATCATCTTGTATTTCCTTAGGAATTATAATTAAGTTATAATTACACTATAATCATAATTTATAAATACCCCTGTAAATATTTTTCTTGATCTAAAAACATTTTTAAAATCTCCTTTACTGCCAGGTGGTGGTGCGCACACTTTTAATCCCAGCACTCGGGAGGCAGAGGCAGGCGGATCTCTGTGAGTTCAAGGCCAGCCTGGTCTACAAGAGCTAGTTCCAGGACAGGCTCCAGGGCTACAGAGAAACCCTGTCTCGAAAACAAAACAAAACAAAAATCTCCTTTATCAAAAATACACTTCCTGTCTCTAACTCTTTTGTGTGTTATAAACCAATGAGGACTCAGGAAGTCCTTATGCACATAAATCAGCTGTTATCCCAAAAACATTGTAAAAGAAGATGTTTTTAAAATTCATGAGCATGAGATGTAAATTTTAAGATATAGCTGAAGTTTTTTGGTTAAAAAAAAAACTCAATGTTTATACATAAAAATAAAAACAACGCCTGAACATACACAAGCGTACTGTGGTGGTTTGGTTAAAAATGGCCCCCATAGTCTCTTATGGACTGGCACTATGTGAAAGGATTTGGACATGTGGCCTTGTTAAAATATGTGTCCCTGGAGGGGTGGGCTTAGAGGTTTCAGAAGCTCAAACCAGGCCCAGGGGCTCACTCTCTCTTCCTGCTGCTTACTGATGCAGACATAGAACTCTCAGTTCCTTCTTCAGCACCATGTTCTGCCCATGTGCAGCCATACTTCCTACCGTGATGATAATGGGCTGACCTCTGAACTGTAAGCCAGTCCCAATTAAATGTTTTCCTTTATAAAAGTTGCTGTGGTTGTGGTGTCTCTTCACAGCAGTAAAACATTGACTAAGACGCATACTCACACACACACATACAAACACACAACCATCCCTAGTAGGTAACACTTGATAACCTTAAAAGTGGCCAAGTCCTATGGTACATCTTGTTGTTTATAAGACTTATGAAATTTAGTAACATTTGTGTACTCAGTTGTATCATACAAACATCCAGTTTTCCATAAATAAATTTGAGTTTGTTTGTCTCTTTAAAAAGATTTTTTTCTAGATTTATTTATTTTCAGTGTCTGAGTGTCCCACCTGCATGTGTGTGTGCCTCCTCTTGGTGCCCTAGGAGACCAGATTCCCTGGAACTGGAGTCGCAGGTGGTTGCCTGTAGGGATAATCTTCTTGTACACTGTGTAAAGATGTCTCTCTGTCTTTCCTCACTGCCTAAGGTGCCTTCTGATTGGTTTAAGAGCTGAAGGGTAGTTGGCTAGTTAGGAGAGGATAGGCAGGACTTCCAGGGAGAGATAAGAACTCTGGGAAAGAATCTGAGGCAGGTGATTCACCAGGCTGACTCAGAGAATGTTAGATGTAAGGTATGGGGGAGAGGTAATGAACCACATGGCAAATGTAAATTAATATAAACAGGTTAATTTAAGTTTTAAGAGCTAGTTGGGAACAAGCTTAAGTGAAGGCCTAGCTTTTATATTAATAAAAACTTTCCATGTCATTATTCAGGAGCTAGTGGTCCAAAGTAAGGGCACAGGGCCTGAGAAAATGAAGAAAAGTCCCAGACATGGGGCTGGCTGCAGGTTTTTAGCAAGTGCAGTCTCTCAGGCAGGCCCTGGCCTTGGGCATGAGGCTCGGTTCTCACAGAAGGACAAAAGGAACTTTCCCCAGAGCCATGATGTGCAGATGGCACAGTCTCTCCGACAGGCTTGTGAATGCTTGCTGCATGTAACCACCCTGGTCACGTCAGGTGGCCTGGCATTTAAAGCTTGACTGCAGGAGCACAGAAAGTCGGTTCCAGATCAAGAGAACCTCTGAACAGGCACAGCAAGCTTGAAAACGTGCGTAGGAGTGGAAGACAGAAAAGAAAATGATGTCGGGTGGCAGTGGCGCACGCCTTTAATCCCAGAACTTGGGATGCAGAGGTAAGTGGATCTCTGTGAGTTCAAGGTTAGCCTGGCCTACAAGAGCTAGTTCCAGGACAGCTAGGGCTGTTACACAGAGGAAACCTGTCTCAAAAAACAAAACAAAACAAACAAACAAAAAGAAAGAAAAAAGGAAGAAAAAAAAGGAAATGAGTATAAACAGTCATAGAAAAAAACAAATAGTTTGAAAATAATAATATGAAGTTTTAAAGACAGAGTAAAGTAATATAAAAAGAATAAGCCCTGTAAGGAAAGGTGACGTCTATGCTGGTTCCTCCACACGGGAACAGCTCTGTGTTGGATGAGATGATGAATCTTGTTGTCTAAAGAGTCCTTATAACGGTTTGGTTATGCAGTTCAAACAGACTTATGAAGTTGACAGATGCCTTTTACCTGCTCAAACACAGAACAGAAAATCATCTTTAGCTGATTTGTTTATACCACATGTTCCATACTTATGTTAATGCAGATATATATGTTACCTTTAGGAGTTTGTGTGTTTTCAAAACAAAAGAAATAATACCAGAGAAGACAAGACAAACATCCCAGGTGAACCAGTCTCACAGAATGCCTCTGTTGCCATTTCCTCAAAAATCTGCCTTCAAGACAACTTCAAAGCAGTTAGCTAAGATGGTCCAGCCGCATAGACTTCTCCAGCCAGTACTTCAGTTAAGACCTGCACTTTCCTGTCACACTGTAGCTAGACAAACGATGCAGATATCTCTCCCAGGTCCTGACCATCATCCCAATTTTCTCAGAGTCCCCTAAAGATGCTGTCACCCTTAGACAAGAGGAAGTAACTTTAAGAACATGATGCCTCAGCCGGGCGGTGGTGGCGCACAGCTTTAATCCCAGCACTTGGGAGGCAGAGGCAGGCGGATCTCTGTGAGTTCGAGACCAGCCTGGTCTACAAGAGCTAGTTCCAGGACAGGCTCCAAAACCACAGAGAAACCCTGTCTCGAAAAACAAAAAACAAAACAAAACAAAAAAACAACATGATGCCTACATTCCCAAAAAGTGAGGTGAGTGGTATTGGTCATTTGGTGGGTTATGGGTATTTGTTGTTGTTTAAGAGGGTTGGTTACAAATTGTTATTGATCATGGTCAAGGGGAAACTAAACAAAGGAAGTTAAGATTAGGGATTTCTTTCTTTTTCTTTCCTCTGTCTCCCTTATTTAAACAAAAAGGAGGATGAGGGATGAAAAAAGGGGAGAATATAGGAATGATAGGATAAAAAGGTAGATTATTGAATCTACTTTTAAACTAAAAAGCAACTACTAGTCTCAAATAGTTTACATTAATATATATTTTTGTATATTTATACAAATTTAAGGTTATTTTTGTTTCTACATACTGTATACATGTTTCTACTTTGCTTAAGGTATTGTGCCTATGCAACTAATTTAAAAATGTAATGTAAAGTTCTAGTTCTTGAAAGCTACTATTACAAACTGTTTAGGATAATTAAGAAATACAGGTTAGTAGTAGAAGTTAGTAGTCATTAACAATCAAACTTGTGATCATGTTAGGTATGTTTTCAAAGTTAAACACATGTATTTTTAGATAGGTAGATGGTCTTCAAATACTTCAAAAATCTATAGAATATGGCATGTAAGATGTTTTAGTAACAAGGCTTTTTGTGACAGTGAGATATGTCTACTCCTAGAAGCACGCACCAATCTACTTCAAAGAAGATGATGAGCTTTGAAGAACCTCCATATGGAGTTTGCTTTAAATGTGGCAAAGCTAGCAACTGGGGAAAAAAAAACCCTACCCTTGCCTTGACAGCTGACAGGATACTGTCCAAACTGGATAAACAGAACACAAAGGAAGTCGACTACTGAACTTTGCCAAGACAAGGTAGGTCAGTCCTTTAAAATTCCCGACTCATAGAAAAGTTTGCCAGATATTCTGGGCCTGTAGTCCAAAGATGGTTGCTCCAACCTTGGATGACTATCCAGGCAGCAAGCTGTCTCTGTCATTTCTATAGTTTTGAAAGTTGATTACTCTGTATTTTCTGTTTGCTCAGGTAATATTTTATCCTTCTCAGGGCTCCGATTTATTGATGTTAGAGAAAGAGCCTTTTATTGGACTAAAGGGAGAGATTTTGGGATAATGTTTTTGTCCACTGTGTGAAGATGTATCACTGTCTTTCCTCACCTACCTAAGGCACCTTCTGATTGGTTTAATAAAGAGCTGAATGGCCAATAACTAGGCGGAGAAGGTAGGTGATACTTCCAGGCAGAGATAGGAACTCTTGAAAAGAATCTAAGCATAGGAAATTTTCCAGCCAGACTCAGAGGAAGTCAGAGATATGGCACCGAGGAGAGGAAATGAGCCATGTGGCAGAATGTAGATTCGTATAAACAGATTAATTTAAGGGGGCTGGAGAGATGGCTCAGAGGTTAAGAGCACTGGCTGCTCTTCCAGAGGTCCTGAGTTCAATTCCCAGCAACCACATGGTGGCTCACAACCATCTGTACTGAGATCTGGCGCTCTGTTCTGGCGTGCGGGCATACATCGAGACAGAATGTTGTATACATAATAAATAAATAAATCTTTAAAAAAAACAGATTAATTTAAGCTTTAAGAGCTCATTGGGAATAAGCCTAAACTAAGGCCAAGCTTTCATAATTAATAAAATGTCTCCATGTCGCTATTCAGGAGCTGGCGGTCCAAAGACAAACCTGCTACAGTTGTTAGCAGGCATGCCGGTGTTAGACACCGAACCCAGGTCCTCTGGATGAACAACCAGTGCTCTTAGTCACTGAACCATACTTGATCTCTTATTGTTAGGATTTTGAAAACAACTTTTATAAAGTAGCCATTAGAGTGTAATGAAAACCTAAGAAATCAGTTCTGAAGTCTAAATATCTTTAATTAGGCAGATGAAAACTTAGGAAGTCATATGAAAACTTAAAAAAATTAGGTTTGGTTTTTTGTTTGTTTGTTTGTTTGTTTGTTTAGGCTTTCTCTGTAACTTTGAAGCCTGTCCTGGAAATAACTCTTGTAGACCAGGCTGGCCTTGAACTCACAGAGATCCCCCTTCCTCTGCCTCCTGAGTGCTGGGATTAAAGGCAAGAAGTTTGTTTTGAAACACAAGATTTAAGTATCTTAAAGTTGGACATAAGCCAACTTTAGAAGTTTAGAAGTGAGTGCAGGCCTTAAAGTAACAATATAGGGGACAGATTATATGATATAGATTACATCAGCTAAACAGGTCACGTGGCCAGCGGGCATGCAGCATCCACAAAAGACAAGTTACTTACAGGGTAGCAGCATCCTGAACATCCTGTTTAGAATCTGGTTGAAAGCAGCTGACTTTTAGACAGATCTTCACTGTGGGGAGGGAGATGGAGAAGGGAGGTGGGGAACCTTCACAAATGTCAGCACTGGCTCTCAAACTGAAGTTTCTAAAACCAAAAACCAAATAGCAACTTCAACAACTACTTCTTTTTCCCTGCATGCCGGAGACGCATGGGCACATACAGTAGGAAACGCTTGACTCCTACAAGTGTGGTGTGTGTGTGTCTGTGTGTGTGTGTCTGTGTGTATGTGTTTGTGTGTGTGTTTTTGTGTGTGTGTCTCTGTGTGTGTGTGTCTGTGTGTGTGTCTGTGTGTGTCTCTCTGTGTGTGTCTCTGTGTGTGTGTTTGTGTGTGTGTGTCTCTGTGTGTCTCTGTGTGTGTGTTTGTGTGTGTGTCTCTGTGTGTGTGTCTCTGTGTGTGTGTGTCTCTGTGTGTGTGTCTCTGTGTGTGTGTGTCTCTGTGTGTGTGTCTGTGTGTGTCTCTGTGTGTCTGTGTGTGTGTGTGTCTGTGTGTATGTGTTTGTGTGTGTGTGTTTGTGTGTGTGTCTGTGTGTGTGTGTCTGTGTGTGTGTGTCTGTGTGTGTCTCTGTGTGTGTGTGTCTGTGTGTGTGTGTTTGTGCACACACATGAGGAACAGAGAGAGTTTGCTGTTGCTGCTGTTTTGAGATAGTTTCTCACTCTATAGCCCAAGCTGGCCTGGAACTTATTATGTAGTTCAGTAGTCCAAGCTGGCGGCAAACACAAGGCAGTCCTCCTGCCACAGGCCCTGAAGTGCTGGGATTATAGATTTAAATCATTACATCTGGCTTAAATGCATAAAAGTCTAGGTTAGAACACTCACAGGCAGCTGGGTAGAAAGGGGCACTGATAGAGAAGATATCAATCTTCTGGGTTCTTCCTCACTCTGCTGACTGGAGGTAACATCCTAGAGGGCTTTTCCTCCTGATAGTAGCCTGCCATCTCCTCCCTCCTCTCCAGCTCCCCATCTTCCCCCAACCTCCCTTTCCACCCCCAGCTTCCTGCTGCCAAGTTTGAAGTGGTCAGATATGTTTAAGACCAATACCAAACGTGTTTACTCAAAGCTACGGGCCAATCAGATCTTCTTACTATGTCCAAGTTGACCAAACTCAAAACCTGGGACAGGGGCCTGCCCTATGCCATCATGAACGCATGAACCTGAAGCTGTGACCCTATCAGCTCTCCTTTTGCTGTCTAAGTTAGGGGAAGGAAACCCATCCCAGCCACCAGAACCTCTTAAACCCCTGAGCTATGGGGGGCAGAACAAGGATTCCCTCTCTGCCTTTCTCTTGTGAACTCTGCTGCATGGCTGCTTCTTCAGCTGTAATAAAGTTCACTGCCTGTTACTTCCTGCTGTGTCTGAGGATCCTCCTGGCTTTTTTTTTTTTTTTTCTCTAGCTAGCAGGGAAAACAAACCCAAGCCAGATCCCTAGAGCCAGTGGTTCTCAAGTGTCCTAATGCTGGAACCCTTTAATACAGTTCCTCATGTGGTGACCCCAACCATAAAATGATTTCATTACTCCTTCATAACTGTAATTTTGCTACTGTTATGATTGTAATGTAAGTATCCGACATGTGACCACTACAGAAGGGTCATTTCGGTCTCAACCCACAGGTTGAGAGCCGCTGCCCTAGACGGCAACACATTTGGGAGAATGTGTTTTGTCATGCTAATGGAAACTAAACTACAATAATTCCATCCATTAACTTTATCTGCTTTCAAATTTCATAGAGGAGTCAAACAACATATACTCATGTGTGTGACTTTTGCTGAACGTTGTAACATTCATCTGTGTTCTTTATTTGCTGTTTCCTTTGTCTTTTTTTCTTTATTTTAGCCAGGATCTCTCCATGAAGGCCTGGCTGTCCTAGAACTCTGTGTAGCCAAGCTAGCCTTGAAGTTGCAGAGATTCTCTCCCACCTGCTTCTGCTTCCTGAGTGCTGGGATCAAAGCTGCGCATCACCATGCCCTGCGGACATCAGTGTTTCTTTAATAGCGTTCTTTGCCAATACGTTAGTACGTCATTGCAGAAATGCACCCCAATTTGCCTGTTTATTGTCTGTAGACACTTGGAATATTTCAAATTTGGGACTATCGTAGGAGGACTTCTTGTAATGCCTTTGAAAAATATTGGTATATATTTCATTGATTGATGCATGGTTCTGAGCCCTAAACCCCAGGGCCTATGCTAGGCAAATGCTCCCCCACTGAGCCGCTCCTCCATCACCTGCACGCACTTTCTGTGGGCTTCAGAAGTCAAGAACAGAGCTGCTCTGCCAGCTTTCCACTGTGTCGGTTTATACTGGTTCGCATTCCCATCAGCCAGGTCTGAAAGCTCCCATTGTTCCATATTCTCGACAACAAAGCTTGTTAGTTTTATTTTAGCCGTCCTGGTGGGCGGGCAACGGTGTTTCCTTATAGTGTTTCCCTGATGACTAAGTTACCTTTCCCAGAGCTTATCAGCCCTTTGGCTTGAATATCCTCTCTTGTCAAGTGCTTGTTCAAGGCAAGCTTTGAGGCCAGCTATTCAAAGCCCACGCTTACCCAGACAGAACGCTAAGAGTATCGCGAAGTTTAATTACAAATAATGTGATTAAATAATAATGTAGCAAGGCTCTTTAAGAGATAGTCCTTAGTAGCTAGGGCTTTCTCTATAATGTAGTAGGGCTCTTTAAGAGATAGTCCTTAGCGGCTAGGGCTTTCTCTGCTCTTAATACATATTCTGAGAAGCCGAGGCTGGGGGTATGGCTTATCTCACAGAGGAAGGGATCTTGGAGAGGTGTTTGTTTGTTTGTTTGTTTTAAAGATTTATTTATTAATTATGTATACAGTATTCTCAGTATTCTGTCTGCATGTATGTCTGCAAGCCAGAAGAGGGCACCAGATCTTATTACAGATGGTTGTGAGCCACCATGTGGTTGCTGGGAATTGAAGCAGTGCTCTTAACCACTGAGCCATCTCTCCAGCCCCGAGGTGTTTGTTTTGATGAGGTTAGAACCTAGGGCCTATGCGCATAAGGCAAGTGCTTTACTTCTGAGCCACACCCGCTAGCCCCTAGCCACAGAGCCACAGCTCTCAACTGAGGTTTTCCAGCGGCTGCCCGAGCACTCATTCCACCGCCATAAAGGTTTAGCACCCTTATATTGTGTAAAAAGCTCGCTGTCACATACACCCCCCACTTAAAAAATATAATTGATGATTTCAAAAGACAACCAATGCAATGTTTCTGTGCTAAAATGAGAAGTAACTGGACAAAAGTTTATAACTGGGGCCGGAGGGATGGCTCAGTGGTTATGAGCACTTGTTATTATCCCAGAAGACCCACGTTTGGTTCTCAGGACCACAGAGTGGCTCACAACCACCTGTGTAACTCCAGTCCCTAGAGATCCAATGCCCTCTTCTGGTCTCTATGGGCACACATGACACAGACATACATGCAGGCAAGTTACTCATATACATAAAATAAAAAGTAAAAAAGTTTAAATAACAATCGACAATTAATTATTGTGATTAAAACCTTCAATACAAAACACAGCTTTCACATTGAGGAAAGTAAGGGCCAGCTTATTCTTGAGCCAAATGGGGTATCATTATGTACCCCAAGATGGCCTTGAACTCACAAATCTCCATCCTCAGCCTCCTTGATTCTGGGGTTACAGGTGTTTGCCACCATGCCCAGATTCTAGGTAAAATTTTGGACAAAACAAACCACAGACGTGCTTTAACCTGCATGACAGTTGAATTCCAGTGAAATAAACTATGCTGTTAAACAATCTGAAAAAAATTCCTCTGCTTATATACAAAGGTGCTCAATTTTAGGCTTATGAACAATCCTGTTCCCCCAGTGTGGATTTCTGAGGACGCATTCCAAAGCAGGATCGTCATAGTCATTGTGAGACCCCTTAGCAACCATCACTGGCAGCAGTGTTTCCCATTACGACCAATGACACTCATTGACAGTACTACTCCTACTAAGGAGTAGAGTACAGTCCCTGGTTAAAATGTGATATGCAAAGTATCATATGACCGAGTTAGAAGGGAGATGCATATGATCAAAATACATTATATACATGTATGAAACAGTCAAAACATAAAAACAAGAAATAGAGAATTAAGCAAAAACTCAGGGCTTTGGACTAGGAAAGATTCTGGTTTGTAACCCACTTTCTGTGAGACCCCAAGGAACTCGCTGAACGTACGTGAGCCTCAGTGTCCAAAGCTATGAGAATGGCTTTACATTCAGTGGTGACAGCAGCAGCTGCTATGTGTCACCGTACCTGTGACAAGCGTCAGGGCACAGCCTTCATCCTTCACACCCATAGCTCGGCTCTCAAGTGGTGGGCCACCCTGCCCTGCCCTGGGTCGACATGAGTTGCAGACAGCATCGGTTAGTTACTCTTACACAGAGCTCTTTTGAGCGTCCATTCCCTGTTGGTAAATTTGCTCAGTAGTAGACAGTATGGAAGACATTAGTTTGAGCTATCAGGAAAGAAATGGCAAAGGCTTATCTATTGCCTCAGCAAAAACCCAATCCATGAAGGTCTGGGAGAGTAACCAAGAGGTAGAGCACTTACTGGACTTTCATAAAGCCGTGGGTTCAATTCCCAGCACTAGAAAGAAAAATTAGTCCTTGAGGCCTTAGCTGTTGAAAACACAGCGTGCTATCTGATGCTGGGCAAGTCCCAGTGAAGTCGCCATCAGGACCAAAATCTTAGCAGATAAGCAACTTCTCACTGGACCCCACGTACAGGTCTTAACAGCATGTGTTTTTCTGTAACTTGTGCTAATTGGCTGCTTGGAAAACAGAGATCAAATTAATGAGTAATCGCAAAGTGGGCTTAAAATTATGAGCCCAGGTTAGGGCTGTAGCCCAGCGGTAGAGAGCTTACCTAACAAGTGAAAGGCCCTAGGTTTCAGTCTCTTGTACTGAAGATAAAAGAATATAGTTATTAGAGCTGACATTAACAGGTGCAGGGAACAGATTATAAGCATATTGTTGCCAAAGTTAGCTCTTAAAAATCAACAATATTGCCAGGCAGTGGTAGAGCCTCGCCATCAGCCAATCAGCTTTTTATTAACAACGAGGACAACACATCTTCACCGCGGACAGAAGGATTATTCCCCAGCAAGCCATCTCTTCATCCCTAAATAAATATATTTTTTTTTAAGGAACTTAGTTGTATAATTTTTTTTTTTTTTGGTTTTTCGAGACAGGGTTTCTCTGTGGCTTTGGAGCCTGTCCTGGAACTAGCTCTGTAGACCAGGCTGGTCTCGAACTCACAGAGATCCGCCTGCCTCTGCCTCCCGAGTGCTGGGATTAAAGGCGTGCGCCACCATCGCCCGGCTAGTTGTATAAATTTTGAAAACAAAAGTCAAAATTATCATCACCTTACAATCCTTTGGTATCTTAGAGTGTTGGCTGGGCAGTGGCACATACCTTTTACCTCAGCATTCAGGAGGTAGAGGCAGGTGGATCTCTGTGTTTGAGACCAGCCTGGACTATGGAGCGAGTTCCAGGACATCCAGGGCAACAAGAGACACCCTGTCTTGAAAAACCAGAAGAAAAATTTAGAGTGTTAATTAACTTCCATCAGGAGTGAGCAGTCAAAGATGGGGTTACTTTTCTAAAATCTTGTGTGGCCAGCCTACATCCCTCCTAACTGCGCTAGGAGAGAACCCATTTCTTTGCTGTTCCCCATTATCTTGAGTGTTAATTTAGAGTGTTAATTAACTTCCATCAGGAGTGAGCAGTCAAAGATGGGGTTACTTTTCTAAAATCTTGTGTGGCCAGCCTACGTCCCTCCTAACTGCGCTAGGAGAGAACCCATTTCTTTGCTGTTCCCCATTATCTGGAGGTTGTTTGCACTTCTTGGCTCACAGCTGCATTCCCCCCTGCCTCTAACACCGGGAATGGCAGGCTGAGTCTTTCCAAATCCTCATCACCCACTTCTCTAATTCTAATTCTCCTCTGCCTTCCCCTTGTAAGATCTCATGGTTTCACCGGGGCCACCTGGATAATCAAGAACCATCCAGTCTCCCCATCTCAAGATCCATCAATAGTCAGGATGCTGTAGAATCAGATACTCCCTGGATAACCCCGGCACGGTACTCTATATTCAATAGAGGGACCTAAATAATCTCCTTTGCCCTATCCCTAGTCTTGGACAAATGTTTCCTAACAATGAAAAGGTTCGTAAGATGGCTGATTGCAGGGGCTAGAGATGGCTTAATCACTAGGAGTGCACAGGACCCAAGTTCAGTTCCCAGCACCCAGTCTCCTCTCTCTCTCTCTCTCTCTCTCTCTCTCTCTCTCTCTCTCACACACACACACACACACACACACTCTCTCTCTCTCTCTCTCTCACACACACACACACACACACACTCACACACACACATTCTCTCTCTCACACACACGCACACACACACACTCACATACACACTCACACACAACTCAAAGACTAAAAAAAAAAGGCTGATCATGTAAAACCTAAGATCCAGGGATCCTGGACCACGGTCCCTGCAAACTACCACCTACCCGCCTTAGCAAGGAATCGGCTGCCCCTGTAATCAGGGTCTGGTCACTTTGTTCCTACCTGGGCAACTCAGATTGTTTCCTTTGGCCGCTGCACGCATTTGACTTTTCCATTCTGGTTACTGATTGATCAGGCTCCATCCTGAAAATGTAGAAGAGAGCAGAAACATTTGGTCCATAAACTGGGACACAGAAGGAGACAAAAAGGGGAAGGAGGGACACTAGCAGGACAGAACAAGCCAACCCCTAGCCACGTTGTATAGACTTGACGTTTGAGACTGTCCCCAGATAAGGCAAGAGGTGAGACAATATAGTAGAAATGTCTCTCCAGGACACCACCCTCTCCCTACCCCCACTTTTGTTCTACAGCGCTTGCTAGGCAAGCCCTTTACCTGAGCTTTATTTCCAGCCTGTGTTTTACTTTTCATTTTGAGACAGGCTCTCACTAAATTGCTCAGGCCTTCAGTGTGCTTTGTAGCCCAAGCTGGCCTTAGACTTTTACTCCTCCTGCCTTAGCCTCCAAAGGAGCCAGGGTTACAGGCCTATACCATCAGTTCCCAACACACACACACACACACACACACACACACACACACACCACTTTCATGGCATAGGGGAGCCTACGGTTTCCTCTACAGTCGATTCACTGCACACTATTGAGTAAATAGCCACAGTGAGGCAGAAGGCACTGGACATTCCTTTTGTGTGGTTATGTGTGTATGTATGCAGGAGTGCATGTGTCTTCACAGACGTGTAGGTGTACGTTGTATGCAGGTGCACGTGCTCACGTGTGTGCACACAGAGACACAAAGTTGACCAAGTCTCCGATCGCTCTCCACTTAATGCTCTGAGGCAAGGTCTCTTACTAATGTGGAGCCCCCATCTTGGTGCTCTGGGGATCCCCATCTCTCTCTAGAGAGCCAAGATTGCCACACCTACCCAGGTTTAATGTGGGTTCTAGGAGTCCGAATTCTAGTCTTCACGCCTACCTAGTACACATTTATCCATTGACTTATTTCTCCAGCCCATGGCCACTCCTTCTTTCATTCCTCTCTCTCTCTCTCTCTCTCTCTCTCTCTCTCTCTCTGTTTCTCTCTGACATGGTCTCACTATACTCCCATGGCCAGCTGGGAACTTTCACATACACCAGGCTGGCCTCAAACTCTCAGAGATCCACCCGTCTCCCTCTCCTGGCCGCTGAAATCAAAGGCATGCGCCACCATGCCCAGCAGATTAGTCCAACAGTTGTCCAGCTCTACCTGTTGTACTGACAGGTTTTTGCCAACTTGACACAAGCTGAATTATACCCAAGAAGAGGAAATCTTAATTGAGAAAAATAGTCGATAGGGAAGAGTGTGTGTGGGGGGGGTCATTTTTCTTGATCGGTGGTTGATGTGAGAGTGAAAGACCCCCAGAGTGGGGAGACTCTCACTCAAGTCTCGGGATGACACAATCCCCCAGGAACTCACGAGAGACCATCCTTGTTGCAGTCACATGAGGTTTATTGACAGGAACCGGTGCACTGGGGCCAAAACTCATTTCCCACACAGGGGTAGAGGAGTTCAACCCCGAGTAGCTGGGAGAAGGGGTATTTAGGGGGAAAAAAAATCACAACCCAAAGAGGGTAGAGAGGGCATCATTGGAAAATTCCGAAAATACCAGTGATAATCACAAGGGGGTAACTCCCCGTTTCTCAAGATTATTCTCAAGATTACAATCTAACTTTATGGTGAGCTAGTTCCTGGAACAGAGTCACTGAACCAGTTAAGCTAGATTGTTGGCTCTATTCTTCCTGCTAGAGGGGTCTGGATTTATCCAGGTCTTTCAAGAAGACCCATCAGGCAGTGCCACCCCAAGCAGGTGGTGTTGCGCTGTACAAGAAAACAACTGAACAAGCCAGTGGGAACAAGACAGTAAGCATCGCTCCTCCACGATCTCTGCTTCAGTTCCTGCCTTTGGTTCCTGCCTTGAGTCCCCTCAGTGGACTGTGACCAGGGCTAGATAATCCAAATAAACCTTTTCCTCCCACGGTTGTTTTTTAAATATATATAATGTGTATTTCTTATATATAATTATTCTATAGAACATTTTATTATATACTGATACAATTTCTGTGTAGGTGTGTGTCCCGTGAGTGTACGCCATATGAGGAGAGAGTGGTGGTCGAGGCCAGAGGAAGTGGGATCACCCACCCACCCCAGCTGGAGTTATGGGTGGTTGTGAACCACCTGAAGTGGGTGCTGGGAGTTAAATTCAGGCCCTCTGGATGATCAGCAGGGCAGGTGCTCTTAACCACTGAACTATCCTGCCCCCAGTTGCTTTAAGTCAGGTGTTTTATCACAGCAACAGATACCCACCAATCCCTATCTCAAGTCTCCGAGCAAACCCTCCTAAAGAAAATGACATCTAATCAGACCACACTGAGGTGCTGTGTGGTGGGGACCAGAAGACCACTTTGGCCTAAACCTTGGCAACTCATTCATTACCCGAGAAAATCCTGGCTGAGCCTCTGCTGGGTGCAGCGTAAGGCATCTGGCTAGGCAGGAGAAAAGTAAGGCCCCTAGTCCCGTCTTCCAGGAGCTTCCGGCCCAGCTGACGGAGGGGCAGAGTGAAGCTGCGCAGAAGCAAAGAGGAGGAAAAGAATCCCAGAGGAAAGGGCAGCAGGAGAGAAGGTGCCAAGACTGGACACGGAAGCTGAGTCCCCTGCTGGAGACTTTAGTAGGAAGATGTGGGTGGAGCGAAGGGTGCAGAGTCAGGGAGAGGGAAGAGAACTGGATTAAACTGCATGCCGGTCTTGATTAGGTCCTTCGTTTCCTAAGTATTGATTAATTCCTGTGCACCCAATATCGACTCAATCACATCTAATACAAATAAAACATAATAAGAAATGGTGCGGTCTCACGGGAAGGGAGCAAACGCATGGAGCAGAGCGAGAGAAGTAGAAAAGAGAGGCGTGCTTCAGTGCCGAGCAGGGACCACAAACTGCTCACAGAGGCACGAGAGGAGGGGAGGTCCCAGTGAGGGTTTCTCAAAGGAGATATGATTAGTAGCACAGTCTCTGGATATGTTTGAAGTGGAAAATAAGAGGAGCTTGAGAATTATATTCCCGGTTTCTTATATCACTATATTCTATGCTGAAGAGTTTGTGCTTGTAGCCTGGCGTAGTGGCGCACGCCTTTAATCCCAGCTCTTGAAAGCAGAGGCAGGCGGGTCTTTGTGAGTTCGAGGCCAGCCTGGCCTATGTTTGAGTTCCAGGATACCCTGTTTCAAAAAACAAACAAACAAAAAGGCTGTACTGATAGACGCAAGACCGGAGGGACAGAGTTGATCGTATCCTGCCCAGCTGGTTCACCAGCAGCTCAGTCAGTCCCATTTCGTGGAGACACTGAGGCAAGCTGAAAGCTTGTACCAACCCCCTTCCTCTTTCTTTTCTCATTCTTTTGGTTCCTGCCTCACATTCGTTGGTCTGGCTTCCCCCTGCCCTGCAGCTGCATAGTTCTGTCTGGGATCCAGTTTCTCCTAATTTTTGACCTTGGACTCACAGTCCGGTTACAGCTTTCACACTGCTGCTCCCGTGAAGCCCTTCGAAGGCACGTCAATTGCATCCTCCAGTTACTCAGTAACTAACTCTGAGGTTCCCAGTCAGGCGAGAAGGAAGGGCTTTGCCGGCACGCTGCATTCGCTCCGCTTGGCTAACTTAGCATCGGGAGAGAAAGTCTCCCTTTCTAGAGGTGAATTCCAGGGAGGACTGGCTGAGCTTACGTGCTACTCCCCTTCCCCCAGTACAGGCCAAGTTCACAGAATCCTACCTCCACCCCCACCCTTAGCCCAGCCCTGCACCAAAGACCCTGCAATTTCATGTTTGCTCTCAGTGCGCAAATTTTTTGGCCCTCTAACTTCGGGGATAAGGAAGATCACAGAATGATTTCTGTTTTCCTGCCCCACAAGGAAACCCTGAAGTGGCTTGTGCCTTTCATGTAGCCAGAGAGAACGGCTCTGCTGGATGAGGCCATGGGGAATTAAAACAAAGGACCCTGGAAAGCGCCTGCCTCTTTAGCTCAGGAAGGCAAGAGTGGGCTTCTCTCCCATGGAGATTCACTATCTGGCTCCTGGCTCCGAGGTTGACCTGTGTGCAAACTTCCAGGAAGGGAAAGCTTCTGATTTCATAGCCGACTTAGCTGTCAGCGGAGGTGGCCCCAGGCAGGTAACAGCACTAAGGTGTGCTCAGCAGGTATAGATGAGCTAAGTAGATGACTCCCTGCTTATCCTTGCCTCCAAGTCTGTCCAAGTCTTGCTTATAACTCTGGTTTGTCTCCAGACAGAGGGCCTAGGGATGACGGTAACTGTGTGGCCAGGGAGGCGAGTGTCCCATGTGTCATGGAGTGGGGCTTGATGCATGCCCAAACAGCCAACTATACCCTCCTTTTTTCTTCCTGTCTGACCACTTTTTCTACATGAATTTATCTAAGAATGAAGACACAAAAGCTAGGATATTAGGCTACCGTCAAGCACACCAAACCAGTCCCGTCAGTCCGCATACCAGCACAGCCAGACTTTATATACTAAGGGAAGGAGAGATTCAGCAGGTTTGTCTCAGAGCGGAGACCCCATGACAACCAACTTGCACTGCCATTTTTATCGTCCACTTTGTGATACTATTGGGAGAAACCTGTTTCCAGGTCCAGGTGAGGAGCTTGGAGCATCAGGTAGCAGCACCTCCTCGGCCACCAGTGACTCTTCAGCATGGCTGACAGTTCTCATCCTCCTGCCAGGGACACGTCAGTGATGCCATTTCTCCCTCACTTTCTGACCTTTGCCTTCCTCAGAGTCAGCCCAGGCCCTGGCTAAACGTAGATGCTTAGGAGGGCGGCTGTCCTCTGGCCCACGTGCGCTGCTGTTAGTGTTTATACGCAGTGTCCAGCCTGAGAAAGAGCGCTTGGTATGTATTTTGTGATTGGGTCTCTTTTCATTGTCTTTATGCTGTGCGATGTTGTCTAAATGTGCAGTGGCATTCGTCATCCGCCAGATGCTCCTATCTGAATGGGTTGCCGTGAGCTCGTTCAACTGTCAAACGCAAGAACCTTCCTCCCAAATCAGATTCCTTTTCTTCTGTCTCCTCCGTTTCTGTTAACAGTTGCTTAATCTTTGAAACTGGAAGAAAAACTTCTGGGTTTTCCCTCTGTATCTAATCTAACCACTGCCGCCCACCAGTTACCCGACACCACTGGATCTTTCTTTTGTAGCCCAGGCTAGCCAAGAACTCACTATACAGCCCAACTGGCCTCAAATTTGTGACAGTCCTTCCATCTCAGCCTCTGAGTTAATCAGTGGGTTAATCCCTTAATGTAACACAGTGGTATCATTGGGAGCCAAGGCCCACATGGTAGAAGTGAAGTCATGCCCTGGAAGGATACGCCTTGCCCCACCCCGATTCTGCCTCCTCGTCACTGTGAAATGAGCAGCCAGGTACACTGTGCCTCTTGCTGTGACCTTCCGCTTTAGCGCAGGCCAGAAACGATGGAGCCAGCTGAACATGGACTGGAAACCTCTGAAATAGTGGGCCAAGGTAAATCTTCCTTCCCTTTAACTGCTTCTCCTCTTGAGGATTTCTCACAATCACAAAGCCCCCCACGTTTGTCCTAGGGCTGTCTTCTGTGGTACGAGCATTCCTAGCTGTGGGCCCATCACCCCATGCCTCCCTCCATTGTCACATGGCCTTCTTCCCACATGCCTGAGTCTCTAGCTGTCTTTTTCTTGTATTGACTTTAGGAATCCAGTCCTAACTATAGAATCTCACTGTAACTAATGCATCTTCAGTAGGGCCACATTGTCTTCACGATTGTGTATGTGTAATTCTATGGCTTCCTAAGACACATCGTTCAAATGATGTAATTCACGAGACTTAAATATGAGGCAAATTTTAGCTGGGTATGAAATCTCAGCACTTCTGAGGCGAGCCTTGCTTTCAAGGCCAGACTGGGCTACAAAGTGAGTCCCTGGACAGCCTAAGCTACAGAGTGAGACCCTGTTTAACAAACAAAACCAATGAACGAATGAATGAATGAAAGAAAGAAAGAAAAGAAGGAAGGAAGAAGCTTAAATTTTAAGGTGATTTTTTTGAGGTGCACTGCTCAGATTTAAGGATTTGAGAGGAGTACAAACATGATAAAATTCCATGTTACCAGTCTTTCCTTGCTAAGTAAACATGGTTGTTCTCCCTCCCTCCCTCCCTCCCTTCTTCCCTCCCTTCTTCCCTCCCTCCCTCCCTTCTTCCCTCCCTCCCTTCCTGCCTGCCTTTCCCTTTCTGTTGTCCTCTATCCTTCCCTTCCTCCTTTTTTTCTTTTTCTTGAAACAGAGCCCAATGTAGCTGGCCTTAAATTGGCTTCTGATCCTCTTTGCCACCACCTAGTCCATGCTAGGGTTACAGGCGTGTACTGACATGCCCAGTGTACCCGGTTTATTTATTTATTTTAACATCCTTACTTTGGAAAACAGGTATTCCGTCTAAAGGGCATTTCTAGCTTTATCAGTTGTCCTGATGTTTCTTGACTCTCAGTAGGCAAGTAAAGCAAACTAAATCCAAGGGGGAGGGCCTTCTTTCCCTCTCATGTCCTCTTAAAAATTTCCTGTCTTTCCATCCTGCCTCAGATACGTGGTCCACTGCCAGCTCTAATAACATCATATTCCAGAACACAGGAATGGCCCCTTGAAAGGAGAATGCCGTCATTGTCCAACTAACTGGGTTTCCCCTTTAACCCACTCTCCCACTGAGTCATGGTCTTCCCCAGCTTATCTCAAGTTCCTGGAAAAAGAAAACTTGCAGGGTAGGGAATCGTCCCCTACAGTGCCTGCAGGACCAGACCCGAGGTAGCAATCAGGCAGACTGCTTGGTCAACCCTGTTCCACAAAGCCTGTTTTCACCTCTCTGCCTTTGTTCTTCTGAAATCCTTGGGTCACCAGGAGGACCCTGCTCTCCCCGTCCTTCTCATTATGGCTGACTGAATGAATTCCTTTCCTGCTTCATCTCCTTTCCTGTTCAGTCCTGTGGCATGATGGTCTGTTGGGGCTCTCTGGAGCTGAACCCTCAGCCGGGATTCCAGCAACAGATTCACCCGTTCCAAGATCCCCCATCATCTTTTGATTTGTGTTTGTTTTTGGAGACATGATCTCATGTAGTCAAGGCTAGTCTGGTTTATCCTTCAAATATTGTCTAGAGATAGTTTATTCTGGGCTAAAATTTTGTGCCTCACAGAATTTACTTTCTTGTGCTATGTCTGTCTAGGGCCTTGTAGCTTGGCAATTTCCTTCAGATCACTGTCATAGAGAACACATGAGTGGTATTTCAGTCTTCAGCCAGGAAAGAATGTGTTTTTGTTACCATCCTTATTCAAAGTAGCCATCAGAGGTTCTGGTCAGGACTTCGGTGATGAGACTTCTGTCCTACGTGCAGCTTGGGGTCTGTTTTCATCCCGAAGGCACATTCAAGCCGTGTGTGTACAGTCCTTCTGACTTCAAAGGTTGAATGGACTTCCCACAGCCTCTTCAAGCCTCCCTGTTCACCACAGAGCCTCCGGCTCGTCTGCCATTGTGCGACTTTGCAGAGCTACAACCTTCTTGTTTTGCACCAAGGCCTCAATTGTTTCCTAGGAGTGGGTCAGCGGTTCTCCAGGCTCCTTTCCAGCAAAGCCCACGTCCTGGAGCAGAGTTCCGCAGCTCTTAGTCCTTGTGGGCAGACCGTTCACAGCTGCATCAGAGCTGCGAGCAGAGCTTCCCTTCTCCAGGAGTGATACTACATTCTATAAATTACCAATGGGAGAAGCCACCGGAAGCCACTGTAACACAGTCTACAGAAGAAATCCTGGAGGTGAGCCCCCAAAATAAAACAGTCTGGGGGTCTTCATTAGGGTCGTTTTCTCTGCCAGGTAAAGGATTGAAGGGCAGGAAAAATCTTGAGTGCAGTAAGTAGCAGTTGAAAAACCTCAAACACTGCAGACAGAATTAGCAGTTGAAGAAAGGTGTTTACGGGGGTGAGGGGAGGTGAGGAAACACAGTACACAGCAGACAGAGAAAAAGACACTCCACAAAACAGACGGGATAATCAGGGAGCCGAAAATCCAGTTTGTTCTTGAGCGCTGATTTTTTTTTTTTAAGTCTCTTGAGAGTTTTCATTCTCTAACTTAGGGGTTGGTCAGTTTGAAGAACTATACAACGGTTGATTGGCCCACAGCTGTTGTATAACATGTCCTGACCCAACCTTGAGCTTGCTGAGTGAATCCATCAGCAGGGGATCTTCTGATAGGAGACCAAACCTTTGTTTTAATGCCAGACTTCAGGTGCATCTCTGTGAGTTCCAGGATAGCAAGGATTACACAGAGAAACCCTGTCTCAAAAACAAACAAACAAACAAACACACAAAACCCCAAAATTATACATATAGGGCTGGAGAGATGGCTCAGAGGTTAAGAGCACTGGTTGCTCTTCCAGAGGTCCTGAGTTCAATTCCCAGCAACCACATGGTGGCTCAGAAACATCTGTAATGAAATCTGGTGCCCTCTTTGGGACGTAGGCAGAACACTGTATACATAATAAATAAATAAATCTTAAAAAATAAATGAATAAAAATGTGCCAGGCTTTTGTCTCAAGTCAGGAAGGTGAGGAAGAAACCAGTCATCTTGAAAATACATCACCTTTATTACCTAGCCATGGCCCCTCTCCCTATCTGTCTGCCTATCAGAGATCTGTCTAATTCTCATTAGTGTCTCACTAAGGTTACTGTGACCCCAATAGTCTTAGCCTACTGCTCTACAGTTGGTTTGGGGGCAGGTGCTAACCCCACTGAATGAGACTGTCTCCACTACCACAACTTTTGAGTGAAATCTGAAGCAAGCCCCATTAAATCCACACCTGGGATTCCCAGAGTATAGCCTTGAATTACATTAGTCAGAGACTTATAAAGGCAAACCCCACAAGGCTACGTACTTCCCACCTTTATCCGATTGGGGGCAAACATACATGCTGACATACTTCCTGCCTGCATGCCTCCTGCCCGTGTGTGATCATGCACAACCTGTGTAGCTGGGACAACCAACCATGTTTGCTGAAGTGAGAACACATGGCTTGTTATTTTACATGAACAGCTCCTCGCATTCCAGGAAGCGATCTGATATGGGATTCCCCTCTGTGTGCTGTGAATGTGTTTTATTACCATTGGTTAATAAAGAAGCTGCTTTGCCTATGGCAGGGTAGAATAGATCTAGGTGGGGAAAACTAAACTGAATGCTGGGAGAAAGAAGGCGGAGTTAGGGAAATGCCATGTAGTTGCCAAAGGAGAAAGACTCTGGAACCATACCAGCAGGCCACAGCCTCATGGTGATACACAGATAAAAAGAAATGGGTTAATTTAAGATGTAAGAGCAAGCTAGGAATATGCCTAAGCTCTTGACCAGTGTTGTAGTTAATACAGTTTCTGTGTGATTATTCAGATCTGGGCAGCCAGGAAACCAACGTGTAATCTCCATTACAACTATCTGTCCTTGGGCAAGTGGGGCTTCCACGTTAGAGGCATTTCTGTTTTATAGATCTCTTAAGCACAGTAATTTAAAATTAAAACATAACTTTAATCCTCATAAAGGAAGACTAGATACTACCTGGAATGGACCTCCTAAAGCAGAGGACTAGGGAAATAAGAAGTCAGGTGTCTGGGAGGAACCCAACAAGAAGCTGGGAAAGAGGCAAGCGAATTAGTTATGGCTCAAATGTGCAGCCTGGGTCTTGCTCCAAAGATATAGTCAGAGCTGACAAGTGAATGTATATTTCAAAGGGAATTAACTTTTAAGCTTCCAGTTAAGTAGTCCAACATGGCCACTTGCACCGTGGAGGAATTGAGAACAGTAGCTACTCAGTTCACAAGGCTGGATGTCTCAGCAGTCCTGATCTGTTGCTGAAAGCCTGGAGAATCCCAAGAGAACCACTGATGTCTGGTACACTGTAGAAAACCGAAGAAGCCGAGGATGGCAGCAGTAGTCACAACGACAGAGTGGATGCACTCGCCAGCAGGCAGAGAAGGAGGGCGTTAGACACAGAAACTCTTCCCATCAGGACTCCTCCTTCTAGCTAGGACACTGCACGAAGGTCTCCCCTGGCTAATCCTTCAGGTTAATCCCTTACAGTCCTGCCCCTCCCCTGAGGGAGGGAGGTAGTTCTCTTCCTCCCACTCCCTTTCTTTTGTGTTAATTAACTTATTTTTCTTATTTTATGTACATTGGTGTTTTGCCTGCAGGTATGTCTGTATGAGGGCATCAGATCCCCTGGAACAGGAGCTACGTACAGTTGTGAGCTGCCACATGGGTGCTGGGAATTAAATGCTGGTCCTCGGGAAGAGCAGCCAGTTTTCTTAACCACTGAGCCATCTCTCCAGCCCCTTTCCCCTCCCATTCTTTCCCTCTCTTCTTCTCATAGACTTGTCAAAGGCACTTTATTTTATTAATGTTCATGTGAGGGGGGAGTGAGCATATACCACGGTACACATGTGGAGATCAGAGGACAATTCTGGGGAGTCAGTTCTCTCCCCCCTTATTGGCTCCAGATATCAAGCTTCTTTCCCCATGGAGTCATCTCATTTGTCCTAATAGGTCTCTTAGTTGATTCTAGGGCCAATCAATTTGACAACCAAGGTTAACCATTCCAAAAGGAAATGAGAGATGATTCTTCAGAGCCCAGTGTGAGTGACCTCAGTCCAGGAACACAGATTTAGGTTGCTCTGAAGACTCATTCCACCGAGGAAGCGGATGAATGAATTTTTATAGTCACAGAACAAAAAAAGTAGCTATAATCAATGTGTTTATCAAACGCATTGATGAGGACATCGGTTGGTTTCAGCAGAGCGGGAAAATGTCTGATCAGGTTCCCAATGCCATCTAATGGCTGTCTCAGTCTCTAGGTTGGTAGAGCTGGTGATCTACTAAATTAATGCATTCTAATATTTCAGCTGATACTTAGATATAGAACTGTACTGGTAATAAATGGCTATGAAGGAGACCAAAGATGACCCCAAAATAATCTTGATTCTAGGCCAAAAACATTCAATAACTTTCAGCAGCCAGGAACAGAAATCCATCAACCTGCAGAATCCAACAGCCAGTAATCCATCAACCTGGCGAATCTTTGACACAGAGTAGCTGTACTTCAGGCAGCAACTGGCTGCTCTTACCAGGAGTTAAAGCGTCTTGGCTGGGGTCTAGGTAGGAGGCTCAGTCAGGAAAGCGCTTTCTTCTCAAGCATGACGACTTGAGGTTGGATCTCCAACAACCACTTCAGAATCTAGCTAGCATGGGAACAGTTTAGTGGGTAGAGGCACTCGCCATGCAAACCTGAAGACCTGAATTTGATTCCCAGAACCCATAACTGGAGGAGAGAACCCAACTGCCAAAAGTTATCCTCTGACCTCACAAGCTCAGAGTGGCGTGTGAAATCCTACACACACACACACACACACACACACACACACACACACACGGGTGGGTGTGCCCACTTACACACATGCATGCACATGTATGCCTTTGATGAAGCTATTAGAGGAGGTTCAGGCCTCTGGGCAGGTTTATAAGGGTATTTCCTGGGAAGATTAACTGAGGGGAGAAGAAGGCCTTTCCCCAGAGATGACCCAGATATGAGGAGGTCTGAGGGAAAAGCTCTGCTCCTGCCTGCCTGCCTTCACTGCCCACCGATGTATTCATCCACTCTGTTCCTTCTCTGCTGCCATCACTCACTGACTTGAACATCAACCAGCTTCTTTACGCCAACACTTCCAAGAGCAAGGCCCCAACCTCCTAGTTATCTTCCACCTTTTAGGCCCCACCATTGCCACACTGGCAACACATGAATCTTCGGGTAGTACATTTAAAGTCCAACTTTGGGGTGTGACATGAGATTTAAATTTAAACAGAGGGCAAGAGGTAAGCCCACTTAAGCAGTCTTAGTCAATATGCCTCCTGCCCATCGCTGACACAGCTCTGCTGCATTGTCTCCTGCAAGGTAGCCCGGGGAGTTGTCAGAACCTCCTCTGACTGGCATGAGGGTGCCAGTCTTTCCCAGTCCCTCAGTGTAGGAGCCGTAGGAGAATCCAGTCTCTGTGGGACCATTCTTTCTGGAGTCCATAGCCAAAGGGAAGGGCAGATGGGCTTTTCTTGAGAATCTCCTCCTGTCAGGAGGGTCACACTTCCACCCCAAGGAGCTACACAGTCTCTGCGCCTCTTCCCACAGGCGGCAGTTTCCTGGCCGAGTGGAAGCGCCACTTCCAAGTCAGTTCTTGCCCTTCTTTTACTTACTAGTCATTACCACCCATTATCCTCTGTTTTCAGAGGACCTAAGAGGGCATGGGATCCTGGAGGGGGCTGTGCTCAGCCCTGTATCCCCCTGTAGTAGGGCACCTGACATATGTATTCATGCGCGTGCGTGTGCACACACACATCCACACCAACAGCATCTTATAAGTCAGTCCCTAGTGGGGCAGTGGTGGCACGTTCCTTTAATCCCAGCTCTCAGAAGGCAGAGGCAGGCGAATCTCCATGAGTTTGAGGCCAGTCTGGTCTACAGAGCGAGTTCCGGGACAGGCTCCAAAGCTACACAGAAAAACCTGCCTCAAAAAAAAAAAAGGAAAGAAAGAAAGAAAAAGTCAGTCCTGTCAGACTCTACAGTTATCAAAGCCTTGAAGATTTAGAACTTCAGAAAATGTCAAAGCCAACATCTGCAGAAAGATTGTGTCTCTTCTCAAAGAAAGAAACCAGTGCTAAGAGATTAAGGGGCTTGTCCTGGTCACACAACTGCTGGGCAGATTTGGAACTGAAACCCGGGTTCAGTCTTTCCTCTAACATGTAGCTCCTGTCCTCTTGGTATTTTGGGTATAGGAGAGAAGGGGTATATCTGTCTCTAGAGAAGCTTCTCTCTTGGATTCAATTTTGATTTTTCTCTTTTCAAAGCTTGTTGAAAGCCAAACGAAAATTTCCTCTGCTGGATTTGGAAATTTTTTTTAAATGAATCTGAAGGAAAAAAATAGCAAATCCGCTATCCTAATGAGATAATGAATGCATAAGTGCTTTGAAAGAGGCCCAGCCCTTCAGCACGCTCTCACATCTAAGGTATTATTACGCCCTTGAAAGAAGCGCACAGGCCTGCAGGCCCTGCTGCTGTGGGGGCTGGGGCCTGGCAGAAAATTGAAGACAATTTTCTCTAGAAGGCTGACTCATCCCTTGATTGTCCCCGGCTTAGAGAGCCACGTTTCTTGGGGTTATTTTCCGCCTCCGTCAGGAACTGCTGGTGAGGCCCTTCTGAAGCTGGGCTCTGCGGGAGCTGCCCGTTCCAGAGAGGTCGGTGTCGGCCTGAGGACTGTACAGGCCAGCTCGGGTTGCCAGGCTGTCTGTGCTCAGCTGTCTGTAGGACTAGCCTTCTGGATCCACCTTTAAAGGAGCCCCACTGTGGACTCCCTGCTAGCGCGGCTGAAAGGAGGCCTTTGCCAGAGGAACAGAGAAAGTCAACAGCTAAGCTACAAAAGCAGGCGTCCTAGATCCGCCACCTACCGCACGGCAGGTTTGCACATAGGATGGACTAAGAAAAGGAGAATCCTATTAATGTGCACAGCACCCAACCAGAGGAATGGTATGCAGGTCAGTACGTTTTAAGTTGCAAGGTGACTATTTTTATCTGACTTAGGCAACAAACAAAATATGATAAATTTTTTTTTTTTTTTTTTTTTTTTTTTTTTTTTTGGTTTTTCGAGACAGGGTTTCTCTGTGGCTTTGGAGCCTGTCCTGGAACTAGCTCTGTAGACCAGGCTGGTCTCGAATTCACAGAGATCCGCCTGCCTCTGCCTCCCGAGTGCTATGATTAAAGGTGTGCGCCACCATCGCCCGGCCAAAATATGATAAATTTTAAAAAAAAAATCAAACCCAGCCGGGCGGTGGTGGCGCACGCCTTTAATCCCAGCACTTGGGAGGCAGAGGCAGGCGGATCTCTGTGAGTTCGAGACCAGCCTGGTCTACAAGAGCTAGTTCCAGGACAGGCTCCAAAACCACAGAGAAACCCTGTCTCGAAAAACCAAAAAAAAAAAAAAAATCAAACCCCCACAATTTTATTGACCCACATAACTGAGAAGCCTAAGGGTAGGGCTGATTATAGGGACTATTGGATCTTCAGACACAAATGTCTTCAGAGCTTGGTTTAAGCTCATCTCAGCTCTGTGTCTGTTCATTGTGGGCTTCCTCTCTCAGGATCCCTCTGGTGGATCTACTAGCAACATGAATGCTAGGGTCCCCAGCAAAAGAGAAAAGGAATCTCTTTCAATAACATTCTCATCCCCTACTAAATTCTAGACTTCATTCTGATTGGATCAATTTGGGTCACATGCCTACCCTTATATTCTTATCGGCTAGAAGAAGTCCTATGCTCCAGTTCCAGGATAGATGTGCTCTTTAGTTTGTTACTTAGTCAAAAATGGCAGGTTGTGGGGTGTTTCTCAGAGGAAAGACAGCAGAAGGTTCCAGAAGGACAATGAATGGATGCTTAGCTCAGACAGGATTGGGGTCTACCTACATAAGTATTTGAAATAATTTCAGAGTGCTCAAAGAATTCAAATCAACCTCAAATATTTGCCATCACGTCCCAGCTCTGCCCCCCGTGGCTTTCTGGTGACTTGAACAGAGAGTACAAAGAACAAGTGTCTTCAGAGTGTGCCACTTTGAAGGCAGGAAATGCAGATTTCAGGCTGGATATCCCTCCATGAATAGACGCATCTTTAAAAGGCTGTCTGATTGGGGGTTGAAGTATAGTTTAGTGGTAAATTGTTAGCCGAGGACCTGTCTTAGTTAGGATTCCTTTGATGAAGAGATACCATGACCACAGCAACTCTTATAAAGGAAAACATTTAATTGAGGGTGGCTCACAGTTTCAGAGGTTTAGTCCATTATTATCATGGCAGCATGCAGGTAGACATGGTGCTGGGGAAGGAGCTGAGAGTTTTATATCTTGATCCATAGGCAGCAGAAGCAACTGTGACCCACACTGGGTGTAGCTTGAGCATATATGAGACCTCAAAGCCCGCTTCCACATTGACACACTTTTAACAAGGCCACACCAACTCCAACAAGGCCACACCTCCTAATAGTGCCACTACCTATGACCAACCATTCAAACACATAAGTCTATGGGGCCATACCTATTCAAACCACAAGGCCTAAATTCAATCTTACACACACACACACACACACACACACACACACACACAGTGATGGAGCATGCATGAGGGAGAGCATACAATTTAATACCTCAATCTAATAATAATACAAATTCAGAGCACAGTGGTGATTGACAAAGTCCCTCAAAGACACAACGCAGGCAGCACCGTATGTGGGCTTTACTCTCTGGTAAAAATTATGCTGGGCTGTTTTGTTTGCAGTCTAGAGCCCATCGACAGCATCACCAAGCATGTGCTGGCCCTCATGCCACAGTCGTCCTGGCCAGTCTCTTCTCTGAGCAGGCACTGTTCTCCAAAGGCTAACCCCCTTCTATGTCATTGTAAGCGTGATTTAATTGAGCCGTGTCTAGGAGATCAAGTGTTCCCAGAGACTGTAGCCTAATGAACAGTTGGATCGATTGATGGATTTAAGCTTAAGCTGTTGGGGAATCGTGGAACTGGGAAGCTCAGGCTGGGTTAAAGGGAGTTTCCTGAAGCATGTCCTTGCTCCACTCCTGCTCCCTGACCAACGGGGCTGCCCGGCTCTGCTTCCTCTGAACGCTGCACTGACGCCTCTGAGACTGTGAGCAGAATGAGCCTTCCCTCCTTTGGAGCTGATTTTGCAGATGTTTTGCCCCAGCAATGAGACAAGTAACTAATAAATTATCTAATTCAATTTTCTGCTGACACAGAATAACACACAAAGGGTAAATCATGAGCAAAATCCTTGAGTATACAGCAAGTTCAAGGCAAGCCTGGGCTACATGAGACCCTGAAAAGAGGCAAGGGGAGTCAAATAACAAAGCTAAAACCCACCCCCATGTTCCATGATGATCGACAATGACGTTAAAGGACTCCACCGTGCTGCTCCCTCTGGAAGCTCCCAAAAAGCAGTCATCTACCATCTCCAGAGATAAAGAAATGTTAGTCTTTTATAGAGTTATTATATAAAATAAGCCATAAAGTAAAGCATCTGAGGTGCTGGAGAGATGGTTTGGGGCTTAGGAGCACTTGCTGCTCTGGAGAGGACCCTAATTCAATTTGCAGCACCCACGTGGCAGTTCCTAAGCATCTGTGACTGTAGTTCTGCTGTCTTCCTCTGCACTCAAGCACCAGGCACGCATGTATCTGGTGAACATACATACATGCGGGCAAACATTCATACACATTTAAAAGTAAAAATAAAAACCAAACATCCTAGATCTGGCCATTCTACATGGCCCCACACTCCACAGTTCCAACCTTTGCCATAGTCTGTTCACATTTTGGATCCATCAATGGATTAAACCATTCATTGGACCAGAGCCCTCATAAGCAGTTAGCCAATGGCAATACAACACAGACATGCTCAGAAGCGTGCTTTCTAATCTAGACATCTCTCTGATCAAGTTGACAAGATTATCATAGACAGGGATGAGGAGGAATGATCTTTACAGAATAGGATAGGGTTCACGTGATAACCGTTTTGAGGTCCCATCTCCCAACGTTGTTGAATTTACAGAAACCCTGGGGAAACGTTTATACCATAGCATTTCCCCTGGGTGTGCTACATCCCTTCTTCTCCTTCCACATCTAGAAAGACTCTTCTGTCCTATGTTGCAGTTCTATGTATATGGTACAGACAGAACATCTTACAAGGCATTTTGGGGTTCTGATACCAAACCTTTTATTTGCATCTCACTTCTCATAGCTGGAAACCTTTTTTTAAAAAAAAAAAAAGATTTATTTATTATGCACACAGTGTTCAGCCTCCATGTATACCTGCAGGCCAGAAGAGGGCACCAGATCTCATTACAGATGGTTGTGAGCCACTATGTGGTTGCTGGGAATTGAACTCAGGACCTCCAGAAGAGCAGTCACTGCTCTTAACCTTTGAGCCATCTCTCCAGCCCTGGAAACTTTTTGAAACTCATTGCCTAAAGCTCTAAACTTAGTTCTCAGTCTGCTTTGGTTTTGAAGTCATGCTGTTTCTCTGGGCTCTTTCTCCCCCTGCAAGACCCATGATATTCTTCTTACTGCCTCACCCAACTCCACTCTCCTCTCCTCTGTCCATTAGGATCTAAACAGAGGTCAATGGAGGCTGGGTAAACACGGAATTCTCAAATGGAGTCTAACAGGCAGTAATGTCTCCTCCTCTTCCTCCTCCTCCTCTTCCTCCTCCTCTTCCTCCTCCTCCTCTTCCTCCTCTTCTTCTTCCTCCTCCTCCTCTTCCTCTCCCTCCTTCTCCTCTTCCTTCTGTTGTTTTTTCAAGACACGGTTTCCCTGTGTAACAGTTCTGGATGTCCTGGAACTCACTTTGTAGACCAGGCTGGCCTCGAACTCACAGAGATCCGCCTGTCTCTGCCTTCCAAGTTCTGGGATTAAAGTTGTGTTCTAACTGCTTGGTGTTTTTGTCTTTGTGAATGAACACAAAGAACTGAAACTTCCCTGACTTGCTAATGTATAGACCTTTCAGAATCTCCCAGAACCCGTCATTCCTGCATATGTTAGATTTTTTTTTTCATTCCTATACAACATGTTGCTGATCTATAAGTTTACTACTTGACAGTCCTGTCTCCATTAGCAACTTGCCTCTAACTACTTGGAGCCATTCTTCACTTGCTGGTCATTGTTGGCATCGCTCTAGCAACACAAACTATGTCTCCAGGCAAAATTCTAGTGCTGAATTGATGAGGTTGCTATTTTATTCACAATAGCCAGGAAACAGAACCAGCTGAGATGGCCATCCAGAGATGAATAGGTACATCAAATGCAGTACATATACACGATGAGACTTACGCAGTTACAAAGGGAAATTAAAGCATGGCATTAGGAAGACAGTGGATAGAAGTAGAAGTCATTATGTTAAGTGAAATAAGCCAGATTAAGAAAGGCAAGTACTATGTTTGTCTCATACGCAGAATCTATAAATACAGTGTGTGTGTGTGTGTGTGTGTGTGTTTATACGTCTACAAAGGTAGGTCTTGAAACTAAAAGAGGGTTAATGAGAGGAAGGAAGAGATCCTAAGGGACAGGGGTAAAAGAATATATGTGACATGAAAGCAGACACAGGAGTGGGGCTTGTCTAGGGGGAGGAAAGAATATGGTCAGAAGGGGGCAGAAAAATGAGGGAGGCCAGGGTGAATGAGAACAAAGTGTATTCGTGCATATGTATGAAGACACCATAATGAAGCCCATTGTTTTATATGCTAGCATTTTTTTTTTAATTCTAGCACTTGAGGCTGTAATTTCAAATGCCTGTTGGGGCCGGGGTAATTTAATGTTTCTAAGTAGGAGAGGCAGAAACAATGGCTGAGTAGAGAATGTGATCTCAAGCTATGGACATTCGAATTTAAAGTTTGTGAGACACCATGGGACATAGAAAATTCACCCATTCATTCAAATAATCTAATACATATCATAACTGCACCCACCATTTTGGCTTGTGTAGTACCTACTTTTCCGGTTGTTGTTACAAAGTACCTTGCAAATGCAACTTATGGGAGCAAGGGTCTATTCGATTATAGTTAGAGAAGATATAGTTCACCACGGGAGGGAAGGCATTGCTTGCAGCAGAAGCATGAGGCTACTGGTCACATTGAGACTACTCTGCAGTCAGGGAACTGAGAGTAGACAGGAAGTGGAGCCCCAGTGATCTACTTCCTCCAGGGAGATTCTACCTCCCAAAGCTTCCCCAAGCTTCCCAAACAACTCCTCCTCCCATGGGGGTAGGTGGAGGTGGGTGGGGGACTAGACACCAAGGGTTCAAACACAGAGTTTACAGTGCACAGTCACCTTCAGATCGTAACAGTTGGTATTTCTGACTTTCAGGACTCTTCCTGTGCAGACCATTGACTTCTCAGCTGCTGGAATAAAAACTTCTTTGTGGGTGCTAGGAACAGAACAAGGTTCTCCCACAAGAGCAGTGAATCCTTCTAACCTCTGAGCTGTCTCTTCAGTCTCCCTCAAGACTGTGTTAAAATCACTTCACTATTCCTCTCCCTTTCGTTTTCAGACTTAACCTCCCTTTCAAATCATCGGGCAAGACACCCTCTGATAAACATCAAAGTAAACATTTACAAACAATTTTAATGCTCGCTAAGAATTAATCTAAAAATGGTTACCTAATAGAATTAGCAGGAGGATCAAAAGATAATTCAAATGGAAACTTAAATAATTCCCCAAACTCTTTAAAAATTCCAGACATTGCCTCTGACATTGTTTAGTTTTCCAGAAACAATAGACATCCATCAGGCCGGGCAGTGGTGGCCAACACTTGGGAAGCAGAGGCGGGTGGATCTCTGTGAGTTCAAGGTCAGCCTTGTCTACAGAGCGAGTTTCAGGACAGTAGGGACTGTTATACAGAGAAGCCTTGTCTCAGAAAACAAAACAAACAAACAAAAAATCCATCAGACCTATGTGGGTATGCATACATATGACAAAAAGAAAATTCTGCCAGCACTCGGGAGACAGAGGCAGGCGGATCTCTGTGAGTTCGAGACCAGCCTGGTCTACAGAGCTAGTTCCAGGACAGGCTCCAAAGCCACAGAGAAACCCTGTCTCGAAAAAACAAAAAAAAAAAAAATTCTGAAAGACAGTGGGCTTCTAGATTTTGCTTTCTTTTTTTCTTTTTCTTTTAAATTGAGTGTTTATGTGCGTATCTGTGTGTCTGTGTGTCTGTGGTGCACGTGCGTGTAGAAGACAGAGGTCAAACTCAGGTGTCTTCCCTCAGATGCCTGTGTCTTTTTGTGTTTGTTCGTTTTTTTGGTAGTTAGGTGTCTTAGAGTTTCAATTCTCTTTCTGCTCCCACCTCCTAGGTGTCGGGAATTACAGGTGTGCTCCACAATTCTGGGCTTTCTTTTCTTTTTAATTGAAGTGTTACTTTCATTTTAAAAAGGTGTTGGAAGTTAGGCATGGTGGTACCAGTCATGCGCGGTATCTAGCTGCAATCTTTAAACAAAATATTTAGCTACCTTTTGTTTTGTTTCTTTGCTTGTTTTTTGAGACAGGGTTTCTCTGTTTATTCTTGCTGTTCTGGAACTTGCTTTGTAAACCAGGCTGGCCTTGAACTCACAGATATCTGTCTGTCTCTGTCTCCTGAGTGCTGCAATTAAAGGTGTGCGCCACCACTGCCTGGCTACATTTCTTATTTATATGTACAAAGTGCTGTGTACACATGCCATGGTACACATTTGCAGGTAAGTGATAACTAGGGCAGTTGACTCTCTCCTTCTACATGGGAGTCCCAGAGATCAAACTAAGCTCCTCAGCCTTGGCAGCAGTGTCTTGATGGTCTGCATACCTGTAAGCAGGGTTTCTCTGTGTAACTGCCCTGGCTGTTCTGGAACTAGCTCTTGTAGATCAGGCTGGCCTCGAACTCACCGATATCTGCCTATCTCTGTCTCCTGAGTGCTGGGATTAAAGACATGTACCACTGCCCGGGTTATACCTGTAATCTTAATAACTGGGAAGCTGTGACAGGATGAGTTCAAGTTTAAAGCAAGTTTGGGCAGCATAGAAAGACATAACAGAACAGCCCTAGCTGGCCTGGAACTCACTGTGTGAACTAGGCTGGCCTTGAACTCACAGAGATCCATCTGCCTCTGTGTCCTAAGTGTACCACCATGCCCAGCTTCTCCAAGCCCAGGTTTTTTCCTCCTCCTCCTCCTCCTCCTCTTCTTCTTCCCCTTCCCTTTTCCCCCCTCCCCCTCCTCCTCCTCCTCCTTCTCTTTCTTCTTCTCTCTCCTTTAACAGTCTCACTTTATAGCCCAGATTTTCTTGGACTCGTTATGTGGTCCAGGCTGGCCTGGAATTCAAGAAAATCTTCCTACTTTAAGCCCCCACACACTGGAATTACAGGAAAGAGCTAACACACTTACCTAAACTTATATTCTTTTATCATTGGCAAAACTAGACCCAATCTCTTTTCAATCTACACAACTTAGCCAAGCTCAGAGCTAGAGTGTGTGCACCTACATTTACAGCTATACCTCATCAATCTTTGTGCCCCAGCACTTAGCACGGTATAATGGGTGTTCATAGATGTTTGCTGTTCTGGTTGGAACACTCCCATAAGCATAGCTCTATTGTAGATGCAAGAATCCAAATTCTTTGCATGGATATTATTATCACGGGTTTTCATTCATGGTGAGTGAAGGTACCACAGAGAACAATGTACCACAAAGAACAAAGTACCACAGGGAACAATGTACCACAAAGAACAAAGTACCACAGAAAACAATGTATCGTTACAAACACCTCACCTTGAAAAGGTGAGTTGCATCTTGCCCGTAATCAGGTGACAGAAGTACCCTAGCAATTGCATCACAAATACATGAATTTTATAATAGAACTAATATAATCTATGAAAACCTATTTATATCCAGCTTCCCTTTCAAACAGACAAATCTCATCTGTTTCTCTGTAATGAAATCATATCTGTAAAGAATGGATCATACTTGAAATGTAAAATTCAATTACACTTCAATATTTTTATTTATTCTCCCCATGTCATTCCATTAAACATTTGTGACAGACTTTCTTTGCCTGAAGAAATCATAAGGGCTTCCCATGAGGTAGGAGCTTTAACAAGGGATGCAGTTTCCCCCATGAACCCAACCCTCTGCTTCTCATTGCTACCAGATCTATTAAGTTCTGAGTTAAAGCAGGTCCCATAGCCTGCCATACAAAGTCTAACCACAAAAAAAAAGATAGGCAGTGAAGAACTACGTTATCCACTGACATGTCTGCCCAGACTGAAGAAAGCTTACAATTTTGGGTTTTAGTTTGTTTTCTTTTAGATTTATTTATTTTATATGTATGTGTGTTTGGCCTTCATATATGCATGTGTCTCATGTGTGCACAGTGTCCTTGAAGTTCGGAAGAGGGCATTGGACCCCCTGAAGCTAGAGTTATGGATGATTGTGAGAGCAGGGAAACAGATCTTGGATCCTCTGCAAGAGCAACAAGTGCCCTTAACCATCGAGCCATCTCTTCAGCAAGTTTGCAATTTTATTTGTTTTTGTTTTTGTTTTTTGATTTTCGAGACGGGTTTTCTCCATAGCTTTTGGTTCCTGTCCTGGAACTAGCTCTTGACCAGGCTGGCCTCGAACTCACAGAGATCCGCCTGCCTCTGCCTCCCGAGTGCTGGGATTAAAGGCGTGCGCCACCACCACCCAGCCAAGTTTGCAATTTTAAACAACCAGTTCATCTTTTGTTGTTGTTGCTGTCCTGGGTGTTCTAGAACTCTCTCTGTAGACAGGCTGTGCTTGAACTCACAGAGATCCACCTGCCTCTGTCTTCTGAGTCCTGGGATTAAAGGCATGTGCCACCACTGCCTGGCTAACAACCAGTGTGTCTTATCCTGGGGATGTGTGTGGGAATGGATCTTAAGGGTATAGACCAGGATGAAGGAAGTATGAAGATGAAGTAGCCACATTTATTGATATATGTTCACCTGCATGGATTCTTGGTCTAAAAGGGCTCTGGGTGTTTGGTTAGTTAACAGAAATCTGGACCCGCTGGTGACCTAAACCAGCAGCTATTCCTTCTGCTATAAAGCAGGGTCACTCAACATCGGAAGTATTAATACAATACTTCGTCATGGAGCACTGTGCGGTGTTTAGCAGTAGGGCCAAGACTAGCACGAGCTAAGTGGCATATCTAGTTGTGTGCCCTAGATGCCTTGCCTCATCGGAATCCTGCCTCATTTGGCAGTTTCTTACCTCCTAGGTACCAGTCACACTCTTCTAGTTATGTCCAGAAACGGCTTCCAAGTGCTGCTGGAGGGCACCGTTGGCTCTCATAGAGAATAGCCACTACAGAGGAGAACTTCCAAAGGCTCGGAGCTATTGGACTAAAGCAGTAGGCTTATGTAAGCCACTCTCATCTGCCCTTTCCTACGCCCACTAGTCCCCAAAGCAAAGAGAAATACACTGTAAGAAGCGCTCCCTTAAAGACCTCTTGTGACAACTCTCTGTAGGCCAGGGACGTGGCAGAAACTGCTGCCATTGGCATGAGCTCTCTGAATGCAGGGAAGATAATGGGATTCTGGGTGGCCTGGAGCAAGTGGCAGCAGCTAGTCAGCCAAGTGTGGTTCTCGTGCCTGTAATTGATGGCTGAGCCAATGCAGCAATCAGACCTGCAGAGTGTCCTTGACAACGGCAAGTTGTGCTGCTGGAACCAGAGTAGCTGGGCAGCCTACAGAAGGGTTTGCCTGTTTTCATACTGCTGAGATTTGAACTTAGGACACTAAGCATCCTAACATGTCCTCTTCCTCTGAGCCATACTCCCAACCCTTAAAATCTTAACGTGTGTGTGTGTGTGTGTGTGTGTGTGTGTGTGTGTGTGTGTGAAGAAGTTTTAGGTTTGGCACCATAATAAAAAATCTTAATCCTAGCCAGGCTGTGGTGGTTCATTCCTTTAATCTCAGCACTCGGGAGGCAGAGGCATGCAGATCTCTGTGAGTTCGAGGTCAGCCTAGGCTACAAGAGCTAGTTCCAGGACAGACTCCAAAGCTACAGAGATACCCTGTCTTGAAAAAAGAAAAGAAAAGAAAAAAGAATCTTAATCCTTTCACCAATTTACGGACTGCAACAGAGTCCCAGACCTAGAGACCTTGCATGAAGTTTAACTCCCTAGGGAGAAGAGTCCCACTACGCAGGCAGCTACTCACAGTAGACAACTTCCTAACCCCTCTACAGAAACTGCAGTCCTTTGCTGATGGCTGTAAATCAGAAAGGGGGAAACAAGTGAAGGGAAATTGGAATGGGCTCGGGACTGGAACTGAGCCCTAAACACTCAACACGAACTAGTCAGAACAAGTTTGGTTGTCAGGTGGGCCGCAGAGCTCTGGCATCGGCTTATCTCAGTCGTTGCCCATGATATAAATGTACATCTGATAGACATATAATGTCACAGGCATGCTCAGTAGAGTCCCTACGCTGGCTTCTGAACACAACGGTGGGGGCTACAGCAGTAAAGAAGGCTAAGTGGAAGCCTTTGAACCTGCTTCTCACTACCAGGCCAATAAACCACGCTCCGAACCACTCTCTGGAGGTCAAGGCCAGTTTAAAAGACTCTAGCTTCAGCACAGCGATGGTTCCTAAGAAGCTCCCTCTCGACCTGGTTATTTGGTCTCTGAAGACATGGATCTTGGAGACTGAAGGCAGTTGGATCGTTAGCGTGTGGCTCAGGGGTAGAGCACTCCTGCGAACTGCACAAGGCCGTGGATTCCGTCCTCAAAACAAAATGTAAACACGCAAGGATGAAATTATGAAGCCGGTATTCAGTACACGCTCTCCAGATCAAGAAATGAAGGCAAGTTAGCCTGAACTTGATCTCGTAAGATGAGTCAGCCAGCAAGTCTGCTATAAACTTTACTAGTCGGGCTGTTAAAGGGCCAGCTCCTTCCGAGGGGAGGTTTTGGTCTCTCCTTCAGATCACAACCTGCTGAGGTGAATGTTCAAGGTGCAAGAATGAGCTATAAATACCATGTGAACAGTTTCAGGAAGAGGTGCAGCAATTACGAGTGTAATTGCTCCACCAACAGACACGTTGGTGGAGCGAGGTCATGTGTAACTGCTTTCCATCCATCATATGTGCTTGCACGGCAAGTCCCTCTTCAGCAGGCCTTCTGTGTACCTTCTGGCTCAGCTCAGGTGCCACTTCTGTTTCTCCTCTCTAGTGTCTCCCTTCCTTTCTATATGCCCCATCCCTCTCTATCAACATCAAGTTCTCTTTTCCTTCCACTGCAGTAGATCTTGGTTCATAATTTCATGGTATTGATTAGGACTGTTTGGCTGGGGGAAAAAAAGGAAAAACAGGCTTAAACAAACAGACTTAATAGAAATTCTATTAAAATAACTAGTAAGAGCCGGGCGGTGGTGGCGCATGCCTTTAATCCCAGCACTCGGGAGGCAGAGGCAGGTGAATCTCTGTGAGTTCAAGACCAGCCTGGTCTACAAGAGCGAGTTCCAGGACAGGCTCCAAAACCACAGAAAAACCCTGTCTCGAACCCCCCCCCCCAAAAAAAATAAATAAAATAAAATAACTAGTAAGGAGATCTGTGAGACTCAAGGGCAAGATCTAGTGGACAAGCTCTTGTCCTCAGTCTTCCCTTTCCTGCTCATTCTCCTGAGGAAAGCCATTGGGGGAGGGGGTTCTAGTCCCTGTGGTAAAAAAAATCTCATGGCTGTCTTCTTCCTTCTTCTTCTTCTTCTTCTTCTTCTTCTTCTTCTTCTTCTTCTTCTTCTGGTTTTTCGAGACAGGGTTTCTCTGTAGCTTTGGTGCCTGTCCTGGAACTAGCTCTTGTAGACCAGGCTGGCCTTGAACTCCCAGAGATCCGCCTGCCTCTGCCTCCCGAGTGCTGGGATTAAAGGCGTGTGCCACCACCGCCCGGCTCATGCCTGTCTTCTTAAGCTACCAAAGTTATTCACTAGAAGTTTGTCGAAATTTGTATTTGAGGGGGAAAATTAAGTGGCCCTCTTGGGGTCTCACAACACGAAATGAAAAATTAACTGCACTCATATAGGGTTTATTTGGGTGGCGTGGATAATTTAATTGTTCAAAATGACCACTATCTCTATGGATGGGACTAGAGCAATTAGAGGTCCTTGGAGACATGATAGATGGTCTGAATGTCTCTTGAAGTTTCATGTGTATCTGATTTCCCAGCGAGAACATAAGCTCTTCAAGGACTGGCTCTCACACCTTCATAGTCTTTTGCCAAGAAACAAGTATTACTGATGCACTTCTAACAGTTCTGTGGCTCCTAACTTGCACGTTAGGCACACATACATATCTGAATTAATACGCGAGGACTTACATGTTTAGACGCCCACCGTAGTATAAACACTGCCATAAAGATGTTACAGTACAACACTGTGAAGTGGTTCTGGTTCTCGACCGTATCCCTCTCTCTATCCTGAAGAGATGGCTCAGTGGTTAGGAGTACTTCCAGAGGACCCATGTGGGGCAGCTCACAGCCATCTGTAACCCCAACTCCAAGGGATCTGACACCTTTTCCGGCTTCTGCACAAATGGAAATAACTCAGAAAATCATCATAAGGTGGACGCAAGCAAGATGGTTAGCAGGGAAAGGCGCCTCACCACCAAACCTGATGGCTCGCGTTCATGGAACCCGCATGTTGGAAAGACAGAATCCACACAGTAGAGCGAACTGACTCTTAGAAGTGGTCTACTATCCACTAATCCCCAACTCCCCTGCCACACAATACAAATAAATAAGTAAATAAAGTGGGGACCAATTGAAGATAGCAACTGACATTGAACTCTGGTGCGAGCATATGTGTGTGTATGTGCGCGCACGCTCACCCCCCCATGCACACACGCGTACGCGCGCACACGTACACACACACACACGCACACACACACGCACACACACACGCACACACACGCTACCGAAAAACCAGCCAGTGTTAATCATCTCATTTACTGAACATCAAGGTACAGTACAGGTAATAGGTAGTTTTTGTTCTTTGGATTTTAGGCTTTGGCTTGGATTTTTCCAGTTCTGCAGCCATCCCCAGACTTACTGACCTTCTTGAGAAAGTCATAAAAGAAGGCCCGGCCCCTGGAAGGGTAACTGTCAGGCTTCGGTAAGAGGACACAGTTAAGCTTTCTTCGTAATGCTTATTCTGACTAAATTTGCTCAGCCTCAAATATCATACCTTGCCTGCTCTCTTCTTTTTCTGAATACTGCCAATCATATTTCCATTTTGAACGTGCAATTGTACTCAGTACCTATTGCAATTGTCTAATAAATTTGAAATGTACAAAATACAATATAATTCTTACTTAATATTCCTTTAGTTTAAGCCTTTCCTGAGTTACTAATTGTTTTCAGGCTCAAAATATTCTATCTAATTTTGTCTTTCTTTTTCGATTAAATTCATCTTATACAAAAGGCAAGTTTTTATTTATTTATTTATTTTGAGACAGGGTCTCACTGTGTAGCCCTGGATGACCTGGAATTCACTACGTTGAATTGCATGTTGGCCTGGAATTCCATGTTGGCCTCAGACTTGAAAAGATTTGCTTGCCTCTGCCTCATGAATGCTGGGATAGGGTATGTGCCACCGTGCCTGGTCCTAAAAACAGATTTTTAAAATCCCTAACATCTGGGCCCATGAAGTCACGGCCGTTTCAAGCTCATGTGTACGACAGCCCTGTCATGTCCAGCAAATACTGTCTCACTACACGTGTCCACCACCTCTCACTCTTACAAGCCCTTAGCTCCTCTTCCGTGATCTCTGCACCTTGTGGGCAGATGGGGTGTAAAATAGACATCCCGTTTACAGCTTGAGCGTTCTACAGTTCCATGTTCCCTGTTTGCTGACCAGTCGTGGGTTCCTGTATTAACAACCATCTACTGCAAAAAGAGGTTTCTTCGATGAGGGTTAAGAGGTACACTGATGTATGGGCATAAAGATAAAAACTTAGGGGATAGTTGAACGCTATGTCCATGTAGTAGAATGATAGTGTTAGGATTTTTTTTTAATTGGATCTCACTGTGTACCCCTGGCTGACCTAGAACTCACTACGTTGATCAGGTTGGCCTCAAACTCATAGAGATCCACCTGCCTCCTAAGTGCTGGGATTAAGCTTTCTTCAGCCTCTTTTACACTCTATCTGAAAACAAAGATTTTACCACATTTCCTTCTACAAAACTCCTTTGTCCCAATCAGTTCAACGCAAACTCAGCCATCTGATATCAAGTCCTTCTACCGTTTTAATTCAATCCAACACATGCTGGCATTAGCCGGTGTTGTCTTGCACTCTACCCCAAGCCACGGAAGTGATCTGCTTATTTTTCACACGACACACGATATGCTTTTCTATGTCCAAGCTTCGACACAGCTTTCCGTGTCCACCCGGACCTCTCCTCCGCACTGTCTCTATCATTCTCATCCTCAGCCTCCCCTGATCCCTCCTGCCGTGACACCTTCTAGTGCTCAACTTCTAACACTTACATGATGGTGACTCTGCTGTTGTTTTATTTCCACACGGGATTGTGAATTCCACTGAAACAAAACACCAGGGCTGGAGCGGTGGCTCAGTCATTAACAGCACTTGCAGCCCTCACAGAGGCCCAAAGTTCAGTTCCCAGCACTGACATTAGGTGGCTCACAACAGTCTCTAACTCTAGTCCCAGGGGATCTGACACCCTTTTCCGGCCTTCATCAGCACCTGCACGCATACGTATACATACACTTAGGCCCACACACATACACATATTTTTTTCTCTTAAAAAATCTTTTAAAGAAGTAAAATTTTTAAAACACCACATTTCCTGAGCCCTGGTATGAGTGATTCACACACGCCGTCTAACTCGATCCTTAGATTTAACGTTACACGAAGCGCAGCTTGGGGAGAGCATACTAATGATGGCAGAATCAGGCCCCTCCCCAAGGTTAGGTTTATATTACTTGTTGTAGCCTGTACAACGGCCACCGCTTGCTCAGGATTCAATCTGTGCAGGCCCCATCAGCATGCTAAAAAAAAAAAAAAAAAAAAAACATGTATTCATGTAGATCAAGGTTCCGAGAAGGCTTGACTAGAGGGCCTGGACGGTAATGACAGGATGGCAAGATTGGTGAGGACGGTTTGAGAATTGCACTACTGAGCTTTAAACAAGCATTTAAAATATATGGTTGCTAAACAGTTTTGCGTCTATTCTTTACCCTCCAGTAGGTGCCTGCCGTTTGTCTCTCTGATTTTATTGATCCCTGGGGATCACATTCATTCTTTTCTGCTTCCACAGCGTTGAACGAATTGCTCAACACAGAGTACGTACTTGTTGATTTTAACGTACGTGTGTTTGCATGTGTGCACAGCAACTGGGCAGAGGCCGTGGGGGTGGGATGCAGGGTGCATTCCTTTTCCTCATTCTTTTTCCCTTAAGCAGCTGCAGCCCGCGGGCTTTCCAGTCTAGGCGGGGAGAAGCAGAACCACTGACCCTTTAACAAGTTGTCCCTCACAGAACAGGTGTCTCCCCCGCCTCTCCGAGGAGAGGGATGGCTGGCCGCTTAGTGACATCAGCCGCCAACCAATGAGAAGTCAGGTTTAGGCAGCCTCGCCAATCGCCGGCCAGGGGGCGGGCCCGATTGCCTGGGAGCCGGGCGGGCTAGGCTGCTCTGCGGCCGCGGTGGAGACTCCGCCGCTCACGCTGCCCGCCGCGACTCCAGCGGCGGCGCCGTTCCCGGGCCGCGCTGCTCCCCGACGCACGGCTCGGGCGGCTCCCGGTGCGGTGCGGCTATCCCGGCGTCCGGGTCCCCGTGGGTCCGCGGCTCACGTCCGGGGCTGCGGGGCACGCAGGTGGGCCGGCGGCCGCCGGGAGATAGGCCCCCGGGGGCAGCTGCGGACCATGGCGCGGAGACCTGGCGCGCCCGCTGCCTACGGGGAGGAGTTCTCCTTCGTCAGTCCGCTGGTGAAATACCTGCTCTTTTTCTTCAACATGCTCTTCTGGGTGAGGCTCGGGGGTCAAGGGGCACAAGGGCTGCAGGGCATCCCCGGAGCGCCAAGGCGGGCTGCCTGTGGCTGGGGGAGGGCCGACCTGGGCTGTCCGGTGCCCAGGAGCGTGGTGAGTGGTGCCGCCTAGTTTTCTCGGCTGGTGACACTTCGGGGGGCATGTCTCCTGGGGAGGAACACCACTGTGCCTCTGTGTCAGGAGGGGACGTTAGGAGGGGGCATCATTCTTGTTGCCGGGGATGAAGGTTTAGCAGGGATGAGGATCTGTGTGAGGCCAGAAGAGATGTGTTTGGGAGAAAAGCTGGTTGGACAGCCCCATGGGCAGGTTTCATGGTTAGGGACTTTCAGGCCTGGGTGCTGGAAGGCCCGACTGCCAAAACAGGCAATGGGGGAGAGGGAGAGAGAAGGAAGGGAAACCCCAAGCCTTCCCTCCCCCAGTTCCTCAGGGGGATGGGTCAAGGGGCTTTATCTCTCCCTTTTGCAGGCCTCAGTGTCTGCTCCTGTCAAGGCTGAAAAGGGTTAAGAATGGCCTCTAGGTCCGATGTATATCCTGCTTATCCCAGAATGGCCCTAAACTTTGCCCTACCTCCTTCAAGACCAGCTTTTCCTCTCTGAGCTGACAGCCTTCAGCTACTAATTTAAATAGGGTCCTCTGTTGGACTGGAAGACTGGGAGCCCCTTCAGAATCTTCTGTTTGGGGGTGGGAAAAGTGTAAACAATGTTGACCTAGGGCTCCAGACACCTGGGTTTCAGTCCCTACTCTACAATCCTTGTTGATTTGACCGATCTGGGTAAATCCATTCAAGCCTGCAGGCCTTCCTTCTCTTCCTCCCCCGAAAATTCCAATCCAGTGTGATGGAGAGGTGGCAGAAGCGGGCTGAGAATTCAGGGGGAGCTCATCAGAAAATGTTAGCTGAGTCCTGTTTCACCACTAGAGAGTGCTTGGGCCCCTCTGGATTTGATACCAGAGGGAAGTCCTTCCCCATCTCCCCATCCGCTGACAGCTCCTAGCACACCAGAGCTGCAGCCCCCCCTAAGCCTATCATCCGTGCCTACCTCAGCCTGAGACCAATAGTTCAGATTTGCGGGAGGGAAGAACAGTGGGTCTAATCTGTTTCCTAGGAGAAGGAGCAGACCAGACATGTGAGCGGCTGCCGGAAAGGTTTCACAGGGGCCATGGTGTGAAGTGCAGAGACGGAGTACATAAGTGTTAGCCTGTTGGGACAAATGAGAGAAATCCCAGAGGGGGCTGGTGACAGCTCACTCTCAGCCCGCATACTCTTGGGAAGACTGAAGTTTGGGCTTCTGTCAAATTCTCGGTTTTACAATTAGGATAAAAAAAAAAAAAACACGTAGCAATCATCCTGGTAGACTTCCACATTTTACCGGGGAGGAAGCACAATCGCAGCGATGGCCAGTGTCTTCACCAGGGTCTAGCAGCTAGTTAGCAGGCCTGGACTGGTGATTTGCTACGGAATCCGCATGCTTGTCAGGGAGGCCCATGGCCCAGATGGCTGCTACTGTAGCCTATGGGGTAACCAGTCAACCTGAGTTCTCATGGCCTGGGTTCTGCTTTCCTGAGAGGTTTGCAAACAAGAAAGCCCCTCACCAGCACAGTTCAGGGCTGAAGGGTTATACTGATGGGGAACTCCACCTGCAGGGGTAAGTACCAGAGGCACCACTTTCAAGTGGGTCCTCCTTGGATGCCTCTCTCTTCTGTCACCCTCAGGCCAGCAGCTGGCGCATCTGCCACTCGTGTCCTGGAACATTTTCTTGAACTGTTATGCTCTACTCTCTTTTATCAAACAAATAACTTTGGGGGTCACAGTCCAGCAGAGAGCCAGGTTCCTAGGCCCATTTACCTTGGTTAAAATGCTTCACGAAGGCATTCTGGCCATCCGTTCACATGGGTGACAAAATGCTCCCTCACCTTGGGTAAACGTGACCCTGCCAAAAAACTAAATAAACTAAAATAAAATAATGCTTTGATTTCATTTAAAATCAAAGGCTATCCATGTTAGTACTACCCCCAGATTAGGGCAGAACCCCCTTTTGGCCTATTGCAGACACAAAAGGTTGGTGGCTCTAGAAATAGCACGTGGAAGGACAAGAGCCCTAGTTTCTTTCCGGCTCCTACTTACTGTGTGACGCTAAGCCAACATATCTGTCTCTCTGTCCTTAATCTTTCCCCTTTAAAGGAGGAATTTGTCTATTTCTGTAAGCTATGTATAGAAGAATAAATCACTTTGGGAGCCGCTTTCTCTCGTTAAGACCTGGGGCAGGATCTAAGCGTGAATCTCTCCGTGTCTTGGTCCCTGGGACATTGGCCTCCCTAAGGGAGGGTGAAAGGGGAGGTACTTTTCAGGCATTGCTGATTATCACTTCTCTCCCAGGCCCAGAGCCCCAGTTGTACCCCACACCCATGCAGCTGTCAGTGAAGGACAACTTCTCCAGCTCCGAGCTCGTCTTTGTTCCCGTCTGCTTAAGGGACTGGTATGCAATGTCCCTTGTAGGCTTCCCCTAGCCTAATCAAATTCCCCTTCTCCGCATGGAAAGCACCCATGGCCAGGACAGTTGGGCCACTTTGTAGGCAGAGTACATGCATCTGGCCAGCTCCTGGGGAGCTATGTAGGGGTGCTGTTTGTATCTATGCCTGATACACATTAGGAAGGTGGCCAGCATCATCTGGGCTCACATTCAGGGATTGTGGTGGCAGGGGCCACCTCTACTGCTGCAGGAGCCCTGGCTCTCAGGGCATTTGTAGTCTGATTTGGAAGGCTGATGCCTCCCTTGGAATCAGAATCAGTCTCTTCTGTTTATGTTTCAAATCTCATTTCCTCTTTGGCCTGGAAGCTCTGGTTTTCTCCCCAGAATCAGGTTGCTGGGCGACGGATTGTTGGGTTTCCATGGCCTGAAGTAACTGCTCCAAGATCCTAGAAGTTGTATTAAAACTCTTTAGAAGTAACTGCCTTTCTCCACCTCCCTGTGTCGGTCACCTCTGTACAGAGTTAAGACAGTGCTGTGGGGAAACAGGGTCTTAGCCTGGGCAGTATCAGCTCAGCTCTGCTCCCTGCTGACCCTTTATCTCTACACAGGGCAGCAGTTGGGGTGCTCACTTGGTCCCTTCTTTTCCTCCCTCACTGCAGTCATGTGCTTATGTATCTGTCTCCCCATCTAGACCCCAGGCTCCTGAGGGAAGAGACTGTTGAGTTCAATTCTGGATGTTTTGTTTTTGCTTTGATTTTTTTTTGTTGTTGTTGTTGTTTTGTATCTTTTGTTTCTTTGTTTTTGTTTTTGAGACAGGGTTTTGCCATGTAACAGCCCTGGCTGTCCTGGAACTCACTCTGTAGACCAAGCTGGCTTCAAACTCACAGAGATCCTCCTGCCTCTGCCTCCCACGTGCTGGGATTAAAGGTGTGTGCCAACACCACCCACCCAGCCAGTTCTGGATTCTCAGTACCTGGGGCAGGAGTAGAGGTTGATGGAATGTTTGTTGCCTGAGAGAGCAAAGCTTTGTCGATGGACACACAGTGTCCCTTCTCTCTCCCTCCCTCCTAGGCTCATTCTCTCTTCCTCATAGATTTACCTGCCTGACAGCTCTCCCTTGAGTTGGGTCAGACAAAAGTGACAGCCATGCCCATGGGTAGCTCCTTAGAGCCACATGTGGTTGCCACTCCCAGCATCTGGATTTCTTCTCTTTATCTGTGACACATTGAGACCCCATCTGTGTCTTCCATAGGCCAATCCCAGCCACTGGTGAGGACTCTTAAAAAAAAATTAGAGTCAGGCAGTGGTGGTACACACCTTTAATCCCAGTACACAGGAGGCAGATGTAGGCAGATCTCTGTGAGTTCAAGACCAACCTAGTCTACAGAGTGAGTTTCAGAACAGCCAGTGCTACATAGTGAAATCCTGTCTCGAAAAAACAAAAAACAAAAACAAACAAACAAAAAAAAAACTTACCCTTGTAAGCTCTCAGATTTGAAAAGAAGGCAGTATAGTGAGAGAGAACAGAGGAAGGTTAACACGCTTAACACTTCAGATCATGGTCAATAGAATTGTAGTTGTATTGTAAGGATTGACCTAATACTACCTTGTTATCAAAATGCCATTTTGTACTATAGGGCAGCATAGCCAATACACAGCCTAGAGAAGGCTTAGGAAATCTGTTGGTTTCCTAAACAACATGCATATATATATTTGTTGTTTCAAAAACCCTTTGGAATAAATGTCATGCTTTGGATGAAGAAGTAGCACCCATTATAATCCACTCCCTGACCATTATTTTTGGAGTCCTCCAGACACTGAGAATCATCCCAGACCACCTGTGGCGATGTAACTTGCCTCAGAAGCCAGGAGGAGGTGACCAGACATCAAACCTAACAAAATCCTGTAGTCATGGAAGGGTCTTTCCATCTCTCCTGATACACTTTCCCACCTCCTCTTCTCCCCCACATTCATGAAGCCAGCGGGCTAGGGAGGCTTCAATAAACGAAGCAATCAGATTCTTGTTTTGTGTTTGAGACAGGCTGGCTCAAAGTCACTATATAGTCAAGTCTGACTTTGAACTTCTGATCCTCCTGCCTCTACCTCCTGAGTGCTGAGATCACAGACAAATTTGTACCACTGAGTCTAGCTTCCTTCTGATTTCTTTTCTTTTCTTTTCTTTTTTGAGACACGGTTTCTCTATACAGTCCTGGAGGCTGTCCTGGCTATCTATTTTTTCTCTCTTCTCTCTGTCTCTGTCTCTCTCTCTCTGTGAGTACCTCAGGTATCTGTCTTCACCTTGTTTAAGACAGGGTCACTTATGCTGCCTATGCTAGGGTAGCAGGCCTTAGAGCTTCTAGGATTCCCTTGTCCCTGCCTCCCATCTCACAACAGGAGTTCTGAGATTGTAGACACTGTGCCACTAAGTCCAGCTTTTCACGTGGGTCTGGGGATTTGAACTCAGGTCTTTGTTCTGGGACTAGAAGTCCTTTGCTCAGTGAGCCATCTCTCCAGCTGCTCTTCCTGATTTAGTGAGACAGGCCTCAAACTCACAGAGATCTTCATGCCTCAACCTCCTGAGTGCTGGGATTATAGACATGAGTCACCATGCCTAACTCCTTTAAAAAAAAAAACAATAGAGATGCCAGATTATCGAATTCCTGTAATCCTATAACTCAGGAACCTGAAGAAGCAAGAGGGTCCTCAATTCAAGGCCGGAATAGACTATTCTGAATTCAAGATCAGCCTGTCCTGCTACCAGGCAAATTCCAGGCAAGCCGGAAGCACGGGCGCATAGTAAGACCTTGTCACTAAAGAACAAATAAGCTTCAAACCACATAAATGGCGGTAAGAGCCATCACATCGTGTACGCTTTCCTATCTCCCCTAGAAACTGCTGCTCTTACATCAAGTAGAAAGTTAAATTTTCAGCATATTTTAGAAGGAATTTTTAAAATGTAAAATTCTGCTCATAGTCCTAGTAACAGACTGTCAGACGATGAATTAGGCTGGTCCTTCTAGGACCTTGAGTTTGGATTGGGGTGGGAGGCTTCACTGTGTAGCTCAGGCTGCCCTTGAACTCACAGCAGTCCCCTTGCCTCAGCTTTCTGAGTTTGGGGACTCCAGGCATGCGTTACTATGTCCAGCAACTGTTGGGTTTGAACAGTTTTACTGTGGGAAGCTCTGCTGGATTTCCCTTCCTCATGCGTTCCTTGGAAGTGCAAAAGCAGCCACGATCTGAGGAAGACACCAAAGGGTCAGCCACAGACGGAATGAGGGAAGAGCCCTGCGGACTCCTCCATTCCATCAAGGTAACATCCTCCAGTTCAGAAGGAGCAAGCCAAGAGCCGGTGCCACACAGACAGTCGCCTCCTCAGAACTCCAGGATCCGCAGTTCTGGGATGACCAGCATGTGGGGGTCTTGGGAAATGAAGGCTGGGCCCTGCTTTGGTCTGGGAGGCTGTGATTTCCTCCATTCCACCCAGAAATAGGATAGAAAATCTGAGAAGCAAAGGAGAGACTCCTTCCTGTTTCCTCTAAATAGGGTTGGAGTAACTGCTTTCTCTAAGGGTTGAGTCTGGGACCTCGGTTCTGGGAAAGATTTGGATTTCCGGGCAGTGCAACAGCTGTCTTCTACCATCAACCTCAGAAGAGGGGCAAAGATGCTAATGAAGTGGCCAGTGAAAACACACACACACACACACACACACACACACACACACACACACACACACACGCTGTCTGCAGATGGATTAGGAAATGTGGAGCCACCAGGCAAGGCCCGTGTTTTCTCTAGGAGGGTTTTCTGACTGGTAGGCCCTGCTTCTTCATGCCATGTCTTCCCCTTTCAGGATGTCATTTAGAGATTCAGGATTCCCCCTAGGCCTTGCTGGTACCCTGTTATTTTCTCATGCTATCTTTCCCCCCTCCCTGAGCTCTGCCTACTTTGGAGATTGCCAGCTGCTCCCGAAGATAGCCGAGGGCAGCTGTTCTTCCTGTCTGATGATAGCCCATTGGAAACATGCACACGCGCGTGGGGTCCGGGGTGCCTGTGATGCAGAGATAAGAGGGCGACCGGCCCTGTGGCTGAGGTCCTAAGGCTCTGAGGACTAGAATAAGTTCCCATCCCATTTCAGCTTCACGACCTGAATGAACTAGCATCGCCACCTGAATGCCGTCAACTTCAGCCCTGTAAAATGGAGGCACTAGTGCCCTCACGGTTGGGATGAGATAGCATGTGTAAGTGTAGTCTGGAGCGGGCAGAATGGCTCAGCAGATGAAAGTCTCTTTCTCTAAATTTGGTGACCTGAGTTCAGTCCTTCTGGAACTCAGTTCTCATGGAAGGGGTGAGCCAACTCCTTAAAAGTTGGCCTCCAATCTCCATATGTACACCGTGGCATGAGCATGCATGTGTGGACACACATACAAACAAATGGGTGAATACATAAATAAATGTAAAAAAATAAATGAAGTTTAGTCTGGTGCTAGCTCTTGGCACTCACAGAAGGGAGTCCTACTACTGTCCCTGGAAGCGGCTCCTAGGAGTCCCCTGCTGGAGGTGGGCTTAGGTGGAAGGCCCTACGGTGAAGCCTCCTTCAGGGAGGAAGAGAGTGCTGTGTAGATGGGAGTGAGTCAGCCTCGAACTTAAAACTGGTTTGCTCACAGTGCCACCATCAGCCATAGAAAGATGACAATTAATGATACTAATATTTGGCAATGATCAATATTTTCTGTTTTACAAAAGCTCCTTGCATGTGTGTAGCATCTAGAAACAGGGCCCTGCTCTTATCTCCCAGGGTTTGGCAAACCACCAGCTACCAGTTTGCCTGTAGTCGTTGATACTGAGCTTGGAAACCTGTGTTCAGTGCCTCAACCTGAGGTCGTGAGCTAGTACAGTACGGGCTAGAACAAGGCTTTTTTTTTCCTTACATATATCCAATCATGGGTGCCTTTTCCTAATTTGCAAGAGAAGGCAAAATAATGGGGAGAATTTTCTGTTTCCTGTTTTCTTTTCGAAAAGAAAACAGGTCAGTGCCTTGGCTGTTAATCCTCTAGTCAGCACTGGAGAAGAGGCCCAGTAACAATACTGTAATGGAAATAAGGAAACTATTCAGAGTACAGCCTGTGTTGTTTTATGACATGCAGAGACATATATTCAATGGCATATTATGTTAGTAAAAGTGTTTCTTTTTATCATAGAAATTAGTGTCCTATGCTTCCTCAGAATACAACAATATTTATATAATATTCCCATCAAAAATGTGTAATTTACCAGGTGTGGTAGCAAATGCCTGTACTCTTAGCACTTGGGACACCAGGGAAGGAGTGGAGGGGGCGTGGGCAGTAACAGTAGTTCAAGGTCACTCTCAGCTGCATAGTGAGTTTGAGGTAAGCGTTGCAGCAAGATCCTGTTTTAAAATGTTACCCCAGCTTGCCTCCTAGCCTGTCTCCAGCTTTTCCTAGGGACCCCCTGTGATGACACTGGCCTGGGGTGCAGATCAGTACCTCAGCCCACATCAGTGACACTTCTTCTGGCGGTCGATGGGGATTAACACAGAGACCACAACTGGACCATGTGCAGAGAGTGAGGGACTGAAGCACCGGGTTCTAAATGGGATGCTGTCCTCCCCCCAAGACGCAAAAGAGGAGGCAGAAAGACTGTAAGAACCAGCGCTAACAGAGGAATCCAAGGAAACAGTGTCTTCAGGACACAGCAGGGCCCGTATATGTGAACTCCCAGAGACTGGCAGCATGCATAAGACCTGTACAGGTTCAAATCATATGTGGTCCTGGCACGAAGAGGGCGAAGTGGATATTGGGTCCCTCCCCTAACAGGAAAATTATCTGCAACTGATACCCACTGGTAAAGGGAAACCAGTTTTCTCCAGTGGAATCTCACTGAGTATATGAACCACACTTCAGAACAGGCCCCGTGCCCAGGTGCAGTTGACCAACACAAAACTAATCTAGTGCTGGTTTTAAGGACGTTTTGTTTTTGTTTGTTGGTCTTTTGCTTGTTTTGTGGGGGGGGGGGTTGTTGTTTCTTGAGTTTCTTGTTTTTCTGGGGTTTTTTTTGTTGTTGTTGTCATTTTGAAACGGGGAGAGAGAGAACATAAAGTTGGGTGGGAGGAATTTGGGGAGAGGAAAAACATGATCAAAATACGTTATATTTGGCCTGGCGGTAGTGGCACACGCCTTTAATCCCAGCACTTGGGAGGCAGAGGCAGGCGGATCTCTGTGAGTTTGAGGCCAGCCTGGTCTACAAGCGCTAGTTCCAGGACAGGCTCCAAAGCCATAGAGAAACCCTGTCTTGAAAAAACCAATATATATATGAAAAAAATTTCAATAGAAGATGCTACCCCAAAAACCTAAGTTTAAAAAATTTAAGGTAGTTTTTTGTTTTGTTTTGTTTTGGTTTTTTTGGCTTTTCAAGACAGGTTTCCACATATAGCTTTAGCCTGTCCTGGAACTCACTCCATAGACCAGGCTAGCCTCAAATTCACAGCGATTCACCTGCCTCTGCCTCCCAAGTACTGGATTAGTGTGTGCCACCATGTGGGTCCCAGGACTTGACTCAGGTCCTAGGCTTGTTGGCAAGCTCCTTTCCTCACTGACCCCTTCACCAGCCCTTATTTAAAAAGGCTTTTTAAGACCAGCTTTTCCATGCTAACGTCAGCCTGCCGTGTCTGTTGCACCGATGCTGTCCTGCTCTGGACTTCAATCAGCCTCCCTTAGTCTCCTTACCTCTCTCCTCCAGGATACTGCATCACATTTGGTTGCCATGTTTTCTTCCTCTTGGCTGTGACGTTTCCCAAACAGGTTTTTGATAGCCTTGAAGGTTGCTGAGGGTCTTTTGTAGTATTTTGTAGACATCTCTTTTTTTTTAGAACTGCCCATATCTTGCTCATGGTGTTCGTGGGGTTGTGGGTTTTGAGGGGAAGACCACAGTGGCAAAGTAACGTTTTCCTCACTCTGTATTATCTCAGTGATTCGTCACCGTCACTCCTCTTGCCGCTGATCTTGATGGAGAGCCTGGGGTGCTGTGGGTCGGTTTCCATGGTGTGTAATGGTTTGTTCCTCTTCTGTGCTGTGGTCTTTGGGGAAAGACCATGCCCGGTGCACACTTAGCAGCAAGGAGCTGTGTTCTACCTCTTTGATACCTACGTTTATTAGCTATTGTCTATTTACTAAGTCCTTTATTTGTGTCAGTAAAGATGCACAAATAATCTGTTTTATACTGTGGATCATAATACAGTTAGTTTTTATTTTTAAATTACCTGTATGTGTATGTGCATGTGTGTATGGCTGTGTGTGTGTGAGGGTAAATGTCTGAAGAGAACAGAGGAGGTTTCAGATCCCCTGGAACTGAAGTTCCAGGCAGTTGTGAGTCACCCAGAGTGGTTACTGGGAACCAAGCCTGGGTCCTCTCTTCAGCCCCCATTCTTATTTATTTTGATGCTTAAGTTTTTCTAGCTCTGGCCTTTGGTGGTTCATTCACTTGGTGCCTATGTCTCACCAATAAGTGAATTTTTGCTGTGGTGTGTGCGTGCGTGTGTCTGTGTGTGAGTGCCCATGTGGAGGCCAAAGGAAGACACTGATTCCCTCTACCATTCTCTGCCAGTTTCTCTGATACAGGGCCTTTCATTGAATGTGAAACTCTCCACTTCGACACAGCTGGCAGATCAACAAGTTCTCCAGTTATGTGCTCTCCAGTGTTGGGGTTACAGGCATACTTAGCCATACCCAGCTTTTACGTGGTGCTGGGATCTGAACCCAGGTCCTCATGCTTGCATGACAAATCCTCTTACCCACTGAGCCATCTCCCCTGCCCCAGTTTTATGGCTGAATACTTTCTTACTTTCTGCCCCAACCTGTTCCATGTTCTTCGTAATACATTTCTGCTCTGGTCCTAAACTAGCCCTTCCTCACTGAAGCCCAGGGGATGACCATTTTCATTCCAAGGTGATAACTCACTGTATATATATATATATATATATATATATATATATATATATATATATATATTCATTGGTGCATACAAATTATTTTATATCATTTGACTGGCAGCTCTTCAGGAATATAAATTTGCATAAAAGCTAGACTCAGCTATTTTGAAAATGGTACCTAGCTTTTAAAGGTTTCTAACCAGGCTTCATTCTGTCCATTCTCTGAAAACCCACTCTAAGAAGAGCAATGACTTTATCTCTGTCCTCGTGAAAGGAAGTCATTATTATGGAGATTTTGTAGCAAAGACTGGTACCCTAGAAAGATTACTAGAATGAGGTAGGAAATTGCACTGGGTTCAGACGTCGCCACAGCATCCGTATACACTTGACCAAATGTCCCTTCTGCTCGTTAGCTTCCTCTGTATTTAGGGGTGAGTGTAAGGGTCCGGTTCTGAAGTTCTGTTCAGCTTTGAAATTTGATGCTGTTAATATCAGCAACACTCACCTTGCCATGGCAGCAGCTTTGAGGGATCCGGGGAGGGAAGTGAGGGCAAGAACAGAAGTGTGGGAGATAAGCGGTGAGATGCAGGTCTGGAGAGCTCCGAGGAAGGGCATCCTTACTGATCACATGAGCTACTAATAATAGTCAGGCCTCAGTCTTGATTTTAACGTAACCTAGCTCCAACTTTACATTCCTGGTTGGCTGCACTTTAGACTTCAAAGTCCTCAAGCTGGCTGCCCTGTGTGATCACCTGGAACTCTTCAAGAACTATGCTTGCCTGGGCCTCCTTGCCAGAGATTGTAAACTATTTGCTTTGCAGGGCAGTGGGGGCATTAAGAGTTGAGGTACCTCCTCCACTCCCAGGTGCCCAGGTGACTCTATGGCAGGTGGAGTTGAGAGCCATCGCTCTAAGTTATAGATGCTCTTGTTTTCTCTCCGGGATAACACACAGATTGTAGGTCCTCACAGTACCTTATACTAGCAGCTGATTGGTTGGATTTGAACAGTGTATTGCATCCTGTCTCTCCAAACTTAATGATTAAAATAAATTTGGTCTCTCACGTTTCTAGAGGTCCAAAATCCAAAACCAGCTTCCTTGGGCTGTCATCAAGTGTCAGCAGTACCATGCTCCTTCCTGTGCTTCCTGCTCCAGCATCCGAGGCTGCCTACATCCATGGCATCGCATCCATGGTTGGAGTGATGCGGTCCATGGTACCTCCACTGCTCTACCTCCCTCTCTTCCTGACCCTCTTCCTTCCTTCTGATAAGGTCTGCTTGTTGGGCCCTGGGGGGTAATCTCTGTTTCTAAATCTTAAATCACATTTGCAAAATGTCTCTTTGGCCGTGTAAGATAATATATTCATAGATTCATAGAATTAGGACATTATTGTCTTTGGGGGATGCTATTCTACTTACTCTAGTAGACAGAGCTACTGTTGTAATTACAGGCCCATGGAGAGAATTAAGTTGCCCTATGATATGTTGCCTCTCTCCTCCCTCTCTTCTGTTCCTCCTCTTCCCTCTCTCTTGTTGAAATAAGGTCTCATGTAGCCTATTCTGGCTTCCAAATTTCATAGTTAAGGCTGGCCTTGAACTTCTCAGTCTCCCGGTTCTTCCTCCAGACCACTGGGATTAGAGCTGTGCACCATCACGCCTGCTGATTTGATCCCTGTACAAAGTTATCCAGTCTAGAACATTTTAGCATGCAAGGAGACTGGGAGCAACAGAAACACGGAATAGATACTTGTTTTTAATTCAGTCCATAGTAAAATGGTACTCAGAACTGCAGTTATATGTAGTGACGAGGGAATTGCATGCTATACTGGCTAGCTGTGTGCATCAACTTGACACAAGCTAGAGTCATTAGAGAAAAGGGGCCTCAACTGAGGAAATGCCTCGATGAGATCCCGCTGGAAGGTGTTTTCCCATTTAGTGACCATTGAGGGAGGACCCAACCCATGGTGGGTGGTGCCATCCCTGGGCAGGTGGTCCTGGGTTCTATAAGAAGGTGGGCTGAGCGGGCCAGGGGAAGAAAGTCAGCAAGCAGCTCCCCTCGGTGGCCTCTGCATCAGCTCCTGCCTCCAGATCTTGCCGTGTTTTGAGTTACCTGTCCTGACTTCCTTCAGTGATGAGCAACAATGCTGAAGTGTAAGCCTAATAAACCCTTTCTTGCTCTTTGGCTGTCATGTTTTATCCCAGCAATAGAAATCCTAACTAAAGACACACTGTGTGTGTGTGTGTGTGTGTGTGTGTGTGTGTAGGGCAGGGGTTGGTTTTGTGGAGTAGGTTCCAGGTACGGCAGCAAGTGTCTCTGCCTGTTGAGCCATCTGCTGGCCCAGGTGTGGTTAGTTTTAAGGGACAGAGACATTTACTCGTACTATCAAAGGACCCTTCCATACCTGGAGGCAACTGACTTATGGTTTTCCTAAGCCTAGCCATGCTATAGGACTCACATTCGGCTCTGTAAGCTGTCCTGTTTGTTCTGGGCAGAATATGAAGGCTGATAATATATGGAGCCAGGTCTAAGGAAGGGCCAGATTTCAGTTGTGTGTGTGTGTCGGTGTGTGTGTTTGTAGACAGGGTTGTGGATGCACAAACACAGATTTGGAGGCCAGTTGATAATGCTGGCCATGAGTCAGAGGAAAGGCCAGATGAAGGAGCAAGGAGAAAGGGCTGTAGATTCACAAAAAAAAAAAGCGTTCCGGAGACTTATTTTTAATCCAGGATTAGCCATTAACTCACTAAATAATAAAGAATTTTCAGAAATAAGTGCCACATGAAAACATACCTTTTTCACAGAGGACTAGTTTGACCCTATTACCTGTCCTGGGGCTCAGCTCCCTGCTTTCATGGAAGACCCCTCCAAATGGCCCTTTCCAGCTGATTCTTGTCTTGCAGGATGTGGGGGTCTAACTGCCATGCCCTTCCTTACCGAGTTGGTCAAGTCCCTGCTACTAAGAACTCTCTCTGCCAGAGCTTGGCCTCATCTATTGCCATGGTGACAGTCAGCTGCTGCTTAGCACCAGCCTGGAAACCGGGCTTGAAGCTGAGCGGGGAGCTGGGGCTACAGAGCGCTCTTGGAGGTCCAGGGATTAAAAGCCTCTGGGGACCTTTAATGGGTTTGCTCTCACAGGGGGGAGCCGTGACATTTGTCAGGCCTAGGTTGTATTCTTCCGCGCTGGCACCGGAGTCTATAAAGGTTCCTTTCCGTGGTAGTGCCAGGAATCACACACACTCCTGCCTTTTGTGCCCATGTGCATTTTATCCTTGGCTTCCAAGGGAGTTGGAGAGCTAGAGCCCGCATCTATCTGCCTGGAAGCCCTGCCTTTTGATGCAGGTGGGTTAGAATTCAGAATCGCACAATCCCTGTGTGATCACACTGGTGATGGATATTTAATGTCGGAAATTGTGTTAGGTGCTTTCCAAACATTATTTTATTTAACTCTTACAAAAATATTTTTTTCTGGACTGACGGCATGAGTCCGCGGGTATAGCTCAGTGCCAAGCCTGACAACCCCAGTTTGTTCCCTGGAAGGAAAGAATCAGCTCCTGCAGGCTGTCTTCTGACCGTGTGTACGGTGTGGCATGAGCCCATACATACGCGAATGAAGAAATGAATCAACCATTAAAATTAGCTTATTTTTATTTATGTGTATGAGCATTTTGCCTGCATGTATGAAAGTTGCCCTCAGAAGCCAGAGAAAGGGACCAGATTGCCTGACACTGGGGTTAGAGGTGCTTATGAGCCGCTGTGTGGGTGCTGGGAACTTAACCCAGGTCCTCTGCAAGAGCAAGTGCTCTTACCACTGAGATATTTCTCCAGCCCCTACAACATTTTTTAAGATATAAGAAATACAAGTTCAATGGGGCATAGTGGCTCATACCTTTAATCCCAGCACTTGGGAGGCAGGCGAGCAGATCTCTAAGTTTGAGGACAGTCTGGTCTACAGAACAAGCACCATTACAGCCAGGGCTACACCGAGAAACCTTTCCTGGGGGTGGTGAGAGAAGAAACAAACAAAAAAAAAGAAATATGAGTATTCCTTTTTAAAGTTTTGGCTAGAGCGATGGCTCTGGCTCGGTGGTTAAGAATGCTGATTGCTGTAACTCAGAGGACACCCACAGTCAGCATTTCACAGACACCTGTAATTCTAGTGCCGAGGGATCCAAGGATCACCTACGCCATCTTCTGGCTTCAGTGCACATCCACACAGACACAAATAAAAATAATTTTTTTTTCCTTTGAGGCAGGCTCTTGCACTGGAGCACAGGCTGACCTCGAACTCTTAATTCTCCATTTCAGCCTCCTAAATGCTGAGATTGACTGCCATAAACCATCCCACCTGGCTCTTTGTCCTTAATTCCAGCTTCACACGCAGGAATCAACTGAGACTCAGAAATTTGTCCTAGGCCTGGGTCTGAAAAAGCATGGGATAAAACCGGACTTGCTGAACATAGCGGACAATGAGGACTACTGAGAACTCAAGAACAATGGCAATGGGTTTTTGATCCTACTGCACGTACTGGCTTTGGCGGAGCCTAGGCAGTTTGAATGCTCACCTTACTAGACCTGGATGGAGGTGGGCGGTCCTTGGACTTCCCACAGGTCAGGGAACCCTGGTTGCTCTTCAGAGCTGATGAGGGAGGGGGACTTGATCGGGGGAGGGGGAGGGAAATGGGAGGCGGTGGCGGGGAGGAGGCAGAAATCCTTAATAAATAAATAAAATTTAAAAAAAAGAAATTTGTCTTAAATAGGGTTAAATATCTGAATCTCTCAGAAGGCCATGCTTTGTTTCAATTGCATGTGTGTGCGCACGCATGCATCTGTGTGAAGTTTTGATGCTTGTGATTGAACCCAGGCCTTGTGCTGAGTTATACCCTCAAGCCTGTCTGGAAGCTTGTGTTTCTAATCGCTGTTCCATTCTATATGAAACTTGTACTATCTTAATTTCTGCACCTGTGAAATGGGGACACTCTGTCTCACAAGATAGTCTTGTCACAGAGAAAGACGGAGCCGGTACTGGGCATTTCTCACGGAGGTTAAGTGGTATTCGCATTGTCACTGGGGGCAGGCAGGTGGGGATGTTGCACCCGGACCCCGGGAGAGCTGTCCTCCCTGCCCTCCTCGCAGGATTTTCATTGTGTCCAGAGCTCTCGATCTGACTCCTTGCCTCTTCCCACAGGTCATTTCCATGGTCATGGTGGCTGTGGGTGTCTATGCCAGGCTGATGAAGCACGCAGGTGGGTTCCAGGTCTCCCTCTGCCTCTCACACTCTCACCGTGCCCTGTTTGCTTCCATCCTGGCCCTGGGTCATGTCAGACTGGCGGTTCACTTGGGCATTCCTGAGCCCCCGTCCCTCTCCCAAGATCTGCCTACCCGTGAGCCTAAGTCCTGGAGAGAAGCTGAGTCTGTGGAAGCAGAGAGCAGTCAAGGACTTTGCCCTCCCTAGCTAGTTTACCCTGAAGTGACTCAAGCTGGATTCCTCTGTGGAGTCTCTAGGAATCCACCCAGGCATGAGCCCAGTGTCATTCTAATTCATCTCTGGAGCGGCAGTGCCGCCCCCACCCCGCTCCCCGCCGTCCCACCAGGAGCCTGCTCCCCAGTTCCTGCAGTTACACGCCAGGACTTCTCTACACGCTTTCTGTTCTTCCCTGGGGAAGGTCTTGCTTTCTCATAATCATCACCAGGCAAGGAGACTCCCCTAGTGCAGGAAGAACAGTGTGGGTACACCCCTCCCATCCCATCCATTCCTGGGAGCCCCCTTGGAGGGCACTGGGCTCCAGCTGAGGGTCAGCCTCTCTCCCAGAAGCAGCCTTGGCTTGTCTGGCAGTGGACCCCGCCATCCTGCTGATCGTGGTGGGTGTCCTTATGTTCCTCCTCACCTTCTGTGGCTGTATCGGATCCCTTCGCGAGAACATCTGCCTTCTGCAGACGGTGAGTGCGCAAAAGCTCCACAGAAGGGCCTCGCTTTCCTCTCCCCTGTGCCTTCTGTCATGTGCTAAGGTAGCAGAGTGCTCTGGGTGACCCAGCACAGGGTGGCCACCTCTGCATCATAGTCCTGGAGGCAGTAGCCTTTGCCATGCTGGAGGGGGGGGGTGTGTGTGGAGAAGAGCCTAGCTGCCTCTCAGTACTCAGTACTCTGCTTGGCCCTGGAAAGGGCTGTTTCCCTGAGCAGTGACAACTGTCTCTTGTCTTGCCTGTGTGCCACAGTTCTCCCTCTGCCTCACCATCGTGTTCCTGCTGCAGCTGGCTGCCGGCATCCTGGGCTTCGTCTTCTCAGACAAGGTAACCCTGGGAGCCTAGAGGCCTCTTCAGTACCAGAGGGAGGAAGGGGAAGTTCCTACTCCTGACTAATTAGCCACAGCACTTTCTCCCCTGGGAAGTACCAGCTTTTGAAAGGTTCCCTTAGGGGTGAATAAATGGCCTTTAACACCAACCTCTTTAAAGAGAATCTCATGATAGTAAGGCATTTTCCTTTGACAATCCGAGATGCCATTAGAGAAGAAAATTCTATGACCATGAGAGACTTTAAAATAACCTGCAAACATGAATGGTAAATGACCCGAGTAGAACTGCTATCAGGACCGCAGACTTGAAGAGACTCTTAATCGAGAACTCTTTATTGAACTAGATGCATAGGCAGAGGGAACCCCGTTTCCCACACTTGGAGGTGGGCTGTCCTGAGGCAACAGGCCTAATTAAGAACCAGCCTTTCCTTTCATCCTAGCACTGGGAAGCCAGAAGCAGGGGGATCACCATGAGTTTGGGGCCAGCATTGCCTGTTTAGTGAGTTCCAGGCTAGCTGGAGCTACATAGTGAGAAATCTGTCTTTTAAGATAAAGGAAGAAAAAAAAAAGTAGCCAGGTGTGGTAGTGCACACCTTTAGTCCCAGCACTCAGAAGGCAGAGGCAGGTGGATGACTGTGAGTTTGAGGACAACCTGGTCTGCGTAGTGCATTCTAGGACAGCCTGAGCTACCTAATGAGAGCCTGTCTCAGAAACCTGGGTGACTGGGGGTGGGGAGAACCAGAATTCCATTCTCAACTGACAGATAGTCAGCAGGAATAAAGTACAAGGCTGTGAGATAAAATCACAGGAAAAGAAGCCAGGAGTGATGGTACATGCCCTTAATCCCAGGTAGATCTCTGAGTTCCAGGCCAGCCTGGTCTACAGTGAGTTCTAGGACATCCAGGGGTACACAGAGAAGCCCTGTCTCAACACACAAATACACAAAATCCACAGGAAAAGTAGTTGAGCAGAAAGAGACCATGATACGAAATTGTGAAACTGAGCAGTCTTGAGCTGATTTGTAGCTGAAAGCCCTTCCTTCTGCCTTAATAAAGTAGATGCATCAAGTCTAAAGAGATGCAGTTTTCTTGTGTCCACTAGGGGTCAGTGTCTCCGCACAGTAAGCTCTCCTAAAATCAACACAAAATTCATTTCTTCGTGGCACTAGTCAATAGCTATTTTGAGGTACTGGTATGCAGAGGCAGACAAACACTGCATTATTTTGAAAGCTAGTTCTGAGAAGCAATGACGTCAGGATCAATGTTTCTCTTGCCCCACCTGAGCCCCAGAGTGGATGGGCCTTGAAAACCAACCGTCTTCCCTTGTTAGGTCGGATTTCAAGGCTGATTCGGGTTAAAGATGATCTGAGGGGATATGACCGTGACCTTTGGTAGCTGTCCTAGTTTTGAACTTTAGTCTGTGATTTGCCCCCGCTCTTGGGGGGGGGGGATTAGTGACTGCCTTGTCGCTAATACCGCTTAGTGACCCAGGCCCCTACATTAGGCTTTCTCATTGGTATTAAAGAGCAAAGAGCATGAGTCCTATCTCTCTAGCAGTCAGGCTCTCCCGCTTCATCCTGCATGAACAAGGACCGGAAGCTTATCATGGCCTCAGTCACCAAAGCTCGCAGGGCTTCTCGTTAAATTTATAAGGTCGTTGAAGGGCATTTGTGACAGAATGAGGCTCGCTGGTGAGTTCATGGCCCGCAGGATATGATAGAAACATCCAGTGTGTAAAAAAGGAGGCCAGCATAGGAGACAGTGACAACGACTACGTTTGCTGGAAAGATGGGAGCTGGTACTTAGGTAGGGACTTAGGGTCATTTGGCTTCACTAACTTTAGTGGCTGTCAGTGAATACTCAGAATGGGATGGGAGAGTGCCAAGCCTGTGCTGATCTGCTGGGGCATGGCATAAGACTGGGAAGGACTACCCTGGGCCTCTGACCACACTGCAGTATGTATGTATGTATGGCGGGTGCCCTTCTGCCCTACAAATTGTGCTCTGACCATAAAACAGGGAGAAATCTGAAAAGGGGAGCAAAAAGACAAAACAGTGTTATATAAATTACTTTTCTGTTGCTGTGATAAGATACCCTGACCAAGGCAACTTAGAGAAGAGTTTATTTGGCTTACAGATCCAGAGGGGTAAGTATGCCACGGCAGGGGAGACAGGGCAGCAAGCAGCAGGCATGGTGACAGAGGTAGGATGCTGGGGACTCACATCTTGACCCACAAAGAGGGAAGAGAGTGCACTGGGAATGGTACAAGTCTTTTAAACTTCAAAGCCCATCCCCAGTGACACACTTCCTTCAACAAAGCCACACCTTCCACATCTCCCAAAATAGTACCACCAATGATATTCAAATATCTGAGACTAGGGGGCATACTCAAACTACCACAGATGCCTGTCTGTGTTTGCTGTTATTTCTGAGGGAATTAATAAATTATGGATTAATCCTGTGTCCTGATTGTGTATCTGGCAGGCTCGGGGGAAAGTGAGTGAATTAATCAACAATGCTATTGTGCATTATCGAGACGACCTGGACCTGCAGAACCTCATTGACTTTGGCCAGAAGAAGGTACCAGCCAAGCATAGTGTGGTCATCCAGTGTCCAGGGGGGTAGGGGCTGAAAGTTACGGTTGTTCAAGAAATGTCTCACTCTGTAAGCCTGTGGACTTCTTTTACTTGCAAAGTCATATATTCTGGGAAGGACTTTGTGGGAGAAACAGGTACTGTTAAGAGCATAATGGTACATATAGTATTCATAATCTGCTGCTTATGTAAAGAAAAGGACAGGAAAGACTCTGAGTTCTTATTTGCAAAAGGATTCTGGAAGAATTTTTAAGAAATCATTGTAAGGGGTTTCCTGTAGGGGAATGAGGAGCTATATATTTTATTATATATTACATTAAAAATTGTGAGCCGGGCGGTGGTAGCACATGCCTTTAATTCCAACACTCAGGAGACAGAGGCAGGTGGATCTCTGTGAGTTCGAGTCCAGCCTGGTCTATAAGAGCTAGTTCCAGGACAGGCTCCAAAGCTACAGAGAAACCTTGTCTTGAAAAACCAAAAAAAAAGTGGCCAAATATACACAACCAAAAATACCATTTTTGTTTGTTTGTTTTTCTTGTTTTTGTGAAACTAGGAGTAGAACTCAAAGCTTTGAACATCATGGGCAAATACTATAACACTGGGCTGTGCCCACAACCCAGAATTTGCCATTTTAAGTATTAAAAATATTTACATTAGCTGGATGTGTTGACATAACTTGTAATCCTCCCTGCTTGAGAGGCTAAAACAGGATCAAGAATTCAAGGCCTTCCTTGTGAGTTCAAGGACAGCCTGAGTAACTTGTGAGACCCTGGGGTTGTAGCTCGGTAGTAGAGCACCCGGTATGGGTGAGGTCCTAGGTTCAATCTCCAGTATAGGAGGGGAAAAATCACATTGTATGTACCCATTGCTAAATTTATTAGCAGAACTGTCCCGTCTTTGTCTCTATGGCAGTACACACCATCCCTTGTGCTAGGGCAATGAAAGCAGAAAGATTGAGAGTTCAAAGCCAGACTTGACTACATACTGCGTTCCCCGCCAGCCTGGCTGCAGGAACCCTCATCTCAACACAAAACGAAACTCTTCAGGCTGGTGGGATGGCTGAGAGGGTAAAAACCTGACTAACAACCTGAGTTTGATGCTGGAGCCGCAGGGGAAGGAGAGAGCTAACTCCCAAAAGTTGTCATCTGGCCTTCACACACACACAGACACACACACGGACACACGGGAACAATTTAAAAACTAAAACCACTTCATTTTTCTCGACTGAACTGTGCCCATTTCACTCTCATGGAGGCAACCACAGTTGAACTTCCTGTGAATGTAACTACTTTGGGGGCTTCATATGAATGGAATTATGCAATATGTGTCCTTTTGTGACTGATTTCTTTCACTTGGCTTGGCTTCAAGTTTCATCTATGTTGTAGCATGTTCCAGAATTTCCTTATTTTTTAAAGGTTTTATTTGTTTATTATGCAGTGTTCTATCTGCATGTATGCATGCATATCAGAAGAGGGCACCAGATCACATTGCAGATGGTTGTGAGCCACCATGTGGTTGCTAGGGATTGAACTCAGGTCCTCTGGAAGAGCAGTCAGTGCTCTTTACCCCTGAGCCATCTCTCCCTGCTGGCTCCAGAATTTCCTTTTTTAAGACTAAATAATACTCTTCGAGTGACTGCCTTATTTTGTTCAGCAGCGGGTGGACACTTGAGTTGCATCCACCTTGTGGCTATTTTGTGCTATGCTGCTGTGAATCAAAGGGAGATTTGAATGGAGTTGTTTTCAGCTCCACTACTGATTGTCTCTTCCCCTGGTCAGCGACTTTTGACTTTAGGATTTAGTTTGCTTCCCTGGAGTAATTGTGGACTCATGATGTTGAAGATTTTCTTCTTGAATTTTTTTTAAATGTCAAGTTTTTCAGTTTGGATTTTATTTAAAATAGTTTTTCTTGGTAGTGCTGAAGTGAATTAGGGGTCACACAGTCTAAGCATATTCTCCATCACTGCACACCCCCAGTCTAGCCAGAAACTTAAGTATCTCCTTCTGTCAGGCTATGTTTTATAGGGTTGTAAACCCAGAACCTTCTCTCAAGAGGTTACACTTGAATGATATGTACAGTTGTGTGTATGGGTGTGTGTGTGTGTGTGTGTGCTGCATGTATGTGTGTGTGTGTGTGTGCTGCATGCAGTTGGAGTATCAAGCACTAACTAATAAGACACATGAAGAATTAAAAAGAGAATTTCTTCAGGTGAAAGCAACCAAGAAGCTTGAGTTCATAGATGTGTTTAGAATAACTTGATGTTACAAATGAACCCCACTGGCCACCTCAGTGTGGGGAATCAGGGGGAATCAGTGATTTTTTTTAAATTTTTAAATTTTTTTAAATTTTATTTGATTTATTGTTTTTAATTGAGCTATATATTTTCCTCACTCCTCTCCCTTCCTCCCCTCTCCCCTTTCACCCTACCCCCTACCCCCCTGTGCTCCCAATTTATTTAGGAGATCTCGTCTTTTTCTCCTTCCTAGGCGGATCCATATATTTCTCTCTTAGGGTCGTCTTTGTTGTCTAGGTTCTCTGGGGTTGTGGACTGTAGGCTAAACCAGTGATTCTTAATCTCTCTGTGGTCTTGTTGCAGTTCAGCTGCTGCGGAGGGATTTCCTACAGAGACTGGTCTCAGAATATGTACTTTAACTGCTCGGAGGACAACCCCAGCCGTGAGCGTTGCTCGGTGCCTTATTCCTGTTGCTTGCCCACCCCCAATCAGGTGAGCAAACACCCTACTTCACTTCCTCCTGGGAACACTCCAAGTTACTTCCTGGTCAGCAAGGCTGTTATGGTGACACTCTATCCCCGTAGTTTAACCAGTTGGTGTGCAGGGTGGCTGGCAGATGCTTGTGTTCACCCCCCTGTAGGGTCACGCTTGCCTTTCACTCCAACAGCCCACGTGGGCTTCAGAAGAAGCAGGTCTGAAACCGAGCATCAGACCCAGGGAGTTTGGAAAGGAGTTCTACAGTAAGCTACTTTTACTCCAGTATTCTCTGCAGACCTTCTCTGACAACTTAGGGAGTTGGGAAAGTTGGCACGTTTATCAGCCAGTGTTTGCTGGTGTGGGGGTGTCATTCGGCTTCTCGACTTTTCCCTCAGGCAGTGATCAACACTATGTGTGGCCAAGGTATGCAGGCTCTTGACTACTTGGAAGCCAGTAAAGTCATCTACACTAACGGCTGTATTGACAAGTTGGTCAACTGGATACACAGCAACCTGTTCCTACTTGGCGGTGTGGCACTAGGCCTGGCCATCCCTCAGGTAACTTATCCTGTCCAACTTCAAGGTTTTACAAACGCTGCAAAGGCTGTCATTTGTGGAGGAATCCAGGGATCAGTTGGGTACTGACATGGGGTGAGGGTAGGGGTGCTTGCTGCCCTGGGAAGACTAAGCCAGGGAAAGCCAGATAGTCCCTCTCTGCTGAGGGCTACATCCATTCTGCCCCTTGCAGCTGGTGGGAATCCTGCTGTCCCAGGTCCTCGTGAATCAAATAAAAGATCAGATCAAACTGCAGCTCTACAACCAACAGCACCGGGCTGACCCGTGGTACTGAGAAGCCTCCCCGTGCCGCCTGGCCGTGGTGATGGGCAAGCCTCATGGACCAACAGCAGAGGGTACTGAGAACGGTACCCTATGGAGATTTGGATTTCAGACCCCCAGCAATGAGGGCCCAGTGGAAAGAAGCAAACTCCAGAAGACAGGGCACAAGATGGCTCAGGTCTCAGAAGGACCTGCCTCACATCCCCCATCCTAGCCTCAGCATTGTTAGAGAACTATTTTGTCCTGTTTCTAACCTTGAACATTTGGGTTTGTGTTTTCAAGTTTTGTCTGGTCAACGGTGTGTGGGAAGCAGCGGTGGTACCGACAGCTGTAGGGGTACTAGCTGCGTAGCTTCCCGAGGCACAACAGACAGCCCTGTTAGGGCTGCTCTGGACTAGGTGGACATACTTGGAGTTTGCTGCCAGGGCGACCTGGCTGTGGAGACCAGACACTAGCAGCCCTGCCTGGAGTCCAGTTGGCATAACCCCAGCTCCGGAGGGGAAGGGAGTGGAGCAGGCAGAGGAGAGTGAGCCTGGGGGTTGCATGGGGACAGTTGGGTATATGGGGGTAGAAGTGGAAGGGGATATGTTTACCAAATGCTTGCCCTGCCACCCTCCCAGGTACTCAGAGTGAGCTACATCCTGCCCCTCCTTCATTTCCATGGAAACATGGCAGCAAGGGCAAGGGGTACAACAGCAGCCAAATTCATCCCCACCCCCTTCGCAAAAGAGTTTGGAACCGTGGTCCCTATATTCTGCAGTCGGCAGAAGCCGGCCTAAGCCATACATGCCCTTGAATTCCTCTCTGTCTGGCCCTCCCTCTCCAGCAAGTGGGGTTTTCTTTAACTTGGCAGAAGAGTGGCAACACCCTCCACCCTCATCTCCCAGCACCAGAACTCGGTGTTTCTACAGTGGAAGAATCAGGAATCTGGCAGAAATGGCAATAAAAGTTTGTTGACCTGGGCTAAGCTGTCCTACATCAATTTTCCATTCGGGCAACTAGAAGAGAAGGGACCAGACCGTGGGCCCTGCCTCCTGGAGGAGACTTGAGACCCCTAAGTCACACAATGCCTCCCTGTTCCTCCACACGCCCCATCTATCTACATCAGGGTCGTACTCTCCGGTCTAAATTGGGTAGAATGATTTCAGGTGCTGATCTGAAGAAACGGTGTCACTTTATCCCAAAGCATTACCTTTGTTTTTGTTTTGGTTTGTTTGCTTTTTCTCAAATGACAGCGGGTTGAAATTTATTTAGGATGGCGTGTGGAGTTAGGAAAGAGCACTCGACATGTAAGGGAAAGGCTCGGTCCATCCTCCGTCTTTATCTCGAGGAGCTGGGTCCTGGCGGCCAGCCTCTGTTAGGGAGGACTCAGCAAGCCCTCCGCAGTGTGTGGGGCTTCCTCAGGCTGGAGCAGCTTGCGAGGGCGGGGCTCGGCTCGGGGCGGGGCGGGGAGGCTCTGCTACATGGGTGGTCCCCACACCCGTGATCTGGGGACCTAAGAGAGCATCGACCCCTGCACCCGGGGTCTTGGATTGGGGGAGTCTTTGGCCTGGCCCAGGGGACTTCAAGAAAATCCGTCAGGTTCTAGGAAACAAAAGCGTTGGGGATGCCTCCCGCCCTTAGGGTTTCCTTTGCCAACCTTCTGCGCCTGTGAGGGCTTTCCAGCAGGCGCCTGGGGCCTAGGCCAATGTTTAGCGCCCAGCTTGAAACAACGGGAAGAAGAAATAAAATCATCATGCATATAAAATCACGAGCAAGAGCCCTTTTATTCCGAAAGAGAGGAGTGAAAAAAGCTCTTTCGTGGTAAGATGCCGTTCTCCAGGAGTGCCCAAAACGTGCATTTTATCCCTTTCTTCTTCCAATGATACGGACCCACAGAATGAATCTTGAGTTAGGAACTGGGGTGGTGTGTATTTGCCAGAACTGCGGCTTTGAGTAGCTCACCGGCGGTGAGGTTCGCTTGGACTACAGACCAGTTTCTCCAATTTCTGCCAGAGCCCCAGATTTTAAACCCAGTGAATAAAAAAATGTTCAGAAACACAGCTCAACGATTCTGGCTAAATTCAAGTTTGTGCTCCTCCCCCACACACACTCGCCTCTTTGCTAGGAGAGAAAATGTCTCCTGGATTAAGCAACTTCTTTGTGGTGAGGGGTTGTTTGTTTGCCTGTTTGGTTTTTCGGGAGAGGGTTCGTCTGTGTAATAGCTCTGGACCAGGCTGGCCTCAAATTCAAAGAGATCCACGTGCCTCTGCCTCCTTAGTGCTGGGACTAAAGGCATGTGCCACCACTGCCTGGCTAAGGACAGCTTGCTTGCTTGTTTTTTCTTTCTTCTTTTTTATTTTTCAGTTAAATTTCTACATACTGCTAGTAACTTCAATAACTTCAGTCAATCAGGAGGGCTTAACATTAATATATTGGAACAGCTGATCAAATAAAAATTAAGAATTAAAAAAACCCAAAGGTGAGTGGGTATCCAGTGGGGATTCGTCACTGACTGCTGAAATCGAGCTACGAGGCCCGAAGGAACCCGCAAGACCAGCAGTTGGTGGATACCTGGCTGGGTGGTCTAGCCAGAAAAGTGCTACCAGGTTCACACCTACAGCTAAGCAGGGCTTCTTTTATCTGCCTCCGCCTCCCTCCCTTTCATTTCTAAGACAAGGTTTCACTGGCTCAACATCGTGTAGACCAGGCTGACCTCAAATTCACAACGATCCACCTGCCTCTGCCTCCTATCTTTTTCCTTTTCAACGGATTATTATCGCAAGCTTAGTGTTTCAGAACACAAATCTGTTATCATACGACTCTAGAAAACGGTCCCAAGTGAGTCTGGCCGAGCTAGAATGAAAATGTGATCAGGACTCTACATATTGGGGGCTCCAGGGAAGGATCTGTGATTTTCCTCCCCAGCTTCCAGAGGCTACATGGGTCCTTGGCAGGTCCCCTTCCTCCTGCAGAATGAATCATTCCAGCTTGGGTCATTGCCTTTCCTTTTCTCTACCTCTCCCACCACCCTTCTTATAGGACCTTGTGATTCTCCAGGTTGACTGTCCCATTTTTAAACCCTTAACTTGGGGCCAGTTAGATGGCTCGGGATAAAAGCACTCGCTGCCAAGCCTGAGTTGGATGCCAAGAACCAAACAGTAGAAGGAAAGAACTTACTTTTGTAAGATAGCCACTGACTGCCACACATAAGCCAGAAATGCCCCCGTGTGTATGTGTGCCACACAAAGTAACTAATGTAAGAGGTTAAAAATCCTTAGCTTAACCACATCTCCAAAATTCCTTTCACCGTGAGATAAAGACTGTAGGGCTTCAGACATAGACAATGCTGAGGGTGGCCATTGGTTAGCCTGTCACAACTTTTATTTATTATTATTATTATTATTGTTGTTGTTGTTGTTGTTTTGGTTTTTTGAGACAGGCTTTCTCTGTAGCTTCGGAGCCTGTCCTGGAACTAGCTCTTGTAGACCAGATTGGCCTCGAACTCACAGAGATCCTCCTGCCTCTGCCTCCCGAGTGCTGGGATTAAAGGCGTGCGCCACTGCCGCCCAGCCCCTTTTCTAGTCCTATGCACAACTAGAGGAAGGCAGTGGATGAACAGAGTTGGCTCCAGTTAAGAATGAGGTAGGAATTCTCTGGTCATCTCTATCACCCAACACGGACTGAGTGCTTACTGTGTGTACATACGATGAAGGTCATAGTACATATGCAGGCTTCATCATAAGGCCAGATGTGTTAATAGAACCAGGATCCATTTCAAAAAGAGAAACAGGCTGGGCACAGTGGTAAGCCTGGAGTCTCAGCTAGTCAAGAAGCTGATAGAGGAGCACTTGACGTCAGGACTTCTAGACTAGCCTGAGCAACATAACGAGACCCTCACAAATGGAGGGGATGTAGCACAGCTACCCCCAACAGAGGAGTTCGAGTGTGTTTTTATCAAACCTCAGAAACATTTTATAGCCGGGCGGTGGTGGCGCACGCCTTTAATCCCAGCACTTGGGAGGCAGAGGCAGGCGGATCTCTGTGAGTTTGAGGCCAGCCTGGTCTACAAGAGCTAGTTCCAGGACAGGCTCCAAAACCACAGAGAAACCCTGTCTCGAAAAAGCAAAAAAAAAAAAAAAAAAAAGAAAAAAGAAAAAAGAAAAGAAACATTTTATAAACACCCCATTCTCTCCAGAGTATGTTCATAAGAAGTGGATATTTCAGATCGCTATAGGTGGGAAGCGCAGAACTCAGCTTGCAGAGTTGCTGGAGGATGTAGCTCAGGGTTAGAACCGTTGGCCAGCAGTCATGAAATTATAGGATCAAACCCCCACCCTACCCACCCCTCAAATCCTGCAAACATAGAGTCATCTCACTCCTTGACAGGAACCCGATGAGCCAATCAGAGGACTTGAACCTAGAGATTCCAAAATTAATGTTCAAACATCAGTGCTCAATTTAATAAATGAAATGCAACATGGCAATAAGAGGAACACTAATAAATCAGACAAGTGGATCGCAGTGTGGAAGACAACCGGTCTGTATACTTTTTTTTTAAAAAAAAAATTATTAGCTGGGCATGCCTTTAATCCCAGCACTTGGGAGGCAGAGGCAGGCAGATCTCTGTGAGTTCAGGTTCAACCTGGTCTACAGAATGAGTTCCAAGATAGTCAAAGATACACAGAGAAACCTTATCTCAAAAAAGACCATAAAAAATATATATATATATATTTATTTATTTATTTTATATGCATTGGTATTTTGCCATGGGTGTTGGGTCCCCTGGAACTGGAATTATAGACAGTTTTGAGCTGCCACATAGGTGCTGGGAATTGGGTCCTCTAGAAGGGCAGTCAGTGCTCTTAACCACTGAACCATCTCCAGCCCCCGATTTGTATCTTATACTACACACTATAGTACATTCCAGAAGGTAAAAGAGCTAAAGACTTTAAAGGGAAACCAGAAAAGAAGAAAGAGAAGAGTAGGAGAGACTGTATTTGTCCCATATCTATGGAAGTAGAAGGATAGCATTTCAGGGTATTGGCCCCACATCCTGTGATCCATCCTTCCATGGGGCTGAGTCTTGAAGTGTCATGTTTGTATGCTAAAATCTAGTCCTGGCCAGGTTGTGCACACCTTTAATTCCAACACTTGGGAGGCAGAGGCAGGCAGATCTCTGAGTTCTGGGCCAGCTTGGTCTACAGAGCAAGTTCCAGGAAAGGCTCCAAAGCTCAACCCTGTCTTGAAAAGAAAAAGAAAAGACCTTGTCCCCTAGGCACAAAGGACTGGATCACACTGGGCACTGTACTGGTTTTCTAAACCTGCTACCACAAAATCTGCCACCACCAAAACTCACGTTGCTTTAAGCACAGAAACTGTTGCTTCACCTTGGAGGCCAGAAGTCTGAAAGTCAGGTTTGCCCGGGTCACGTTCATCTGAAGCTTCAAGGTAAGAGCCTTCTTTGCTCTCCAGTTTCTGGAAGCCAAGGGAGCATCATTGCAACTGTTCCCAATCCTTACACGACCATCCTTGTCTGCATCTGTGTCCCAGTTTCCCCCTCCCTACAGGGACACTAGTCCTTGAACTAAGGTTCCACTCTGCTGTATTATGTCCTCATTACATCTGCAATGACCCTCTCCAAGAAAAGTCACGTTCTGAGTTGGGAGAGGTAATGTGTCTTTTGTTTGTTTGTTTGGCTTTTGGATACAGGATTTCTCTGTGTATCTTTGAAGCCTGTCCTGGAACCCGCTCTGTAGACCAGGCTGGTCTCAAATTCACAGAGATCCACCTGCCTCTGCCTCTTAAATGCTGGGATTAAAGGCAAGGGCCACCATCAGCCTGGCGGTAGCGTGTGTTTTTGGGAAGGGCACAGTTTAACCCCGATAGGATACTTTATACAAATAATCCCAGAATTAATCTCTTCTTTTGGGACTTTGGCTTTGGGATTGAGACTCTTGTCCAGTAGGGAAGTGGAAGCCGTTCCTGGACTAAGCAGCAGAGAATGAGATGAAGCGGAGTGGAGGTGGATGGAGAGGCAGAGATGGACCAGAGTACGGAGCCTCCTGGAGCAGCTTACCCCCAAGCTGCCTCTCTGTAGCTCTCCTGCTTTTCTGCCTTGGGTTCCCTGAGGTGCCCTGTGTGCTCATAGAAGGCCTTTTTCCTTGGCTCAAGGAAGCTCAACCTGGTTCCTCTTGCTTATAAACGAAATAATTTAAAGAAACTAGAAACAAATGAAAGGCTATGTTCATTTTCAATAGGTGCTCCAGTACTTTATTCACGAACTTCATGCAAAAACCAAAGTTACTGCCTTGCAGCTTTGCAGAGAAGTCTGATATGGGTCTCACTGGGCAGAAATCAAGGTATCAACAGGGCTACAGTCCTTTCTGGAATCTTGGCTCCTGGGCCACCTGCATTCCTTGGCTGGCAGCCCCTTCCTCCATCCTCAGAGTTAGCAATGTGGGGTTGGGTCCTTCTACTCCTCTCTCTGGTTCTGCAGCTAAGAGAAGTTTTCTATTTTTAAAGCTCATATAATTAGCTTGGGTTCATGTGTGTAACCTAGTCCATTCTCTGCTCTCAGGAATCCCAGTCACCAATCGTACCCATTGACAAAGTCCCTTTCGCCATGTGGGATAACATGGCTGGTTATGTGTGATGGGGATTTAGGATGTGGAAATTTTTAGGGCTAATTATCTTGTCAAGCCCACAGTACAATAAAACTTACCATGAACGTTTGTTGCAGGCTAGAAGGCCAATGGTTTAACTGTCAGGAACTGTGGCTTTCCTTACGAAACTGCTTCCTTTCCTTGAACTGCTCCGTTTGAAGTTCTTTCTGAGGAACACAGGGTCAAGACGGTCATGTTCCAGGACCTTTTTTTCAGCTGCCTTTTCAGAGTTAAAGTTTCAGAAAGACACTAAATGAAGACATATTCCCAGAAGGCCTGGTCAGAGCTAGAGAAAACAGAAGAAAATGGGGTGTAATCTATACCCCTATCGCAAGGATTGGTTTGGGTGTCAACTTGACACAATAAAGAATTGCTTGGGAAAGAAGTCTCAATGACACATTGCCTAGGTTAGGTCAGTCTGCTGGCGTACCTGTGAGGGATTTTAATTTGGGTTAATTTTTATAGGAAAACCCACCCAATGTGGACAGCACCATTTGATCCGCTGGGCCTGGACTGAATGAAAAGGAGACCATGAGCCGAACACTAGATGCTTGCCTTTGTCCCTTGCTCTCTGTCCCACTGTGAATGAATTGCGACCCAGTCGCTTCAGGCTCCCAACATTTTGCTCCCCTGCCGTGACCGTTGTGATGACCCGAAACTGTGAACCAAAAACAAAGCCTTTCTCCCTCTAGTCGCTTTTGTCTGGGTATTTATTACAGCAAGAGGAAAGGACACTTAGGACATTCACTGCCAAGTTGCATTTATTAAACGAAATTACTGAAGGGAAGAAATTTGTAAAGAAATTCAAATCTGGGGCTGGAGAGGTGGCTCAGTGGTTAAGAGCTCTGGCTGCTCTTCCAAAGGTCCTGAGTTCAATCCCCAGCAACCACATGGTGGCTGACAACCATCTGTAATGAGATTTGATGCCCTCTTCTGGCCTGCAGGCAGAACTCTGTATACATAATAAATAAAAAAAAAAAAAAGAAATTGAAATCTGACCAAGCATGGTGGCACATATCCGTAATCCCAGCAACTCTTGGCATGGAGGCTATCAGGAGTTCAATATTGCCTGGATAGTACAACAAAGCCTGTCTCACACCGGAGAGGCTGAGAGCTCAGAAGCTGCTCAGGACGCTAGGCTGCAAGCTCCAGCAGTCTCAGTCTGGTGCTGAAGACCAGGTAGGTTCCTGCGGAGTCATTGTCTTCAGGCCATGTGGGAAACCCAAAGAAGCATGGTTCTGACGTCAGGAAAGGAACGCAGCAATGGTGGCAATAGCAGCTAGGTATACGGACTCCCCAGGGAGATGTGGTATTTGCTAACAGAGGCTAGGCCAGCTTCAAACTCACAGTTTCCCTTCTGCCTCAGCATTCCAACTGCTAGGATCACAAGCATTTCCTCCAAACGCCCTGTCAAGAATCACGCCCCTCAGTGTAGCCTTCAGCCTCCGTCTCCAGCTTTATGGTACGTAGAGCGAGTGAGCTATAACACATACTAGAAAAAATCAGTTTCCTCTAGTTGAGTATAAGCTTAAAAGGGCAGAAGCTTGTCATGGGTCTCTCCCTAGTACTCAAAAGGCACCTGGCATGTTGTGTTTGCTGAGTCAATACTGGGGTTTGCCTGCCTCCCTGTAGCGGTCTATTCACTTAGCTAAGCCTTTTGTCAAGACTTCCACTCCAGACTTAGCTCAGAGGGGATTTGCTATTTCTCTTTGCCTTTTTTTGTTTGTTTATTTTATTTATTTAATTATTTATATATTTATGAGGCAAGGTCTCATGTAGCCCAGGCTAGCATCAAGCTCTCTGTGTAGCTGAAGATGACTTTCTGTCGGCCATGTGTTTGTGGGTACCCACAGAAGCCAGGACAGCTCGTTGCATCCCCTGGAGTTGGAGTTACAGGCAGTCATGAGCCATCTGATATGGGTACTGGGAGTCAAACTCGGGTTTTCTACAAGAGCAAGAAGTGCTCTTAACCATGGAACCATCTCTCCAGCCCCCCAAAATGTTCTTAATTAAAAGACAAAAATAATGGTGAAGTTGGTAGCATAGTTCAGCGGTACACCTCTTGCCTAGTATGTAGGTACCATGGGTATGATCTGCAGCTCTAGAAGGAAAAAACAAAACAAAACGACAACAACAAAAACCCACCTCAACTGTGTCATCATACAAGAAACACTGGTGTTGCCCTTTTGTGGCCACACCCATCCCTCCCTACCATCACCAACCCCTGGCAACCACTAATCTGTTTTCCATCTCTGTAATTACGCTACTCCACGGATGATACAGAAATGGAACCAGCCAGTAGGTATCCCTGTGAGACTTGCTTTTCCCCCACCCTATGTAATTCTTTTACCATCCATCCAAGCTGTTACTTAGATCAATAACATTGTCCTTTTAAATTCTGGCGACTGCATCGTTATAAGGATGGATGGATCCCAGTTCATTTAGCCACTCAGCCGTTACAGGATACTTGGCTGGTTTCCAGTTTGGAGCTCTTACAAATAAAATTGCTATGAACACTTGAATACAAGTTCCTGCATGAATATGAACCTTCATATCTCTTGGAAAAATGCCCAGGAGTGTATATATGGTATTTTTGTTTGTTTGGGTTATTTGTTGTTTGATTTGATTTCGAGAACAGACAAATGTTTTTCCAAATGGTGTCATTTTGTGTTCACCAACAGTATGAGTGACACAGTTTCTCTGCAGCTTTGTTAAACACGATGGATGTGTGTAACCCAGGGCCTCATACATGCGGAGCAGACATTCTGCACGTTTTTATAAGTGTGTGGTGATGTCTCATTATGGCTTAATTTACATTTCTCTAACAGCTACTGATGCTGAATTTTCGTTTATCTGACATCTAAATGTTCTTTCTCTCTTCTTTTTTTTTTCCCTCCTGATTCTTTCTTCTCTCCTTCCCCTACCTCATTAGGACCTTGTTATGTTGGTCAGGCTGCTTTTGAATTTGTGGGAAGTGAGTACTCTTCCTCAGCCTCCCACATAACAGGGACCACAGAGCGCACTTCCATACCCAGCTGTTACTTATTCTCTTGATATGCATGTTGTTCATTCATTGAATTTGTAATTGAATTGTTTGATTTTGCTTTGTGAAAAAGTCCCATATATCACAAACTAGCCTCAGATTTGATATATGTCCAAGGATAACCTTGAAGATCTTTCTGCCTATACCTCTTGAGTCCTAGGATTACATATGTGTGCCACCTCTCTATTTTAGAGTTGTTAGATTTTTTAAATGTCATTTCACAAGTCCTTCCTTCCCTTTCTTTCTTTCTTTCTTTCTTTCTTTCTTGTTTTTTGAGGTTGTTTATCAAGATAGGGTTTCTCTGTGTAGCCCTGGCTGTCCTGGAACTCACTCTGTAGACCAATCTGGCCTTGAACTCAGGATCAACCTGCCTTTGCCTTCTGAGTGCTGGAATTAAAGGTGTGCCCCACCATTGCCCAGCACAAGCTCTTCATGTGTAGCTCAGACACAAGGCTTTGTTGAACGTGTAATGCGTACATATTTCCTCTCAGGATGTAATTTTTCTTCTCATCTTGTTCATTTGTTGTTTTTTTGTTTGTTTGTTTTGTTTTGTTTGAGATAGGGTTTCTCTGTGTAGCCCTGGTTGTCCTGGAACTCTCTCTGTAGATCAAGCTTGTCTCAAACTCAGAGATCCACCTGCCTCTGCCCCCAAAGTGCTAGTATTAAAAGCATGTGTCACCATGCCTGATTTAATTTTCTTTTTAGTAGTGTGTGTGTGTGTGTGTGTGTGTGTGTGTCTGTCTGTCTGTGCTGATGCCCATAGAGGGTAGGAGTCACATCCTTCTAGAGCTATGTTACAGGCAGTTGTGAGTTACTCAACACATGGGTGCTGAGAATCAAACTCGGGTCCTTTACAAGAGCAGTCCATGTTCTTAACCAATGAGCCATCTCTCTAGTCCCTCTTTTCATTCTTTTAACAGTGTCTCTTGCAGAGTTAAAAAAAAAAAAAAGTTTACTCTCTCAGTACCTTACCAACATCAGCGTTCTGTCTTCTGCCTCATGCTTCTAATGTCAACTTGCGGAAAGATTGTAAGAGCCAGTGTGGCTGGAAGACACCAGAGAAACAAGACTGTCTAAACACAGCAAGACTGATGCACACATGAACTCACAGAGACAGTGCGTGGCAGCACGCGCACCGCATGCGCAGAGACTGGGCACGTGGCAGCATAATAGCGCATGCGCAGCCTGCACAGAAACAGTGCGTGGCAGCACGCGCACCGCATGCGCAGAGGCTGTGCGTGGCAGCACGCACACAGCCTGCGTAGAGATAGTGCGTGGCCGCATGCACACAGGTCTAAGTCAGATGAAGGTCCCAGAGCAGAGAGAGAACGTGGACTCACTTTCTCTGTGTTAGTGGGCCCTAACGCAGAAGCTATGCCCAGTTAATAACCACTCAAAAAAGGAAAATTGTTTTCTCCAATGGAGTCTCACTGGGTATACAAACCACTCCTAAGGACCTGCAGTAGATGGCCAGCTCGGATGCAATCAATCGTATTTCCAGTTTTTTGTTTTGTTTTTGTTTTTGTCTCATAATGCTTGTCTGGGGATTTCCACCTCATCTACAGATCTTTTGCTATATATTATGGTTTCTGATTTTGTGTCTTCACGGGATTTCTGTGTGTGTTAATGTGTGTGTCTCTGTGTTAATATGTGTTTTCACAGGATTTCTGTGTGTGTTAACGTGTGTGTCTCTGTGTTAATCACGGGATTTCGGTGTGTGTTAATGTGTGTGTCTCTGTGTTAATGTGTCTTCACAGGATTTCTGTGTGTGTTAATGTGTGTGTCTCTGTGTTAATATGTGTCTTCACGGGATTTCTGTGTGTGTTAATGTGTGTGTCTCTGTGTTAATATGTGTTTTCACGGGATTTCTGTGTGTGTTAATGTGTGTGTCTCTGTGTTAATATTTCTGTGTGTGTTAATGTGTGTGTCTCTTTGTTAATATGTGTTTCTTGTGCTCTTTCTTGATGCTTCCCCCCACCTTTGTCCTATTCAAATTTGTTTGTTTTTATTTCCTTACTTTTTAAAAACATGCCTGTTTGCTTTCTAATGAAAGAGAGAGAGAGAGATTTGATTCTCAGCACCCACATGGTATCTCACAGCTGACCTCTCTGACCTCCCCAGGCACCATGTAAAATAAAACACCTATCTAAACACATAAAATAAAAATAAATAAATAAAGATTCATGTTTGGTTTGGTTTGGTTTGGTTTGGCTTTTCGAAGCAAGGTTTCTTTGTAGGAGCCTGTCCTGGAACTCTCTCTGTAGACTAGGCTGGTCTCAAAGTTACAGAGATCTCTGTCTCCCGTGCTGGGTGATACAGGCCTTTAATCCCAGCACTCTGGAGGTAGAAGCGGGAGGATCTCTGTGAGTTCAAGGTCAACCTGGACTACGTAGTGAATTCCACACCAGCCAGGGCTTCATAGTGAGACCTTGTTGTTTGGGTGAAGGCCCCACTCCAGCCCCTGGTGCTCATGCATCTAAAGAGTCTGGAATGTTTGGATGAAAGCTTCACTCCAGCCCCTGGCATCCATATACCCAAAGAGTCTGGAATGTTCAGTTGGAAGCTCTACCCCAATCCCAGTGCCCCCTTGGTGTTGTCTCAGTCCAGACTCCGCCCCTGAGAAAGTCCATCAAACGATGACCCCTCCCCAGAGATGCTCAAGACCACTCCAGAGGGTATTAAACTGCTCCCCAGAGAACAAACACGTGGTTTCCAGTCTTCCTTTCCTATCAACTGTCTTGGGGGCTGGGAAGCCATCTGGGAGCATTTGTATCCATTAAACCTGGGCTTTTTCTAATTCGGTTTGATTTGGTCTGATTTGGATTATTGTGTTGGCAAAGAGATTCATTGCAGTGCAGAACTTTTTCACTTGTCTCAAAACAAATAGACAAACACAAACCACTAACTGAAGGGGCAGTGAACAAGCCTGGTAAAACGGTGCTTACTGTCAAGACTGATGATCTGAACTTGATGGGGGGAACCCAGGTGTTGGAAGGGGAAAACTGACTCCTGAAAATTGTCCTCTGTCCTCCACATGCGGGCTGTGGCATAGTGCAAGTGTACATACATACACATACACACACACACACACACACACACACACATACATACACACACACACAAACACACACAGACACACACACATACACACACATACACACACACATACACACACAGAGATTTTGATAAATAAATGTAAAAATTTGAAACCAATTGGACCTATTTTAGGCATATTTCTGTTTCATTGAAGTAAATATCTACCCTTCTGCTAGTACCACACTGCCTGACGTCTTTTGTTTCCAGATAGGGATCTCAGGGAGCCTAGGTTGACCTAGAACTTATGATGTAGCCCAAGATGTCCTTGAACTCCTGATCTTGCCCCTACCTCCCAAGTGCTGGATTGTAGCCACGCAACGCCCAGGCTTTGTGCGCACTAAGAAGCACTCTACGAGCTGAGCTACGTTGCTGTTCCTGCACCATCTTTTTTTTTAATATTTATTTATTTACTATGTATACATTAGTCTGTCTGTGTGTATGCCTGCAGGCCAGAAGAGGGCACCAGACCCCATTACAGATGGTTGTGAGCTACCATGTGGTTGCTGGGACTTGAACTCAGGACCTTTGGAAGAGCAGGCAATGCTCTTAACCTCTGAGCCATCTCTCCAGCCCTCCTGCACCATCTTGGCAACTGGAGTAGCCCACTTCAACAATGGGCAGGATTCCTTTCGTTTTTCAGGAACCGTCTTGGGGTAGCTGACTCAATGGTAGAGCACTCGTCTAGCATGTGGGAGGCCCTGGGCTCAGTCCCCAGTAGCACAGAGCGACAAGATCTCAGCTACCCTAACGTCTTCCAACTTCTAAAAACTCAAATTTTAGAGTAAACTTATGTCTGCAGAGAAACTTGATGAGATCTTTTACAACTGAGAACAATATTTAGAGAAAAAAATTCTGTTTACAAGAATATGATTAGCTGACTGCTCACAATGTCTTGGCATTTTATAGCAATCCAAACAGCGTTTGGTTTGTCCCTTTGGATAAATTCTGCTTTTGTAAATTCCTCTCTGTCATAAATACCAGCCCCACAGTTCATCTCCATAGCATCTTGTCTTCCAGTGGCGCATGACTGAGGAACGATTGCTAACAGCCAGAAGAAACTATCCCCAGCTGTGACGTCTGTATTTCCATTCGTTTTAGAATTGAAGGAATCTCATGTACTTTACTCTCTGGCAACAGGAGCTTCCTGCAGAAGCCCGATTAAGAGACTCAGGCCACAGATGCTGTGGAAATTCTGCCTTTGTCACTCTCTGGCCAGACATGGACTCTACACTCAACTGTCCTTGGAGCTGTCAGCTCCCTGCTGTGATGAAACAAGAGGTCTTGGAAATCAATTTAGAGGGGAAAAAGGAAGTCCTTGCCACATCAAACCGTTAATCCATGAACATGGTATGTCTGTCTAAGAGGAGTTGCCTTTGACTCCTTTCTTTAACATTAAAAATTCTTCATCATAGCCGGGCGGTGGTGGCGCACGCCTTTAATCCCAGCACTTGGGAGGCAGAGGCAGGCGGATCTCTGTGACTTCGAGACCAGCCTGGTCTACAAGAGCTAGTACCAGGACAGGCTCCAAAACCACAGAGAAACCCTGTCTCGAAAAACCAAAAAAAAAAAAAAAAATCTTCATCATAAAAAAAATTCATAAAAAATGCTGGGCAGTGGTGGCGCACGCCTTTAATCCCAGCACTGGGGAGGTAGAGGCAGGTGGATCTCTGTGAGTTCGAGGTCAGCCTGGTCTACAAGAGCTAGTTCCAGGACAGGCTCCAAAGCTACAGAGAAACCCTGTCTCTAAAAACAAAACGAAACAAAACAAACAAATAAAAAAGTTCTTCATCATACAGATTCTGTATATGTTTTGTTAGGTGTATAGTTAACTTTTCTTTTTGTTTTGTTCTTTTGAGACAGGGTCTTATGAAGTACAAGGTGGCCTCAGACTGACAAGGTAGCTGAGGAAGACCTTGGCCTCTGAGCTACCTGTTCCCATCTACCACGTGCTGGGATTACAGATGTGTACCGTCCTGGCCAGTCATTCACTGTCGAGAATGAAGCTCAGGGCCCCATGGATGCTGAGCGAGCTCTCTACCATCTGAGCTACAGGCACAGACTTCCCTCTTTTTAATGAACTTGTTTGTTTGTTGTCGAGTTTAAAGTTCTGTACGTGCTCTCAATATTAGTACTAGATGCATGTTTTATAAAATTTCCTCTAATTCTATAGGTTTTTCCATTTTCTTGACAGTGTCCTTTGATTTGCACAAGTTAATTTTTTTTGTTACTTTTTTGAAACATGGTCTGTGTAACCCAGGCTGGCCTCAAATTTACTATATAGTCAAGAATAACCTTGAACTTCTGATCCCCTTGCCTCCACTTCCCAAGTACCGGAATTATAGTTTCGGTATAGTTATACATATACATGCAGTATAACTATAAGTATGCATATATGTAGGTGGAGTTTTCTGTCCTGCCACTCAGCTCTCAAATCATGACATGGAGACTTATTGTTAACTATGAAAGCTTGGTTGGCCACTGAGGCTTGTTTCTCTGTGTATCCCTGGCTGTCCTAGAACCCACTCTGTAGACCAGGCTGGCCTGGAACTCACAGAGATCTGCCTGCCTCTGCCTCCCGAGTGCTGGGATTAATGGCGTGCACCTCCACTGTCCTTAAGCTTGTTTCTAACTAGCTCTTATAACTTAAATTAACTTAATTTTTATTAATCTACATTCTTTTCATGCCTTAGTTTCCTTTATTTTGTAAGGCTCATGCTGCTTGCTCTGAGTCCTGGTGTCTCCCCATGACTCTGCCCTTCTCCCCAGTGTTTTCTCTGCCCCCCCCCCAAATCCTGCCTAGCCATTGGCTTTTCAGCTTCTTATTAAACCAATCAGAGTGACCCATATCACAGTATGCAAAAAGATTATTCCACAACATATATAGTTAAGTACATTAAATTTGTGTGTTGCTTGCCGGGCGGTGGTGGTGCATGCCTTTAATCCCAGCACTCAGGAGGCAGAGGCAGACAGAGCTCTGTGAGTTCGAGGTCAGCCTGGTCTACAAGAGCTAGTTTCAGGACAGGAACCAAAGCTACAGAGAAACCTTGTCTCAAAAAACCAAAAATAAATAAATAAATAAAGTTTGTATGTTGCTGGAGATCAAGCCCAGGGCTTTGTACATGAGAAGCAAGCACTCTACCAATTAAGTTACATCCCAAGACCTGCTGTTATAATAACAATTGTTATTGTTTTTGATGTTGGGTGTTGAAACTTGAGCCTTGTAAATGCTAGGCACATGTTCTACCATTGAGCTATTCCTCCAGGCCCCAAAGCTCTTAATTTTGATAAAGTCCAGTCTATTTGGTTTTTCTTTCATTGCCTATACTTTTGGTATTATGGCCATGGAATTTCCATTGCCAAATCAAATACCAGGCAGATTCTCTCTAGTATTTAAGGAGTTTGCTCCATTTTGAGGTTGTGCATATGTGTGTGTCTGTGTGTATGCATGAGTATTATGTACACATTAATTTTTTGTGTGCTGCTGTAAAAAAAACAGGTATAACTGATTAAATTATACAGAAAGGAGTTTCATTTTGGCTCTTTGGGCCATCCAATCATGCTGCCACATGGCAAGAGAATGTACTGGATGGGGAGAAAGGGAGGGTTCATGAGAAGACAGCGCAAAGGAGAAGGCTGTGGAAGTTGAACTGGGTTTAGAACAACCTTCCCAACCCAGCTCCACCAGACCTGACCCAGCTTCAAAGAACAAAGCATCACTGAGAACATATGGATCCACTCATGACAGTGGTGCCTCCTGACTACATATCTCTTAACGACCCAGCACCTCGTCATTACACCCATGCACCACCTCATCACCATAACCCGAATGTTCAGTGAGGTGCAGGCCTCAGTGTGAATTTTGGCAGAGATAAACCACGTTAAAAACACGCACTGTCCGGTAACAGGCCGGCTCCATTCTTTTGCACAGGACTGTCGGGTTTCCCCAGCATTCTTTGTTGAAAAGATGTCTTTTCTCACGAACTGCTGTTGGTGCCTTTATTGAAAACAAACAGACAAAGTAGGCAAGGTGTTACATGCCTTTAACGCCAGCATTTGTGAGGAAGAGGAAGGCATGTTTCTGTGGGTTCAAAGTCAGTCTACTTTACATAGAGAGGTTCAGGCCAGACAGGGATATACGCTGAGACTGTGTCTCAAACAACCAATGAAAGAAAAACAAAATAGCCATAGATGTAAGAGTTTTATTTCTAAGGTTTCTATTCTAGTCTGTATGTCTAGTCTATTGCATGTCTGTCCTATTCTGATACCACTTTCCTCCGACCCCCGCCCAGATAGGGTTTCTCTGTAGCTCTCTGACTGCCCTGGAACTCACACTGTAGACCAGGCTGGCTTCGAACTCACAGAGATTCTCTAGCCTCTGCCTCCCAAGTGCTGGAATTAAGGGTGTATGCCACCACTGCCCAGCCCACTTTCTTTTTTTAAAGACTTCTTTATTTGGGGCTGGAGAGGTGGCTCAGTGGTGAGAATAGTTGCTCCTTTTTCAGAGAACCAAGTTCAACTCCCAGCATCACATATCGGCTCATACCTGGCCTTGACTCTAGTTCCAGTGAATTCCTCTTCCTCTTTTGGTCTCCGTGGGCACCAGGAATGTACATGGTACACAGAAACATGTGCCCATACAGATAAAAGATAAAAAGATTTACTTTTATCTATTTACTTTTCGGTATTTCGCACGGGTTGACTGCATGTGTTTATGAGCAGCACTGTGCGTGCCTGGTGTTGAGTTCAGCTGAGGCTGTCCCATCCCCTGCGACCGGAGTTCTGGATGGTTGTCAGCCACCGTGTGAGCTCTTCACTATTGAGTCTTCTCTCCACACTTCCCCTCTCCATGCTGTTTTAATTAGAAGACCTTTGACATTGAGAAGCGTGACTCCTCAAATTTGGTTGCCCGGAGCCCCTTAATTAATTAGTGTTCAGTACTGGGGATTCTCCCCAGAGCCTTGAATACGCTAGGTAAGCATTCTACCTCTGAACTGCAGTCCTAGCTAGTACTTAAAAAAAAAAAAAAAGTTTAGTTCTTTACTTTTTTTTTATTTTTATTTTTATTTATTTATTTATTTTTTGTTTTTGTTTTTCAAGACAGGGTTTCTCTGTGGTTTTGGAGCCTGTCCTGGAACTAGTTCTTGTAGACCAGGCTGGTCTCGAACTCACAGAGATCCGCCTGCCTCTGCCTCCCGAGTGCTGGGATTAAAGGCGTGCGCCACCACCGCCCGGCTAGTTCTTTACTTTTTAAGATGAAGTCTTTCCCAGGTTAGCCTTGAAGTTTCTCTGCAGTCCAGGCAGACCTTATTTTATTATCTTTATGATGGAGGATGAAGCAAGCCGCCAGGTTAGACATGCTGAACCTTTCCCGGTAAGACCGTTGCTCACAGATTATTAGAGATGGGTTGATCGGGATGTGAGAATTAGACTGTAAGGGCTAGAGCTAAAGGGCCAAGCAGTGTTTAAATGAATACAGTTTGTGTGTTGTTATTTCTGGTGTAAAGCTAGCTGTGCGGGAGCCGGGCGGGACGAAAAGCAGGCCCGCCGCCCGTATTACTACAAATGGCGCCCACGTGGACAACTGCTTCCACATAAAGCCTGAGACAGCTTGGGAAGTAATTCTAGAACAAAATGAAAGCATTGTGCCTGGTTTCTTGGTAGCAGCAATTTCTCGGTTCTACTCTGCTTGCTAGAGGCAAGCAATAATTCTAGAACAAAATGAAAGCATTGTGCCTGGTTTCTTGGTAGCAGCAATTTCTCGGTTCTACTCTGCTTGCTAGAGGCAAGCAAGCGCTCTCATCTAAGAGAGGCTTCCTGACTCAGCTTCAGCTGCAAAACCCTGCAGCTCATTAAGAGGTCCTGCCACGAAACACTTAAATGGTGTTGATGAAAAGCTGAACGCATGCTTTTCGGTTTTCAGCCGTAGCAGGAAAAAAGCTGTGCTGTTTAAAAATGCCGGCTTTCTGGGCTGTCCTGCCAGGGCAAACTCTGACTCTTTTACGCAGGCGGTTTGTGCGGTTTGCAAGCACAGGCTGCTGAAGCTCGCTTGCTGGCAGGGACCTTGAAATGCCATAGAGTTGTGGCAGTAAACATGGCTACAGCCAGTACCTCAGCCATGAGGCTGTAAAGCTAAGGAATGGGCTACATCTAGCTGGCAAAGCCAAGGCTTTAGTCCTACTGAGATTGCTTGGCAAATTAAAGACTCATGTGGTCAGGAAAATAGAGAGAGATACAGTAAAGAGAGCGTCAAAGACAAACAAAAATTTTAAATGATTTACAGCGTGTTAAAAATATATACAGACTAAAAGTTGAAGTTCTTAAAGTAAAAAACAAAAAAAAAGGAAGAGAGTTGTTGTGTGTCGTAGTACACACCTTTAATCCCAACACTTGGGAGGCAGAGGGAGATTGACCTCTGTGACTTCAAGGTGTGGTAGCACATGCCTTTAATCCCAGTGCCTAGAAGGCAGAGACAAACAGATCTCTGTGAGTTCAAGGTGTAGTAGTGTACACCTTTAATCCCGAATGCCTGGGAGGCAGAGACAGGCGGATCTCTGAGAGTTTAAGGACAGCCTGGTCTACAGAGTTATTCCAGGTCAAAGATACAGAGAACCTGTCTCAAAAAGCAAAAAATAAAAGTAAAAATAAACAAAATAGAGGTTAAAATAAAGCGCACAAAGATGGAAAATACACAGAGATTTTTGATACTGTATGCTATTATGCTCTCTTTGAATTATTTGAATGCTGAGAAAAGAGCAACAGCTGCTAAAAGATATTTGTTTATAAATGCTGCTGAACTAATCCAACATAGATATTTTGAAAATGCCTTGACTTTGAAATTTGGATCTAAGGACATGATGCTTTGGAAAGGAGTTTCTTATTTTGTTTTCACAGAGGATGAGACGCTGTTCATTTCTTCTATTCCGATTTGGTATGATGGACCACACCCTCCTGAAGGGTTGGTGTGAACACCTTCAGAAAATTGCTTCGCTCAACTGCCAACTGAGATGAAACTAGTACACAGGTTAAACCATGAAAGACCTAATTAACGACGCCCCCATTCAGCAGGAAGCAGTTTGGAGAGAAAAAACTGTGCCCATGTTCCCAAATATGGTTTATAAATGTTCTTTTACATTTAAAGGGGGATATGATATAGGTATGAATAATTTGCATTAGTATAGATTTTGCTTTATTGATAGAGATTTGCGGTCAATTTTGTTATATGTATATGTATTTCTGATCTTTATTAAGGTATTGTGATTGTGTAGTTCATTATTAAAATGTAATGTATAATTAGGAAATATAGGTTGTTGATGGATAATCATAAATAATAGTCAAGTTTGTAGTCATGTTAGTTAACATTTTCTAGATGTGCATAGATATATTTTAGATAGGCATTCTTCATATTTTTCAAAGATTATAGAATGTGGCATTTTAAATGTTTTAATAACTTAGGACTTTTCATGACAATGAGACACTCTGCTCCTGGCAGCACCAATCTACTTCAAGAGGAAGATGGGCATCGAAGAGGCTCGTTATGGAGTTTGATAGCCATTTGGGCAAGAAACTGCTCTTGCCTGGACTATTGCATAAACTGGACCCAGAGAACCCACAGAGAGAGGACTACTGAACTTGCCTAAGGTGAGATGATCTTTCAGGGTTCCTGATTCATGAAAGAGTCTGTGAGACATTCTGCAGGACACAACAGATAGTGACTGAACTGACTTTGAATTTTCCTGTTTTATGGAAATGTCTGCTGGATACCATGGGCCTGAAGGCTGAAGATGGATGCCCCAACGGTACAGAGGAACTTTGGGTGACTGTCCAGGCAGCGAGATGTCTCTGTCATTTCTCGAGTTTTAAAAGTTGCTTTTTTTCTTGTTTGCTTAGGTAGTATTGTATCTTTATGGAGTCTTTGAAGGAGTTAAGAATAGTTAGTTAGGGGGCTGGAGAGATGGCTCAGTGGTTAAGAGCATTGCCTGCTCTTCCAAAGGTCCTGAGTTCAATTCCCGGCAACCACATGGTGGCTCACAACCATCTGTAATGACGTCTGATGTCTTCTTCTGGCCTGCAGACATACACACAGACAGAATATTGTAAACATAATAACAAATAAATATTTAAAAAAAAAGAATAGTTAGTTATAGTTATAGTTTTCCTTAGTTATGATAAAGATTATTGTAACTTTTACTTGATAACTGTTTCATTATATGTAACTTTTCTATGTTAAAGTTAAAGCCTTTTTTTTGTTGTTGTTGTTTAAACCGAAAAAGGGGAAATGATGGAGGAAGGTCATTGGTTAAATAAAAAGAAACTGCTTGGCCCTCATTGGTGAGAAGATAGGTGGGAGGAGTAAACAGAACAGAACGCTGGGAGGAAGAGGAAGTGAGCTCAGACTCCACAGCTCTCCTCTCGGGAGCAGACGCCTCAGAGAGATGCCATGCTCCCAGCTCCCAGGCAGATGCACGCGACGAAGCTCCGACCCAGGATGGACACAGGCTAGAATCTTCCCGGTAAGCGCACCTAGGGGCGCTACACAGATGATTAGAAATGGGCTAAATTAATATGTGAGAATTAGCCTAGAAGAGGCTAGATAGAAATGGGCCAAGCAGTGATTAAATGAATACAGTTTGTGTGTTGTTATTTCGGGCATAAGCTAGCCAGGCAGCCGGGGTGCTGGGGACGCAGCCCCGCCACCCTTATTACTACATCTTTATACCTTAGCCTCCCGGGAGTTGACATTACAGGCCTGGGTTACAAGGTCTGGAAAAGTTGTTGAAATTTTTTATTTTAGGGAAAATGTCAAATCTGTAGCTCTTCTCATGCAGTATTAATACCTTAACCATGCTGAGATTTCCTACTTTGATCATTGATTTAGGGCTTTTTAAATTCCTTTCATTATATTTTGAGTTTTAAATATCTATTCATTTATTTTATGTGTATGCATGTGTGCCAGAGTGTGTATATATGTGTACCATGTGCGTGCTGGAACCCAAGGAAATCAGAAGACTACATGAGGATGCCTGGAACTGGAGTTGGTTCACCATATGGATGTTGGGAATTGAACCTTGGTCTTTTCAAGAACAAATGCTCTTAACTGTTGAGATGCCTCTTCAGGCCCTGTTTTGTGGGGTTTTTGTTTTGTTTTTTGTTTTTTCAAGACATGATTTCCCTATGGAACTCTAGCTGTCTCGGAACTAGCTTGGTAGACCAGGCTGATCTCGAACTCAGAGATGCACCTGCCTCTGCCACCCCAGTGCTGGGTTTAAAGGTGTGCACCACTGCCTGGCTAGTTTATGGTTTTCTATGTTACAGGTCTTTCAATTTCCTTGATCAGAATTACTCAAAATTCTTTAATTCTTTTAGATGTTATTATGAATATGATCACTGTCTTAATTTCCTTTCAGGGTTGGTCATTTCTGCTTTATAGGAACACAACTGACAATTTCTTTATTTTTGGGAAGGAAGAAAGAATGGCACAGAAGTTACCCGCTAGGGCTCAGTTAGCAACGGCTAGTGCAAATCTTCAGTTTCGAATCTATGTTCCTAAGCCCTCTGAGGTTGCTTCCTCGGCTTGTTTTCATTTTGCCTCTTCCCTATGTTCAATGCTCTTATCCGAAAACCAAGAAACACTAGAAAAGGAAAGAATTGGAAAATGCAACAGCCCATGCGACAGCCGAACTGTAAGGAGGTACCGTGGTCTCAAGGATATCCACAGAGACCCGACAGATAGGTTCACGTCAAACCTGTCTGAGCAAAGGGCCCTACGGCAAATCACAGAAAGTCATCAGCGATTACATGACCTCAGACTGCCAAGATATTTGAAGAGAATGACTCAGAAATCAAGAAGCTACACATAGCAAATCAAGTCCTGTAACGCCTTGGTAACCTCAGGCAGCTTCTCATGGCTCTGACAACAGAATTGTGCCAGGACATGTAGACAGGGCTAAGACTCTTGAATTGACATCTTAGCCCCATGCTGCAGACGGGAGCATAAGTCATACAGACAAACTTTCAGTAGACTTTGATGGTTTTGGTCTTCAGGGAGGGCTGGGTCAACATGGACAAACTGAGTGCTATTGAAGCCAGGACATCTCCTCAGTTCTCGACAAACACCCACCTTTTCCACAGCCTCTTTCTGCTTCCTTCTGTCTAGGGAGTAGCACTTGGCTGTATGGCCATGCATGAGCACTTGTTTCAGTAGCTGTGAACAGCACTGTTAGGATAGCACCGCTGGCATTTCCTCTGCCTGCCTTCCTACTTCCTTTTGTTAGGTCAACAGAGTCCCCCAAAAAACAAACCCTGAAGGGGCTGGAGAGATGGCTCAGCAGTTAAGAGCATTGCCTGCCCTTCCAAAGGTCCTGAGTTCAATTCCCGGAAACCACATGGTGGCTCACAACCATCTGTAATGAGGTCTGGTGCCCTCTCCTGGCCTGCAGGGATACACACAGACAGAACATTGTATACATAATAAATAAATAAATAAATAAATAAATAAATAAATCCCTGAAGTCTGGTGAATGGAATCATGCACACACTGGGAAAGCTGAGAAATAAAAATATCTTTAATCTCTCTCAGCTGGGCAGTGGTGGTGCACACCTTTAATCCCAGCACTCGGGAGGGAGAGACAGGCGGATCTCTGTGAGTTCAAGGCCAGCAGGTCTACAAGAGCTAGTTCCAGGACAGGCTCCAAAGCTACAAAGAAACCCTGTCTCACACACACACACACACACACACACACACACACACCACAACCTCTCTCTTTAGAGAAGAATATACTGGCTCAGAGAAACATCTTAAGTTCTTTTTTTGGTTGTGAGCCTAGTCTTTTTAACGGCTGAGCCATCCCTCCAGGCCCTTAAGTTCTTTTTTTGAAAAGAAAATTTATTATTTTATGTGTATGAATGTTTTGCTTGCATGTGTGCCTATGAACCACTTGTGTGCCTGGTGCCTGCAGAAACCAGTAAAGGATGTCAGAAGCCCTGGAACTGGAGTTACACATGACGGTGAGCTGTCATGTGGTACCGGTAATTGTACCTTGGTCCTCTGGAAGAGAAGCTGGTGCACTTAACTGCTGAGCCATCTTTCTACCTTCTGCCCTAAGGCTGTTCTCAATTCCTTCTTCTAGCCGTGCCTACAATCTCAACCTTCAGGAGTTGAGGCAGGAGAAGTGCCAAGAGTTCAACGGCAACTAGGCTATATAGCAAGTCTCTATTACAAACAAACAAAACTAAAACAACCCTCTTCTCTCTTTTTTCCTTTTCTTCCTTCCTTCCTTCTTTCTTTCCTTCCTTTCATTTTATGTTTTTTAAATATTTTTTGATGATTTATATAACTTTATTTTTATATGCATTTGTGTGAAGGTGTCAGATCTCGTGGAACTGCATTTTCAGACAGTTGTGAGCTGCCATGTGGGTGCTGGGAATTGAACCCACGTCCTTTGGAAGAGCAGTCAGTGCTCTTAACCGCTGAGCCATCTCTCCAGCCCCACCCCCCCTTTTTATATTTTTTTTTAGAAGATGAGTCTCAGGTAGTCCAGGCTCATCTCTAACTCATTATATAGCCAATGATGACTTTGAACTTCTGGTTTTCCCACCTCCAGTTCCCAAGTACTAACACCATAGGCATGCGCCACCATGCTTAACCATGAATTTTCCTCATCCCTACCAAGAAATCCCAGACAAGGAATGGTAAAGCCTTCCTTCATAGCTTGAAGAGGGACCTTTGGGCATTTTTATGGTATGTGTGTGCGTGCACATGCAAGTGTGTGTGAGAGAGAGAAAGACAGAGAGACAGAGAAACAGAGAGAGAGAGAGAGAGAGAGAGAGAGAGAGAGAGAGAGAGCTGTGACCGCAGAGGCTAAAAGAAGGCATTCAATCAGCTAACCTGCTCATATTATAAAGCAGAGACAAGTGACTATTTCAGCGTATGTGGAGCCCCCCCCCCCCGATGAACGCTTTTTATTTATGTGTTTTACATCTCTAGAAAAAGAATCCCAGGATCCCTGTGTTTTTGTCTTGCAACTTCATGGTCCATGATACTAGCTGAGGTTGTCAGTACAATGAAGCCAAACTGACGGAATGGGAGCAGACTGTTCTACCATTTTTCTAGGTCTCTGAGTTGCACGTCAAATCTCGGGCTGATCACTCCACACTTGTTCAACCTGCCTGTGAGATTCACAATGGTTTTCCTCACTCTGTGGTCAGCAGCGATTTTAGATTCACCAACACAACCAGGCTTCATCACCACGGCGAGGAACTGAAGCTTTGGAGCAGGGCCTGATGGGGCCCTGGTGTCTGCCTCTTCTCTCAGCATTGTTGATGCTCCTGAGAACATCAGCCAGGATATTCACGGGCACTATGACGGCACGAAAAGATTTTAATGTATAGAGCGCTGAATATTCGAGAAACAGCCTCCAGCCTTCAAAGCTCTGGTGACCCTGGGTATAGTCGTGCATGCCTTTAAACTTAGCACCCAGGAGAAGGAGGCAGGCAGATCTGAGGTCAAGGCCAACTTGGTCTAAGTAGCAAGTTCCAGGCCAGCTAAGGATACATACACAGTGAGAGCCAGCCTCAAAAAACAAAACTACCCATGGTAACAATCAGCCAGAAAATAAGTAGAGGAAGTTCACAAAGTAGAGTGTCAGTGTGATTTAGGCTGCAAGGCAGTTTTTTGTACAGCACAGACGGAGACAGGTTATATCAGCTATTTCATTTTTATCACAGGGAAAAAGAAATCCCGAAGAAGATCATTATGTTTCAAATTATTTTTCCCGTGGGGATGTTATGCCCTAAGGACATAGGCTATTTTACATTTTTCCATAAATTACAAATGACTGCCCTCCGATGGTCTCTTGCCTCCAGCTCGTGTTATCATCACATCACCTCATTAGTTATGAATGATTACTATCACTCCCCATAACATTTGCATTTTTATTACTGATAAAAGTAAATATTAATATCTCTGTCATGTGAAGTATTTTTTTTTATCAATAAGCTTCCCTGTTTATCCTCAACGACATCCAGTTACCAGGACAACCATGCTCTCAGCTGCAGTCATGGATTCCCAACATGTATCGTCTTTGTCTATTTCTCTCTTTCTTTCTGGTCCCTCCTAGTCACACTTCAGTAATGTGGGTTCAAATCCCTCATTATCCAATTCTCACACTGATTTTTCTTTGCTATAAATTCCCATGACACACTCAAATATACCTCATTTTAAGTAGCTAATCAAGTGATCAATATGTATATATTAAATGAGCTAAATGCTATGTGGATACAAAGAGTAGAAGAAGATAAGGTCCCTGCATTGGAGGAGAAAACCTGGCTGCTTCGCCAGAACATTGTGGATGTATCCTGAGGACATGCCCTGTCAGCGCAGTAAAATGAAAACCTGAAGCCACCACTTGAGTACATTGTCATCTTGACACAATCTAGAATCCTGTGGGAAAAGGCCCTCCAGGAGGGATCTCTAGATGAAGCTGACTTGTTGGTGTGGAGAATCATCTCGCTTACACTAACTGATATGGACAGGACTGCCCAAGATATGCAGCACCATTCCCTCGGCAGGGGATCCTGGGCTGCATACGTATGGAGAAGGTGATGAGTGCCAGGAAGCATGCGTGTATTCATTTCTCTCTGATCTAGACTGTGGATGCAACCAGCTGCTTCGATTTCCTGCCTGAATTTCTCCACAGTGATGGACTGTGACCTGAAACTGTGAGCCCAGAATAAGTCCTTTCTCCCCTAAAGTTACTTCTGTTAGGGCATTTATCACAGCAACAGGAGTAGAACGAAAACATACCCCTCCCCCCGATTGAATTAAATACCTCCTATAACTATGGGGATTGAGTACCAATTAAGGATGTATCTGAATTTTGGTAGCTAATTTGTTCTTAACAGGGTAACAGAAACTGTTTTTGCTAAGAGAGCTAGGATGTGAACTCTTTATTCTTCAGGAAACAAGAAAAGCAAAACTAGCAAGCCACAAGGAAAAGTTACTCAAGGTAATTGGTCTCTTAATTTCCCTTGCTTAAGGGAGCTGTGATTTAAAGGAGCTGTCTGAAATAATGAAGAAAGCAAGCGGAGCTGAATGTGGAAGGGAACCGGAGAAACTTCATGGGGCAGGCAGATCAGCAGCGAGGACTCATCCAAGACGGACTGGCTCCTGTGGACAAAACCGAAGCGCACCAGGGACAGCAGTGGAAATCACAGTCCCGACAACACATTTGAGCGATAAAGGCTTGGTGTTGACATGTTCTCATGCCAGACATCTGTTCCCACAGGTAACAGCAGCTACTCTGGGTGACTCTGAGGTCATTTTCCCACATATATCCAGAGCTGGAAGAATTTGAAGAAGTAGAAACCTTAAACTCGGTTCTTCTTCACCAGGGTTCCTGGTTAAGTTTGAAGATCTAACCAAAAAGCAAGAAAGATTGGCGGGGTTTGGGAATTGGGTAGTGATGAGTGAAAACTCCTGCCTACTTTAGGCATCCCCCTGCTACCCTAAACAAGAAAAGTCTTCTTCTGAAAATCATCACGTCGAACAACCCTCGGACCAACTAAAGGTTCAGTCAAGTGTCTCATAGCAGCTATGGGACACGACTTGCACGCATCTTACCCCCGCTTGGCGCCGGGTGGGATGAAGGTTCCCAAATACCCCAACCTCAGCCCCAGCAGGCGCTTAGGCCGCCGAAGCTCGGGCTCCTCCTCCCCAGTTTTACTCTCCTCCTGCTCTCCCTCGCCCAGGCCCTCCCCTAGCCTTGGCGGAGGCGGGGGTGGGAAGTAGGGGGGCAGGGCTTGGCTCCGCGAGGCCCGTGCATTCCAGAGAGCACGGCCAGCTAGAGCAACAAAGGAGCCCGGTAGTCGGTAGGGAGAGCTCAGGGGGCTGCGGCGCGCTCGCGCGGAGGTGGCTGCTGGGCCGCGGGCTGGCGTGGGGGCGGAGCCGGGGACCGACCCCCGCACCCCCCGGCCGGTGCCTGGCCTTCTCCGAGGAGCTGGGAGTTGATTTTAATGGTGGGAGAGGGAATGGGGCTGGAGATCGGAGCCCCAGGGGGGTCCCAGGGCTGAAGACAACTCCAGTCGCCAGGCGAGGGAGTCTGGAGTCCGTGCATCCTGGCCCGGGCCTGCGCTGCCCAACATGGGGCCCGGGTTCCAAAGTTTGCAAAGTTGGGAGAAGAGGGGCACGGACGCGCGCTGCGCCTGGCGAAAACTGGCCCCAGACTCACGGTGCGCACCGGTCGCCTAAGTAGCCTCCGCGGCCCCCGGGGTCGTGTGTTTAGCCAAGGGACTCCGGGGAGCGCGGGGGCGCCTCGGCTTCTGCTGAGTTGGCGTGTTTGGCCATGGCCGCTGCCCGCCCCGCGCGTGGGCCCGAGCTGGCGTCCCCGAGGCTGCTGCAGTTGCTGCTGGTGGTACTGCTGGGGGGGCCGGGTCGGGGGGCGGCCTTGAGCGGGAACGCGACCGGGCCTGGGCCTCGCAGCTCCGGCGGGAGCGGGAGGAGGAACGCGCCGGTGACCAGCCCTCCGCCGCCGTTGCTGAGCCACTGTGGCCGGGCCGCCCACTGCGAACCTCTGCGCTACAATGTGTGCCTGGGCTCGGCGCTGCCCTACGGAGCCACCACCACGCTGCTGGCTGGGGACTCGGAGTCACAGGAGGAAGCGCACGGCAAGCTCGTGCTCTGGTCGGGTAAGCGCGCGGGAACCGGGACTGCGACGCAGAGGTGATGGGACGGGACAGTGATGGAAAGAAAAGGCTCAGGCCTGAACTGTTGAGCAGGCGCGGCTTATACTCGGGAGAGCCGGAGAAACGAGTCTGGAACTTTGGGGGCAGGTCGTGTGCGGAAAGGGGAACCTCCGTGATGGAGTTGTGGTGGGAGCAAAGGACCGGGGAAGCCGGCCGCTTACAAAGAGCCTGAGCAACGATGGGGTTGGGGGAACGTGGGGCCGGTGAGGAGGGAGCTCTCAGCCACAGTAAAGGGAGAGGAGATATTTTTCTTGAAGCAAGGTCCGCAGGGATTCTGGGCAGTGTTCAGAAATCCGAGTTGGAGATGAGAAAAGGCAAGGATGACGGGGGAAGACGTTTAAGAATTTGAAGGGAAGGGGTGAGAAAATACTTGTGAAATTTGTGAAGGAAAAGATGCCCCCTTGTAATAGCTAAAAGCCAAACGAGCCGTCTAGTAATCTGAATTTAGATCAGTCTAGGAAACCTGTGATTTTTGTCTTGCTTTTACTTGTTTCAACGTCCTTATCTGAGAAATGGAAACTCTGACCCACCCGGGTTAAGAAGGAAGGAGACAGTTTTAGCAATTGTTTGTGGCTCTTTGGAAATGTGGAGCCTCAGGCCAGGGAGTGCTATGGAAGAACACGAAGTCCAGGGTGTTGAGAGCCCGTGGACACCGTCCAGGGTAGCTGGAAGTCCCACAGTCCTTTACTTGGGGTAGGGTTGTGGCAGAGCCTGAAAATGCAGTTGCTCCCAAAGGCCATCCTAGATTATTTTGAATGGTTTGTCTACCTACCTGTCACTGTTTTGGACTGGGAGCCTGTAGGATGCTGGGGAGGTAGCTAGCCTCGTCATCTTCTCACCCCCCTCACCCCCTCCCAAACCCCCAACCCCAATGTGATGTAAAAGCTGCCCTTGATAGGATAGAAAAGAAAATCCGGAGCCAGGAGCAAACCAGAGAGCCTGACCGACTGGCCTGCAGTGCCCCTAGCCATACTCCTCCCCACCCCAAGGCTGGTAAGATCCTGGGGATGGGGGGTGGGGTAGTGTTAGGAATAGGTAGACTGTCATTGTCCACTTGACCACTAGAGTTCTCAGCTGAAGATGCATGCTGCCTGAGGCTGTAAGGCTTGATGCTGATGCTGGAGGAGGAACTTAGAGGGTGGCTGATGCCCAGGAAACTATCCTACACGGAGATGACATTCTAAAGCAGCAATTCTCAATCTGTGGGTCTCGACCCCTCTAAGGGGCGAGCAACCCTTTCACATGGGTCACCTAAGACCATCAGTAAACCAGATATTTACATTACAGTCATGAAGTAGCTACGAAATTATTTTCTGGTTGGGGTCTCCACAACACGAGGAACTGTATTAAAGGGGCACAGCATTAGGAAGGTTGAGAACTGTAGAATCTGAGGCAGATGCTATATGTAATCAAGAGTAGCTTTGAAAAAAAATCCATAAATTACTATAATGTAAGGTCTGTGTGATTTCACACATACACACTTATGATAATATGTTTGCATAAATGTAGCATAGAAGATATAAGAATGGATAGACAGAGGGAATATAATTGTAGTCTTTGAAGTTATATACATGCAGTGTGTGTGCAGAAGACCTGACAAAATGAAAAAAGGACATGAAAGAAAGGTAAGGATGGCTCAGGTAGACGTACTTGCTGTGCAATCCCCATGACCCGAGTTTGATCCCAAGATTCCAAGCTAAGAGAAAACTAGGTTGTGAAAGTCATTTGACTTGTACCATGGCACCTGTGTTCCTGCTGTCTTCTCTCTCTCTCTCTCTCTCTCTCTCCCTCCCTCCCTCCCCCTCCCTCCCTCTCTCTCTCCCTCCCTCTCTCCCTCTCTTTCTTCCCCCCCTCACACACACAGTAATAAACAAAAAAAATTTTTTTTTAAAAGATCTATCAGGGCATGGTGGCTCACACCTTTAATCCCACCACTTGAGAGGCAGGCAGGTCTCCGTGAGTTCGAGGCCCGCCTGGTCTTCATAGTGAGTTCCAGACAACCAGAGCTACATAGTGAGACTCTGTCTCAGAAAAACAAAAGACAAAACAGCCCTCCCAAGAGGAAGAAAGAAAGAAAGGATTCAACAAGGTATCTCTGAGCACCATCTGAAACAAGACTTGAGTTTAGGAGGCAGCCATATAAAAATGCAGATCTAGGACTGGAGGGATGGCTCAGCTGTTAAAGGCTAGGCTCACAACCAAAACTGCAGATCTCTCAGCACTCAGCACTAGATACTCATCAAGTGAAAGGATACACCCGTGTGTGTGTGTGTGTGTGTGTGTGTGTGTAAAATAGTTTGTTTCTCTATATATAATATTAATTTATTTGTGGGGCCTATGATTGAATTCTCTCAAGTGACATGTGAAAGTTGCCCTCTAAAGTTGTCATCAGATCAAGGAAGAAATGAGTGCAACCTTATCCCGCCCCACATTGCGCGAGAGCAGCTGCCGAGCTGACAGGAGTGTGTATGAGTTAGAGCCGTCCGCTGGTTGTTCAGATTCCAGGCTCACTAGCTGTCCAATCGGGGTTGGGCAGAGGTGCGAGTGAGTTCTGAGCCCAGCGCTTCTGGGTCACACTGATCTCTTTCCCGCGGTTGTCCATTGTTTGCAGCTTAGTTCTCTTCTCTGTGTGTGGACCAGAAGGGGGTGCTGGCACAGGTTGGACCCGTAGATGGATGGGGAGAAAGTGAGTCATGTGTGAGAATCACAGGTATGTTTGAGCAGGAACTAGTGTTTGTCCTGTCTGGAATTAGAGGTCTGATGAGTGTTAGGCATGGTCTGACTTTGGCAGGTGATTTTGTGGGTGGTAAAGATACTCTAGCTTGTGCTCATCATAAACTTGAGGATGGTTTTCAGAGCCTCATTCAGTCTGCAGTGAGTACACCCCATCCTGGGACAGGGGCTAAGTATATCAAGATGGGGATTACGGAAGTGAGCTCTCTGATTTCAGAAGAGAAAGAACGATTAAGCAGGTGTTAGCACTACCGGTGAAAAGTATTGAGGGTGCTCAACACAGAGCTTTGGGAAGCTAGAGAAGGTACCCAGAGAAACTGACATCTAATCAGTGACCTGAGAAATAAGCAGGGAGGACTGGGACAAGGGATGGAAAGAGGTGATAGTACAGACAGTTAGAGGAAGAGAGCACGGTACTTAGGAAGAAATATAATAGAGGCATAGAACTGGACCAAGGCACATTAAATGCAGAACCGTATGAGATTAATGGGACTAGAAAGCCGAAGCTTCTTACCTCTGAGTAAATTGAGATGTTATCTATTAAAAGATGACAAGGGGCCTCTGATAAAGAAGGTTTTTAAGCAAAGGAAAAATGCAATCTGTTTGCATTTTTGAGGGATTTTGAAGGATTATTTTTGGGCTGGATGTGGTGATGCATGATAGTAACTCCAGGTCTTGGGAGGCTGAGACAGGAGGATTATTGTGAATGCTAGGTCAGCTGTGTAGATGTGAGTACCAGGCCAGCTAAAGCTCAAGACCCTGTCTCCAAAATCAACTACAAACAAACATACTGGGAACAACTGGAGCGATTGCTCAGTGGTTAAGAGCACTTGCTGATCTTGCGGAGAACACAGGTTCGAGTCCCACCACCCACACATCTGGTATCTCACTACAGCCTGTAACATCAGCTCCAGGAGATCCAATGTTCTCTTCTGACCTCAGTGCATCTGCAGTGTGCATACACACACTCAGGTGCACACATATGCATCTGAGGGGCGGGGGCTGTTGTAGAAACAGCTGCCTGAGAGAAGAGAAAACCCGGATCCTGGTTACTTGTTGGGGACATGGATGAAATAGTCTAGGTGGGAGATGATGGTGATCAGGATGGGGGGAATAGACAGAAAATTGGGCAGATTTAGAGTGTCGGAGGTAGATTTGCTGATGAATGGATACCAGACTTGACTGAGCAGGGGCAAGCGTGAGATGCTGTGGGTGATGGTCCCATTACTTTCTCCTGGTAGCAGAGGAAGGTTGAGGAAGAAAGTGTGGCTTTGGCTTTGTGTGTTAGACTGCTCAGTGGTTATCCTACATGGAGATTCCTAACAGATCTGGAAAGGAGGAGTTGCCACAGAGAACAGGCCACTAAATGCTTCCTTCATCCGGATCGCCAAATCTGCAAATGGTGAAGTTTATAACTAGGTCATTCTGAATCCTGGGTGTGTATAGAACTCAGGCCTCTCCTATGTTTTTCATCTCTCCAAACCTGGGTTTCCTTACTCACTTAGTGTTTCTCCCCATTACGGCTGGAAATGTGTCCTTCCATGCATTCCAAGCTGACCAGACAAACATACTGTCCAGGCCATGGTCCACCTTGGGCCAAATCTGGTTTAGTAAGTGGGGCAAGAAAGCGAGAAGGAGAAGCCTGCAGGTGGTGAGGGGATAGGTCCCTGAGAGCCAGCACGTAGCCTCCCCTACCACTGTGTGCTTTGTCTGTGTCTACATGGGTGTGTGGCTCTGTCGCCTAGCCAGGGTCCTGCTAGCAGGCAAAAGACCGAGCAACCAGGAGGAATGTCTCGCTGGTCTCTCAGACCTCAAGTTGGGATGTTGTTGGTGTTGGTGGGTAATTGGCAAGGACAGCTTTGGAAGAATTTCCTTCTGGCTGTTTCCAAAAACAGACTGATCATCAGGGCAATTAGAAACTGTGTGTGAGTGTGGTGTGGTGTGGTGTGGTGTGTGTGTGTGTGTGTGTGTGTGTGTGTACGCACATAATGACGCATGTCTGAGTCCCAGAACTTCGGAAGCTAAGGCAGAAGTATAGTTATAAGTTTGAAGCCGGCTTGGGCTCTACATAGCAAGTCTCTGTTTCAAAATAAGTAAATAAATAAATAGTGTGTGTAAAATATGAAAATACAGAAAACATTCTGGGCGGTGGTGGCTCACGCCTTTAATCCCAGTACTCAGGAGGCAGAGACAGGCAGATCTCTGTGAGTTCGAGGCCAGCCCGGTCTACAAGAGCTAGTTCCAGGACAGGCTCTAAAACTACAGAGAAACCCTGTCTTGAAAAACCAAAAATAAATAAATAATAAAATATAGAAAACATACCTACAGGCCAAGATTTTCATCTTTGCTTCACATTTTTATTCTTTTAACTGCAAAATATTCAAGCCTATGGAAAGTACATAAAACACAAGGATACCAGATAAAATATAATTGTAATGCCTAAGGGCTGAACCCAGGGCCTGGCATCTGCTCCGAAAGCACCCTACAGCTGAGCTATATCCTTTATGCTCTGGTTTCTCCTCCTTCGATACTGGAGATCAAACCCCGGAACTCATATGTGCAGGAAATGCTCTGCTGCTGAGCTATGCCCCCAGTTCCCAAGCCTTGCTAGCTAATGATTTGTTTATTTGGTAGGTAGTCTTATTCTGTAGCTCTGACTGGTCTCAAACTCGTGGTAATCCTTCTGCCTCAGCCTCTCAATGCTGCCATGTCCAGATGTCTTGCTTTTTTTTTAATCCCCCTTTCTTTTTTAAATTAATTTATTTATTAAGTATACAGTGGTCTGCCTTCATGTATGCCTGCAGGCCAGAAGAAGGCACCAGATCTCATTTCAGGTGGTTGTGAGCCACCATGTGGTTGCTGGGAATTGAACTCAGGACTTTTGGAAGAGCAGGCAGTGCTCTTAACCACTGAGCCATCTCTCCAGCCCTTGTCTTGCTTCTTTATTACATAAGATTTAGCTATGTTATTGTAGCTTTTTTTCGTTACTGAATAGTTTCATCATATGAACATACTGCAATTTGTCCATTTTATTCTTTTGTTTTGTTTTGGTTTTTGGTTTTTGAAACAGGGTTTCTCTATGTGGTCCTGTCTGTCTTGGAATGCACTCTGTAGTCTAGACTGTTTTCAAATTCACAGAGATCCTCCTGCCTCTGCTTCCCGAAAGCTGGGATTAAAGACCTGGCTAATCTGATTTTAATTTTTGAGTTTTTTAGCCATGCTGGTGTTTGAACCCAGGACCCCATACATATGAAGCAATAACTTTACCTCAAACCTACTTCGTTAGTCATTATTTTAATTTACGTTTCCTTAATTGTTTGCAAAGATCACATTCCTGCAGATGTTTGCTGACCATTTGAATTTCTGCTGTGAAGTATCTGTGGAAATTCCTCATCTGCCTGCCATTTTTATTAGGTTGGTGGGAATTCTTCACATATGCTGGATATGAACCCTTTGTTGGTTGCGAGGGTTAAAAATGTCTTCATAGCTTACTTTCACATTCTTCTCTTTGTGTGAATATTTGAATGTTAATGTAGTCATTTATCAAACATTTATGATTTGTGCTTTTTTGTGTCTTATTTAGGAAAAAAAATCCCTTTCTCTTCCCAAATTATGAATTTACTCTTATGAGAAAACTTCATAGATTTCTCAGTCACTTTTAGGCATATAATTCACCTGCAGGGTTTTTGGTTTTGTTTGTTTGTTTGTTTGTTAGAGCTCTAGTTTCAAGCCGGGTGGTGGTGGTGGCGCACACCTTTAATCCCAGCACTTGGGAGGCAGAGACAGAGGCAGAGGCAGAGGTGAGTTTTAGGACAGCCTGGTCTGCAAAACTAGTTCCAGGACAGCCAGGGCTACACATAGAAACCCTGTCTTGAAATTAATTAATTAAAAATAAATAGAGTTCTAGTTTCACATATATTGCCTCGATCAACATCATTTGTTAAAATCAATTTCTGTTGTCTACCACTCTGCCATAAATCAAAAAATAAGTGTGTATGTTTGGGTGATCTTTGTTTTGTCCATGTCACATTGTCTTAGTTACTATGTCTTTATAGCATGGTCTTCACGTTTTCTGACAGCTGGTAAACCCACACACTCTCAACACAGTATTTTTAAATCTATAAGTAAAACATATGGGATTTAAAACGATGTGTAGGATCATCTATCTAGAATATACTAAGAACTTAAAAATCAAATGAAAATAAACAAGCTGGTTTAAAAAGGAGGCACTAGGTCTAAAGAGAAATTCCTTAAAAGAAGAAATGGTCGCTGGGCGGTGGTGGCGCACACCTTTAATCCCAGCACTTGGGAGGCAGAGGCAGGCGGATCTTTGTGAGTTTAAGGCCAACTGGTCTACAAGAGCTAGTTCCAGGACAGGCACCAAAGCTACAAAGAAACCCTGTCTCAAAATACAAAAAAAAAAAAAAAAAAAAAAAAAAAAAAAAAAAAAAAAAAAAAAGATGGTCACCAGGGAAATGCCACTCAAAACCACAATGAAATGTCACTTCATCCCTGTGAGAATGGCTGATATAAAAAATAGACATTATATGAACTTCAAATCTCATTTCATTTTATACACAACATAGATATAAATAATACAAAATTTTTTTTAAAAGCCAACAAGGTGCTAGTGAGAACGTGAGGAAGAAAAAGGAAGCCTGTGTGTAGGTAAATTACCACAAAGGTAAAATACTGAAAGTATGCCCTTGTAGAAATCACTGCGGAGGTTCCTCTAAAAGATTAATATAGAACTATTTAATAATTATTCTGTGACCAGATAGATAACCCTCTACTAGGTACATGCCTAGGGAGAGTGGAATCAGTGGGCAGAAGGGACAGCTTCATGCCCCTGCTCACTGCAGCTTTATTCACACAGCTAAGAAAAGAAACCCAAAGCATCCATCATCTGATGAATGGAAAAGGAAACGTGCCTGCATGGTGGCGCACGCTTTTAATCCCATCACTCGAGATGCAGAGGCAGGCGGAGCTCCGAGAGTTCAGGACCAGCTGGGGCTTCATAGTGACACCCCATCTCAAAAACAAAACAAACCACAATGTAGGTACAAAATGAAATGTTCTTCAGTCCTGTGGAGATCCTGACATGTGAAAACACGGAGGGGATTAGAGCTCACAGAAAGACGAGTACTGTGTGATCTCATTCCTGGGTGGAATATAAAAGTGGGTCAGGTTGACTAGACGAGAGTGGAATGGTGGTTGCCAGAGTTTGGAGTCTGCAGGAGGGATGGGAACAGGTGGAATCATGGGTGTTAAGTTAGTTAGGAAACAAACTCTGCTATGTAAATGGAGACTTTTCTGTCCCACCTGGTCCTGCAGCCACTTTTAAAATAATCACTCAGAGGCTTAATATTAATTACAAACTATTTGGCCTATTAGCTCAGGCTTATTACTAACTAGCTCTTACAACTTAATCAACCCATTTCTAGTCATCTGTATTTTGCCACATGGCTTTGTAGTGTTACCTGTCCTCTAGTACATCTTTTTGCCCCGTGGGTTCACTGGCATCTGTCCTGACTCCACCCATCTTCTCCTTGTAACTCTCCTTAGATTTCCTGCCTGGCTCTATCCTGACTTGCTATAGGCCAAAATAGCTTCTTTATTAACCAATGGCAATAGGACATACTCACAGCATACAGAGGGGTTATCCCACAGTACTGCTGACTCTAGAGAACAGTTATCTGCTGTGTATTAAAAAGAGATAAATAAATAAAGCCAGAAGAAAGGATTTTGAAAGTTTTCACCATAAAGAAATGGCAAAGGTTTCAGGAGACAAATATGCTTAACCAGATTTAAACATTATCCAGTATTTGCATGTCTTGAAGGTTATGTGGTATCTGGTTAATATACACAACATTTGTGGGTTTTGTATACCAGTTAAGATTTTTCAAAAATTGTTGGAGCCCAGAGCAATGGCTCAGTAGTTAAGAACACTTGTTGCTCTGGCAGGGCCCCAAAGTTTGGTTCCCAGCACCCACAGGATTGTTCACACCCATAATTCCAGTTCCAGGGGATCTGACCCTCTCTTCTGATATGCAAAGAAAGCAGGAATGCATGTGGTACCAATGCATGCATGCAGGCAAACCACTCGTGCACATAAAATAAAGTAAATAAATCTTTATTTAATTTTTTATTTTTCGAGACAGGATTTCTCTGTGTGGCTTTGGAGCCTGTCCTGGCACTAGCTCTGTAGACTAAGCTGGTCTCGAACTCACAGAGATCCGCCTGCCTCTGCCTCCCAAGTGCTGGGATTAAAGGCGTGCACCACCACCACCTGGTGAATAAATAAGTCTTTTAAAAGTGTTTTCTAATTGTTTTTTGTTTGTTTGTTTGTTTAAATTATGGAATGAGGCCTTGTAGGGTGGCTAAGTGGGTGAAGGTGCTTGCTGCTAAGCTTGGGGAGCAGAGTTCAATTCCTGGGATTCACATGGTAGAAAAACTGCTTCTTACAAGCTATCCTTTGACCTTCACATACATGCTGTGACATGGTGTTCCCACACCTCTACACACAGGCAACCGGACCCACACCAATAATAAAATAAATTCACAAAACTAGTAAAGCATGTAAGAGCATAAAGAGGACACAGTACATTGAAGTACAGGACTGGAGGAGGAACTCAGGGGACGAGTGCTCCGCAGGTGAGGCCCCACGTTCAATTGCAGCACCAGAAAGTAAAAAGAAACGTAATAATTACATGTAAAGACACAAGTTTGTGAGCGAATGCATGTGTACTTTATTGCCACAGTAAATGAGACCTGGTGCAGGTGGAGCGGCCTCTCTACCGTCCAAGTGGTGACGGACATTGATGGTATTTTAGGTCCCTGCAACAGCTGGTTCTGCTGGGAGACTGCTAACACTACAAGGATCTACTAAGAATCTCTACTTTATAGTAGTCTATCTCAGTATCGAATGGAGAGTTTGGGCTATTGAGTGGCGTGTGTGTGTGTGTGTGTGTGTGTGTGTGTGTGTGTTTGTGCCTGTGTGTGTGTATGTCTGTGTGTGGCATATTTGAGGCAAGGTTTCATGTAACCTAGGTTGGTTTGGAACTCACTTTCATGTAGTCTGGAATTCACTATGTAACCCAAGCTTGCTTTGATCTCTTAACAATCCTCCTATCTCAGCCTTTTGAGTCTGGATTACTGGTATAAGCTGCCACATTTAATTGCTGCATAGACACTCACACATATCTTTCAAAAATCCACTTTTTATTAATTTTTAAATATTGTGTGTGTGTGTGTGTGTGTGTGTGTGTGTACTCTGTACCTAATGACCTGAATTTTGATCCTAGACCCCACGTGGTGGGAAAAGACAACTGACCCCCCGAAATTGTCTTCTAATCTCTACAAGTGCACTGTGGAATGAACGTAATAAGTAATAAAAGTCTGGATCAAACTGTAGAAAATGTTATTTTAGAATTCTGTCAGTAGTTGGGCGTATTAACACAGACAGCCCCATAATCCGAACACTTGGGAGGCTGAGGCAGATGGATTTCCATGAGTTCAAAGCCACTCTGGTGTACAAAGTGAGTTCCAAGTGAACCAGGAGAACCTGTCTCAATAAGAAGAAATGTCAAAACTCCATTAATATAAGAATATACATATGCTGTTATTATTAATTATTATAGCACTGTGTTCTTATCTTTTTGTTTCATATTTTATTAAAATAAAACAAAACCAGGAGTGTAGTAAATGCTCGTAATTCCAGTTTTTCTGGAGAATAAAATGAGAGGATCCTGAGTTCAGTGCCAGCCTGGGGAGACATAGTGAAACTCCTACCACTAAATAAATAAATGAATGAATAAAATAATAAATAAATAATAAGGCTGGTGTGGTAGCTTTGGAGTAAAGGTGCTTGCTGCCAAGTCTGATGAATTCCACCCCCAGGACCCACAACAAGGACCGACACTTGCAAGTTTTCCTCTGACCACACTTGAGAGCGCGCTCTCTCTCTCTCTCTCTCTCTCTCTCTCTCTCTCTCTCCACACTTGAGCCCCCCCCCACGTAAATAAATGTAATAAAAGTTTTAAAAATTCATAGATAAAACTTTTCTCTTTCTGGATTTATTTTCTTTTCTGGGAAGTTTTTCCCTAGTAATTTAGGTACCTATTTTATTCATTTACCTGTTTATTTATTTGATTTTGGAGGCAGGGTTTCTCTGCGTAACAGTCCTGGCTGTCCCGGCACTATCTTTGTCTACCAGACGGGCCTCGAACTCACAGAGATCCGCCTGCCACTGCCTCCTAAGTGCTGGGATTAAAGATGCGCACCACCACTGCCCAACTCTTTATTTTACTTTTAAGCTTTGTTGCTAAAAACAAAAAGGAAGAAATGAAAAGCATAAGTCAGATCTGCTGTTGTACAACTGTAAGCCCAGCATTTGGGAGATTGGGGCATTAAGAGCAAGTGTTCTGAGGCTGTCTCAAAATGCCAAAAATAAAACTAAAAAACAGCCAGGTGGTGGTGGCAAAAGCCTTTAATTCCAGCACTCTGGAGGTAGAGGCAGGTGGATCTCTGAGTTCAAGGCCAGCCTGGTCTACAAGTGCTAGTTCCAGGACAGGCTCCAAAGCTACAGAGAAACCCTGTCTCAACCCCACCCCCCCCAAACAACAAACAAACGAAAAACCCTAACAACCCCAAAAAACTTAAAAAAAAAAAAAAAAAGCAAACAGGATCTCACTGTTTAGCCTAGCTTGTTGGGCTGGAACTTTTTATGTAGACCAGACTGGTCTTGAACTCACAGAATTGGCCCGCCTCTGCCTTCCAAGTGCTGAGATTACAGGTATGTGCCACCATGTGTATTGCTTTTAAGGAACAGGTGGTACATACATGTGGCATAGAATTGAAAAGGAACAAATTAAATCTCAGAGGCAGTAAGTAATGTTGGCGTTTTGTGTCCTTTTAGAGAGATACTTGACGTATTTCTGAATGTCCTTCATCTTTCCGTGGGTGCCTCCAACAGGCTTGAATCCATTGTGTCCATTTAATAATGGATATTGGACTATATTGGCTATTATTCCATTTAGTATATTTCAGTATACATTGTAAAGTTCTGAATTCTGTATTCAGTTATATATTTTTAAAAACGTCTGCTATGAATATGTCTTAGTTACTGTTCTCCTGCTTTGAGGAAACGCCATGACCAAGACAACTTATAAAAAAAGCATTTCAGGGGCTGGAGAGATGGCTCAGCGGTTAAGAGCACTGACTGCTCTTCCAGAGGACCCGGGTTCGATTCCCAGCACCCACATGGCAGCTCACAACTGTCTGAAAATGCAGTTCCATGAGATCTGACACCTTCACACCAATGAACATAATAAAGTTAAATAAAAAAAAAAGTTTAAAAAAAAAAAAAAAAAAAAAAAAAAGCATTTCATTGGGGGCTTGCTTACAGTTGCCTGGGGTGAGTCTATCTGTGATCATCATGGTGGGGAGCATGGCAGCAGGCAGGCATGGCGCTGGAGCAGTAGCTGAGAATTTACATGTTGAAACAGTAACCACAAGGCAAAAAGATGATAAAGCTAACTGGGTATGGCATGGTCTTGAAACCTCACAGCCCACCCCCCAGTGACAGACTGCGTCCAACACGGACACGCCCCCAATCCTTCCCAGATCTCAGGTGGATCTCTGAATTCAAGACCAGCCTGGTCTACAAGTGCTAGTTCCAGGACAGGCTCCAAAGCTACAGAGAAACCCTGTCTCAACCCCACCCCCCCAAACAACAAACAAACAAAAAACCCTAACAACCCCAAAAAACTTTAAAAATAAAAAGCTCCACCGACTCAGAACCAAGCATTCACATATATGAGCCTATGGGGCCTTTTTCATACAAACCACCAGAGTAATTTGCCTGCGTGTATGTGTGTACGCCTGAGATGGTTGTGAGCTGCCATGTGGGCACTGAGGCTCAAACCCTGTTCTTCTGGAAAAGTAACCTGTGTTCTTTTTTTTTTTTAGATTTATTTATTTATTATGTATACAACGTTCTGCCTCGATGTATGCCTGCACGCCAGAGCAGGGCACCAGATCTCAGTACAGATGGTTGTGAGCCGCCATGTGGTTGCTGGGAATTGAACTTAGGACCTCTGGAAGAGCAGCCAGTGCTCTTAACCTCTGAGCCATCTCTCCAACCCTAACCTGTGTTCTTAAGTGCTGAGCCTATGTAGTATTATGTTGTTTGTGGGGTGTGTGTGTTATGCTGGGACTGGAACCCAGAACCTTGTACATGTGAGGCATCTGCTCTAGCTCTGAGCTACATCCCAGCCCTGATTGACCTGTGTATTTTATGGCTGGTCTCCTATGAAGGATATAAACTCAAGCTGTTTTCCTGGTCAGTACTGTCATGAATATCATGTGATACATATTTTACATATCATCAACTTGTGAAGTAAAAGTGTTATAAAATTCTGATAACGATAGGTGGTCTCCCCAAGAATTAGCAATATTTGTTATCTCTGACAATACGTAAAAGTGCCTGTTTACCCCCACATGCTTGATGGTTCAAGATTTTCAAATGTTTTCATCTTTATTCGTCTAAAAGATATAAAAAGTTATAAATCACTATGGTTTCATTTTGCATTTGTCTTGTGAAGACTAAGATTGAAGGTTTATGTTCTTAAAGGCCACACATTCATTCTTTGTGTGATTTATTCTACCTTTGCCCATCATTCTACAGGATTAAATTTTTCTTATTGATTTGGAACAGCTTTGTGTATTTAAGATTAGCCTTTTATCATTGATATATGCTAGAAATATATTTTCCCATAAGCTGCTTTTCTTTTTTTTATATTTATTTATTTATTATGTATACAATATTCTGTCTGTGTGCATGTCTGCAGGCCAGAAGAGGGCACTAGACCTCTTTACAGATGGTTGTGAACCACCATGTGGTTGCCGGGAATTGAACTCGGGACCTTTGGAAGAGCAGGCAATGCTCTTAACCACTGAGCCATCTCTCCAGCCCCTATGCTGCTTTTCTTATGATTAAAAAAGATTTACTTTTATTTATGTGTGTGTGACATGTGCGTGGGTGTCACTGGAGGCAAGAAGAGAGAGTGGAATCTCCTGGAGTTGGAACTATAGGTGCTTGTTAGTCTCCTAGTGTGGGTGCTGGGACCCTAACTGGGGTTCTGTGGAAGAGCTCCAAGTGCTCCTATCTGCTGGGCCATCTCTCTGTCCCCATGCTTCTGTATTTTTTACCCTGTTGATTTTTTTCTGAGTTTTTTTTTTAATTTGTTTATTTTATAGCTTCAAGGGTTTTTGTTTGTTTGTTTTTTGGAGGGTTTTTGTTTTGTTTTTATTGTTGTGTTGTTTTGTTTGCATGATGTCATTCTCACTCCAGGGTTTAAAAACAATAACAACAACAAAACAAAACCAATTCACAAAGCCAGACGCGATGACTTTAAAATCTCAGCCTTGGGAGGTTTTCACGTGTGGACTGTCCTAAGTTTGAGGCCAGGCTGATCTACCTAGTGAGTTGTAGGCCAGCCAAGATTATATAAAGAAACCCTGTCTTAAAAACAAACGAAACAAGATAGGGCTAGTGTCTTAGTTTGTCCTGTTGCTCTGATACCACAGCCAAGGCAACCTACAGAAGAAAAGAATTCATTTGGGACAGGCTCACGGTGTCAGGTAGAGTCCCTGACCATCACAGCTGGGGAGCATGACACTAGGCAGGCAGACACGGCACTGAGGCTGTAGCTGTGAGTTTACTCTCTGGTCTACAAACGCGAGGCACGGACCCGGGAGTGCTGTGGACTTTTGGAACCGCAAAGCCTGTTCCCCGTGACACACCTTCTCCAACAAGGTCACACCTCCCAGCCCTCCCCAAACAGTTCCGCCAACTAGAGAACATTGTATGAGCCTGTGGGGCCATTCTCATTCAGCCCCACTGCTAGAGAAATAACTAATCAGGAAAGTGCTAGGCGTGCAGGCAGGCGTGAAGACTCGAGTTCAGATTCCCAGCAGCTGTGTAAAAATCTAGACCTGGAGGCCACTGTTGTGATCCCAGCACTGGGGAAATATGACGGCAGATCCCTTAGGATTCTTAGGCTTAGGAGCCAGCCAGCCTACCAAATCAACGAACTCTGGGTCTCAAAAATAAAGAGCAGGGTTGGTGAGATGGCTCAGTGAGTAAGAGCTTGCTGCCCAGTCTGAGGACGTGAGTTCAGTCCTCAGGACCACATGGTGGAAGGAGAGGACAGTGTCCCAAAAGTCGTCCTCAACCAAACCAAGTCCCAGTCTTGTGTGTACCCAGGCACAACCCCTCCCCCAGCAGCACAGTAAAAATGCAAAAATGTTTTAGAGACAAAAGTAAGGTTGAGAGTGATGGAGGAAGATCCCTGATGTTGACCTCCAGTTTCCAGACTCAAACACACAGGCATGCACACACACACACACACACACACACACACACACACCACATATACATACTTACACACCACACATACACACACACCATACACACACAAAACAAATAATACCCCTTTATTTCTCATCTTTTCCTCTACTACTTTAATTTTTAAAATATTGTAGCTACTTTTGACCCACCTGGAATTTTCTCTAAAAATTTTTATTATTACTAATTCTTAGTGTGTGTGTGTGTATAAGAATATGCGCGCGCATATGAGTGCAAGTACCCAGGGTGGCCAGAGAAACAGATTCCCTCGGAGTTGGAGTGCCAGAGTTTGTGACTGCCTAATGTGGGAACTAAACTTAGGTCCCCTTCAAGAGCAATGTGTGCTCTTAAGCACTAACCCATCTCTGGCCCCTGGAATTTTCTTTTATATAAAAATTGGAGGGCTGGGGGCTGGAGAGATGGCTCAGTGGTTAAGAGCATTGCCTGCTCTTCCAAAGGTCCTGAGTTCAATTCCCGGCAACCACATGGTGGCTCACAACCATCTGTAATGAGGTCTGGTGCCCTCTTCTGGCCTGCAGACATACACACACACAGAATATTGTATACATAATAAATAAATAAAATTTTTTTTTTAAAAAATTGGAGGGCTGGAGAGATGACTCAGAGGTTAAGAGCACTGACTGCTCCTCCAGAGGTCCTAAGTTCAATTCCCAGCAACCACATGGTGGCTCACAGCCATCTAGAATGAGATCTGGTGTTCTCTTCTGGCATGCAAGCATACATGGAAGGAATGTTGTGTACATAATAAATAAATAAATAAAGCTAAAAAAAAACTTAAAAAAAAATTAGTGTGTGTGTGTGTTGGGTGGAGACTTTTCCCCTCTTGGCACAAGTCTTTAATCCCAGCACTTGGAGGCAAAGAAAGGTGGATTTCAGGGCAGCCTGGTGATCTACTAGTGAGTTTCAGGCCAGCCGGAGCTACATAGTAAGATTTTGTCTTTAAAAAAAAATTCCTTGGATAGTTTTTTCTTAAAGATTTATTTATTTATTATGTATACAACCTTCTGCCCCCATTTATGCCCACACGCCAGAGGAGGGTGCTAGATCTCATTACAGATGGTTGTAAGCCACCATGTGGTTGCTGGGAATTGAACTCAGGACCTCTAGAAGAGCAGCCAGTGCTCTTAACCACTGAGCCATCTCTCCAGCCCTGCATAGTTTGTTTTTCAAGTGTGAAATAATAAAATATTTAAAATTAGAAAAAAGACTGCCTAATACTTCCCCCTTTTGTATTTTAAATATATTACTTAATAAACATTCCATAAAATCCTCCTCCCCACCCCCTTTAAGACAAGGTCTCATATATCCCAGACTAGCCTTTGACTTAGTGTGTATTATTGTCTAGGATGAATTTGAACTCCTGATAATCTGGCCGTGCTGGGATTACAGGCATGCACCACCAGGCCCAGTTTATCTGGTGCTGAGGACCAAATGCAGGACTTTGTGCTAGACAAGCATCTTTCGCCAACTGAGGTGCACCCCAGCCCCATGCTTCTCTTTTGTAGTATTGTGAGTTAAGACGAAAGCGTAGTTGTGTGATATTAAAAACTGTTTTGCCGGGCGGTGGTGGCGCACGCCTTTAATCCCAGCACTCGGGAGGCAGAGGCAGGCGGATCTCTGTGAGTTCGAGGCCAGCCTGGTCTACAAGAGCTAGTTCCAGGACAGGAACCAAAAGCTACGGAGAAACCCTGTCTCGAAAAATCAAAAAAAAAAAACTGTTTTATGCTGGGCGTTGGGGGCGCACACCTTTAATCCCAGTGCTTGGGAGGCAGAGACAGGCGGATCTCTGTGAGTTCGAGGTCAGCCTGATCTACAGAGCTAGTTCCAGGACAGCCAGGACTGTTACAGAAAGAAACCCTGTCTGGAAAAGCAAAAACAAAACAGCTGTTTTATAGAAAGCATAAAGTTGCGTGACTAGTCACCATATTCAAGATGGAGAATGATCTCATCTGATTTTATTTTATTTTTTTCAAGACAACGTTTCTCTGTGTAACTCTGGCTGTCCTAGAACGCACTTTGTAGACCAGGCTGGCTTCAAACTCAGAAGTCTGCTTGCCTCCCAAGTGCTGGGATTAAAGACATGTGCCACCACTACGCAGCCTATTTTCTTTTTTAAATAATGTTTTATTACATTGTGTGTGTGTGTGTGTGTGTGTGCACGTGTTTGAATGTGTGCAGATGTATGTGTGTCCCATGCCATGGTGGACATGTGGCAATCATATGGCAGCTTAAGAGAGTTGGTTCTCTCCTTCACTGTGTGGCTGCAGAATTCAAAGTCAGGTTGCCAGACCTGGTAGCAAACTCCTTACCTACTGAGTCATTGGCACCGGCTCCCAGTCCACATGGAAGCAGACAGCCTGGTTTACAGTGGTTCAGCAGAAACAACTTTTTGTCTGAAGGATGGTGCAGAAGTGACGTGCATTAAATGGACGTCATGCCGCTACTTTTGAATTTGGATCTTTTCCCGGGCTAGCACTATGTGGTCTGACTTTTCTTTCCAGATGCTGGGCGGCAGCCATTAGCCACAGTCCCAACTCAGCCCTTTGATCACGTGGGGAAGATATTCAACACGCTACACACAGCATACTGTGTTGTTAAACCTGACTGCTCAGTTGTTTATGGATTCTAAATGCCTTTTCTTCTTAGTATGTCTTTACCTCATGATGTGTTCGTGGGGACACATCCTCCTCACAAGCCAAGGCATCCTGCACAGCCCCCTTACGGTGGCCTCCCGGCAGCTCTGTTTGCCACTTAAAGCCGCGGGCTCAGAGTTTCCCCGACCAGGTCTTCCCTCGAGGTGATATAGGTTCCCAGGTGGTGGTGGCTGGCATCAGAGGAGAATATTACATCATAACTGGCAGGACCTTTCTTGGCACCTTGGAGTATTCTTGGAGCTGTAAAGCCTGAGGGTAGTCCTCGGACTGGTACTAAAAACAGCTAGTCTTTCTGTTAGTCCCTGATAGATGCTGTGCAAAATACATATGTTATACCATTTCTCACTCCGCCCAGTGTCCCACCATGTAAATCTGTCATTTCCATTTTACAGATATGGAGACTGAGGCCAGAGGTAAAGTACTTTGTTCCAGACCACACAGCCAGGGTGTGGGGGGGCCAAGATCTGGACCCAGGCAGGCCAATCACAATGTCCATACCCCTTACTCCTGTGCTCCATTGTTCTCCCCCTCCCCGAGAGAATGGTTGCCTGCCCCAGCATCCCTAGCCGGACAGTGGGACAGCTATCCACAGTGGCTCTCATGCCCTCAGAAGATTCTCCGAGTACAATTTCTTGCCTGAAATGTTGGCATTCCCAAAGTAGGGGTGTAGAGGGGTTCAGGAGGGCAGAAAACAGCAAGCTGAGACCTGGGATGAACATGTCAACACCTAGGCTGGGTTGGGGGTTGGGGAGACATCTGTGTGTCTGTGCTGACAGCATCTGTCTTTCCTCCCTGTGCACTGGACAGAGCCTCTTCTGTTTCTCTCCATCTGACCTGTTTCCTCCTCTGGCTCTGGAGTTCCTGGCTCCCCTGAGTACCTCCTCTTAAACCCCCATCTCTTCTCTCTCTGCCTCGGCTTGGTAAGAGGATAAGGGGCTCTGGGAGCTGGGCACGGGGAAACATCTCTTGGTTTTGGTGAATGGGTCGCACAGCCCTTCTGTATTGGGACAGAGAGGCCTATGGAAGGGTTTAGTCACTCCCCGACCTGAGGTTCAGTCAGAGACCTACCACCCCTCAACAGGGTATTCCAAAGTGGCAGCTGTTTTAAGAACTGGTAAGTGAATCGTAGTGTCGGCAATAGTGAATGAGCCCCAAGTTTGACTTGCACAAAGTGAGTACACTCATGTAACCAACATCTAATCAAGAACGAGACCGTGTGGGGCTGGAGAGACGGCTCAGCAGTTACGAGCACTTGCTCCTGCAGAGGACCCTGGTCAACTCCAGCACCAACATGGCAGCTCGCACCCATCTGTAGCTCCATTTCCAGAGGATCCAGTGCCCTTTCTGACCTCCGTAGACACCAGGATACACATGGTGTGAACATGCAGGCAAAAGACCCTCACATAAAATAAAATATATACATCTTACAAAATTATTTTTTTAAAAAAGTTAGACTACGCGCAGAGATTCTGGCCCTTCTCTTCTGGCTGTCTTTTAGTTGACACCTCTGGAGTTGGGAGTGCATATCTTTGTTGTCACCGTGACCTCAGGGTTTTGCTGGCATTTAGAGAGCAGGGTCTGGTTGTGCCAGTTCTCCTGCAATGTATGGGGCAGGCCTGGAGCACCAAGAGTGCTCTCTCCAGGTGTCCTGCCGTGCATGGGGCAGGCCTGGAGCACCAAGAGTGCTCTCTCCAGGTGTCCTGCAATGCATGGGGCAGGCCTGGAGCACCAAGAGTGCTCTCTCCAGGTGTCCTGCAATGTATGGGGTAGGCCTGGAGCACCAAGAGTGCTCTCTCCAGGTGTCCTGCCGTGCATGGGGCAGGCCTGGAGCACCAAGAGTGCTCTCTCCAGGTGTCCTGCAACGCATGGGGCAGGCCTGGAGCACCAAGAGTGCTCTCTCCAGGTGTCCTGCCGTGCATGGGGCAGGCCTGGAGCACCAAGAGTGCTCTTTCCAGGTGTCCTGCCATGCATGGGGCAGGCCTGGAGAACCAAGAGTGCTCTCTCCAGGTGTCCCACAATGCATGGGGCAGGCCTGGAGCACCAAGAGTGCTCTCTCCAGGTGTCCTGTTGAAAAATGAATGCTATGGCAAAGGTTGAGGAGCAGGGGCTACAGCTGTACCAGTGGGTCAGTGTGGAGGGGGTCTTCGCCCCAGTGTACCCACACTATCACCATTTCCCAGGCCTCCGGAATGCCCCCCGCTGTTGGGCAGTGATCCAGCCTCTGCTGTGTGCTGTCTACATGCCCAAGTGTGAGAATGACCGAGTGGAGCTGCCCAGCCGCACCCTCTGCCAGGCCACCCGAGGCCCCTGTGCCATCGTGGAGCGGGAGCGAGGGTGGCCTGACTTCCTGCGTTGCACCCCGGACCATTTCCCCGAAGGCTGCCCAGTAAGTGCTCTATGGGGCAAGATAGGGTGGTCTAACCTGATCTAACCTGGCATAGAGCGACATTGACCTGAATACAGGGTAGCCAGAGATGTCTCGCCTAGGAGACCCTGGGTCTGTAGTCACAGACACAGGAACCACACACACAAGCTGTAACCTACTGTCTGGGTCTCTGTGAAGGCTTCTCTGTTGACCCGAGGTAATTAAGTTCAGCATGTGGTTCTTGAGTGTTCACCATTACGGAACACTGTCTTCAGGGACTTTTGTTATAAATAGGAGTCAGGGCATACATACATAGAGCACTGGAAACAGGAAGATAGAAGGGTGTGAGCTAGTGTGGGTTGGAAAAGGGACGTCTGAAGGGAGAACAGAATGATAACGATGATACTGATTATCATTTTCTACATACAAATACCACTGTAGGAACTTCAACCTAATCCTTAGGCCCTATCATGAGGTAGGGGCTACTCTCTCCGATGTGGAAAATGAGATACAGAGTAGTCAAATAATTTGTCCAAGGCTGTAGACCCATTGAGCAGCAGGTAGATGTCCAGTTAGCATACCTGCTCTTGCTGGGTTTCCCAAATGAGAGCCTCAACCCTGACTTCCGTCTCCCCTCGGCGTTTCCTTTCTCCTCTCCTGTGCCAGAACGAGGTACAGAACATCAAGTTCAACAGCTCAGGCCAGTGCGAAGCCCCGTTGGTGCGGACAGACAACCCCAAGAGCTGGTACGAGGATGTAGAGGGCTGCGGGATCCAGTGCCAGAACCCGCTCTACACCGAGGCCGAACACCAGGACATGCATAGCTACATCGCGTCCTTCGGGGCGGTCACAGGCCTCTGCACACTCTTCACACTGGTGAGCTGTGTTCAAGGGTAAGGGCCTGGGACTTTGGACAGCCCGAGGCGCAGGGGCTCTAGAATGGAGTTGCTCGTTAGGGTACACATGGAAGATTCTGGGGCGGTCTTGGGTTCAGATCAGGGCATCTGCAGCAGAACAAACCCTCACATCACTGCACGGCTGCCTCTCCCTTTAGGCCACCTTTGTGGCTGACTGGCGGAACTCCAATCGCTACCCTGCGGTTATTCTCTTCTATGTCAATGCATGTTTCTTCGTGGGCAGCATTGGCTGGCTGGCCCAGTTCATGGATGGTGCCCGTCGGGAGATTGTTTGCCGAGCAGATGGCACTATGAGATTTGGGGAACCCACGTAAGTATTTTGGGGACCCAGAGGCGAGGATGGGAGGAGAAAGACTGTAGTGACAATTCTGGGTAGGATTTAGCACTGGCTTCTTGTGTTCAGTGTTGAGACCATGGCTTTAGTCTCAGCACCGAAACTGTCACTGTCTCTTCAAAGAGATGTGCTCTAGAGCCTCTTCACATCTGGCCTGTGTCCTAAACTCCCGGGAGCCCTCCACGATTCAGTAGACTAGGACCTGGGCAGGGTGGAGCAACCTGGCAGAAGAGTGACATCCCACATCTTCACAGCTCCAGCGAGACCCTGTCCTGTGTCATCATCTTCGTCATCGTGTACTATGCCTTGATGGCTGGAGTGGTCTGGTTCGTGGTCCTCACCTATGCCTGGCACACTTCCTTCAAAGCCCTGGGTACCACCTACCAGCCTCTCTCAGGCAAGACCTCCTACTTCCACCTGCTCACATGGTCACTCCCCTTTGTCCTCACTGTGGCAATCCTCGCTGTGGCCCAGGTATAGTGAGTGGTGGCAGTGGGGGCGGCTGAAAGGGGCGAGCTTGGAGGAAGGGCAGGAACTAACTTTCCTTCCGAACCGTCCTGCTCCAGGTAGATGGAGACTCCGTGAGTGGCATCTGTTTCGTGGGCTACAAGAACTACCGCTACCGTGCTGGCTTCGTGCTGGCCCCCATTGGCTTGGTGCTCATTGTGGGAGGCTACTTCCTCATCCGAGGTGAGTGAGTCAGCCAGAGCCAGCCAGGTAACGTGGAAGTAGGAACGGGAGCTTCCAGCTCTTCTGCCTTCCATTGACAGGAGACCTAAGTCCTTGGTTCAGTATGGAAGCTGATGCCATAGGCAGGACAGTACCTCTTCTTCCAAAGCCACAGCCAAGTTCTTGGTTCTTTTGAGGGGAGCTTGGGCTGGGTTCCAAACCTTTTTGTCCCTTGTCAGGGTGTACTTGTGTGATGAACACCCTGGGACTCCTAGCTGATCCACGTGGACCATCTTGGGACCATTGCTTGTGTGTGCTCACACTAACTTGAAATACACTGTCATGTTTGGAGCTCGGTTTCCAAGTCATTTCATCCCTAACATACACAAACAGTTTCCTCAACATGTACAGATTTACTGGTCCCTAACTTCCCCGTCTCAATCTGTCACCCCGTGATTTGCCTTGGTTTCTAGCTCGTTTCTCTTGGTTTTCTTCGTCAGTTTGGGTTTCCTCCCACTGAACTGCCAGCCTTCTGTTCGGCCTTCTTCCCTGCCTTTCTGGGGGAGTGTCCAAGCCTCTGCTGTAGGCTGCGCATCTGCGCCATCTCATACGGTAGCCAGTAGCCATGGATGTTGAAACGAGGCCAAACTGGGGTGCTCTTTGAGTGTAAAAAAACAGTACATTCGAGACTTAACATGAAAAAGAAGGGAAAATACAAATTACATCACTAATACTTTGTCATGTGGAACGTAGAAGCGGTTCTATTTTAGATATATTTGGTTTATGAAATAGAGTAAAAGTATAGTTTCTTTTTTCACGTGGCTTCTAGGAAACTTGAGGTTTTATGTCCGTCACACAATGTATTTCTGTTGTTGATGGTTTCCATCAAAACAGCTTTCCTCTGGTTTCCTCTCTCTGTCCTTGGCTGTTTTCTAGGCTCTGCCACAGTTACCCCAGCCCATAGCCTACTGCCAACGGCTGTTCTCTCATTCTCTGGTTCCCCAAGGTTTCAGTCAGGCTGGGCATAACTAGTCGTAGGACTCCACTGCCATGGGCCCTCCCTCCCCAGCCCTCCCGGGAGAGTGGCTTCTCTCCGGCTAATGCCTGAGCTGTCTTTCTGCTCAGGGGTCATGACTCTGTTCTCCATCAAGAGCAAGCACCCTGGGCTTCTGAGTGAGAAGGCTGCCAGCAAGATCAATGAGACCATGCTGCGCCTGGGTGAGTAGTGCCCAGGGGACTTTGGTCAGCTCAATGCTCCTGGGGCCTCCAGGATACAGAAAACCAGGGAGAGTTAAGAAAGTATCCAGGGGACAAAGCCAAGGTGTAGGTGATAGTGGTGGTGGCAAGGTCCTGTAAGAAGTGAAGAATCCAGGTTGGTGCCAAGAATACTTCCACAGGCCCATTTCCTCTCCGTGGCCTCCCATAGTTGCCTCCAGAGCCTTCTGGATTTATTTGGAGGATTCAGTCAAGACCCAATCCCAGCATGCAGTCACACTGGACTTGGCTGTCTTCAGTACTCGGTGGGGCAGTCGCTCCCCTCTCTGGTGCTGCTACAGTGTCTGCTCTGGTAACCGATCCTGCCCCTGAATTCCACAGGCATTTTTGGCTTCCTGGCTTTTGGCTTTGTGCTCATCACCTTCAGCTGCCACTTCTATGACTTCTTCAACCAGGCTGAGTGGGAGCGTAGCTTCCGGGACTACGTGCTGTGAGTGAGGGGCCCTGAGTTTGGTTGTGGGGGTGGCAGAATTGGAGCTCCAGCTACAAGGCATCATCGCATTCGCTCGCGGTCATTCTTGGACTTTCACCTTCCGGCCTGGGAAGGCGTAACCCAAGTGATGCTGGGCTCCTGTCCCAGAGGTTTGATCTGAGGCTCAGACACCAGTAGTTCATAAAAGCTCCCTAGACGATTCCAAAGAAAGTCAAAGGGTGCAAGAGGTTTAGTTCAGTGGTAGAGTCTACACCAGTCTTACAGCCTGGATTCCGTCCCAGCACTGACACACACAGACATATAGACAACACCTCCAGCCAGGGAACACCGGGAGAATCTCTCTGGGGCTGAGCTCTTCCCTAAATGGATTTCCGTTTGGGCGCCTTCTTATTGGATCCAGATAGCCTCAGCTGTTGACCTTCAATCACCACAGGTGCCAGGCCAATGTGACCATTGGGTTGCCTACTAAGAAGCCCATTCCGGACTGTGAGATCAAGAATCGACCCAGCCTCCTGGTGGAGAAGATCAATCTGTTTGCCATGTTTGGCACTGGCATTGCCATGAGCACCTGGGTCTGGACCAAGGCCACACTGCTCATCTGGAGGCGCACCTGGTGCAGGTGGGGTCAGCGCCCTCTGGTCTTGTCCTTCCTGTCTCACCCTCAGCCCCATGGCCTCACTTGAGGCCTTGTCTAATCCAAAACACAGCTGGGGCAGCTGTTTGCCAAAGCACCCCCAGAGCTGTGTGGCCAAATTCTTTGCAGCTCACCAGTGCCCTCTAGTGACCACTCCTGTCCTCACACAGCTTGGGCCCGAGCTGAGTGTAAGAGCCAGTTTTCTTCAAGGAGGGCCCACGGGAGCCTTGCATTCTAGGTGTGCTTGGTTACAGTGAAGGCCTCAGGCTGTCAGGGTCCTCACGACTGCAGGTCCTTAGGCCTAGAATCCCAGGCCTTTCTGTAGATTTGAAAGAAAGCAGCTGCTCCTCCATGTTCCAGCCCCGCCCTTTCTGTTCTCAGGCTGACTGGGCAGAGCGACGATGAGCCCAAGAGGATCAAGAAGAGCAAGATGATAGCCAAGGCTTTCTCTAAGCGGCGTGAGCTGCTGCAGAACCCGGGCCAGGAGCTCTCCTTCAGCATGCACACTGTCTCCCATGATGGGCCCGTGGGTGAGCCTCAGTCTCTTCTCTCGCTGAGACACTTAACTGCCACAGTACCAGACCTGTCCCACCCAGGACACGTGGGCTGTCTGGCAAACTGAGGAATAAGGCACTCCACTCACTTCCAGTTTGCTCCCGTCTCCCCAACAAGGGTCCTCCCCCATTTCTTTCTTCTCCCGGCCTGTTCACTGCTACTGCGGTTCTCTGAGGAGTCGAATCCCCTCCCCCTTCTTGTCTGCCATCTCCAGTGGCTTTTCTGGGCCAGTGTAAGTCAGGGTGCTGGTTCTGGACTTGCGGGCTCAGGTTACGCCTCTTGGGTACCAGAGGCTGCTCCCCTCCGGTTTTGAATGGGCAGCGACCACTGACTACAGGGTGGACTCTGTCGGCGGCAAGGGGAGGGACTGGCTGAGAGGATGGACGTGTTACAGAAAGGAGGACTCACTGTCCACTTTCCTTTCGTTTTCAAAGCGGGTTTGGCTTTTGACCTCAATGAACCTTCAGCTGATGTCTCCTCTGCCTGGGCCCAGCATGTCACCAAAATGGTGGCTCGGAGAGGAGCCATACTGCCCCAGGATGTGTCTGTTACCCCTGTGGCAACTCCAGGTATGAGGGCTCTAGCCTCTGCAGGAAGGGGCAGGGGGCACAGAGGATCTGAAGGGGTGTCAAGGTTTGGGGAGCCTAGGGGTTCTGGTGGGGGAAGGGTGGCAAGGACAGAATTAAAGTCCCACACTCCACTGTGTTTTTTCCTCCTGACAGTGCCACCAGAGGAACAAGCCAACCTGTGGCTGGTGGAGGCCGAGATCTCCCCAGAGCTAGAGAAGCGCCTGGGCCGGAAGAAGAAGCGGAGGAAGAGGAAGAAGGAGGTGTGCCCACTGGGGCCAGCTCCTGAGCTTCACCACCCTGCCCCTGCCCCTGCCCCCAGTGCAGTTCCTCGGCTGCCTCAGCTGCCCCGGCAGAAGTGCCTGGTGGCTGCAAATGCCTGGGGAACAGGGGAGCCCTGCCGACAGGGAGCCTGGACTCTAGTCTCCAACCCCTTCTGTCCAGAGCCTAGTTCCCATCAAGACCCATTTCTCCCTGGTGCCTCAGCCCCTAGGGTCTGGGCTCAGGGCCGCCTCCAGGGGCTGGGATCCATTCATTCCCGCACTAACCTAATGGAGGCTGAGCTCCTGGATGCAGACTCAGACTTCTGAGCCTGCAGGGCAGGTCCTGGGATGGGAAAGATGCATGCACCCTTTTCTGTGGCTCTTCTTCCTGAGAGCACACCTCTGGGGTCTCATCTGACAGAGTCAGTGGGCCACGTGCCGGCTAGAAGAGTTCTGTGTGTCTGCCCCAAAGCACCGGACTGTGGGAACAAGCTGAATATAGCCATTGATATGTCTCCTGTCAGGAGTAGGACCCCCCCCCCTTGTCTCTGCCCCAACGACTAGAGTCTGGCTGGCAGTGTCAGTCTCCAGCAGAGCTGTGCTGAGGCAGGAATGGCAGAGGCAGGGGTGACATGACCCAGAGTGGGCTGTGGTGGTCAGTGAGGCAACCAAACCCATGTCTGGCAGATGAGGGCTGGCTGCCCTTTTCTGTGCCAATGAGTGCCCTTTTCTGGCACTCTTAGACCAAAAGTGTTTGTTGTGTCATTTGTCTTTTGTCTAAGTGGGGACAGGACTCTCTTCCTCCTCTTCCGGGTAGTTGTGATGACCACTCCCATAAGGGCTATAGCTGATCTCACAGGTGGCCCTACCCCAGACACATCCTCTGTTTTCCTGAACTCTCTTCCACATTCACATCTCCCTTCCACCAGACTAACCTCTTCCTGCTTAGCACCCTAAAACTGCAGCGCGTGTGCACGCATACACACACACACACACACACACACACACACACACACACACTTTACTACTGAGCTCAGTCTCCTGCTGAGAGATTGGTTCCACTCCAGGCCTCTGAGAGACATGTTCTTTCTTCCGCACGTCCATCCAGTGGGGATGGACCCTCTGACTTAAGGGGCTATGTTGGGAAGTTTCTATAGCTTGAGCTAGGCACAAAAGCTTCTTCTGACTTCTGTATCTGCTGGGAAGGGGGACACCCCACTTTTTTACAATGTCTAGTCGTGTTCATAGTACCCCACCTGTCAAGAACCAGACAGCAGGATGTCTTAGAAGCTGCCTGGGTTCCAGGTCAGGGGATCGGTATGAGAAGAAGAAATATAAACAGTAAATAAACATTTTTGTATAAGTTCATGTGTGTTTCTCTGCCCAGCCCCATCTCTAGCCTATGTACCTGGTCTGGATCTTCTATGTGTTCCTAAGGTTTTTTGATCAGTGGAGAGCTTGAACTGATGAGGTTATGATTGAGTCAGATGTTGGGCTGATTCGGCTTATTGTGGGGCTGCCCTCTCCAGCTCCTTGGCTCTAAATGGACAAAAGATCCTCTGTGGCCACAGCTGCATCCTTAAGCACCGAACAAGAGAGTCAAGGACAGACATGCAACAGGCCTTGGAGTGGCCGTGGGAAGTGAGTGTTTCCCTGGTGGTGTACAGATGGGCACAGCTCTTGCCAATCCCAGGTTCCACCTTTGCAGCCGATGGCATGCTCTGCCTTCTAGCAGATGTTAGGTCGGTGCATTTGGGTTCACAGCTTGCTTTCTGGGCAATCAAAGGGAGTCAGAATCAAGGGAAGCTTAGTTTTGCTTCTTTAACACGTCAGCAGGAGATTGGGAACAGCATTCAAGAAACTACACTTTACAGCAAGAAGGGCTGTGGAGGAAAGGCAGTGAGACCCACAGACCCGAGAGTCACTGAGTGCTGAGCTCTGTTTCAGGAGAACCTCCTTCGGCGACGTGTGACGGGGACACCAGGATTTTCATCAGAGCCAGATTTCAGGGAGAAAAGAAAGGACATGTTGATTTTATCCTAGGTAGCTTGTAGACATATTATATCACTGATACTTAACACCAAATATTAGCTAGACACTCTTCTGAGCCCTCCACAGGATTCAGCTCACAAAACCTCCCAGCCCTGCTTGGTTCTGTTAGGCCCCTCAAGGCACTGAAGCACAAAAGACTTACCCTGCTGCTGCAAACCCTTTAGCTACTGGTACTGCTGGTATTCAGGCAGGGCCTTCTGGTCTCAATGTGACAGAGATCCAACCAGAGGTGCTCTTCTCATGGAAACAGGCTCAGCAAAGCAAGGCAAGGTGACCTGCACACAACCGCACAGCCGGAAAGGCACAGACACTGGCCCTGGATTTCTGATCCTGAAGCCCGGGCTCTCCCAGCTCAGTGGGAGTTCATCCCCAGATTCCCCGTTTTGTGTTTTCCTCAGGCCACCCCATCCTCTGCACTTGAATGTCGTGTTCATTCTTGCCATTACAGCTCTGTACAGAAGTATGGCTTAAAAAATCATTGACAGCATTTAAAACAATACTTATCAGTGTTGTTCGGTATTTTCTGAAATAGCAATTGCTATGGTTTTCTTCATTTCTTATCCACGAACATTTAACTATTAGTTATTAGTTTTTCCTCTCTTCTTTCCTTAGAAGGGTTGCTTGTGTATAGGATGGAGTATTAAGTTCAATTTGAGTCTTCAAAAAGCTGAGAAACCCGTTGAAGTGACAGATTGTGAGCACTAGAGGGCAGCACTAACTCAATTCCCCTCCACCCCACTCCCACCCCCACACCTGCCTGCAGACTCAGGTGCAGCAGGATGCCCAGGAATGTGACACCCAAGCAAACAGGAAACCTTACAGGATTTCTGTAGGAAGTCATGCTGAACAACAATGACCACCATTCCGTTTAAAAGTCTTGAATCTGATTCCTAAGGAAACACCTTCAGGCTGAAGAGGTGCCAGTTTGGGCTTCCTGCTGTCCTGAGAACCCTCCCCGACCAGCTCTGCCTCACCTTTCCCTACCACACTCTCAACCTCAGACTCCCAGTTCCTACCTCTGTTTGTCCCAGTTTCCTTAAAATCCCCCCGCCCACTTGAGCTTTTAGTGTGAAAAATTGAAAAGACAAGAAAAAAATGCAAAGAAGAATAGATTAAAAACTCATACTCCAGGGCTGGGGAGATAGCTCGCTGATAAAATGCTTGCCTCGCAAGGTAAGACCTGAGTTTGCTTCGTAGAATCCATGTGAAAATGCTGGGCAGGGCCAGCGAGATGGCTCAGCAGGTAATGGCTTGCGGCCAAGCATGACAACCTGAGTTTGATTCCTGGAGCCCACGGGTGGTGCATGTGTACACACACAAACACACATTTTCATCATGCTTTTTGTGTGTGCCCATGTGCATGCACACATGAAGAGGTCAGAGGACAACTTTCATGAGTCAGCTCTTCATGATCCTTGAAAGGAACAGTCTGTATGTATTTTTTTTGTATTTTAGTCTGCTTTAAAAAACGGTTTCAGGACTTTTCCATTTGTTTTTCAAGACAGGGTTTCTCTATGTAGCCCTGGCTGTCCTAGAACTTGCTTTGTAGACCAGACTGGCCTTGAACCCAGAGATCCTGAGTGCTGGGATTAAAGGCATGCACCACTATGCTTGGCTGAGGTCTTGCTATATAGCTCAGATTGGCCCATAATTCTATATATTCTTTACACTGGCCTTAAACTCTCAATCTGCTTCAGCCTTCTGGTAAACTGTTATTACAGGCAGGTACCTCCATACTTGGCTGTTGCTTATACTTTCTTTTTTTGGTGCCTGTTTTGGAACTAGCTCTTATAGACCAGGCTGGCCTCGAACTCATAGAGCTGTGCCTGCCTCTGCCTCCCGAAGGCTGGGATTAAAGGCGTGCGCCACCACTGTCCCGCTCTCATACTTTCTTATGTGTAGATGCAGCTATGTGTCTACAGGCAGTTTATATATTACTTTGTGTTTGATTGGTCCCTATGGGACTTGATGGTAAGGGCCTCTACCTGCTGACTTGTCTTGCCAGTCCCTTTTATGTTTTTGAGATAGGGTCTTGCTATGTAGACGGGATGACTTCACCTTCTCTACGTAGTCCTACTCCATTCGAAAGGTACTCTTTTTGTCAGCAGAATTTTGAAATTCCACAATGATATAAATATAGTTGTGTGAGTTGTATTTTTACTCCCACACCTCCACTCTGGTACAAAAAATGATTTATGTGCAGGCCGGTCCCCGACATATTTTCACACACTGTGCTAGGCATGAAGTGGCTCCTTTCATTTTTTTTTTTAAACTTGTTGACCTTCCTTGACCCTTCCTTCTTCTTGTCAGTGTTGGAGCCACCTTCTTGACACTTTGCCCCTCAGCATCTTCCCGCTTTTCTCTGTGAAGCATAAGCACAGAGGGTTAGGTTCCCCTGCAGAGAGTCTTTTTTAAATAACTTATTTATTTTCATTTTATATGCATTGGTATTTTGCCTGCATGCATGTCTGTGTGAGGGTGTCAGATTTTGGAGTTGCACTTGTTAATTACCATGTGGGTGCTGGGAATTGAACCTAGGTCCCCTGGAAGAGCAGTCAGTGCTCTTAACCTCTGGGCCATCTCTCCAGCCCCTCCTTTCGCATTCTTGCTGCTGCCCAGGGTTCTATGCTTGCCAGGCAAGTCCTCTACCACTGCTGCTCCCTAACTCCCCTCTCTACTTTCTTTGTCCTTCTGGAGTGTCTATTATTTGGGCTTTGCTAGTCAGTCATCTAATTGATTTTATGTATTCTTAACATTTACTTAGTGACTTTCTGTATCTTTATCATTTTCACCCCACCCTCTCTCAATATTTAATTTTTATCCTCTGTGATTTTGTAGTTCCTTATTGTGGTATTAGGAATGGAGCCCAAGCCTTGGAGCATGCACAGCAAGCGTTCTCCCACTGAACCGTACCTGCGGTTCTGCTTCTGAAATGCAAAGAAAAGAACATGTTCATCTGAAAATGATTGCTTTGCCAGAACACTACAGCTATTCAATGAATCGCATATATTATGCCAAAATCTACATTAAAACACTTGTGATGCATATAAGCCACCATTTTTAACTTCTGAACAAAAGATAGAAAATATCTTTTCTATGCAGGCATAGACACACCTGGAATCTCAGCACACTTAGGAGGCAGAAGCAGGAAGACTTGCTGAAGTGTTGGGTCAGCCTGGCCTGAATGGTAAGTTCTAGGCCTGCCAGGCTGCACAGGAAGATCCTCAACAAACAAACAACAGCCACAACAAAACTTGTCTAGTTAAAAATTTCTGATGAAAAAAATATTCTGCTAGCAGGCTTTCTTTTAAAAAGTGCTCTTGTGAGCCGGGTGGTGGTGGCGCACGCCTTTAATCCCAGCACTCGGGAGGCAGAGGCAGGTGGACTCTCTGTGAGTTCGAGGCCAGCCCGGTCTACAAGAGCTAGTTCCAGGACAGGAACCAAAAAGCTACGGAGAAACCCTGTCTCGAAAAATCCAAAAAAAGTGCTCTTTTGCTGGGCAGTGGTGATGTGCACCTTTAATCCCAGCACTGGGGAGGCAGAGGCAGGTGGATGGCTCTGAGTTTCAGGCCAGCCTGGTCTACAGAATGAGTTCCAGAGCAGTCAGGGCTGTTACACAGAGAAACCCTGTTTTGAAAAGCCAAGGGGGCGGGGAGTGCTTTTGTTTTCTGAATGTTTACTCCTTGAAACTGTATGCTCCTTCACAAACCCAGTATAGCATGTGTCCAAGTATATTAAGATTTGGTCTAGTGGGGCAGTCTACACAGCTTAGGTAGGCTTTGCACTCTCTGTGTGCCAGGTCAGCACTGGACTCACAACCCTTCCTTGGTGTCCTGAGTACTAGAATATATGTGTGCACTGCCAGTTCTGTGTGATAAAATAACATAGCCTCTTCCTCTTTTCTTGTGTTGATGGACCTGGGCCTCCGAATGCTAGGCGCACCCTCTTCCCTGAGCTTTCCCCAGCTCCCTTTCTTGCTCCATGTGCCTGGTGACTTTGGCTGTCTGCTCATAGTGTGGCACTAGATGTTTCACAGAGTGATCTTCACTGTGTCCTTGGAGAAATCCCCAACCCTAGGATTTTCATTTCCTCTCTTGGACCGGTCAGATGCCTTGTGGAAGATTATTGCTGTCTGCCAGGCTTCTGGAAGCTGAATGAACCAGCAGAAGGAAAAAGACCTGTAGGCTTAAACTTTCCTTAAAGAGTTAATAGTTAATGCACAATCCCCCTGCTTCTAGTCTAGCAATCCCACCTTCCCCTACGTTTGGTTTGCCTCAGCAACAAGGCTGTCACGGAAACGGCAGATGGATGGGATGGAGCTGGAAAGGCAAGGAAAATGATCTGCTTGTCGATTCTAAGTAATGGAAGGACATGGACAAACAGAGACTAAATGTCCGCCTCTTTCCAGGGCTCACACTCCTTCTCTTTCATCACCACATCCCACGGAAGGCGGGTTCTTCCGCTCAGAAATCAATTCTAGTGGCCGGCCAGGTAGGCAGCTGCTGGGTACGAGCTCCGTGTACGCCAGCTGGCTGTGCTGAAGCTCCCTTGTGCATTACGGGAAGAAAAATCAGTTCTAGATTGTTAGCCTCTGCCCAACAGCTGGAGGACGAAGCTCTGGTCCCCTTCTTCAAAACAGGAAGGAAATGATCAAAGTCAGACATGTGAAGAGAAAACCTAATATACTCTTGTGTCTGGCAGATTTGGGGGTTTTGTGGAAATGGCAGTGCTCAGGGGCCTTCCAGTACAGGTTTGGAGACCGGGAAATGAAAGTTTCAAAAGCAGAGACTTCCAAGGTACTAGGAGTAGACGGAAGCAGGTGATCTCTCCCTTCGTCTCCTTCTGGCTACGGGGAAACAGCTTTTCCAATGACTGCGGCCCGCTTGAGTTTCAGGGCTGTTGTTGCGTTCTGAGCAGCACAAACTCTGTGATCACCTTTGCCTCAGTTTCTTTAGAAATAAAAAAGCCTACCTTATAATATGGGGATGGAAAAGTGGCTCAGCTGTCCCTCCAGCGGACCCAGGTTCAATTCCCAGCACCCACATGGCAGCTCACAGCTGTCTGTAACTCCAGTTCCCGACACCTCTACACAGATTTACATGCAGGCAGAACACCAATGCACATAAAAAATAAAGGCCAACTATATTTTAATGCATCTTCCTTTCGTTAATAGTCACATAAAATCTCAAAGAATGTGCAATTAAAAATGGATTTTTAGCGTGTGTGTGTGTGTGTGTGTGTGTGTGTGTGTGTGGTCTAGAAGAGGGTGCTAGAGTTACAAGTGACTGTGAACTGCCCAGTATGGTTGTTGGGAACAAACTCCAGCAATGGTTCCTAAGTTCTGAGCCAACTCTCTCACCCCTAGAATATGTAGTGTTGTCTCCTGTTTTTAAGACTAACTTTTTGTTTGTCTGTTTTCTGAGACACGGTTTCTCTATGTAGTTCTGTCCTAGAACTAGCTCTGCAGACCAGGCTGGCCTTGAACTCACAAGTCCTACTGCCTCTGCCTCCCTAGTGTAGTGATTAAAGGCCTCCACCATTAGGCCCAGCTTTTAGCCTAATTTTTAGTCATAAATATTTATTTCTCTTTACTGTTATAATACTATTGGAAAACAATTTTTTTTTTTCGAGACAGGGTTTCTCTGTGTAACAGCCCTAGCTGTCCTGGACTACCTCTGTAGATCAGGCTGGCCTTGAACTCAGAGATCTTCCTGCCTCTGCACCCCCCTCCCCAGTGCTGGAATTAAAGGCATGTACCACCATTGCCCGGCTATTTCTTATTTTTGAGACAAGATTTTGCTAAGTAGTCAAGGCCAACCTTGGCAAATTCTTGATACTCAGGTCTCAGTTCCTCAGTGCTTGGAGTACCATTATGACCTAGCCAATACATAGGTTATTTTATTTTATATTTTATTATTAAAAATAAAACTGGAGGCTGGTGATCTGACTTAGTGGTTAAGAGAATTTGTTGTTCTTTCAGAGGACCCAGGTTTGATTCCCAGTACCCACATATCATCACACAATGATCTGTAACTAGTTCTACAGGACCTAAAACCTTCTGACTTCAGCCAGCACCAAGAACCCACAAGGTGCAAGCAAAACACTAACACACATAAAACAACAAAGTAAGTGAATCTAGGGGCTGGAGAGATGGCTCAGAGGTTAAGAGCGCTGGCTGTTCTTTCACAAGTCCTGAGTTCCAATTTCCAGCAACCACATGGTGGCTCATAAAATCTGTAATGAAATTTGGCGCCCTCTTCTGGCTTGCAGGCATACATGCAGGCAGAAAGTCATACATAATCAATCAAAAGAAAGAAAATCTAAAGAAATATTAGATTGAAAAATTATACTAGGCCATGAAAATGGCTTGGCCTTTAAAAGCACTTGCCCTCCGAGTCTACCACCTAAATCCATTATCCGGAGTCATTATCTGAAGTCATTCATTATAGGAAGAGAACAAACTCAGATGCCTTTGACTTCTACCTGTGACCTGGAGGACCCAGCAATAGAGGCCTGAGTCTCAGTAGTTTTCCCTGAGACAGTACCTGGTGGCCAAGAAAGACCACAAACTGATGGTACCCAGGCACCACCCAGGAACAGACCAACCATCCAAAGGGAATTCCTAATGTTCCAACCATTGTTGATAGGATCACTTGCCAGCACACACCTATCGCTTTTCACCAGGACATCCCTAGACAAATGTCAGCCAATCAGGGATCCCGAACCTTAGAAATCCCTCCCCGCCACCTTTGCTGCTACTACAAAAACCTAACACTAACTGAGCTCGGAGCTCTCCGATAGTTTCAATAAGTTGGACACACAGAGAGACCAAGTTTGCAAACTTGTGTAAGATAAAGGCTTTTTGCTTTTACATACAAAACTCGGTCTCCTAGATGATTTTAGGGGACTCCATGATTTGGGCATAACACACGATGGTATAAGCCTAAGCCGCACCCGCACCCCCCCCCCCCCCCCCCACACACACACGATGTTATAACTTCTCGACGGCTGGGTGACACATGTTTTCTAACTCCAACACTCTGGAGGCAGTGACAGGCAGATCTCTGCGAATTCAAAGCCAGACCTAATCTAGAGAGATCTAGACCAGCTGGAGACAGATGACAAGACCTTGTCTCACTAAATAAAATGTCTATATATGTCTTTCTTACACTAAGTGCAAAACAGAAAAATATAGACAGTAAATCAGTTTTTATCACTTAGAAAAATCACTATTTAGATTAACATTCTGCTATGTAACATGTGCATCTGAATTTCTGATTATTTCTAGAGAATAGTCAAAATTTGACTTCATTTAAAAGGAATTCTCAGCTCTGAAATTTCAACTTGAAGAAATTAACTTTTTACTTTCTTTTTTTAAGGCAGTGTCTTGCTTCTTAGTTCAGGCTTGCTGGCCTTGAACTACTGGTGCCGCGCAGGCTTTGGTTGTTTGGTTAGTATTACTGCGAACTCCACCACACCCTGACGAAATTTCTTCCTTTCGGAGCTGATTTTAGCTTCTTCACTAAGAATATGCCAGAAATCATCAGAGCAGGCAATGGCTTATTTCATTTCTTCTAGAAACCAACCCACTGAAGAGAGGCTTTAGAGAGCCAGCTCCAAGGGGAGAAAACCATGCCTCCCAGCTTGCAGCCGGCGTTCACCTCCCATGATGTGCCGCTTTTCCTTTAAAGGCCGCCCACATGATCGCACACATGCGCACACTCCGGAGGAAATTCACGCCGTCAGGGGAGCGGGTCATTCTTCCCCCACTTTCCCCGGGGTTTCTGGCATTCCCTTCCGGAAACCGCAACCCCTCTGGAGACGTTTTCCTCATCTATTCCGTCGCGTCATCCGTTTTCATACTTTTCCGTTAGTCGCTGTTCTGGGAGTTCCCTCTCCACAGAAAACTACTTTCCGGAGGAAGGCCAAAGGGACTACAACTCCCAGGAAGCTCTGCGGCCTGTTTCCCCACGCGCGCAGTGCAGGTTGGGTGCTGAAGTCCCACAGTCTTCTAGCCACGTGCTGCCCGAAGTAAGCGTACTACAGGTTCCGTGGGGCCTGGCGCATGAGTAGGCCTGGGGTGGGGCGGGGCTGGAGGGGCCGGGCTGGCGGCGAGCGAGCGGGCGGAGGAAGGGGGTGGGAGCGGAGGCGATGAAGGGGAGGAGTGGGGGTATGGGGGAGGGAAGGGGAAGGGAGGCGGGAGGCGGGGCCGAGTGGGAGCTGGAGCTGGAGTCGGAGCCGGCGGTTGCAGTGGAGGCGGTGATGTCGGTGCAGGTTGTGTCAGCAGCGGCTACCCCCAAGGTGCCTGAGGTGGAGCTGAAGGATCTGAGCCCCTCCGAGGCGGAGCCCCAGTTAGGACTGAGCACGGCGGCCGTGGGCGCCATGGTACCCCCGGCGGGCGGCGGGGACCCAGAGGCTCCAGCTCCGGCTCCCGCAGCGGAGCGGCCCCCAGCCCCTGGCCCGGGCTCCGGGCCCACCGCGGCTCTCAGCCCCGCGGCCGGGAAGGTGCCTCAAGCGTCGGCCATGAAGCGGAGTGACCCGCATCACCAGCACCAGCGGCATCGCGACGGCGGCGAGGCCCTGGTCAGCCCCGACGGCACGGTCACCGAGGCGCCGCGCACGGTCAAGAAGGTACTGTGGCCGGGCTGCCTCTCGGAGAGGCAGGGAGGGCGGGCAGGGGAGCGGCGGCCCTTGGCGGCACGGCATCACCCGCCTCCACGCCCTCTAGATCGGGGAGCCGAGAGCCCTTTCCCCCCCGAACCGGCTCTCAGAGCGACCGCCACTCGGTGCTCCGCGGCCAAGCGGAGCCTCCAGGTGCCACGGCCGTACTTCTCTACGAATAACATGGAGGTAGCTCTCTTCGCTACTACTTGGACCAGGCAGGGGGAGGAGAGGCACCTACTACTACACCCCCCGCCTCCAGCACACTCCCGCGTGTGATTTTTTCCGGACTGTTCGGCGCATAGAAATCCTTCCCTCCAGCGATAAGGATGGGAAGATCTTTTTCCCTGGAGAGCGGGGAAGCAGTAGTTAGCTCTCTTGCGAGCTCAGGCAGCCCTCTGAGTTGTCTGGCTTCTGTACAGACGGTGACTTTCTGCCTTTCTGTGGCCAGCAGCTTTCCAACAGGGCAGTACTGATCCTGTGTCCTTCCTTTCTGCCCTGCATTTCCTTGCACCGTGCTTGTAGATGGTAGAAGGGTAATGGAGAGACGGTTCACTCTTCAGAGGTCTGCTCACCAGAATGACTAGACCGTGTTTGAAGAGAAGGCTTATTTCGTCGATTGTGAGCAGAAAGTGTTAGGAAGAAACGCTGCTACTTTTGTGAAAGCGATCCGATGGGGCCTGTCTCAGCCATCAGCTTCTTTCATACATAGTAACGAGTAATGATAGCACCCGATATTATTTATGCATTGACTATATCCTTTACCACCTCCCTCGTTTTTTCTCCCTTCTCCATGCTAAGTCAGCACAGGAGGAAAAAGACAAGAGATACGGCTCATCTAAAGAGAAATAATGGCTTTAATTTTCTAGACACAATATGAATACACAGATTTCTATTTTTCTTCATTATAGTGGGTGCATTTTGTTCTGTCAGAAAAACAATTAAAAGGATATGAAGTCTATATTGGGTTTTCTGTGTTGGGTTTAGGTGACTCTTGGATCCAGCCAAACATACTGTTGTAATTACCTCATGACTTCGATAGAGCTGTAAACTTTTTCATTCTTCCCAAATGTAGTGATAAGTGATGTCAGCGGCAAGACTGAGGGAATTTTAACAGTGCTTTAGGACACGCTTTGTCTGTCCTTAGCTATTCGGTGTCATCCCTGTCAGCGTGTCGCCCCCCCCCCCCCCACGCAATTATAGTTAAATGGAGGAATTACAGTTAAAAAAGGTGGCCTGGGCTAGGGTGCTTAGGTAAAAGTTAGGAAATCCAAAGCATATTTCTCACTAATTAAGATGCTTTGTAGCTTTGGCCAAATCTTTTTCTTGTGATTATTTTTTCTAAAGTTCGTAATTCAGTTCCTTTAAGGCTGAAAATGTTGGAAAAACTCCTTTTAGAGTGTGAAGTCTACACTCAGGTAGAGATCTGGGTTTGAATATAGAGAGCACCCCTTCCTCCAGTACTAACTTTTGAATAATTTACAAATTCTGTAAGTCACTTCTTTTATAAAACGTGCATACTTATTATAATTAAGGATTAAAAATGTGCTCTTCACATAGAACTTGGTACCTATAATAGAATCTTAAATGATAACTGTTGTTAAAATTGGTTATTTCGCACCCCAAAGCTTAGGTATGAGCCTGTGACCTTCTCTGAAATGTGTACATATTAGTAATAGTTTGATAGATTCTGTATAAAGAAGTTTTAAAAAAAATCACAGGCCAGCACCCTAGAGCCTGTTTTTTTTTTTTTTTTAATTCTTATTGTGCTTCTTGGACATTTTCCTTGTTGCTGAGCCACCTTCTTCCTGTCTTTTTTTTTTTCAGTATCAAAATCATGTTCCATGATTCTAGATTTACTCAGCAGCCTCAAGGCTCTGAAGACAGGGCTGAACTTGCCTTACAATGTTAATTACACCAAAATCCCATCTTATTTGCTGAAAGTTAAGCAGGTGAAGTCCTGGGAAGGGTGCAGCTGTATGACTTGGACTTTGCTGAGCTTAACTAGCCTCTTCTCTTTTCCTCTTCCCTCTCCTTTCTCTCTCACTCTGCCCCACTCCTCTTTTCTTGTTAGGGTCTCAAACTGTAGCCCAAGCTGCCTGGAATTATGTAGCTGAGGCTGTCCCTCTATAATCTTCCTGCTCCAGCCTCCTGAGTATGAGATTACAGTGTGCACCACCACGCCTGACCTGAATTTTTTCCTTTTCCCTTTCCCTCCCCCGTCCTTCCTTCCTTTCAGAAAGTCTTGTTGGTTGTAGATGTGGTTCTATTGGTAGAGTGGTTGCCCTAGCAGGCAAGAATCTCTGGGTTTGATCCACAGTACCATATAAACCAGGCAACCAGGCATGGTGGTACATTCCTGTAATCTCAGTGCTGGGAAAGTAGAGGCTGGAAGATGAGAAGTTCAAGGTCATCCTTGGCTACTCAGTGAGTTTCAGGCCAGCTGGCTTTGAACTCAAGATCCTTTGTCTCAACTTCCTGTGTACTGGGATCTAAAGTGTGTACCACTACATTTGACTTGCTGTTTTTAAAAAGCACATCTTGTGTGTTCTCTCTCTCTCTCTCTCTCTCTCTCTCTCTCTCTCTTGGCTTTTCGAGACAAGATTTCTCTGTGGAACTCGCTTTGTGGATCAGGCTGGCCTGGAACTCACTGAGATCTGCCTGCCTCTACCTCCGAAGTGCTGGGATTAAAACTGTGCATCACCACCGCCTGGCCTTTAGTTTTCTTAATACTGAATTGACTACAAGTAGAAAAATCACTCAATAAGGAGCCAGTTGTGTAATGTTTTGATTTATTTTGTGTAATGTTTGGTTTGAGCCTTTCTTGCTTTTTAGATTGTCTAATTAAGCTATTCTTCCCTGACTCTCTTCTGCTTTTTAAAAATGTGTAGAAGGACTGGTGTACTAGGATTAAAATAGTTGCCTTTGGTGGTGTAAATGGTGACTGTTGCTTTTATTTTGTAACTACCAGACAATCTTATTTATGTTATTACATTTCCATTAATGGTTTCCCTTTTCCCATTTGTGTATCAGTTATCAATTTTCTTGGTCCCGTTACTTTGGTCAGCCACACAAGGAAAGTATATAAGAGCCCGACTTCCCAAGTTCAGTAACCATAAGAATGAACACAATGGGGTATAGGTTACTTGGTCACATTTTACCTTTGGCACCTGCCTTCATCCTGTAACTCATGGTACTCTATAGGCCAGATCTTTTCATTGTGGTTATGTTTGTATTGAAAGTTCTCTTTCATAAGCCTATTCCAAGTGAACTCAGTAAACATCTCTGAGGTAGTAATTTATGAAATGGGAAAATAAGTTCCACTGTGAGTTTGACAGCAGTTAAGAGCGTTTCTTCCGCCGGCCGGTGGTGGCGCATGCCTTTAATCGCAGCAGAGCCAGGCGGATCTCTGTGAGTTTGAGAACAGCCCGGTCTACAAGAGCTAGTTCCAGGGCAGGTTTTTCCAAACCCTATCTCGGAAAAAAAAAAAAAAAAAAAAAAAAGCATTTCTTCCATGTGTTCTTGAAATGGGTGTTAGCACAGTAGAGAAAACAAGGCAGGGGCTGGAGAGATGGCTCAGTGATCAAGAGCATTGCCTGCAAAAAAAAAAAAAAAAAAAAAAGAGCATTGCCTGCTCTTCCACAGGTCCTGAGTTCAATTCCCGGCAACCACATGGTGGCTCACAACCATCTGTAATGGGGTCTGGTGCCCTCTTCTGGCCTGCAGACATACACACAGACAGAATATTGTATACATAATAAATAAATAAATAAATAAATAAATAAATAAATAAATAAAACAAGGCAGAAGAGGATTTCTGAGAAGTTGAAACTTCTGACAAGGAGGCTACAAGCATTAAGAACCTCAGCTGGTGCATGCTGACGTGACTATCGGTAATGACCATGTTCAGACAGACTCCATGTTTTTCTTGGCAAACCTATCTGCATTGTACTTGTTTTGTTGCTGTCAGGAGAGAATGGGTTGAGCCATGTTAGCGCTTTCTTGCCCTGAATTGTTTAAGCCCTCATTTCAGTTAATTATAGATTACTGAAATTGAGTGTTTTGGATAGAGGCATGGGAATGTGCGAACAGTGTGACTCCCTTGCCAGTTAGACAAGTACAGCCTGGCAAAGTGTTCCGTAAAGCAATTGGCAGTTGGACCCTAATAATAGTTACCAGTAATTGGCCTTTTATGTGCCAGGAATTGTCATAGGTATTTCTGTAATCCTGACAAGACCTTTATGAAATATGGATGGCATTATCTCAGTTTTACTGCGGAAATGTGGTTCAGAGAGGTTGAATGCCTTGCCCAAGGTTACACATCCACAAAGTGGCAGAGGTAGTGTTTAAACCCATGTCTGTCTCCACAGCCCGTGCCCTTCTCATTGTGCCACACAGACTCTTTCCGAGCTCTTAGACGCTGGCCTCTGGTCTGTAGATGTCTGAGTGAGCTCTAAGGTGTGTCTGTGTGGCTAAGGCTTAGGTCATTCAAGACTACAGGAGAGTGAGTCAGGCTTCAGGAAGAAATGTAGAACACATGCTCAACCTCGAAGAATGGTAAAGTTAGAGGATATGAAGAACAGTTAACACAGGGAAGCGTTTTAAAATCACTAATACTAGACTTCTGTTTGTAATTAGCTTGTAACCTGATTATGTATCCCCACACTCTTCTTCTTCTTTTTAGAGAGAGACTTACTGTCATAGGTTGGCCTTTTTAGCTCCATTGTAACCTAACCTAGCCTCAAACTCCAATTCCTTCTCTTTGCACCTCCCAGGATTATAAGCATGTGCCATCATGCCTGGCTCTGTCCTTATCTTTAAAGTTATGAATCTGGTGACCTGAGGAAAAGATTCCTTTCTGTTAATCTAACAGTTTCCCTCTGTTCTTTAAGTCCCTCCTCTATGAAGTCTTTGATTAAACCTTTTGAGAATTAGAAAGGGAAGTATACTGCTAGGTATTTTTTAAAATTATTTTTATGTGTATAGGTGTTTTGCCTACATGTATGTCTGTGTACCACTTGTGTGCCTGGTGCTGAAGGAGACCAGAGAAGGGCTGTAGATTACCTGGAACTGGAGTTAGAGCTGTCTAATGAGCCACCCTGTGGGTGCTGGGAACTGAAGCCAGGTTCTCTGGAAAGCAGCCAGTGCACTTGAGCACTGAGTCATCTCCCCAGCTCCCTTGTTAGGTGGTCTCACTTTGTACTAGGCCTTGTACTTACAGCTTGATGGTATTTAATCCTTTAAGAGCTCTTAAAGATAGTGTTATCCTTGTTTTGTTGAGGAAACAGATTAAGACATTTATCTCAAAGTTACACAGCAATGTACTAGAGTGAGCAGAATCCTAATCTGTTTGACTTTGGAGACAAAATTGTGTGTTTTCAATTGCAGGCAGTTGCTGTAGGCTGAAGTTCCAGTTCTGTGTTCCATGCCTTAAGGATGACACCTAGATCAAAGTTTTCAGTTAATTGAAAAAATTAACAAATACAAGTAGTCTACTTTCTCTTAATAAGAAAGGTAAATAATCTTTATTCAGAGTCTTTGTTGAGCTGAATTTTTGAGTAATACTCTTCTGTTTTCATGGTAGGGCTTTAAAAGATGTAGTGGTGTGTGTGTGTGTGTGTGTGTGTGTGTGTGTGTGTGTGTGTGAGAGAGAGAGAGAGAGAGAGAGAGAGAGAGAAAGAGGAAGAGAGAGAGATGGGGGATATGTATGTGCAGTTGGTTCATGTAGAGGCCAGAGGTCAACCTCATGGATTTGGATCTTTCCTTCCTCTTTTATGTGGATTCTAGATATCAAATTCAGGTTGCCAGGCTTGCACAGTAAGTGACTTTACCTGCTGAGCTATATCATTGTCCCTTCAAAAAATTTTAAATTAATTGTTTTAAAAATAAAAAAATTAACGTTATCTTATGTAAATGGATGAGTGCCTATATGTTTGTGTGTTTACTATGTGCATGATGGTACTTCAGAAGCCAGAAGAGGGCGCCAAATCCTGGAACTGGTAGAGTTACAGAGTGTTGTGAGTCACCGTATGGCTGCTGGGAATTGAACCTGAGGCTTCCGCAAAATCCATCTCTCTAACCCCCTAATAAATTTATTTTTAAGATAAGCCTCCTTTGTGTAGCCCTGAGATCATCTTGCTTTAGCTTTCACAAGTTCATGGATTATGGGCGTCATGTAGGCCTGCCTCATAGTTCTCACTCAGCATTCAGAGAGGCACAGTGGAGTCGGCTGGCAGGAGAGCCGTCTGGCAGGAGAGCCGTCTTGGCTATTGCCTAGATCCTTCACCCTGTCCTATATTCATGTGGTAGACATAGCTATATCCAATGGACAGTTTCAGTCAGCCTGATAAGATTTTTATAAAATTTATAGGCGCTCTTTGTAGTCTTATAGGCTTTATAGGCTAGAAACTCAGTGAAAACAGATCAAAGGAGAAAGTTTCTTCTGTCAATTTTTAATTCTAAACTTTCTATTTTAAATTTTTATTGCATATATATTTTATGTATATGCACATGTGCATTTGTGCAGCTGTGGAAGTCAGAGGACAAATGCCTGGAGTTGGTTCATAACGTGCATTCCTGGGATCAAACTCAGGTGTCAGAGGTGGCAAGTGCCTCTAATCATTGAGCCATCTTGCTGGTCCCTCTTAAATTAGCTTAAGTTAAATAGCTTAAGACATGCATAATTTTATCTCCCTCTTCCACAGCTGTATTCTGAACAACCAGCTATTTTCTTTTATCTTGTACACTTGCATTAATAGCTGGTGATTTTAAAATTTTGTTTTCAAGGCTCCATCAATCAAAACTGACAGTTTTGGGCTCTGAGTTCTTAGAACTTAAGTAAACAAGGGTGCTAGAATACTAGTTGAGTTGTTCTGTTGTAAGTTTTTCCTTAAAACCTTTCTGAATATTGTTTATCTGAGACTAAAACTGACTTTTCTAGACTAATCACCTCTAGTGCTCCAGTGCAGCCCTTTTGATTACTTTAAAAGATGTAAGGACCAGCAAGATGGCTCAGTAGGGAGAGGCTCCTGCCATCAAACCTGATGACCTGAGTTCTGTGCCTGGAAACCACATGATTAAAGACAGAACCAAAAGTTATCTTTTGACCTACACATGAATCAGTCCCACCCCCAAAATCAGTCAATAAATGCAATTCTAAAAGTTAAAAGAAAAAGAAAAATCTTAAACATTAAAAAAAATATTTAATAATGTTCTTGGAAACTCCCTTCTCGATCTTTGTGATGTTTACAGTATCTACAATTTACTCAGTACATACTTCATGCTAGACATCTGTCTTATCTATTAATCCTCATAACAACTTTATATCAGATGAGTAGCATTTTCTGTGTTTTACAGATGAGAAAATACAGACTTAAAGAGAGTAATTAACATGCCTGAGACTTTGCCAATCTGTGATGCCTTTGGGATCAGTGAGATGAAACATTACCCGTAGCAACACTGGGAGGCTTTGTCACATTGCCAACCCCCTACTACTCTGACCAAACTCCCATGTGATGTCTGCAGGAGCTGCTGCTCAGACTGCTCTATGTAACCCTTTGGATATTAGCATCTATCCTGTTACTGGAGGAGACAGAACCACCGTGTGTCTTCACATCATTGTTACTTTGCTCACCTGTCATCCACCTTAACACTCAGCTGTTTCATCTCTGTGTTTATCCTTTCAGATAACTCAATTCCTTTCTACTTTACCTTTTTCAACATTCTATTATGAGAAAATCCCCGTGTAACACCAGCCTTTAGACAGCAAGATCAAGTCACGGGGTGACAGTGGAGTGTTGTTAGTGTTGGCACATACTGTAGAACTGTAACATGCAAATTCAGCAGTAGCATCTCTTGCTTGTCACCATCACTTGTAACATCTTTGCCAAAACAATTTTATGATTTTTTTTTAGCTGTGTATCGTTGAGACAGGTTTTTCACCCTAGAAGCTATTTTATATTCTTTCTGTAAATTCCTTTTCATTTCAGTCCAAATTGACTTCTAGTGCTTATGAAGCTGAGTAATGTACCAGTTGTACTAACCTTCTACCTTCCTAGTTGCCTGAAGCCATGGAGCTGGAAGCTAGACAGATCAGTACCAGGATGTATTTGTGATCAGCAGCCTTGTGAGAAGTCAGCATTGTCTAGCAGTGTTAGGCATGTCTCTATCAAGTTCACCTTACCATTGCAAATGACTGTTTCATGCTGTATTTCTCCTCTGTGTGTGCTCTTCTATTTAAATCAGTTATAAGCTTTCTCTTTCATTACAAAAGCAGAAGACCCCCACATGGAACTTCTCTGTACTTCTTGTCTACAAACCTATGTGTACCTGGGACTCATCTTTCTCCTCATACTATTATGTCCTTGTTCTGTCAAAAACAAATCCCTCCACAGGTGCTTTAATCATATTTTTTTCAGTGCTATTCAAGAAGATTCCTCTGATTAGTTCCTCTTTCTCCAGGTATTTTGTCAATATTCAGACTTAACTTTGCCTTCTTCATTTTGGCAACTCTATTCGTCAACCTGCCAACTTTCTTTTTGTCTTTCAGAATCTAGCTTCCTTATAGGATTTTTCTATTCATACATTTTTAATCCTCATGAACTCCTTTTTCCATCCTAATATTCTGACTGAAAGAAAACTTGTGCTAATGTCCATTAGTTTGGGAAATGGTGTTTTGTTTTTTTCAGCCCTCATTTTATTAGATTTTTTGGCAACTTCTTATGAAACACATTGCTTCTTAGGCTTCTATGACACTGCTCTTTTGCTGTTTTTATTCTTTGGAGGGTGAGTTTTATATAGCCTAGCACTTGTTACAGGGCTAAGGCTGGGCTTGAGCTTCTGATCATACTGTCTCCTGCCTCCACCTTCCTAGTGCTGGGATTATTGTGTGCTTTCCCGCACCCAGCTTTATGGCACTGTTTTTTCTTTATTAGTTTCCATTTAATTTTTTGGCTGCAACTCATTCTTTGTTGGTACTTCTTCCTTGGTCTTGGGACCTCTTTTCTATTCATTGGATTCTCTCTCAGTTATCCACACCATTCTTGTGTCTATTAGTATCATCTATATTCCAGTAACTCCCAAAAGTATTCCTTTAGACCCGTCTTCTGAATGCCAATCTTAGGGTTGTATAACTGCCTGTTTGCAGTCAAGCTCAATCGTTTTCTATCTAAAACTGAATTTTGTTTCTTTCAGGTTTATTTTATATGTATGAATGTTTTGCCTGCATGTATGTACATGTACCATGTGCTTGCTTGGATCCCTTGGGATTGAATCTGGGACGTCTACAAGAGCAAGTGCTTTTAACTCTATAGCTTCCTAAAACTGAATTTTGTTTTTTGTTTATTTGTTTTGTTTTATTTTTGTTTTTTTTTTTTGAGACAGGATTTCTGTGTAGCTTTGGAGCCTGTCCTAGATTTAGTTCTTGTAGACAAGACTGGCCTCGAACTCAGAGAGATCCTCCTGCCTCTGCCTCCCGAGTACTGGGACTGAATTTTGTTAATTGCCAAAATGTTTTGTTCTTAACTTTCTTTTGCCAATTAAATGGTACTTCCATTGTTTTTATTTAGCTTGCTTCTTTATTTTTTGGTGCTAGAAGTTGAATCCAGGGCTGTGTTGAATCAGGACTTTGCCATTGAGTTATACTCCTGTCTCTCACAAACAAATGCTTTTAATTATCCAAGCAAAACTTGAATATATTCCTGTAAAAATAATTCAATTTAATAAAGTAGAAATCCTTCATTGGCCCCAGCCATTTTCATCTCTTTCCCAGACGTGACCTCTGCTATTCATTTGTCTTTCTAGATTTTCCTATGAATTTACATGCATATTTGTATATAAATTTACAGCTTTGTAATAACTTGTGCATAAATAAAAGCACACTGTATATACAATGTTTCTCAGGTTCTTTTTCTTCTTTATTTCTTTTTCTTCTTCTTTGTTTTTTGTTTTTGTTTTTTGAGACAGGGTTTCTCTGTGTAACAGCCCTGACTGTCCTGGAACTAGCTCTTGTAGACTATGCTGGCCTCAAACTCAAAGAAATCCACCTGTCTCTGCCTTCTGAGTTCTTTTTTTAAAATAGGTTTATTTATTTTTTCTGTACATTGGTGTTTTGCCTGCATGTATGTCTGTGTGATGGTGTCAGATCTTGGAGTTACGGACAGTTGTTAGCTGCCATGTGGGTACTGGAAATTGAACCCAGGTCCTCTGGAAGAACAGTCAGCGTTCTTAACCCCTGAGCCATCTCTTCAGCCCCTGAGTTCTTTTTCTAAACTTTAATACTGACTTGAAGTTCTTCCTATACCAATACATGTAGCTATGTCTTATTTTTATTTTTTTAAAGACAGGATCTTACTGTGTAGTCCACTCTTAGACTGCTGATGACTCCACTGCCTCAGCTTGTGTGTGTGTGTGTGTGTGTATGTGTGTGTGTGTGTATGTGTGTGTGTGTGTGTGTGTCTGTATGTGTGTGTGTGTGTGTATGTTTTTAATTTGTAAAGATTTATTTTTTATTTTATATGCGTGGGTTTTTTGCTTCTGGGTATGTCTGAACCACATGTATGCAGTGCCTGAGGAGGCCAGAGAGGGCATCAGATCCTCTGGAACTGGAATTGTAGGTGACTGAAACTGAACTGGGGTCCTCTGCCAAAGCAACCAATAATACTCTTAACAGCTGAGCCATCTCCAACCCTCCCCTCTGTTTTTTTTAATTGCTGAGTTGATGTTTATTAAAGCATTCTTTTGTTTCATACTTTTAACTTTTTTCTCTTTTTAAAAAGCTATTTTATGTGTATGGATGTTTTTCTGGGTTTTGTTTGTGTTTGAGCACATAGATGTATGTGGATCCCCTGGAACGGGACTGTAGTTTTGGACATTGTGAGTTGCCACGTGGTCCTGAGAATCCTCTGCAAGAGTACGTACTTTTAACTCCTGAGCCATCCTTCCCAGTTCCTTTGTTCTGTTTCTTGACAAATAGTCCTGTAGTACTTATGTGTATATATTCTCTTGTGTTCATGTAGAATGTTTCTCTGGGATAGTTATCAAAGAGGAAAACTTGGAGGTAAATGCCTTTTGAGGGGTAGAGGGTTCAACATAATCCACTGTGTAGCCTGTGGTGGTCTTGGTATGGTCTTCCTGTCTCAGCCTCTTGAGCACTGAGGTTGTACATGTGCATCACTGTGCCTAGCTAGGCAGCCGTATCTCAGAGTATTGTAACATGTAAAGGTTCAAAATGTAAATACCATCGTTACAGATCTGCTAATCTTACCATTTGTCTTGACCAGTACTAGGTTTTAAATTTTTTGGGAGAACTCTTTTACTGCTATTGACTTATAGTAAGGCTAAGAATATTTTCAGGCATATATTGACAGTTTGAATTCATTTTCTTTTAACTTCTTATTTATAATTATTAATATAGTATTTATGGAGTGAGGGACTACTGTATGCCAAGTCCTAAGGAGGCAGCAGTGGATAAAAATCTCTATACTTCCAGTGGATGGTCTTTCTCATTCTTTAAATACTTGGGATATTTACTCCTTCTGTATATGCTGCAAGTATTTTTCCTATTATTAATTTTTTATGTGATACTTGGCATCAGACATGTTAGGCATGTTTTCTACTGCTGTTACTAGTGTGCTAAGCCCCCAATCTTCCTCTTCTGTTTCTCATTGATTTGTAACTATAGTTTTCATGTGGCTTAAACATTTTATGTCATAGTTGGCTTTTTCCATGTTGATAAACAGATTCTATGTTTTTGTGATTATGTCTGTTATATTTTGGCTTCTAGTCCATCTAAACTTTTGTTTGTAATATAGTTCAGGACTATTTGTAATACAAGGTGGCATCATTGGTCCCCAAATTAACTGTCCCTTTTACCTACTTTTAATTGGTTCTGGTTGGGTTTTTTTCTTCTTTTATCTTTCTTTTTTTTTTTTTTTAAAGATTTATTTATTATGTATACAATGTTCTGTCTGCATGTGTGCCTACCTGCCAGAAGAGGGCACCAGATCTCATTACAGATGGTTGTGAGCTACCATGTGGTTGCTGGGAATTGAACTCAGGACCTCTGGAAGGAAAGTCAGTGCTCTTAACCTCTGAGCCATCTCTCCAGCCCCTTCTTTTATCTTTCTTAACTGGACTTTCGTTTGTTTTTTGAACCAATCTCATATAATCCAGGCGGCCTCAAACGTGCTGTGCAGCTGAGCTGTCTTTGAATTCCTGGTCATCCTGCCTCTGCCTCCAAGTGCTGGAATTATAGTTAGCTAGCCCACACAGCAATTTTGTCTTATCTTTTAACTGTACTTATACAAGTATGACAGGATTTTCTTTCTATTTTTTTTTGTTTGTTTGTTTCGTTTTGTTTTTTTCGAGACAGGGTTTTTCTGTAACTTTGGAGCCTGTCCTGGAACTAGCTCTTGTAGACCAGGTTGGCCTTGAACTCACAGAGATCAGCCTGCCTCTGCCTCCCGAGTGCTGGGATTAAAGGTGTGTGCCACAACCGCCCAGCTGTGTGACTTGGTTTTAATAATGGGTTTCAAGAATGGCAGTAAAAGTTGGCATCCTATTACTGCTAACTGAGGTTTACAATGAGCTACTCATAAGAACACTGGACACTTTAGCAGATTTTTCTTATTTGTTTGATATAGTTTGTTTTTTCTTCTTTTAAAACATTTGAATTGTTTGATTTATTCATTTTACTTTTTGTGTGTTTTGCCTCTGTGTTTGTGTATGCATCACCTATATGTTGGTGCTCACAGAGGTCAGAAGAGGGCATTGGCATTAGATCTCCTGGAACTGGAGTTAGGAATGGTTGTGAACCATCATGTAGGTGCTGGGAATCGAACTCAGGTCCTCTACAAGAGCAGTAAGTGCTTTTAACCTCTAGATCATCTATCCAGCCCCATAGTTTAAGTTTTGGTAGAAATTGGAGCCTCAGTGATCATTCCCAGGGAGACTTATCTGTTAATACTTTTTTACTATGTTGGAAAAGTATATCCTTGTATGGTCTTTTCCCAAAACATTTGATTTTTGTTGTTGTTTTGTTTAAGGCATTACCAGTGTTTGAGTATGTGAAATAAAGTTATAGGAAAAAAAATTGGTTTTTTCCTAGTTAGGTGGTAGTGTGTGTATATACCTTTTGAAGTTGTCATTATATGTTCTGGGTTTAAAGAGGGGCTTCTTTTTCTAGAATGTAAATAAAGATTTGTCTTCAACAAAGCTGTATTAGCTAAAGTTTAATGAGTTCAAGGTTACTTTATGCTTTGGAAGACAGAAGTAGAACAGGAATTTTTACTACATTAATTCACATTCTTTATAGAAATAAAGGACAGAGTGTGGTTGCTCATGCCTATAATCTTAGCACTTGGAAGGATGAGGCAGGAGAATGACTCTAAATTCAAGGCCAGCCCGAGTTACAGAAGAGTTTTGGTTTAGTATGTTTTGGTTTATAGTCTATTTAGAAGACTTGGCATAAGGGTTTTGTATCATGTCCCTATGTCCCTATGGTGTATGGCCTACTTGGGCTATATTATAAGTAACTCCTCCTATTCTAATACACTGTGAGCTTCTATGTGTAAATCCACTTATTGTGTGCCAAGCACTGCTTAATCCTAGGGTGATAAAATCATCAAGTTACCATTCTTGCCCTATAAAAGAGGATAGGAAATGTAGATAGGGAAATAAGTAAATATAATTTAGTTTGATGTGGGCAGTAAAGAAAGCATGAATTGTAGTTTGAAGAGGTCAGTTTTGAAATTGAGGTCTATGACCCCAGGAAACTAGTTGGTTTCACAATGTAGCTGAGCCTTTATGGTGTTTAAAAGTCTAGAAAGGGCTGGAGAGATGGCTCAGTGGTTAAGAGCATTGCCTGCTCTTCCAAAGGTCCTGAGTTCAATTCCCGGCAACCACATGGTGGCTCACAACCATCTGTAATGAGGTCTGGTGCCCTCTTCTGGCCTGCAGACATACACACAGACAGAATATTGTATACATAATAAATAAATATAAAAAAATAAATAAAAGTCCAGAAATTCATACTCTGTATATCTGCAAGATTTTTGCCTCTTAGGATTTGTTCATGCAAACCAAATTTACACAAGGCCTATTTAAAATAAAGTGGTAACTTTTACTTAATGGTTAGATTTTGAACTGATCTGAAATTTAGGTAAGTCGGGCTCTCTGGAAAAAAAAATCTATGTAGGATGGCTAATTATAGTTAAAGACAGTTTTTGGAGTTTGGAGTAGTTAGGTCGAATCTTTGCTGCTCAACTGAATTTTGCTCTTCAAGCAGGCAAGTCTATTTTGTACCAGTGAGCATGTGCCACAATCCCAGTTTGTTACTCATTGTTGACTTCGTATTTCTCCTTTATGAAGCCTTTAGAGGGGTGAGAAAAACCACTTTAGAGTTTTGAGTACGGTTATAAACATGTAAGACTTGTAGTAGGACATTTTATAGACACGGATTGTAGACACACACAGGCTTTGGCACACAAAGAGATGAGAGCCAGAGAGATGGATACACAGGCTAACAGATGTCACACATGCATTTTCCATGTGTGCACATATAAGAACCCTCTGCTGTGTTAATTCTCTGACAGAAACAAACCCATTGTATCTACTGTATCCATTGTATGTACTGAGACCTTGCTCCCCCCCCCCACACCCTGTTTCCTGCCCTTTGACACCAACAGGTAATCCTTAAAATAGATCTTTTTATGGACCTTCACTAGTGTTCTCCATAGTTATTTTGAGAAGGAACAAATATTCTCTCTAAGGTGCTTTTAACTGAGCCAGAAAATGAAACAAAAACAGAAGGGCTGCCTTTGGGTCTGTAGAACAGTGAGTTCGACAAAGCCAGTTTTATTTGAATCCCTGTCTCTAGAACTGCTTGTTCCGTGTATCATGTTCAGTTCGATAGACTCATACTTGCTTTGTCTCTCTCAGGAGCTTGCGTCCTAGGTTGCTGGTTAAGCAGAGTTCCACGCTCAGTTTCCCTTGGTGCTCATTACTATACTTCCATGGTGCTGCCTGAGTCACTTAAAGCCCCTGGGAAAAAGCTTCACATTGCATCGATGTGGAGGAACTTGCACTGAGTTCTCAATGGATGAGAATGCGGAGGGAAGGTTAAAAGTAGAAAGACCTGTAATTATTATATAATTCTCTTACCATGGTGGATGGTTCATAATATGCATAGTGCATATGTAGTAGATTTGCATGAAATTCAGGAATGACTGAGGACAACAGTTGTGCTGGTTTATTTCTGTAATCCTAGCACTGGAAGGTACATACAGGAAAATCAGGATTGTTCATGGTCATCCTCATCTACATAGCACATTCCAGGCCAGCCTGGGCTACAAAAAAACCCTAGTAAAACAACAAACAGCAGAACTGAAGGTAATTAATATCAACTTAAAAACATTTTAACTACTCTGATGTGTGTGGGATGGCACATTGGATTGTGTTGATTATGTTGGGCCTAGTGGTACAGATCAGTAATTCCAGGTATGAGGTGGCTGGGGCAGGAGGATCAGAAATTCAAGGCCTGCCTGTCCTATAGAGGATTGTATTGATTGATACATGGCTGGTAGGTACATAGCTGGATTTTGTTATTGGTATATGTGGCAACATTTTGTGGAAGTATTTAACTAGTACAGAGGAAGCTCGACATACACTGCTTTTTGTGCATGTAAATACTTGAAGTGTTCTATTACACTGAAGACATTGAATGGTAGGGAGATTAATTGAAGAGTTCTCATTCAGGTAAAACTTCTAAAACCAGGTATTATTTTTAAAATTGCTGCTTGATGCAGGCATTTTTTTTGGCCAAAAGTTCATTTAAAATTTTATATTTCAAATATAAAATTTGGAGAAAATTTTACTTAATGTCTTTCATTTATTTAGTTTTCAGACAGGGTCTTCTGTAGTCCAGGTTGACCTTGAACTTGTTATGTAGCTGAAGATGACTTTGAACTCATTATCATTTTGTGTCTTAGAATTAAGTGCTAGAATTACAGGTGTGTGCCACCACATGGACTACAAATTTTTCTTTAGAGTACAAAAAAATTTGGTAGTGGAGATTGTATCTAGAACCTCACACATGCTAAACATATACTGTACCATATATGCCCCCAGCCTTTGGTTAGCTTTTTCTTTTTTCTTGAGACAGAGTTTCTCTGTGTAGTCCTGGCTGTCATGGAACTTACCCTGTAGACCAGGCTGACTTTGAAAAAGAACTCCCAGAGATCTTCCTGCGTCTGCCTCCAGAGTACTGGAATTGAAGGTGTCTGCCACCACTACCCAGCTTGGTTAGCTTTTAAAAAGTAAAATGCTGTAAATAAAATTGAAGACCCTTTTGTTCCCTGTTAACTTTCCTTTATCTCTTTTCACATTCCTATCAGAAGCAAAGACTACTTTTGGCCAGCCTTTTACATTTTATATAAATTGTTATATAAATAAAGCATTAAAGAGACTCTTCTGCAGCCTACATTTTTCACTCAATTTTATGTAATTTTTGTAGTCAGATCAAGGGAAAGAATCCCAAGGACATCCAAATTAGAAAAGAGAAAGCAAAATTCTCCTTGTTTGCAGATGACATGATCTTCTATAGAAAAACCTAAGAATTCCTCTAGAAAACTATTGGAACTTGATCAGTGAATTTGTGAGGCTTTAGAATGTTAGTAGCATTTCATTTCTGTATATGAACAGTGAGCTATCTGAAAAGGCAACCAAGAAAGGAATCCAATTTATAGTAGAAAAAAAAAGTCTAGGAACAAATTTAAGGAGGTGAACTCTTCACTATTAAACACTAATGAAAGAAATGGAAAAAGACACCCAAAAGATGAAAAACATCACATGTTCATAGATTGAAGGAACAATATTGTTAAAATATCTGTGTCATCCAAAGTTATCTAAAAAAAAAAAAAATCAAGCAAAACCAAATTGGTCTATTGTGGGGCCTCAACTTCCTGAGCCTAGCTCAAGTTTGGAGAGCTGTCCCCGCTACCCAACCTAGACCCGCCTCTGCCCAGCCACTGCTAGCATGGCAGAATATTATTGGCCCTTATTCATTACTCAACCTCAACCCATCCCAAGCTTCTTCACCCCATCACAACCTTATATAAGTTCCTGCCTGATACCATTCAGTGAAATTCTCCTTTGACAGACTCCCAACTCCCCTGTGGCCAGTGGGAAGGGCTGGGTCGTTAGACACTCACCATCCAGCTCAGCCTCAGGGAGAGTCCGGCAGGTCCACCTCTGCCCCCGCCATCTGGAAAAACCAAAACCAAACCAAACCAAACAACCCAAAAACAAAAACCCATACATATACGTTGATAAATGTATAATGTATATATTACATTTCTAATCCATATCTCAATGTAAAGTTAGATACTTGACCATTTTTAATCAACAATGGTTTTGGTGAGGAGTTTCAGGTTACCAGTCAAGATTTTTTTATTTTTTAAATTTTAAAACATTTTTTATGGTTTTTTTTTTTTCTTTTGGTTTTTTTGAAGGAAGGTTTCTCTGTAGCTTTGGAGCCTGTCCTGGAAATAGCTCTTGTAAACTAGGCTGGCCTCAAACTCACAGAGGTCCGTTTGCCTCTGTCTCCCAAGTGCTGGGATTAAAGATGTGTGCTACCACTGCCCAGTGATTGTTTTAAATCTTAAATATTACTTTTGGATACCATTGCTTTGTTTTAAACTACTTGGTATATGTATTCTTTTTTCTTTATAATTGATTCTTAACTATGGAACAGATCGTGGTGGCAAGTCTGTATCTCTACTTGAAGTCAGAGAGAATACACAGGAGTCTGTTAACTTGAAAAGCAAGAAAAGGAAGCTCTGTAGCTGGGAGTCAGGTGGTGGTGGTGTACACCTTTAATCCCAGCACTTGGGTGGCAGAGGCAGATGGGTCTCTGAGTTCAAGGCCAACCTGGTCTACAGAGCAAGTTCCAGGACAGGCTCCAAAGCTATACAAACAAACCCTGTCTCAAAATCAAACAAAACAAAACAAAGCAAAAAGAAAGGAAAAGAAAAGCAAGGGCCGGGCGGTAGTGGCGCACGCCTTTAATCCCAGCACTTGGGAGGCAGAGGCAGGCGGATCTCTGTGAGTTCGAGACCATCCTGGTCTACAAGAGCTAGTTCCAGGACAGGCTCCGAAACCCTGTCTCGAAAAACCAAAAAAAAAAAAAAAAAAAAAAAAGCAAGGAAAATCTATAGAGGTAATATTTGGGATCCATTGCCAGGCATTGTTGTGCTCTGAGAAGAAAACGAAGTGGGGTTGGAAATGGCTCACCCCTAAAGAGCACTGGCTGCTCTTCCTGAGAATCCAGGTCTGATTCCCAACACCCACCCACATGGTAGCTCATAACTGTCAGTAACTACAGTTCCAGGAGATCTGATACCCTCTCCTGGCCTCCACAAGCACCTGCACTCACGAGTACATACCTATACACAGGCTCACATGCATATATCCAGCTAAAAGCAAAATAAATCTTAAAACAAAACAGAACTGGATGTGGTGAATCTGTAATCTTAGCACCTGTACGGTTGGATGGGAAGCAGAAACTGAAGACTCTGGAAATTTGTGGGCCAGCTAGCATGGTAGAAACAGCAAGAGAGATCCTACCTTAACAAGGAGGAAGGAGAAAACTGACCCCCTAAAGTACTTTGGCCTCCACATGTGTGATATGGCGTAAACCTCACCCCACCACACATACAAAAATAAATAAAATGTCTAGAATGTTACATCATATGCATTTATTACAACATATAGAAGCAGTTTGCTATTGGTATGTCATTTTTGCCTTCTTGAACTCTTGTTAACAGTTCACTAAAAGGGTGTATGAACCCTGTTAAAAGATGGTGGCCCATACCTTTAATTCTAGCACTTGGGAGGCAGAGGCAGTCAAATCCTATGAGTTGGAGGCCAGCTTGGTCTACAGAATAAGTTCCAGGACAGCCAGGGCCACACAAACTGTCTCAAAAAACAACAAACAAACAAAAAGTTGTATGAGAATCCTGGAATGTATCTCAGTGGTAGAGTGATTGCCTAACATGTTCATGGCTCTAGATTTGAGTTTTGACATCAAAAAAAAAAAAAAAAGAAAAGAAAAGAAAAGAAATTTGTGGGCATCATGATTTTTTCTTTTGTTTACTGTGTCCTTTTTCTGGAGTAGAAATCAGATACCACATTTGGGAGCTAGACAAGCTCATGTACTCTCTCCAGAAAACTTGCTATTATTTTACCACATAGTTTTCAGCTATTTGTCTTCTTTTTCGTGGTACTTTTCTGTCCATTTTTTTTTATCAAGTATCTGCATCTTCTTTCCATCTTTACTATGAGATTTTTCTGGGAAAGCTGTTCTTTCTGTCTGTCTATTTTGAGACAGAGTTTTGTGGCTCCAACTGGCCTGAACTTGTTATAAAGTAGGCTGGTCTTGAACTTGCCCCTGCCTCCTGAGTGCTGTAATTAAAGGGATGCACTACCATTCCTTCCCTGTCCTTTTTGAAAAGATTTTTTTTATTAAATTGTGTATGTGTATGTATCTGTCTGTCTGTCTGTCTGTCTGTCTGCAGGTACATGCATTCAAGGGTAAGATGCTCAAGGAGGCCATAGGTATTGGATCCCCTGAGTACAGATGGATGTAAGATGCCCAGTGTGGGTGCTGAGATCTGAACTCTGCACTTGTCACTGCTGAGCCATCTTTCCAGTCCCTCTTTCTAGAAAGTTTTTCTGTTCAGTGTTCAGTTTGGGCACTGCTTTGTTGTTTACTAGTGATTAGGTGTTGCTCGTATAGCTGGAAGTACATGTTAACATTCTTAGAAAGCAATACTGACAGTTTATGTGAGAGAATTTTTTTTTAAAGTAATAATGTCTGTTCTTATTAAAGACTAGAATACTAAATACTTGGAACCAAACAGTCACTTCTTTGAATCATCGTCCTTAATAACATGCATTATTTATCTCTTTTTTTTTGTACAAGAAACTATTTAAGATATAAAAATACTGACTCCCAGAGAGTTCCATGGATGACAGTAAAATCTTGGGTAGAATAGACCTTAGGAAACAACAGTCTGTACCTTTAGGCAGTTTTTGTTGCTAGAACAAAATCCTTTTGTAGGTCATGAACTTTTGAGTAGGCTGAGTTTTGAGCTGGCCTCAATTAAGATTTTTGGTTGTTAACTTATACCACCAAGATTAGCAATTGGTAAAAGGTACTGCGATGGAATTAAAGTAACCATGGCAACCATTATAATGTAAATGTGTCTTGGGAGGAAGTAGAGAGCATGGGCACTTGTTAGGGTATTCCTTTATTACATTTACAACTGGAGTGGACAAGCATTTTGCTATTTTCTTTTCTTTTTTTTTTTTTTTTTTTTGATTTTTCGAGACAGGGTTTCTCCGTAGCTTTTGGTTCCTGTCCTGGAACTAGCTCTTGTAGACCAGGCTGGCCTCGAACTCACAGAGATCCGCCTGCCTCTGCCTCCCGAGTGCTGGGATTAAAGGCGTGCGCCACCACCGCCCGGCCATTTTGCTATTTTCAAATAATGGTATAGCTGATCTTTGGCCATTTTTGAATCCTGCTCTATTCCAATCTTAAAAGTTTTACTGAGATGGTAACATGGTGCTTTAATGTATGTATGGAACGGAAGATGTGCTTTCCTACACGCACTTTGAGACTTCAGCTTCTTTTATCCTCCCTGCTCTCTGGCACTGATAACTGTGGTTCTGTATCAAATTTCTAAGTTACAGAGGAAACCACTTAGGTTTCCAGAGAAGCAGCTTCGTGACTGATAATGACCAACATCTGATTTATGGTGAAACTGTTAATCCCAAAAATGCAAGGAGAAAGACCACCAACCCAAATAATCATTGACCAAATTAATTAAAGAAAGCTTTTTTTTATTTGTGCACACTGTCTGTTGCTCCCTAAAGCGGGGTTCTAGAATCCATTGAACATGAGTCCAGGTGTAGGAAGTTTCCAAAAGGGGGATTTGGTAGGCAAATAGCAGTGTTACAGAAGCAGAGCATAAGCATAGCAAATTGGTCATAATAACCTGAAATAAAGACATGTTTTCAAGGTGGTCATAACAAGGTAGTCATAACAACAGGTCGTCATAATAACCTTTTTCAAACAAAGGAATGGTTGTTGTTTCCTGGAAGGAGCAGTACAGAGCCATTTGTGTTAAGGTTGTATGTGGGTCATAGCCCAACCCTTGAGAAACAGAGGCTTAATTATAAACAGGAATAAACCTAGTTTGTCTTTACTATAAGATGGCTTTCAAGCCTAAGATGGAGGCAGGCTGGCTCATCAGAACCAGTAGTGCCATGACTACTCTTTAACCAACACAAGAGAGATAATACTCTCACATCTTATTGGGTTTTTTTTAGCCTTCCAGATTTAAGAGTTAAAAGTATCTGTTTCAGAAGGTTTTTTTGTTTGTTTGTTTTTGTTTTTTTTTGAGATAGGATTTCTCTGAGTCAAAAGCCTGGCAGCTTAAAATAAAGGCCTTGTGAGCGTTTTCTCTTTCAAGTAGGGCCAATTGCTGAATATGTCTGTGTGTTTGTGCATGTGAGTGCAGTTGCCTCAGGAGGCCAGAAGAGCTTATTGGATCTCTTGGAACTGGAGTTGCGGGTGGTTGTGAGCTGCCTGGCATGTGTCCTGGGAACCAAACAGGCCCTCTGCAAGAGCAGCAGATACCTTTAACTCCTGAGCCATCTCTCTAGCTGCCTGGAGATTATTCTTGAGTCTCTTATTCTTCATATGGTTTTATCTGTCAGTTTCACTAAACTATCCTGATGATCCTCTCCTGACCCTGTTTATTATCTGTAGGTTATGTCACTCAAGTAAGAAGAGATCATATTTCAAATGCTAATTCTCAAGATACTGCTTGGCCAATAACAATTTCCTTCCTAGTTCATATCACTGTACTATTATCAATTATGCTAGTTTAAAAAATTTATTTTATATTTAGGTGTTTGTCTGCAGGTACACCAGTGTACCATGTATAGGCCTGCTGCCCAATAGAAATCAAAGGAGGGCATTGGATACTCTAGAGCTACCATGTGGGTGTTGGGATTTGAACCTGGGTCTTCTGGAACAGAAAGCAGTTCTCTTAACCACTGAGCTATTTCTCTAACTAGTCTTAGCTTTTTAAGCTGATCTCTCATACTGAAGTCAATGTTGAGCTCATAGTTAGCTGACCTCTTTTTAATGTAGGTTAAAATGGGTTGATTACCACTTACACACTCTGGGTTTCTTGTTTTGAATTTAGTTGTGTTTCTGCTTGTGCTGTGGGAACTCTTTCAGCCAATGGCCTTTAAGTTACTGGCCCACTTTGGGCACGGTCTCGTGTACTATAAATGCAGACATGTTTGTTTGTTTTGTGTGTGTGTATGTATGATAAATGAATGCACATTTATCCTTGATTATTTACATCTTCAATTTTTAGCCTATTTCTATTTGTGCATTTGTGGTTTGTTCTGGTTTTATGCTATTATTTAATCTTTATAGATAGCCTTATATCATTAGCAAAATTTATAAAATATTTAAATCTTCAATTTAAATATATTTTAAATTGGTGGTGATAAATATGTAAAATAAGCTCAAATTTAGAACCCTTTAACAACATTAGATACTTCTATCCAGATTGAGATTAAACCATTGATTAATAATTCAAGAATGGTATTTTTATTTTAACTAGTGGTGAACATGTGACTTGACTAGCATAAGAAATTTTAGATTCAACAATATGTATTTGGTCTTTTCTATGTTACTTCTCAGTTACTAAATTGTGTGGTAGGCAGAGTTTTCCTGTTCTAGGAGGTGCTTCCAAATTACCACACAGAGATTTATAGTAATTGTAAGTATGTGGCCAATAGCTCATATTTTTTGTTTATATTCTGCCATGTAGCATTACCTTTATTAGCATGGCACATTTATTTTGCTTCTCCAGCCCTCCTCTTGCTTTTTCTGCCCTTCTTTCTTCTTATATCTTTAGTTTTATCACCCTGCCTATACTTTTTGCCTGGATATTGGTCAATCAGCTTTTATTAGCCAACGAGAGTAATACATATTCATTGTGTACGAAAGGATTGTTCCACAGCATTGTGTCACAAAAATAAAATTATGTTTAACATGATTTATTTATTTAGGCCAGTCATCGTGACACATACCTGCAATCCCAGAACTTTAAAGTCTGAGGCAGGTAGATTAAGAATTTGGGGCCACCTGAACTATGTAATAAGATCCTGTCTCTAGAACAAAGATTCTTTTTTATTTATTTATTTATTTATTTATTTATTATGTATACAATATTCTGTCTGTGTATATGCCTGAAGGCCAGAAGAGGGTGCCAGACCTCTTTACAGATGGTTGTGAGCCACTATGTGGTTGCTGGGAATTGAACTCAGGACCTTTGGAAGAGCAGGCAATGCTCTTAACCACTGAGCCATCTCTCCAGCCCCTAGAACAAAGATTCTTAAGAGTATACAGTTTAAGTTTTAGGTTGGGATTGGAGATGCAGGAATAACACTTATAGGTTCATACACAGGAAATATGATAAAAACTAAACCAGCCTGTCTGTCTTATGATCTACTGTATCATTTCAGTCTTTGTTATGTTGTGGTCACAAGCAGCACCCAGATTTCAGTGACTTACTAAACATAGTTTATTTTTTGCTCCTGCTGGTGTCTTTTGTGTAGTTTTGTCCCAGGATTCAGGCTGGAGATATGCCTCTCAGTCGAGGCATTTTTATTGTGCCAGAAGGGAATGAGGCATGGTAGAATGTGCACAGTGGTGCTCTGAAAGCTACTCCGAGCGAGCTATGCCATGTCCTCCCCTCTTCCCTTTCGTCCTCCTCTCCCTCTTTTCTTTGACTTTTCCTTAGATGTTTATTTTTGGTTTTTTGTTTTGTTTTTTGAGACAGGGTTTCTCTGTAGCTTTGGAGCCTGTCCTGGAACTAGCTCTTGTAGACCAGGCTGGCCTTGAACTCACAGATTTGAGACAGGGCCTTGTTACTTACATAGGTTTGACTCCCTGAAACTTCCTATGTAACCCATGCTGGTCTTGAATTCTTAGCAGCACTCCTGCCTCAGCCTCCCGAGTACAGGGATTGCAAGAGTGAGTGACCATGCTCATCTTTCTTTTCATTTATTAATACACAATTGACTAAAGCAAGTTATGTAGGTAGTCTGACATCCAGTTTTAGACATGCCCTAATGCTCCACCAGGGAGGAACAGTGGATATTTTGAATAATAATGTAATCTCTGTGTATTCATCAAACTTTGCTCTCTGGATTACCATGGATGTCTGGTTGACTGTACACTGTATACATTATTCCAGTAGTACGTTGGAATGATGCTGGTAGCATGTAAGGAAATGAGAGAGTGCAAATTTAAGACTTTATTTTTAAATAAACTTTAGTTTTTGTATCCCTAGGGCTACTCTAATCCTGAATCTTCTGTTTGTATCTGAGTGCTAAAAAGAGTGCTGTGGTTTTGTGGTTTGAATCTGAAATGACCCCTGTAGGCTTACACTTTGAATTCCTGTTCCTTAGCTTGTGGTGATATTTTGGAAAACTGTGGGACCTTTAGGAGGTGTGGCTTAGCCAGTAGAAGGTTTTTGTTTGGGCCTTTGCCGGTTTACCTGACTCCTGGTTCCTGCCTCATTCTCTGCTTTCTTACTTACTGTGACATGAATAGCTTTTGCCCACCTTCTTCCTATCACAAGCTGAGCTGCTCTGCTGCCTTTTCTGCCCTGATGTAATGACATTTTATTTCCTTTCAGGTTGTTCTCTCAGGTTCCTTGTCATATCACCTTGAAAAGTAAATAAACATGACCAAATTTGCATTTTAAGATCAGGACTTTGGTTGTAGCCCAGAGAGCAGTGAGAATGAGTGAGAGGAGAAGCAAAAAGCCACTTAGTGCAGTTAGAGTGGGCTGTCTCAGATAGTGAGCTCAAGCTAGGGCCTGATGGTAGGATGGAAGGTTGTACAATTCCATTTGAGTTACTTCAGATGTTGGTTCATTGTTTTTTTTATTTTAAAGATTTATTTCTTTCTTTATTTCTTTATTTATTATGTATACAGTGTTCTGTCTACATGTATGCCTACAGACCAGAAGAGGGCACCAGATCTCATTATAGATGGTTGTGAGCCACCATGTGGTTGCTGGGAATTGAACTTAGGACCTCTGGAAGAATAGTCAGTGCTCTTAACCTCTGAGCCATCTCTCCAGCCCCAGATGTTGGTTCATTGTAAACCAGCAACAAAAGAAAGGGAAGATGAACAGAAATCAGAAATACGCAGTTGCCTATGGTTTGGGGTAAGTGGCAAACTGATCAACATAGGAAGTAACAGTAATTCAACTCGTGTTGAATTTGAGGTATTTGTGGAACATCTAAATGGAGATGACTAGTAAGCAAATTGGGTAAGCTGGTATAAAGCTCACAGGACGTACAAAGTATTATTAAAATGCTTGAATAGTGGGGCTGGGGCTACAGATCATTAGATAGCTTGGTTGTCATGTGGAAAACCCTGGGGTTTGATCCCCAACACTACCAAAAAAGAAAAAACATCATGGAATGTAAGGGTGAGAAATCATGTATAGGAAGAAAAAGCCAAAAGGAGAAGGCTAAAGCTAAGAGTTTGAAAGTAGAAATTGAGCTTTAACTAGTGAGGTCATAGCATAGGTAATTTATTAAGCCAGCAGGCCAGCAGAAGTCAGAAAGCAGGAGTTCAAGTGCCAACTTGGACATGAAGACATTTCAAGTGATGCTAAGATCTGAAGTATGACCTCGGTTGTGGTTAACTGGTCTAGCGTTGAAGAGAATTGGAAATGAGATCTAGGAAGTCAATGCTGAAGCCTTATGGGCTGTCTACATTGAAATCATCCAGTATGACAGAAACTGCCTATTTGTTTAATATGTGTTCAGTTCCACTAAAAAACAAAAAACAAAACCAAAAAAGACAATAAAAAAACTGCTTAGGATTAAATTCACCTTTGTATAACAATAACCCCCAATTGTATAGTTTTTCTTTGTACATGGATTTTTTTCAAAAAATATGTTTCATTGGTCATATAAAGTAATCTTTATTTCAAGTAAAAATAATTTTTTCACATATTCACAGCATTTGTGGTATTTATTATGTTCTAATTTAAGGAAGTTATATGCACAATTTAGTGATCTTAAGTTGTAATTTTTAGACAGTATATATTGCATTTTATTTATAAAGAGAGCTATAGCGGTAAACATGGTAAGGTTGGTTTATTGGCTCCACAAAGATGACTGAATGACCGAGATTCTTAACCATAGTTCATGTTAAGTATGTTTCCATAATTAAGGATGCGTTCATGGATCATTGCGACTATTGGAGCTCAAGACAGTATTTCTTATATGTACCAACCAGAAAAGAGAAAGGGTAAAAGGCAAAGAGGGGCATCCCTAAATGCTCCACTCAAACTTCTCATCTGGTAACCTTGGGTTCCTAGTGGAATTTAGGATGACAAGAACCTGAGAGGAATTCAGTATGTGGTAGCATCTGGGAGGCAAGGAGATGACAGATTTGAACGGCATAACCCTGAAAGGAGCTACTTCTTATGAGACTGAAAACGCTCTTTAGAGAATATAGAAGCAGAAGGTTCTCAGGGGTGTGTCACAGCACTTGTCGGACATTTTAAAGAACTAGCAGGGAGTCAGGTGTGGCTGGAATAGAGCGAGGGGTCAGAGTTGTCGGATGAGGCCAGTGGGTGGGAAGGAGGCAGGTACCATGTGTGGTCTTGATGGGTCACAGGATTGTAGACTTTGGCTTTTGCTGTAAATTAGGTAGAAATTTCTGAAAGATTTTAAACAGATCTTAAGTTTTAAAATCATATTGGCTGCAGGGTTGAAAATAGACTAAAGGATCAAGAGTGGTAGTAAGGAGATCAATCACAACAACGTAAGAGCTTATCGTAATAACTAGAGAAAAGGTCAGTGTCGTTTGGGCCAGGTAATTGCAGGGGAGATGGGGAAAGGAGTTGGATTCTGTCTGTCTTGAATGTGGAGTAGTAGGATATGCTAATGTATTCTGTATATCTGATATTGAAAAAGAGCAGTTTTGAATGTTCAGAGTCTTTGGACTTAGTATTTGGAATGATGAGTACAGATGGGAGCAGCTGTCCAAGAAGATGGTGACTGCGCAGGTATCGTGACCTCTATTATGGGTATAGTCAGTATCTTTCTGTTTCAATATATTCCTGTTTCTTGCTTCTGTATTCATTTCTTTTTTTCTCAGTGTTTTTTTTTTTTTTTTTTTGGATTTTTCGAGACAGGGTTTCTCCGTAGCTTTTGGTTCCTGTCCTGGAACTAGCTCTTGTAGACCAGGCTGGCCTCGAACTCACAGAGATCCGCCTGCCTCCGCCTCCCGAGTGCTGGGATTAAAGGCGTGCGCCACCACCGCCCGGCTTCTCAGTGTGTTTTTAACTAGCTTTCAGTGCATTCATTCAGTTTTGCTCAACAAATTGCTGTTTAACAATTAATTATAGCGGTCTAGCCATTATCAGATAGATTGTTTGGCGACAAAGCAAACCAAATTAGACTTTGCTTAATTGACTTATACAAAGAGAGAAGGTAGAAAGCATATTTAAGGATGATAGCAAAGCTCAAGGACTCCAAGGAAATGTGAAGAAATCACACCTTGGAAGAGTCCTGAACTGTCTCACTAAGATCTAGGTAGCATAATAAATGTAATGTTTCTATCAGGGCAGGTGGATCTCTGTGAGTTCTAGGTCAGCCTGGTCTACATAGGGAGTTCTAGGACAGTCAGAACTACACAGTGAGACCCTGTCTCAAAAGGAAAAAAAGATGGCTTGGGGAAAACATCTGTCTAGTGGCAGAGATATCATGGAAGTTTGTGCACTTTGGATGAGAAAGCTTGAGAATTTGTCATGTTGGTTTGTCCTTGTGTTTAAATTGGTGTAGTACCCTGTAGCACGAGTAATAAAAATCCAGAGACAGATACTGGGGTTCAACCTGAAGATCAGAAAAGCAAAGCAGCCAAGCCACTAGAGAGCTCTTAACTCTATGGAATCTTCAGACTGAAAGAGAGCGAGTTTCTGTTGTATTCCGCTTTATATTCTTCTCTAGTGCTGGGGGTTAAAGGTGTGCACCACTACCACCTGGCTTTTGTGGCTAACTAGTGTGGCTGCTGGTATTAAAAGTGTGTGCAACCACTGCCTGGCCTGTATGGCCAACTAGTTTTGCACTGACTTTCAGGCAAGCTTTATTTATTAAGATTCAAATGAAGTATCACAATAGTGTCCTTCTTTTCTTCTCTGAGTCCAGGAAACCCAAAGCTCTGAAATTAACATAATCTTGAAACAGTGATATTCCAATGGCTTCAGGCTGATTGAGTGCTGAACATCCCTGAATAGGGATAGAATAACCTTCATCTCTGTCACAAAGATGCTCCAATTCTTGTTCTTTTGTTCTCAATAAACCTTTAAAATTCATGAACAGTAATAGAATGGATCTACTATAGTACATTCATGCAGTGTAATGCTGTTATGCGATAGGAGTGAATAAGTCACTGTTAGGAGGCACAAAATCATAGTCAGGTAAATAGAACACTGAAGAAAGGAAGCCAGACACAAATTAATAATACTGTGATTTTATTTATATGAAACTGAAAACATTAACAGGATGTTAGAAGTCATGAATAATCTTTGAGGAAGAGGAAAGAGTTAATGATTAGGAAGGCTATAAGAAGGTTTCTAAGATGGTACTTTTTGGTTACTCATATTGTTAAACATTTCTTTCTTTCTTTTTTGGTATGGGTGTTTTGCTTGTGTATTATATGCTTGCAGTACCACAGAGGCCAGAAAGGGCCATTGGATTCCTGGAGCTGGAGTTAGAAAATGTCTGTGAGCCACCATGTGGGTGATGGGAATCAAATTCAGGTCCTCTGGAAGAGCAACCAATGCTCTGCTCACTGAGCAATCTCTCTAACCCCATTTGTTTGTTTTTAAGACAGAGTCTAATGTTGCCCAGGATGACTTCAAACTCCCTCTAAAGGAACATGGCCAGCCGGGCGGTGGTGGCGCACGCCTTTAATCCCAGCACTCGGGAGGCAGAGGCAGGCGGATCTCTGTGAGTTCGAGGCCAGCCTGGTCTACAAGAGCTAGTTCCAGGACAGGAACCAAAAGCTACGGAGAAACCCTGTCTCGAAAAATCAAAAAAAAATAAATAAATAAAGGAACATGGCCAGAAATTCCTGATCTTCTTGCCTCTGCCTCCCAAATGCTGGGGTTGACATTTGACAGCATGATCAGCTATTAAGAGTGCATTCCTGATCTGGGTAACAGTTATGTGATTGCTGTGTTTTATGGTTATTAATTGAGTATAATTTGCATACTTGCTCAAATAAAAAATAAGAAAGGAAAGTGTGATAAATGCAGAAAAGATCAGATATATAAAAATACACATGATCAGATACATAAAACATGGTAGAAATAAATCCAAATGTAACAGTAATTATATGAATGTAAATTAATTATAGTTAGCAGTTAAAGGACATGTTGTTGTGGTATATTTTCAGAATGGCTGGCATTAGTTTCTTTCTTCTGTATGTACACTGTCTCCCAAATGTAGAAGTAGATTTTATTAATCAGTTCCTTTTGAATCTGAGTTGATTTTTGCTGCTTGATCAATAAAATGTGGGAGAAGCAACACTTGGGGATTATGAAGATTAAATCATGAAAAATTTTGCAGCTTCCTCCATCTAGACTACTTTAAATGTTTGTTTTGTTTTTGAAATGTGGAGCACATATGAGAAACCCACGCTAAAGGGAGAAGTTCAGCCGAACACAGAATCATGAGAGTGAAGGAAACATTTTGGACATTTTGGATAACTGGACATTCCTGTTCTTGTAGACAACATATGTAAAAACCTAGGGTCCAGGCATATGGCCCAGTCTAGACATCTTCAGCTTTGGAGGACTCTATCTGAGGTCTCAGAGGTCATAAAGTAGACATCAAGTATATTTGTCAAATCTTCTCTGAATACTAATTTGTAGATGTGTGAACATACTAAAATGATTGTAGTTTTGAGCCACTAAGCTCTGTGGTAGATTGTTGATAGTAATAGATACCAAAACAGAACTTGATCATGCCATAACCTAAAATCTGTTAACTGCAGGCGTTAGTGGTAAGTTGAAGATGAAGGGATCCTCAGAAGACTGAGTGAAGGCTTGAAGCACAGTGAGAAAGATGTTACTGAAGGCTAAGATAAAGGAACCTTTATTATGTCATTGGTACATGCTTGATTGGCACTATCACATGTGGTAGCTAACATGGCAGATTGAAAATATAACAAAATTGGAGGCCAGTGAGATGGCTCTGTGGATAAAAGTTCTTGCCCTACAAGGTTGATGAACAGAGTTCAATCCCTAGAACCAATGGGAAAAGCTGAATGTGCTGGCACCCACCTGTAATCCCATCTCCTCCATGGTGAGATCAGAGTCAAGACTGGAGAATCACCTAGAAGATGCTGGGTCAACTAGTCTATAGTACATATCATGGCAGAAACAGTAAGAGAAATGTTGCCTCAACACAATGGGAGGAGAGAATTGACTCCCAAAAGTTGTCCTCTGACTGCTCCCCACAAATGCCCCCCTCATAATAAATAAAAATTAAAGAAAGAAAATGTAATAAATTTGTAGCAGAATGTTGAAAAATGCTATTTAGCTTCTGCTAGGTGCTTATAAGTTACAAAAAATAGAGATGGGGTCAAAAAATTGGTTATTGAAATATTTTTTGTTTGTTTGCTTATTTATTTATTTTGAAACAGGGTTTTATGTAATCCATGCTTGCCTTGAATTCTTGATCCGTCTGCCTTTGCCTCCCAATGATGGAATTGCAGGTGTATATATTTTTGGGGGAGTGGGAGGTTTTGAGACAGGGTTTCTCTGTATATCTTCAGCTGCCCTGGAATTCACTTTGTAGACCAGGCTGGCCTCGAACTCACAGAGATACGTCTGCCTCTGCCTCCCTGAGTACTGGGACTAAGGTGTGTGCAGCTGTATATTTCTAATTCCAGACTGATTGTGTTAGAAAATAAAACCTTCCCATTCCTAGTAGCGTCAGATGACCAATGACTTAAAGACATGACTTCAAAGTAAATATAAAATTAAGGTGTTGTGCATAAAACATGACCTCAAGGAAAGATTGCGAGTAAATCCTTGTCTTAAAACTCTCTAGAGGTTTAAGGCAACACTACATAGATCCTTCCAGTTATTCAATTCTAATTATATTCAGAGAGGATCACTTAGATCTGTTCTTATACAAGGGGGCATTTGTGGATCTTGAGGTTAGTTGTTTGTTTGTTTAATTTTACTTTTCTTTTTCTTTCTTTCTTTCTTTCTTTCTTTTTTTTTTTTTTTTTTGAGACAAGGTTTCTCTGTAGCTTTGGTGCCTGTCCTGGAACTAGCTCTTGTAGACCAGTCTGGCTTCAAACTCACAGAGATCCACTTGCCACTGCCTCCTGAGTGCTAGAATTAAAGGCGTGCGCCACCACTACCAGGTTTCTTTTATTTTTTTTTTAAAAAACAGATTATTTTCTTAACATTAGCTTCACATAGGACTTTAGTAGAGAAAATAAACATAGGTATAGATCTCTGTCTACCTAAGATTCCTTGGAAAATATACAATGCTTTTAAGGAATTGTACCCTGACCATTTGTTCTGTAATAGAGTGAGCCAGAGGCTAGAGTCAAGAAGTGTAGAGAATATTTAGAGAGTAGGACTTTGTTGTCATGGAGGAACTGGTGACATGTGTCTACCTACATTTCAGAATTGAACAGCCTAGTTCCTACTCTTTCCCACTTTGCCTCACATTTTGAATGAGAATGTCTATTGTGGTTACCCTGAGTCAGTCTCAGGATCCCGTGCTTGTATGTTGAGTGTGTGGGAGCAGATAATTTGTCTCTTTAATTCAGATCAAGAGGAACTAGACTCCAGTATCTGTACCCGAGGAACTGCATCTGAGGAGCTACAACCACACCTGGACCTGATTTAGATACCGAGATACTGAACATCAAGCTGATGCCATAATGATGAGAATTTTGAAGGTCTTAGGAGAGGGTGAGTGTATTTTGCATGTGGGAGGGAGTTGTTGGGGCCAGAGGGTGGTCTGTGGTAGCTTGACTCCTAAGTAGATACCTCCAGTTTAGAGTCTGTTTCTCTCTTTGTTTTAAATGTGTGCTAACTTTAGTGAGTCATTTAACTAATAGGATACCGTTTCTTGGGACTGCTGACGCTAGATAATAAGCATCTTAACTTCTATTCTTGAAATTCTTTTTCTTGGAATAACTCACTCTCAGAACCCAGCTGTCATGCTGTGAGAAACCAAAGCCCGAGGAGAGATACTTATTGACAGCTGGCAACTAGCCAGTGCCAACTGTAGGGGGTGAGCGAGGGAGCGAGCGAGGGAGCTGAGGTCATGTTGGAAAGTCTGGTCGTAGCAGACAACACTTGGAGAAGTACAGAGGCTACAGATATTTAATTAATGTTAAAGCATCTCTTCCAGGGCTGGAGATACAGCTCAGTGATTAAGAGCACTGCTGTTCTTTGGGAGGACCTAGGCTTGATTCCCAGCACTATATGTTGCCTCATAACTGTTTGTAACTCCAGTTCCAGGGGATCCCATGCTTTCTTTGGCTTCTTGGAGTACTAGGCACTCATGTAGTACATACATGTAGAAAAACACCTACTTTTAAAATTAAATATACATTAAAAAAGATATCTGGATACCTTACACATTCAAGTTCCTCAGCTGAGGTTTCATTTAAGTGGATAAGCTGTTTCTGCTGTACTCTGATCCAGTGGCCTACAAATTGTGAGAGCAATAAAGTAATGGTTAACACCAGTACACTTTAGGGTAATTTTCTTGTTGTCTGAAGAGTTTATTTATTTTTATTTTATGTGCATTGTGTTATGCTTGCATATGTCTGTATGAAGGTGTCAGATCCCCTGGAACTGGAGTTACAGACAGTTGTGAACTGCCATGTGGGTGCTGGGAATGAACCCAGGTCCTCTGGAAAAGCAGCCAGTGCTCTTAACTGCTGAGCCATCTCCCCAGCTCTTGTTTGGGTTTGTTTGTTTATTTTTGTTTTTGAGACAGGCTCTCACTTTGTAGCTCTGACTGTCCTGGAACTTACTATGTAGACTAGACTGCCCTTGAATTCACAGAGAAATATCTGTGTCTGCCTTCCAACTGCTGGGATTAAAGGCTCAGTGGTTATTTTTTTTGTCATTGTTGTTTTTTAATAGCAGTAAATAACTGAAATGTTGTAGGACCAAATAGAAAAATAATCTATCTCTGTGCAATTTGTGAGAGACTTATCTATGCATAAGAGAGGCGTAAGGAATCAAAGAAATTGGAAATAAAGGTGTGGAAAAACCTATTCTAAAAAAGTTAGTTTTGGAGACAGAAGCAGGCAGATCTCTGTGAGTTTGCAGTCAGCCTGGTCTCTAGAGTGAGTTCCAGCCATGGCTACACAGAGAAACCTTGTCATGAAAAAAACAAAACCAATCAACCAAGCAACCAAACAAAAATTGGTAAAACATATTTATGGTAGAAAAAATTCACATGATGGCAAAAGCATTATTAGAGTCAAAAATAATGAGGAAGCCAGGCAGTGGTGGTGCACGCCTTTAATCCTAGCAATTGGGAGTCCGAGGCAGGCATATTTCTGTGAGTTTGAGGCTAGCCTGGTCTACAGAGTAAGTGCCAGGACTACACAGAGAAACTCTGTCTCGAAAAACCAACCAACCAAACAAACAAGCAAAATTTAAAGGAATTATTAAGGCCAGGCGGTGGTGGCGCACGCCTTTAATCCCAGCACTCGGGAGGCAGAGGCAGGCGGATCTCTGTGAGTTCGAGGCCAGCCTGGTCTACAGAGCTAGTTCCAGGACAGGCTCCAAAGCTACAGAAAAACCCTGTCTCGAAAAACCAATAAATAAATAAGATAAAATAAAGGAATGATTAAACAAGAAGTATGGGCCATGTAGATAGAATTCAAAATATATGTAGATGAGCTGGAGGAGGTGGCACGTGTCTGCAATATCAGCTGTTTAAGAGATTGAGATAGGAGGATTACTAGAGCTAGGAGTTTCATCCAGGACAGCTTTGGTAACAGAGCAAGTTGTTTTTCGTTTTTTGTTTTTGTTTTCCTTTTTTCTTTTTGAAGTACTCTATAGCTGTGGCTGGAATGATTCTTGCTATGTCGATCTGTCCTACCCTATGGCAGTCATACTGCTTTTGCCTCTTTAGTGCCATCATGTCTGCCTAAGACACCTATCTTTTAGAAAGTGAAGGGGAGCAGACAGGGAGGGGTATGTGAGTATAGAAAGAAATACGTGAGTGTAGTTAGAGGAGAAGTTTGGTAGCTCTACATAGTGAGAAATGCTGACTTTTTTCTGAGTAACTGAGAGTCATATGGGCAAAAAAGTTTGAGATGATATACTAAAGATTTGAATAACAAGCAAGCTTCGTTTGATAGGGATGCATAGAAGACACACTTTTTAAAAAGAGCTCTAAAATATTGAATACATGATGAATTCATAGTAAGTCTTACCAATACAACTGAATGGATGTTAAGCAGACTGCTGACTGTATTTCTTAATTCAGTTAGGATTAAAATTGAGCAAAAGAATAACCAAAATAACATTATTTGGGACTTTAAAGGCACATATCTAAGAAACTGGTAGGTCAGAGAGGAAATAATAGCAGAAATTGGAAGTGAAGCTAAATGACAATATAAGCAGTTCTGTGGGTTATAGATAAAGCAGAGTCCAGAGGGAAGTTTATAATAATTTGTACCTTTTATCCCTAGAAATTTGACTTGAGCCTTTAAAAACGTCTTCTATCTCTTGATCTTTGAATAAGACATGTGTTTTAATGCTCTTATTTGCTAATTCCAGTGTTAATACTGGTTGTATATGGTTTTAGCTGTTCAGTTTTCTTGTCTATATGAGCCATTATCTTACTACTGATAAATTTGCTTAGATTTCAAACATGAATTTTACCTTCCTGGGTACTAGGTCTTTTTCCTTTGTTTCGTATCACAAGTAAGTTTCCAGTACAGTGTGATCTTTTCCTTAAGTTCACTTACCTGTGGCCAGAGCAACCCCCATCTAGAGAAGCTGTTCCCAAATCCAATGGGGTTCTCTATGTATCAAGTTCCAGGCCACATAGTGAGACCCTGCCTTAAAAAAAACAAAATGCAAGTATTTGCAGTTAATTCTTCTTGTTTTGATTTTTATTTGCAGAACAAAGAGATTTAGTCTGTTCTATGGTTATATAAGTAGAGAAATATTTAGCAGCACAGTCCCTGGGTTTGAATTAAACATCACCACTTTGTTTCTCAGTATTAGTTTCCAAATAACATCAGGTGGTCATTTTGTTTTTCACTTTAAAAGCAGTCCGTCTATTTAATTTGATCTTGTGACCTCAGGGAAGAAACCTCCTAGGAATAGAATAAAGAAACTTTTTACTCTTGAGACTTTTAAAAACAAAATGAAAACACAAATATTTTTTTTAATTTACTATCTTTAAGCATTTCTACAACACAGTCATTTTTCCTTAAAAAAGAAAGTACTATCCTTTAGTTAATGTTTCTTTATAAATAATGGATTTTCTAATTTAGTAAAACTGTTCTAGTTGAATAATTTAAGGGAAGTGATGAGGCTATGGATTCTGTAATAAAGGAAAGAAAGATATGGGGTTGATTCTAAGTAGAGTGATTGTGTGGTTTCAGATGAGGGAGTTTGTTGGTCTTCTCAGTAGGGTCACCTGACCAGAGCTGAATAAGCATCTGATGGAAAAGTTGGGAATAGTTGGAGCCATCCTGAGATAATGTGATTCTTTGGGAGGGTGACAAGCCGTAGTGAAGGGTTCTGTCTTGTGACTTCATGCTCATTTTCTCTTTCCTCTCCCTGTGGTCAATATGCAATTGTTGATTCATTGAAGAGGAGAGTGAGGGACTGGAGAGAATGGCTCAGTAGCTAAGAGCACTATTTTTTTATATTTATTTATTTATTTATTTATTTATTTATTTATTATGTATACAATATTCTGTCTGTGTTATGCCCGCTGGCCAGAAGAGGGCACCAGACCTCATTACAGATGGTTGTGACCCACCATGTAGTTGCTGGGAATTGAACTCAGGAAGAACAGGCAATGCTCTTAACTTCTGAGCCATCTCTCCAGCCCTAAGAGCACTATTTTTTCAGAAGATGTGGGTGACTCACAAATGCCTGTAATTGTAGTTCCAGAACATTCAACATCTTCCTCTGGTCTCTAGAAGTACCAGCACACATGTAGTGCATGCTTATAAACTAAACATGTTCTCATGCACATGCATCCTCCTCTCCCCCCCTACACACACATACACAATTACTTCATTTTTAAAAAGAAAAATTTTTCTCCAAAATAGAAAAATCCAAAATATTAGTTTCTGGAGCTGTATATTTTGCAAGCTGGAAGAGAGTCTGACTTTTATTTTATTTTATTTTATTTTATTTTATTTTTGTTTTTCGAGACAGGGTTTCTCTGTAGCTTTGGAGCCTGTCCTGGAACTAGCTCTTGTAGACCAGGCTGGTCTCGAACTCACAGAGATCTGCCTGCCTCTGCCTGGGATTAAAGGCGTGTGCCACCACCGCCCCGCTGAGTCTGACTTTTATAGTATCATTTATAGTAGGATAATATATTAGGAAGGTCCGAAAAATTTGAATTTCTGCCAATATAAGGAAGATAACCAGTTAAAATGCTCTGCAGCATAAAAATTAGAAGGTGTGATGCAGAGAGTACAGTGTCACTTGGGTCCTGCTGAGGTGGGCTCTAGTTGTATATGCGCAGATAACATCGTCTCCCTTGGGCTCTGCACTCCTTTCCCACAGTGGCTTACCTCATGCCTTTAGGGTTCATAGTTTTCCTGATGCTGCACGCTTGTGTTCATAGCACCAGCTGTGATTAGGACTATTATTTTCTTCCTATTTGAGACTTCCCTGAGTCATTCTTGTAGGAGCTCACCCAAGTTTGTTGAACTGAATTAAGCTTCAGGTTTTTGTTAGACAACTGGGCAGAAATCAGAGCACAGAGACTCCTATTGGAGAATCTGAGAGGCAAAGACACTAACAGACCTCTGTGCCTTGAAATGACCAGCTTCTGATGCCTAGGTCAAGTAGGGGTGTTTGCCATAGTCTTCTTGCTGTGTCGGGGTGTGGGCCTTTGGGAATCTGAAGATCCAGTTTTGGTAAGTTTTAATGAAAAGGAGAAAAGATTGTTAAAGAACTTTAGTCCTTGGACTTCGTGCCAACCTCCCTCCTGAGGGAGATGCTCTTCCGGACTATGTAGAACCCACAGATAGGGCCAGTAAGATACACTGTCAAGAGTGACAGCAGGCCATGTAAGCAAAAATACTCAAGAATCCCAGGCTGTAGCCTGAAGCTTTATTATTATTATTATTATTGTTTTTGGAGTCTAAAGGGGTGAAGGACTGATACTAAGGAAATACTTTGGGTGGTTGTTTTGATCAACAGATGATTTATCTACTGTACATGTCCTTTTTCCATATCACATCTGATTTCAATTATTTGCATATCCAGTTATGCATAGGTGTAAGATGGTAAATAAGGGGCTTATCTCTAAGAGTTGACTTTGAGAATACAGTTTTACTTTACTATACATCCACCCAAAACCAGCCTAGACTGGATCAGTCATTTTTCTTTTTCCTTCCTTCCTTCCTTCCTTCCTCCCTCCCTCCCTCCCTCCCTCTCTTTCTTTTTTTTCTTTTTAGTTTTTAGAGACAGGGTTTTTCTCTGTAGCTTTGGAGCCTTTCCTGAACTAGCTCTTGTAGACCAGGCTGGTCTCGAACTCACGGAGATCCTCCTGCCTCTGCCTCCAGAGTGTTGAGATTAAAGGTGTGTGCTACCACCATCCAGCCCAATCAATGATTTTTCTTTTGTGCCTGGACTTTTGAAGAGTATGACTAAATAGAATCTGTCTAAGATTGAAAGTTGTTAAGGGGAAGAGAAAATTTATTCTGTATTTGGAGTTGGGTATATGTACATAGTGCATGCAGGTAAGGTCTCAGCTTGCCGAGTGCATTATTATTAGAGCGGGGTGAGGACAGAGCCCAGGCCAATGGAGTCGCAGGTTACTCAACTAGTTCTGTGCTTGCCTGCCTCCTAATAGGAAAGATATATTGTTACATTTTTAAAAAATCTCTTTAATATTTTACTTCTCACCAGCCCCCATTTAGCAGTTTTTGTAGACCATTGCTAATCTTCAGGAGAGTAAAATTGAGTTCAGTCCTGGAGAAAGAACTAAAACATGTCAAAGATAAAAATGGCTGTTGAAGACATTTGGGTCATAGAATTTAAGACTAAGATTGGAAAAGTAACCTAACCTAACATTTTCAAATAATTATAACCAGTGTTTGTAAATTTGTAAGGCCTATGTAGCTTTCCCAAATCGGTTAGTATCTCTTCCCTTGCTTCTTCTTTGTCTCTCTGCCTCTGTTCCTATTCTTCCCATCTCTTATCATATTGATCTTTACTGGTTTTTTCTTTTTAAGATTAGTTAATTATTGTGTGTGGGTGCACACAGCTCATGTGTGGAGGGCAGAGGATAGTTTTCAGGATCGGTTCTCTTCTCCCCTCATGTGGGTTCTAGGGGTAGAACTCAGGTTGTCATCTCCAACCCTTAAATTATCTACCCCAGACATAATCCCCAAATTATTAACATTGCTACAAAGTAGAGTTTAGCAAAATTTATTTATAGTGCCACCGACACTCAAAGTATCGGTGCTGGAGAGATGACTTTGGTTAAGAAAACATGCTGGGTCGTGGTGGTGCACGCCTTTAATCCCAGCACTTGGGAGGCAGAGGCAGGCAGATCTCTATGAGTTTGAGGCCAGCCTGGTTTACAGAGTGAGTTCCAGGACCACCAAGGCCACACAGAGAAACCCTGTCTTGAAAAAGAAAGAAAGTTAACATACACACTGCTCTTACAGAGGACCCAAGTTCACTTCCCAGCACCCACATCAGGCAGCTGCCAACTCCCTGTAACTCTAGTTCTAGAGGATCCAACACCTTCTTAACTCCAAGGGCACCTGCATTTATATGTGCACATACTTACACATACACGCACATATACACAGTCACACAATTAAAAATAAATATTTAAAAAGAAACAGCCAATAGAAGCCAATATCAGAGGCATAAGGGCACACTGTGACCACAAGAAATCATTTTGCACTTCTCAAATAGTTTTATATTTTAACTATGAAGTCAGCTTCTACAGCCTGATTTTTTCTTTTTAAGGCTAAAAGAGTTTAATAGATTTATTTTTCAAAACTAAGTTGTTGAAATCGTGTTAGAACAGTTAGCAGTTTGAATGCTTAATAGAGTAAAAATGACTGTGATAAGGTTATATATATATATATATATATATAATTTTTTATGTGCATTGGTGTTTTACCTACATATATGTCTGTGTGAAGGTGTCAGATCTTCTAAAACTGGAGTTACAGGCAGTTGTGAGCTGCCATGTGGTTGCTGGGAATTTAACCCAGGTCCTCTGGAAGAGCAGCCATTGCTTTTAACCGCTAAGCCATCTCTCTAGCTCCCTAAAAAAATTTTTAATTGAAATAGGCTTATATCACTTTTCTCCCTCCCCTCCCTCTAGCCCTATCAGGTACTCTCCCTTAAGCCCCTCCCATGTTCCCCTACTCTCAAATTGATAGCCCTTTTTTATTATTATTGTTACATATGTACATGTATGTATCTATGTGTATGCACATGCGTGCACACACATACATACTCACACACTGATTAGTTTTTATTATTTGTTTCATTTGTTTTCAGGGCTGACCACTCAGCACTTGACAATCAATAAAGGAATTCCTTTATTGATCGGAAAAGACTAATTCTCCCAATTAGTTGTCTGTAGTTTGTCTAGGGGTAGGACCCTCTAAAGCTTTCCCCCTTCCTCATTAACATGTCCATTGATATTACCATTGTTCCAGTCTTGCTTATGCAGCTGTTTCTGGGATAGATTGTTTAACAGCCAACTACTTGGTACTCTGGCTTGTACAATCTTTCTGCCCTCTCTTCAGAGATGTTCCCTGAACCATAGATAGAGGAGCTGTGATCTAGATATAAATGTTGGGACTGGACTCAAGCACAAGTAATACCAAAGTTGTTTGATAAAACTTTAAGGAAGCATATTATTTTATATTTACTAAAATTATACACAATACATAAAGTGTATGTGTATATTATATATATATATTAATGTATACATTAAAGGAAATTAAGCCACTTGTCCTAATAGTGCTCCTTGCAAGAACCATAAACTAACAAAAACCCCCAGTACCAAGCATGAGAAACCTCCTGAATGGCTGATCAAGGTAGTCCAAATGATTCCCGAAAATGATATAGGTTATTGATATAACCCTAGGTTGCCTCTGAGGGTTGAGGGTGGGCTCTTATTGCTGAAGACACTGCACACATAGGACACAGACTCTAAGAAAATCATTTTAGCTTTTATTTTATGTGCATGGAAGTTTTGCCTGCTTGCATATCTGTGTACCATGTGTATACAGTCCCTGTGGAAGCCAGAAGAAGTCATTGGGTTTTCTGAAACTGGAATTACATACAGTTGTGAGCCGGCATGTAGGTGCTGGGAATCAACCCTGGTCCTCTGTGAGAGTAACAAGTGCTCTTAAATGCTGCGATATCTCTTTAACCCCACAACTTGTTCTTTTTAAAAGATTGATTTAATGTTTAAACATGTTTTATCTGCTTGTATTTCTGTGCCTTACTTGTGTTCCTGGTGCTTGTGGAGGTCAGAACTGGAGTTGAGGATGGTTGTGAGCCACAGTGGATGCTGGGAATTGAGCCTGGTTCCCTGGCCCCCCTGCTAGAATAACTAGTGCTTTTTTTTAAAAAAAAAATTTTTATTTATTTATTTATTTATTATGTATACAGTGCTCTGCCCACATGTATTTCTGCAGGCCAGAAGAGGGCACCAAATCTCATTACAGATGGTTGTGAGCCACCATGTGGATGCTGGGAATTGAACTCAGGACCTTTGGAAGAGCAGGCAGAGCTCTTAACCACTGAGCCATCTCCACAGCCCTTAACTAGTGCTTTTTAATTGCTGAGCTCCCAAACTCCTTAACCAAACTTGTTTTTAGCAAGTAGAATTTTTATGTCCATTTGATTAGTCTTACACCTTTCTGGGACAATTAATTTGCAGATAGGAGAAATCGTAACCAGGTTTTTCATATCATGTATTAATATGACTCCCAATCTTTATATGTTGTCCAATTTTTAAAGATAAATGGAGGAACTCACAGTGTGGCCATGTAGATGAGGACGTTCTGTATGGATAAAATGACATCCTCTCATGTCTTCTGTTTCATCTTCTCCATATCCAGCTTCAGCATGAGGCCCTCAATTTAGAACATCAGGGCTCTGCCTCACTAGCTTGCAGCTGTTGCACCCTGCTTCCCACCCCTATTTCCTGGATTATTGATATAAATCAAGGATTTTATAATTTTATCTATAAACATACCACTTTATAAGATTAAAATGGAATATATAAACTTCAATTCTATTATTACACTAAAAATTAATAATTCCTTAAAAATATTGAAATAAGCTGGGCGGTGGTGGTGCACGCCTTTAATCCCAGCACGTGGGAGGCAGAGGCAGGCAGATCTCTGTGAGTTCAAGGCCAGCCTGGTCCTAGGACAGGCCCCAAAGCTACAGAGAAACCCTGTGTCGAAAAACAAAAAAAAAAAAAAGAAAAAGCAAAAAAAAGAAATAATTCTATAATTTCTCTAATGTCATTCATAAATATGTATTTTTTCAGTATATTTGAATCAGGATACAAACAAACTTTAGTAAGTTTGTCTCTTTACACATTTCATTTATTGTAAATTGGGTCATTTGTCTTGTAATTTCCTTAAGTCAGAATTTTACTGATTTCATCTCTAATGTTTTTTGTTGGTTAGTTTTTAAACAAAAAAATTGGTACTTATATTTAGAAGTTTGCTCAAATTTCTTCAGGAATGCTTCCTTCCATTAGAAAGTCCATAGTATCTGCCCGTCCCTCCTTGTGATGTCAATAACTATTGATCTTTGCACATATCCATTAAATCATCAAGGATATAAATGCTAATATTCCACTTCTGTCGCTCTTTCTTTGCTTCTAAGCTAGAGTGGTTCTATAAAGAGAACTCCTTGTGCCTACTACTTGAACACCCAGTGTAGTCCAAATGGGCAAGTCAGGTGAATGCTTCCTTCTTTCTTCCTTTCAACAGTTTTCAAAATAGAGAACTCACTAAGTGTTCTCTGGTGACCAGCTAGCCTTGTTTTGTTTAGGGCTTGGGTATCATTGTGACTTGTGATTTAAAGTTTTGAATATGTTTCAGTCCAGTACTGTTATTATCACACTTTATTCCATCTCTTGTCATTTTATATATGTAGACTTGAAAATGAGGACATGTCTCACCACCTTTGTGTTCCCAGAGCTTAGCATTCAATAATGTTTATCAACTGAATGAATTGATGTTCTCAGCAGCATTTCAAAATGTGAGTTCATAACAAGCAATGCCAAGGGTGACTCTTCCTGCTTGATCTGATAAAAGGAATATAAGTGAAGAAAGACTTCATGAATATAGAGAAACCAGTGTTTTTTAAAAAGCGAATACTATGTGTGGTGGCATCTATAAACCCAACTACTTGGGAGTCTGAGGTGAGCTCATTGGAGCCCATGCTGGTCTCAAACTCAACCCTTTGGAAAGTGTGTGACTGTTATTTAATCGCCATTTATGAGTAGACATAGGTATTTTGTCCAGTGGATCTTCTGTTGTAATTTCCCCCCATTTTTACTTCTCTTATTATAACATAAATAACATTTAAAGCTACCTCTTCAATCCCTCTGGTTCTTTACTCCCTTAATATAGAAAAGCCTGTGTATTGCAGCTCTGAGGAATATAGAGCCTTGCACATGCTGGGTCAGTGTTCTACCACTGCGCCGTACATGGTTAAAAATGAAAACGAAAACTTTTCTTAGTCAAGACCTTAAATATCTCATAAGTTTATTCACTTACTCTACAACCTTGCCCTGAAAAATTTTGTCAGGAAATAAAACATTTTTTTTTTTCTTTTTGGAGGCAGGGTCTATAGCTCTGGCTATCCTGGAACTAACTTTGTAGACCAGGCCGGCCTCAAACTCACAGAGATGTATGCCTGCCTCTGTCTCCTGAGTGCTGGGATTAAAGGCATATGCAACTATGACCAATTGCAAAACTACTTTTAGGTACATGCTGGGTACTGTTCTGAACCCTTTTACATGGATTATGTGTCATTTATTTTTATCATAATAGAGTAGGTAGGATTTTTAACACCTCCATGGTATAGATAAAATCCTGGAGGCACAGATGTTAAGGAATTTAAGGGAAAGTCCATATGTCTAAGCAGGTTGTTTTCTATAGGACAGGGAATCAAATCCAGGCCTCACATGTGCTCTTATGCGGGTCTCGACCACTGACAGTCTCCCAGTCCTAGAGCTGCCTCCTTCCCTTTTTGTTGCCGCATTGAGATCAAACCTAGAGCTTCCTATGTGCTAGGCCAGTGCTTGGCCACTGAGTCTCGTCCCTTAGTTTTCCAAGTTACCATTTTATAGGCAATGGCCAGGCAGGCAAGAATGAAATCTTTGTTTTCTTTTTGCAGTGCTAGTTGAACCAAGGTCTTGTACATACTTCGTTGATTTCTCCAGATTGAGAAATTGAAAATACTCTTAGAGCAAATATAAACTACTTGGAAATATATGTATAATCCTTCCACTTATATAGGAGTCTAGATATGGCATTGAAATGTTTTGGTAGAAGTGGGGTTTATTATGACCACAAAGTAAAACTTTTTGGAGCCCGTTCTGGAACAAGCTTTCGTAGACCAGAGGCCTCTGCCTCTGAGTGCTGGGATTAAAGGTGTGAGCCACCACTGCCTGGCTTAGGTTTAGCAAAATTACTTAGAGCCAGGCATGGTGGTGCACGCCTTTAATCCCAGCCTGTGGGAGGCAGATGGAGGATGGTGAGTTCAGGACCGATCTGGTTTGTATACTAAGTTACAGGCCAGAATCTGAGAGCTTTTTGAGCATTGTGTCAGTATTCAGAAGGCTTTGAGATTTCAGATCTTACTTCTGCATGAGAGATGCTCAGCCTGGTTATTATAATTTCAGAAAAGAGATAGCTTAGTGTAAATTTGTATATAGTATTGCGATTATAACTCTTATATGATTTATTCTAAATTAATTTAAGAGTATTAATTCACTTTTAGGAACTTAAGTCATTGTTGGTGTAATTCATCATTTGCTGTTTATGAAGAGTCTTGGTCTTTTTTTTTGTCTTTTTTTCTGTCTTTTTTATTTATTTATTTATTTTTTATTTTTCGAGACAGGGTTTCTCTGTAGCTTTGGAGCCTGTCCTGGAACTAGCTCTTGTAGACCAGGCTGGCCTTGAACTCACAGAGATCTGCCTGCCTCTGCCTCCCGAAGTGTTGGGCCGGCAAAAGTCTTGGTCTTATTGTGCTGTTTGGTAGTAATGGAGAAGGATCATTTCAATTAACATATGATTTTCCATTGTATGGATCTAGCCAGTCATTTTGTAAGAAAAGAATGGTTAATTCACCTATTCTTTTTTGGGAAACGGAATGGTTTGTTCTAGCTAAATTCAAATAGATGTTTAGTTGGTAGAACAATTGCTTTGTGTGCACATGGTAAATGTTATTTATTTGGACACATTTGCCTTTTTCTATTTTATTCTTAATTGGTTTGACTGCATCCCTAAAAGCTGCTCTTTAGACTGGCAGCCAAAAATCCCACATGTCTGAGAGAAATGCCAGGAAAGTGTTCGTGCTCCAATTTCCCTAATCCTTAATTTTTAGAGGTCATTGAAATCACCATTCTCTAGAGGGTGTAAATGTGTTTTGAACTGTGTCATTGGACTTTAGTGACTTATACATTATGCTTTTAACATATGTTAACTCATTTCATTATTAGAATCCTATGAGTTAGACAGCCTATCAGTTTTATACATAAAAATTGAGGCTAATTAGCCTGTCTCAAATTTTAAGTGGCAAGACTATGTTTTGAGCCCATCTCCATCTGGGCTGGAGTTTGTTCTTGCTGTTACTCCTGTGGTGACATGAGTCTGTCCACTATATTACTGATGCTGTTAAGATGAACAGGGTAATTTCTGACAGTAAGATGTGGCAGATAGTGGGATAAGTAGGCATACCTAGCAGGTTTCACTTCTCAGGACTCAGGCCAGCTTAAGTTAGGGTGCAGCTCTGTGAATGTGTGTGTGACAACTCGTATGTAATCTTTGTTGTGGTTTCCCAGTCTATAAATGAAGATCACATCTGTTCCATGTTTCCAGTGGTGCATGTTTTTTGTCTGTGTGAGCTTTGAAACATATGAAATATACTAATGTAAAAAATGATAGATTGTGACTGTGGCACATGATGTGACTTGCTGAATGGTGTCGTTCTTTTAACTGAGACACAGTTAGTTGATCTTGGCAGTAAGCCATTGAAACTCAAAGAAATAGCATCTGTCAATCACAGTCATTTCTTGGAAGGAAGCACTGAAAAATGGCACAGCAGTTATTCTCCTTGACCTCTTTCTCTGAAAGGGAATTGGATTAGGCAAGCTGGTTTCATAATAGAGTAGAGCGTCTCTCTTGTCCCTGGGGAATTGAAGCTGAGCAGCCAGACTTACTCTGTGAAGCCAGTACAATCTGGTTTTAAGGGATTTAACTAAATTCACTGTGATTAAGGTTTTATGAGAGATGCACACTGCAAAGCTGCAGCTTTAAAAACGCTACATATGAGTCAGTCTGTGCTTTAGATGGAGAACAGAACAGAACAGAACAACTGGTAAGTTCGGGGATGGTCCTCAACAGTTCCACAGTATCTTAGAGAAGCTGAAAATAGGCAAAAGGGGTCATAGTAGAGACTATAGAATGAGTCCTCATGTGAACAGTGTTTGGTATTTCTTTAAATCTTAGTTTGTAAGCTGACTCGAGGATTTTATTTCACTATACAGAAAGAGAAAACCATGCCATGCACAGTGGCATGTGCCTGTATTCCAATAGTGAGCAGGCAAGAAGCAGGAGGATTACTGCAGGTTGGAGGTAGCCTAGTCTACATAGTAGCTCCAGGCCAGGACTACATAGCATGACCTTGTCATGAAAAAAAAAATAAAGCTAACCTAAAGATAAACACACAACAGATAGCAGGAATACAGTAAGTATATGAATATTTAATAGCAACCAGTCACAGACCAGATACAGCGGCACCCTCCTGTAATCTCAGCACTTGGGAGACAGGCAGTTGAATCTTTGTTAGTTCAAAGCCAACCTGGTTTCTGTAGCAAATTCTAGGCCAGCCAAGGGTAGGTTCATAGTAAGACCCTGCTTTAAAAACAAAATCACAGAATTTTAATCATTACCTTAAAAATGAAGGCAGTATACTGTCAGAGAAACTACTTGAAATGGTTGTTGTAATTACAGGCATGCTGGAGAGGTCCCCTGTACCCTTGTGGTACTCAGTTTTGTCTTTGATTAGGCTGACCTTTTACAAACAGTGACTGTCTTTGCTAGGAGTTTTATGCAATGCAAAGCCCTTATGATTATTTTAAAATGGTTATTAATTAGCTTGGCATCTTTGTCAAGCCTTGACTGTCAGCTTGTAGGAGGCTGAGGCAGGATGATTCAAGGAGATTTGAGGCCCGTGTGGCTATACAGTGTGCCATGTCTCAAAAAGAAAAACAAAGTAGCGCTGGGAAGATGGCTTAGAGTGCTTTCTCTGTAAGCATGAGGACCTGAATTCAAATCCCTAGTACTCACATAAAAAACTGGACCATGACTTTATTTGCCTATAACCCTTCCTGACATTGTAGGATGGAAACAGGCAGAAGTTGAGAGTCAGCCTGTTAGCTTAACCTAAAACAGTGAGATGGATTTCAAGACAGCAGGTTAGAGGATAACAGGGAAGGCACTGGACATCCTTCTCTGGCCTCCTCCTGCTCACGTAGGGGTGGGTGCACCCTCACACTTTCACACAGCAGACAAACTCATGTGTGCATGCACTCCCGCATTCACACACACAATTCTACTTTGGTTTTCAAGGTTTAGTATATTTCAGCCTGACCCAAGTGGGTGATTACATTTGTCAGAGCTCTGGATGTGTTTGTTTCCTGTCTCAGCTCACTCACTATACTGCCTGGTGCATCCTCATCACAAAGTGTCACTATAGGTAAAGCGATTGGGGCTGTGCAAGGAAAAAGGCCTAAAGAAGCGTGCAGATAGGAAGGTGCTGCCGCTAGAAGGTGCTTCGGGAGGACAGCTGCTCGTGTTTTCCTGTTAGAATTCTTTTTGTAGTGTGTTTGTCCCCTTGGTTGTGATAGTGCAGGGGTTGCCCGTGAATCCTTTGCACTTAATATGCTTGACTTTGAAATGTGCTTCAGTTTAAAACCTACCGGAGTTGTAAATGCTACAAAATCAGAAATACAGAGAAGTGCGGAACAGACAAGCCCCAAACAGAGCCGCTGCCTGGTGTTTGGAAACAGTGAGCTGCACTGGCGTGACACCGGAGTCAGGAGTTGGGGCAGGAAGTTGAGAATGCTTTTGCCTTGGGCTTCTTCCTATGCAGTGCTGGAAATTGCTGTGGCGCTCTGGACTGAAGGCTCAGAAGTTAAGTAGAAGTGGTAGTGCATTCTTTTAATCCAGTGCTTGGGAGGCAGAGGCAGCAGATCTCTGTGAGTTCAAGGTCAGCCTGGTCTACACAGTAAGCTCTAAGACAGCCAGAGCTGTACTGGATTTGAGCCCTGCTGGGTTAGGAACTGTCTCCATCTACTGGTCACAGATGACTTGCTGTTCTGTGTGGGCACATGATTTTTCATCTTATCAGGTATGACAGTTGAATAGCTAGGCTCTCAATGACTAAATACCATACCTTTATGTAGCTTTTCTTGGAAGTTCTAGAAAATTAATAGAGAGTTCTTTACTAAAATTGACTCATGAGATAATTGCAGAGAGAGCAGTGCAACGGGCTTCAGAAATTACACCAAAAAATACTCCTATGAGTGCTTTGTTTGCATTGTATGTCCGATATTTGTTATTATGCCTAGTCAAGTTTGCCTCGTTTATGTATTAAATGACTTAAATGTTGTCGGTTCTAGTTGACTAAGGGCATCATTTCCCAAAGTGCTGTTGGTCCAATTTCTTATGTCCTTTTAGAAAGGATTGTCATTATCATTACCAAATCACACAATTTAAAGAGAGAGACTTGCTGGGCGTGGTGGTGTGAACTGTAATTCCAGGACCCCGGAGGTAGAGGCAGGAGGTAGAAGCTAGCCCTCAGCTATGTAGTGAGTTTAAAGCTAACCAGGGTTGTATAAGATCTTTTCTCTAAATATAACAAACAAAATAAACAAAAACAGACTTTGGTGAAGGGTCAGCAAAGTATCAAGTTATTTTAGGCTTTTCAGGCTACATTATAACCAGTATCACACAAAAGTAGCCATAGATAATATACAAATACTAAATGGAGCTCTATTTTAAAAAATACCTTTATTGGGCTGGAGAGATGGCTCAGCTGTTAAAAGCACTGACTGCTTTTCCAGAGGACCCGGGTTCAATTCTCAGCGCCCACATGGCAGCTTACACCTGTCCGTAACTCCAGTTCCAGGGGAACCCGACATCCTCACACAGACATACACACAGACAAAACACCAATAAACATAAAATTAAAAAATACCTCTATTTATGGAATCTGAAATTTGCCATGTACCAGATAGATACATTGTTCTTTGTACTTTTTCAGCTATCAAACCACACCATTATCTTTCCTCTCTTGTCCTCTCTCTCTTCCACACACACATACATGAAGGCGTAAGTCATAAACAATCCCACACCAGTTTGGAATTATGATGAATAGGGTGGTATTTATTTAAAGGGGAAAAAACTTACAGATCACCGTCCCAGACAACAACCCTCTGCACAATCAGGAAGGAGTCTAGTCGCTGGAAACAGAGCAGGAAGCAAAGAGAGCATGAGGAGGGAAGCAGCAGCCGCTTTTTTAAGGAGAGAGACCACGCCCCAATGGGCTGGTATCTCAGCGGCTATTGGCTGGAGGAGCGGAAGGACCTCCCGCAACACATACACATGCATAAGTAGACTTTCCTTAGTTCTTTATTCATTAAAAAAAAGAATAGGCACTATGTAAAAAAATAATCCAAGGACTGGAGAGATGGCTGCTCTTTGAGTTAAGGTAAGATAATTCACTTTAAGGAATGCTTGTTTTCCCAATCTTAATTTCTCTGAAATTGGGATGTCAGTTAGTTATTAACACTTTTCCATATTGCTGTGTGGATTACCTGGCCAGCATTTTTGCTTTTGTTCCTCCTCCAGATAGATCCTTTGCTATATTTACAACACACGATGTCACGTCTCTTTCTTTCATCCATTCCTTTGATCTACCCTCATTATTTATGCATTAGTTTAGGATTCAAGACACTTCAGAATCTTTCCTTATTTCCGGCATTAAGATTTTGCCATATCTCCTTGCCTTACCCTAATGCTTCAGTGACATTATGCCATGTGTTTCCCACGCATACTGGCCAACATTCTTTGCCTTTGCTCTGGAATCTCTCCTGACTGGAATGTACTCTCCTGGATCCCATCAATTCCTAGCAATTTTGAGAGTCACTATTATTCCCTCCTATGGTATATTTTCTATTCATTATTACTCCATTTTGTAAATATATATTTATAAGTCTGACCATTGAGATGGCTCAGCACATTGCTACTAAAACCAGTGAACTGAGCTCAATCCCTAGGATTCACAAGATGGAAGGAGAAAACTGACTCCTGCAAGTTTTCTGACCTCATGTCACATGCATGTCTGTGTGTGTTTCTGTGTACAAGCATGCACACTGTGAGTAAAATGTAATAAAAAATTACAAGTTTTTCAGATACAATTGTCTGTTGCTTGAGGGTATTTATCAAAATTTGTTAAAGGAACTATGGAAATATAGTCTATTATTAGTACAGTTATGTGAAGAAGGAGATAAGTTTGAAGGAAGGTTTAGCAAGGATATATCTTAGGTAGCAATCTAGTAAAGGGGGAAACACCTATCAGTTATCAGCAAGCTATTTAAATACTTGGCAGACTAAGACATGTACAATAGTAATCTGTCTGAGAAATTAACATTGGGATATAATTCTACTGTTGTTTTAGATTGAAGAGATTTTTATAGGAGATAACCAACCAAACAAACAAGTGAAACCCCAGAGGGAGAGAGAGAGATACACAGTAATGGCAGATAAACTTGATTTGAGCTTGAAATGTGATCTGGCAGTCCAAGAAAAGCTAGTACTATTTTGAGCAGCTAACAAAGAGGAATTGTGTCACAGGATAGGGCGCTAGCGAGAGCCCCCTGGGAATATTACATTTAGCACAAGATAGAGACAGAAGGTGGCTCTGAGAGCAGTTGCAGTGCCAAAGGAATACTTAGATGCATCCAGGAAGGAAAGTTAGAAATTGAAGCACACATTGTTGACTGACCTCTGGTAATCCCTAAGATCCAGGAGAGGGCACTCCCAAATACATGGAATGTTAACAGTAGAGCAAGAGAAACAGTATAGACTAGAAAACTTTTTTTTTTTTGACATAGTCTCACTATGCAGCTGTGGCTGTCCTGGAACTCACTATGGGAGGCCAGACTGTCTTAAACTTGTAGAGATCCGCCTGCCTCAGCCTCCCAAGTGCTGAGATTAAAGGTGTGACTGCCCCACCTGGCTTAGAGAACTTTATAAGAAGATGAAACTGAGGACAGGTAAATGAGTATCTCTCCAGAAGAAATGCCCCATATCGTTATTTTGGATAATTCTGCTGCCTTCACCTCTTTGGGCACTTTACAGTCTGAAGCTGTAAGGCCTCGTGTTAGGATGGTGAAATACTTTCCCTGAAGAAATATTGAGAAGCATTTGGTCTCATAAACAGAATTTTCCTAGAAAGAAAGCCATAACAGTTTGGTTCAATGTTTGTACGATTATTTTATGCACTATGTACAACAAGGCACATGATTCTTTAGGTTCTAAAATAAAACTACTGATCATGTCATTATAGGGCTTTTGCATCTGAGTTTGTCTCAATAGTTAAAGATTTGTATTGATTTTCATAAAATGTTGTAATAGAATAATAATACATTCTGTTATTAATAGTAAAGGCCAAATGCAAACTTTTAAGAAGGAAAATGGGTTCTATTTAAATGATTATTGCCTCTCAAGAGATGTCATAGCATGTACCCATAGGTGAAGGTGTTCCTAGTTAATAATGATAAAGAAACCTTGAGCTGATAACATATTTTCCAGGGTGTTTTAAATGCCAGAGAAAAGTTTTATTGCCTTGATTACTATCTGGTCTCTGTTTGTCAATTCAAGGATAGGACAAAAAGGACTGGAGTAGTAGTTAAGAGCCTTGACTGCTTTCAGAGTTCCCAGATTCTGTCTCTTAACTCTAGTTCCTAGGAGATCTTACACCCTCTTCTGGCCTCCAAGGGCGTTGCATGCATGTGGTGTACTTACATGCAGGCAAAACACTCTCATACATAAAAAATAATAAGATACAACGTAGAAGAATTGTGATCATTTAGAGATAAATTCTATTTTCTGAGGAAAATATCCTTGAGTTTTAAACAAGAGTAACCTACAACATACTTTTACAAAACAAAACAAATTTGGCAAAAATGAAAATGTCTTGGTTGGTTTTTTTGTTTGTTTGTTGTGTTTTTGTTTTGTTTTGTTTTCGAGACAGGGTGTCTTTGTAGCTTTGGAACCTGTCCTGGAACTCTCTCTGTAGGCCAGATTGGCCTCAAACTCAAAGAGATCCACCTGTCTCTGCCTCCTGAGTGCTGGGATTAAAGGCGTGCGCCACCACGCTATTTCTTTTCCATTTCTGGACTCCATAGTGTTTAACTACCTGTCTATGAAGAGCTATGGCACAGTTCTAAAGACAGTATTAGGTATGAAGAATACTGGGCCAGAGCACATTTAAACAGGCAGCTGAGTCCTTTCCTCATGGTTATACATCCCACCCCCATCAGTGTGGATCCTTCAAGTGTCAAATGTCGAGACAGACAGCTTTGCAAGATGAATTGGTTTAGCGCATATGAACAATAAGGGGAAAGAGCCATAAGTAGCAGTGGGAGTTTTCAGAATGTGATGTAAGCCTGTTACCTGTGAGATAAGATGAAGAAGAGTGGATAGGAGATGTTTCACTCAAGGTTCGGGTGAAGTGCTCCCGCAAAGCTGTCTGCGCATTGGTTCTCAGCCATCCTAATCGTGCTGCAACAGCCCTCATGCTTTATACAGCCCTCATGTTGATACCCCAGCCACAAAATTATTTTTGTTGCTATTTCATAACTGTAATTTTGCTGCTATTATGAATCATAATTTAAATATCTATGCTTTCCCGTGGTCTTGGGCAAACCCTGTGAAAGGGTCCTTTGACCCAAAGGGCTCGTGACCCATAGATTGAGAACCACTGCTGTAGAGGGTGGGAATGGGTGGGTATTGCTACGCATGCCAAGCTCAGATACTTGGTTGAATGTGGTTTAGGCAAAGAATGGTCTCAGTGTTCATGGGGTTAGCATTTAGTGACTGGACTACATTCCATACAATAGGTTCTATTGAAGGAGCGCCTAGTGACATATAACCATGCCCACCACACTTCCCTAGCAAGTTTATTTGTTTTATAACAAGATTTATAAAGTCCAATGTGTTTTTCTAGAACTGTGGTTCTCCATTTGTGAGTTATGGCCCCTTCGGGTATGAACAATCTTTCACAGGGGTCACCTAAGACCATGGGAAAACATAGATATTTACATTATGATTGATAACAGTTACAAAGTAGCAACGAAAATAATTTTATGGTTGGGGTCACCACAGCATGAGGAACTGTGTTAAGGTCACAGCACTGGGAAGTTCAGGAACCACTGCTCTAGATGTACTTTACACCAGAGCAGAGTAGACTCCCTTTATGTCATATAGTTCAAGACCCTAAGTGAATGCCTGAAACCATGTATACAATTTCTTCATTTGTATATATACATCTGTTTAGTAGTTTTTCCACCTTAACTAAATGTGTATCACTCACTGTGACCAAAATTGCTACAACTTAAGGTATGACAAGAAAACTAGAATGTGTTCAGTTTTCTTCATAACTTTATTGTTAGATGTATTCTTGGCATATAATTTGTTTACTTGAATTGAGAACTTTTACCTTTTTTTTTTTTTGGTTTCTCTGTGGCTTTGGAGCCTGTCCTGGAACTAGCTTACGTAGACCAGGCTGGCCTCGAGATCCGCCTGCCTCTGCCTCACTAGTGCTGGGATTAAAGGCCTGCGCCACCACCATCCAGCCCTTGGTTTTCTGTTGTTGTGATAAAATACTCTGGCCAAGAACTACTTGGGGAGAAGAGTTTATTTGGCTTACCCTTCCAGGTCACAGTGCACTGAAGGAAGTCAAAGAGAAATAGCACTTTTAGCTCACTCACTGGGATATACTCAGCTTTCTTACATAGCCTAGCTCTTCCTGCCTACAGCTGAAGAGGGCTATGGAGGTTGGATCTTCCCATGGCAATCATCAGTCAAAACAGTCTCAGTCTGATCAAAGCAGTTTATCAGTTGGGGTTCCCTCTTCCCAGGTGACTTTAGGTTCTCATATTGACAGCAAAAACTAGCCCTTCATTGTTAAGTCTGATGTTAGCTGTAAATTTTTGTTAGATGCCCTTTATGGAGTAGAGAATTCTGTTATTGCTTACCCGACACTTTTTTTTTTATCAGCAATAGATAGACTTAATATAATTCTTCTTCTGTTTTTTATTATTATAAAGTGGCTTTTTTAAAAGTTTTTTTTTTTTAATTTTAGTGTGCTACTATACACATTTTGGAGGGCAGAGAACAACTTTGGGGAGTTGGTTTTCTCTCCTGACCATGGGTTCTGGGAGTCAAACTCAGCTTTTTAGAGTTGCACACAAAGCAGGTGCTTTTACCCCCTGAGCTATACTATATCAGGGACCCTGTTTGTTTGGCTTTTTGAGACAAAATCTCACACTGGAGTCCAGGAAAGTCTGAAACTCAACTGTGTGGCTCTAAAGTCCAGTTCAACATTGAACTGTAGCAATGCTCCTACCTTAATGTCTTAGTCAGTGTTCAGTTGCTGTGTGCTGTGAAGAGACACCGTGACCAGGGCAGCTCTTCTAAAGGAAGACATTTAATTGGTGTCTTGCTTACAGTTTCAGAGATTTAATTCATTATCATCATGGCAGGAACAGGGCAGCATGCAGGTGTGGTGCTGGAGAAGTCGCTGAAAGCTATATTCTGATTGGTAGGCAGAGAGAGAAGGAGGGTTGTGGGCTTGCATGGGCTTTTGAAACCTCAAAGCCCACCCCCAGTGATATACTTCCTCCAACAAGGCCACACCTCCTAATCCTTTTCAAATAGTGCCACTCCCTAATGACTAAGCATTCAAATATATGAACCTACGGTGGGGGGGTATTCAAACCACTGCATTTAGCATCCCAAGTGCTGGGATAACAGGTGTGAGCCACTATACTTTTTTGTTTGTTTTTGGTGCTTAGCAGATAGGGTGCTTGCTGCTGAGCTTGCTGACTTGAGTTCAATTGGCAGGACCCTCATGGAGGAAGCTGTAGGAGTTGGTCCTCTTGGTTCACCTTTACATGAGTAAAACACTTCTACCCATTGAATCATCTCACCAGCCCCCTGTGTCTAAAGTTCTAACCTCCAGTGTGATGAGTGTGGGGGTAATTTAGATAAGCTCTTAAAGGTAAATCATTCTTGATAGTATTAGCATTCTCATAAGAAGAGGAAGAAACACCAGTGCTTCCTCTCTTCCCTTGAGGATGTTGGATGCCAGCAACTGTTAGCAAGCTGGGAAACAAGACTTGGACTGGGTCCTTCCTTCACAAATGGACTTTGCTGGCACACTGATTTTGCCTGATCTTCTGCTGCAGAACTTACATAAGAAATCAATTCCCATTGCTTAAACCATCAATATATGGCATTTTTGTTGTAATAGCCTGAACAAATTAAAACACCTACGATGTGGAAAAGGAGAAAAATATTTTGAAAGTAATGAGAAACTATCATATTCTTCTCTTTGGCTAGTTATGTTGTGTTTCCTGATTTGGCTTTCTAATCCTACAAGAAAGCTGCATGCTTATTGGTTTTCTTTCGGCTTTAAGCATTTATCCTTCTATTTTGCTTAGATAATTTATTTTTCTAAGTTTGTAAAAATACCTTTATTGCATTTATTTGCTATGTGTGAGCATGTGCATATCACAGTGTATGTGAGGAGGCCAGAGGACAACTTGCAGGAATCAATTCTTTCTTTCTTCCATGTGGGTCCTAGGGATCAGACTTTGGTCGTCAGGCTTGGTGGCAAGTGCCTTTATCTGCTAAACCTTTGAGCTTGCCCTTAAGTTTGTAATACCTGGAGGCAGTGTTTTATCTGTTTTTCAAAGTAACATGAAAGTTCATTTCCATATCAACTAAAACCCTCTTTGGTAAAGCTAAGTCAGTGTGACTATTGAAAACTCATAGTCAACCCAGCGAGAGAATTCTTTTCTGTAATTCTGGATCTGTAATTAATGAGGTTTTTTTTGTTGTTGTTTGTTTTGGTTTGGTTTTGTTTTTCGAGACAGGGTTTCTCTGTGGCTTTGGAGCCTGTCCTGGAACTAGCTCTTGTAGACCAGGCTGGTCTCGAACTCACAGAGATCCGCCTGCCTCTGCCTCCCAGGTGCTGGGATTAAAGGCATGCGCCACCATCACCTGGCATGTTTTTAGGTTGATTTCTCAAGTAATATTATATGTATGGCTGGACATGGTAGAACATTGCTTCAGCCTCCTGAATGCAAGGATTGTAGCCATTTACTACCATGTCCAGCCATATTTGTCTTTAATTGTATATAAAAACAGAGAGATGGCTCAACAGTTAGAAGTATATACTTTGCTTCCAGAGGACCCAAGTTCGGTTCTTAGCACCCACATTGGGCAGTTCACAATTACCTAGAGCTCCAGCTCCAGGGGATCTGATGCTCTCTTCTAGTCTCCTGGGGTACTGCATTCATATGCACAAATACACACATACACACAATTGTAAAAAAATACATTTTAAAAGAATTAGTATGTACAGCTACCTGTCAATTAAAAATTAATGGTATGAGTTGGAGGAATATTTTTGTCTCATGCTACTTTGTACTTTTTTTTTAAAAAAAAAACACACCTTATGGTTCTCACTTATATATTATGGGTTTTCTATGTGTGCAAATATGTGTGTCTCAGTAGAAGTATGTAGTTCTTGTACTTTTTCTGTGGCTCTTCTTTTTCTGTTTTTCTTAATCTGATTTGTTTGTTTTTATTATTATTTTAGGTGCCTTTTGTATTTGAATAAGAGAGGAAGGGTAAGGATTTGGGTGAGTAAGGAAGTGGGGAGGAACAGGGAGGAGTTGGAGAAAAAATAATAAGAATATAATGTATGAAAAAGTCCATTTTCAATAAAAAGTAAATTAATAATGTTTAAGAATTATGTATGAATGTGTCTATGTATTACTAGATAAAGATCTAGAAAGGATGAAGTAACTGCAGTTCTTACTCAGAATCAGTGCTAGGAAAATGTAAAGGGTTAATTTAATTTTTCATAATTTGTTTTATTTTTAATAATATTGAATAACATATTTTAACCCTATATAAGTAAAAAGGTAGGATCATGAAAAAATTGAAAGAAGTTATTATCTATGGCATAAAACCTAAAATTAATTAGTGAAACATAAAAATTAACCTCCAAGCCTGGCGGTGGTGGCGCACGCCTTTAATCCCAGCACTTGGGAGGCAGAGGCAGGCGGATCTCTGTGAGTTCGAGACCAGCCTGGTCTACAGAGCTAGTTCCAGGACAGGCTCCAAAACCACAGAGAAACCCTGTCTCGAAAAACCAAAAAAAAAAAAAAAAAAAAAAAAATTAACCTCCAAATAGGAAAAGACCAAGAACAGGAGAAACTTCTGCTTCCTGTACTTCTGTTAGAATCCTGTATTTACATTTTTTAGAGATTTTTAAGTTTTGTTTTGTGTGCATGAATGCTTTGCCTGCATGTATTTATGTGCACTATGTGCATGTCTGGTGCCCACGGAGGGCCCTTGAAACTGGAGTTTTTGCTGGTTGTGAACCAACATGTGGGTGCTAGGAACTGAACTTGGGTCCTCTGAATGAGCAGCCAGTGTTCTTACCCACTGAGCCATCTCTCAGCCTGCCAAAACATGCATATTTCTAAAATGTATAAAATCCTATGCAGAACAAAGGAGTAAAGAGATGAACATTTTAATTCATGCTGATGGGAATATAAATTGTTATTTTTCTGGTGAGCACATTGCCAATAGAGAAATTCATTTCTTTTCTCTTAGAATTCTGATTTTTGGAATTGAAAGAAATAAGCCAGGTATGGTAGTACACATTTGTCTTGCTAGTTCATTTTGTTTTGTTTTACTTACTCTTGCATAGCTGTGACCACAATACCAAAGAGAACAACTGAAAGGGAAGAACTCATTACTTTGGTTCCCTGTCTGAGATTTGCCCATGGTCCATTGGTTCTGTTTCTAGGTTAACGACAAAGCAGAGACTGTACAAAGGACAAAGCTGTTCACTAAAAATGAGAGACAATAAGTAGAAAAGCTACTGGGATGAACTAGAACAAGATACAGCTCAAGAGGACATACTCCCTGTGACCTTCCTCCCAACTAGGCTTCACCCATTGCTTGCTATGTCTCAACAATGTCACGGTCTTCTGAGTTTAATGAAGAGTAATCCATCAGCCAGGGTTCGTGTGTGCAAAGCCTGACCCCTGGGGTCCATAGTGGAAGGAAAGAACCAAATCTTAAAGCTTGTCCTCTGACCTCCACATACACAAATTTGCCTTCTCCCCCTCCCTCCCTCCCCCCCCTCTCTCTCTCTCTCTCTCACACACACACACACACACACACACACACACAAAGTTACTACCACTAATAACAATTAAAATAAACAAATGGTTGGCCTACAGTCAACTAAAAGAATAAGAGAAGAAGATCCAGTTGCTTCCCCAAAGCTCATCAGGTGACAGATAGCTCCAATACATGAGCCTGCTAGAACATTCATATTTAGACTGTAATATGGACACAAAAGAATCACTAGGCCAGCCTGCACTACATAGGCTGCTGTTTTTCTCACACAATTATAAAAGAAAAGGGTACTAGGGATGCAGCTTAGTTGGTTCAACTCTGAGCACCACGTAAGGCCTGGTGTAGTTGTGCATTCTTGTATTGTAGCGTGGAGAATGGGATCAAGAGGATCAGAAGGTGGAGGTCATCCTTGGCTACATAGCAAGTCTGAAGCCAGTTTGTCTCGAAGAGATGCTTGCCCTGTATGCAGAAAGTCCTGGCTTCCATCCCAGTACCACGTGAAACAAAGTGTGGTGGTACACGCCTGTAATTCTAGCACGTGGGCAGTGGAAGCAGTAGGCTCAAAAGTTCAAGATCATCCTTGGCTACATAGTCAATTGGAAGCTACCCTGGGCTACATGAGAACCTGTCTCATTAAAAAGAACAACGGTAAAAAGGTTTGGATTTAGTGAGCAGGTTGGTGGTATTCATCTGTAATCAGAACATTGGAGACTGCGGTGAAGGATCTTGAGTTTGAGACCAGCCTGGACTGAATAGAAAATCCAGGCCAGCTCTTTAGATGTGTAGTTAGAGTCTATCAAAAGCCAAGACTGGGGATATAGCTCAATGGTAGAGCACTCATTTAGCATGCCTAAAGTCCTGAGTTGATCCTGAAAACTTAAAAAAAAAAAAAAAAAGACCGAGTGGTGGCGCACACCTTTAATCCCAGCACTTGGGAGACAAAGACAGGTGGATTCCTCTGAGTTCGTGGCCAGCCTGGTCTACAGAGTGAGTTCCAATACAGTGTGTGGACTGTTACACAGAGGAAATTTATCTCAAAAAAAAAACCCCAAAAGACCAAAAAAGAAAGAAAAAAGGTTAGTGCGTTCAGTTACTATTCATAATGTAAACTTAGAATCAAGTTAGTATATGGCAACTAGGAATTTTTTTGGATAATAGGGATTTTTAAATTTTAACTTCATATGTATGAGTATTTTTCCTACACATATACTTGTGCATTTAGGAGGCAGAAACAGGCAGATTGCTGTGAATTCAAGACTGCCCTGGTTTACATAAGTTTCCAGACAGCTAGAGCTACAATGTGAGACCTATCTTCAAAAAGAGGAAGAACTAGGATTCAAGGGTTTTGTTTTTGTTTTTAATATTAAATTTCCCTCTGTCTCTCTCCCTCACAAACACTGTTCTTAGGCACGGTGTGTGTGTGTGTGTGTGTGTGTGTGTGTGTGTGTGTGAGAGAGAGAGAGAGAGAGAGAGAGAGAGAGAGAGAGAGAGAGAGTTTGGGGGAGTCTTTTCTCCTTCATCATGTGGATCCCAGGGATCAAATGCAGGCTGTCAAGTTTCATATACTTCTTGACCTGCTGAGACATCTTGCTGGTCCCTGGACTTGGGGTTTGTTTTGCTGTTGTTGTTATTTGAGACTAGGTCTATGTAGTCTTGGCTGTTCTGAACTCCCGGTATAGACCAGGCTGGCCTTAGAGATGCGCTTTCCTGTACCTCCCAAGTATATCATTTCTCTTTTGCATATAAAACCTTCCCTCTGTTAAAAAGTATCATAAGTACATAAGTATTTGGGCTACTATGATAGTTTTGTCTTTTTAAATTATCTACAGTAAAGGTTGATGACTTTTATAATTAGTCTTTAAAAGATAGTCCTTTCATAACAGAAGGACTGGGTAGATTAAAAAAATACTCTCTCCTCCCTATGTTTCTGGTTATGTTTTTGAAGACATATTTCTCAGTTTGGGTATATTTGCTCTTGATCCCTGAAACTTCCTCTTGGCACTAGAATATAAAACTAGAATGTTGAAACAGTTGTGTTAGTTTGAGATCTGAAAGTGTGAAATCTTTCAGAAATATAATTGAAACCATTACTCAGTTCTGTAATCTGGGACCACAGCCACTCAGCAACAAGCTGCAGAGAAGAGAAGCACAGCACTACACAGAACAAACCCTGGCTCTTCTCTTAGCTGTCTGCCAGAAAAATCCTCCTTTATCTCTCCTTTTATTCTTTCCTGTTGGTTTAAGGTCTTTTTACCTGAATTGGAAGAATTTGAACCAATTATAAGCAAATAACTCTTTTTATGCCTTCCTTTATGTGTGTTTCTGTTGCCATGTCAACAAAATATAGCTAACATTGAGTATACCAGTTGTTGCTTGTATACTCCTTTGCTAGAGGAGGGGAAATGTGGAGAACTAGAAGGGGCCAAACTGAGAAACATGCTTGTTTCTTGCCTTTGTTCTCTATTAGCTGCTTGTTTTTGTCCTTACTCTGCTCTTAGCTGATCAGCAATATAGCTAATATGTCCTATTCTTTCGCATGTTGGAACCTTGTCACTATTTGGGGTAAGATAATGGTGTTATAAGCTATCTTTCAGAACCAGGAACCCCAAAATGAATTGTGGTAGTCATGATACAGGGCTTCTGATTTCAGGGTCCAAAGGGCTTATGATTTTGGGGTTCGAAGGGCTACATTTGGGTATTGGCATTAAAAATAGTTACTAAGTGACTGAATAACTGCATTGGAGTTACTGTGCAAAGCTTATATATATCTTAATCAGTGATTTACAATCAGAATCATTGAACAATGATAGCAGAGACCTAAAACACATGACATACTTTTAGTATATACTTTTACTTTGGTATATCAATAGAGTGAATCCTAAAGGTGAAATCATTAGGTCAAAAACTACCAACATTTTTAAGTTTGAGAGATTGACACCCAAACAACTCTTCAAATTGACTGCACATTCACCAGGAGTGTCTAGAAAAGATCCTGGAAACAACCTAAATGCCCCTCGATTGAAGAATGGATAAGAAAAATGTGGTACATTTACACAATAGAGTATTACACAGCAGAAAAAAATGACAGCTTGAATTTTGCAGGTTTTGAATTTAGTAAGGGTCCTTTAAAATAGAACAAATATTTGAACATCAGGCAGCCACTTGAGAGGTAGAGGCAGGAGAATCAGGAGTTTAAAGGCAGTGAATTTGAGGCCTGCTTGGGCTGCATGATGCTTTATCCAAAAACAAAAACTCCAAAATTTGCTGCAGTCTCATGATAGGAAAAACTGGTAACAATCCTTGCTCCTGTTAGTAATTAGTTATGAACCCACCTATCTGTCCACTTCTTTTCTCTGTTTGTGTAGTTCCTCTGCCAACTCCTAGTGAAGTCTTTTGTTTTTGTTTTTTTATTGAAATTTATTGAGCTCTACATTTTTCTCTCTCCCCTCCCTGCCTCTCCCCTTCAGCCCTCCCCCAAGGTCCCCATGCTCCCAATTTACTCAAGAGATCTTGTCTTTTTCTACTTTCTACTTCCCATGTAGATTAGATCTATGTAAGTCTCTCTTAGTGTCCACATTGTTCTCTGGGATTGTGGTTTGTAGGCTGGCTTTCTTTGCTTTATGTTTAAAAACCACCTATGAGTGAGTACATGTGATAATTGTCTTTCTATGTTTGGGTAACCTCACTCAATGTTTACTAGCTCCATCCATTTTCCTGCAAAATTCAAGCTGTCGTTATTTTTTTCTGCTGTGTACTACTCCATTGTGTAAATGTACCACATTTTTCTTATCCATTTTTCAATCGAGGGGCATTTAGGTTGTTTTCAGTTTCTGGCTTTGACAAAAAATGCTGCTATAAACATAGTGGAGCACATGTCCTTGTGGCACAATTGAGCATCCTTTGGGTATATACCCAAAAGTGGTATTACTGGGTCTTGAGGAAGGTTGTTTCCTAATTTTCTGAGAAATTGCCACACTGACATCCAAAGGGGTTGTACCAGCTTGCATTCCCACCAGCAATGCAGAAGTGTTCCCTTTTCCCCACAATCTCTCCAGCATAAGTTGTCATCAGTGTTTTTGATCTTGGCCATTCTTTTTTTTTTTTTTTTTTTTGGTTTTTCGAGACAGGGTTTCTCTGTGGCTTTGGAGCCTGTCCTGTCTCAAAAAAAAAAAAAAAAAAAAAAACAAAGAATAAGCAGATCTTGGCCATTCTTACAAGATGGAATCTCAGAGTTGTTTTGATTTGCATTTCTCTTATGACTAAGTATGTTGAACATTTCCTTAAGTGTCTTTCAGCCATTTTAGATTCCTCTGTTGAGTGTTCTCTGTTTAGGTCTGTACTCCATTTTTCTATTGGATTATATGATCTTTTGGTGTCCAATTTCTTGAGTTCTTTGTATATTTTGGAGATCAGACTTCTGTCTGATATGGGGTCTGATGTGGGATTAGTGAAGATCTTTTCCCATTCTGTAGGCTGTCGTTTTGTCTTATTGACTGTGTCCTTTGCTTTACAGAAGCTTTTCAGTTTCAGGAGGTCCCATTTATTGTTTCTCTCAGTGTCTGTGCTGATGGGGTTCTATTTAGGAAGTGGTTCCCTGTGCCCATGCCTTCAAGTGTACTTCCCACTTTCTCTTCTATAAGGTTCAGTGTGGCTGGCTTTATGTTGAGGTCTTTGATCTATTTGGACTTGAGTTTTGTGCATGGTGATAGATATGGATCTATTTTCATTCTTGTACATGTTGATATCCAGTTATGCCAGCACCACTTGTTAAATATGCTTTCTTTTTTCCATTTGATATTTTTTGCTTCTTTATCAAAGATCAGGTGTTCGAAGATGTGTGGATTGATATCTGGGTCTTCTATTTGGTTCCATTGGTCCTCTTGTCTGTTCTTATGCCAGTACCAGGCTGTTTTTAGTTTTTCGAGACAGGGTTTCTCTGTGGCTTTGGAGCCTGTCCTGGAACTAGCTCTGTAGACCAGGCTGGTCTCCAACTCACAGAGATCTGCCTGCCTCTGCCTCCTGAGTGCTGGGATTAAAGGCATGCGCCACCATTGCCCGGCTCCAGACTGTTTTTAGTACTGTAGCTCTTTAGTAAAGTTTGAAGTCAGGGATTGTGATGCCTCCAGAAGTTCTTTTATTGTACAGGATTTGTTTTGGCTATCCTGGGTATTTTGCTTTTTCAAATGAAGTTGAGTATCATTCTTCCGAGGTCTTTGAAGAATTTTGCTGGGATTTTGGTGGGCATTGTGTTGAATCTGTAGATTGCTTCCTAGCGAAGTCTTAAACATACTGCTTTTATCTTTGGCCATTGTGCTAATTTTTATTAAAATTTTGTGTGGCCTGGTATGAACTTATGTATTTGACAGAGCACTGAATGAAAATTTCCCTTCCCATTTCTGAGATATGTTACAAACTAGATACTTTCTTCTTTCTTGCTTCATCTTTTGTATCTACTTTCACTTCCTTTGTGTGGCAGTGCCCACTTATAGCATTTAGCCAAGTAAGTGACCTGGCAAGGCTGTCTTATATATTCAGTTGTTTCCAGTGGGAATAAAATTCTGCATATTTAATACTTCATACTGCTACACATTACACTTACCAGGTAGTGTGGGGAAGGAGAATTTTCTTCTGCCCATCTCAGGTTCACTGACTTGGCCTGCAGTTTATACCAATAGAAGACATTCATGAAAGAAACAAACAAAAGGGTATTAACAAACAGGATCATCAATATATACATGTGTAGTAATAAGAGCGGCGGGGCTGCATCCCCAGCACCCCGGCTGCCCACATGGCTAGCTTATGCCCCGAAATAACAACACACAAACTGTATTCATTTAAACACTGCTTGGCCCTTTTAGCTCTAGCCCTTACTGGCTAATTCTGATATCCCGATCAACCCATCTCTAATAATCTGTGGGCACCGGTCTTACCGGGAAGATTCTAGCCTATGTCCATCCTGGGTCGGAGCTTCGTCGCGTGCGTCTGCCTGGGAGCGGGGCATGGCATCTCTCTCTGAGGCATCTGCTCCCGAGAGGAGAGCTGTGGAGTCTGAGCTCACTTCCTCTTCCTCCCAGCATTCTGTCCTGTTTACTCCTCCCACCTATCTTCTAACCAATAAAATGGGCCAAGGCAGTTCCTTTATTAGCCGATGAGCTTCCTCCATCATTTCCCCTTTTTCTGTTTAAACAAAAAAAAGGGCTTTAACTTTAACATAGCAAAATTACATATAACAAAACAGTTATCAAGTAAAAGTTACAATAATCTTTATCATAACTAAGGAAAACTATAACTATAACTAACTATTCTTAACTCCATCAAAGACTCCAGAAAGATACAATACTACCTAAGCAAACAAGAAAAAAGCAACTTTTAAAACTCTAGAAATGACAGAGACATCTCGCTGCCTGGACAGTCACCCAAAGTTCCTCTGTACCGTTGGGGCATCCATCTTCAGCCTTCAGGCCCATGGTATCCAGCAGACATTTCCATAAAGCAGGAAAATTCAAAGTCAGTTCAGTCACTATCTGTTGTGTCCTGCAGAATGTCTCGCAGACTCTTTCATGAATCAGGAACCCCGAAAGACCATATCACCTTTAGGCAAGTTTAGTAGTCCTCTCTCTGTGGGTTCTCTGTGTCCAGTTTTTGCAATAGTCCAGGTAAGAACATTTTCTTGCCCATAAGGATCCTCTTCGATGCCCTTCTTCCTCTTGAAGTAGATTGGTGCTGCCAGGAGCAGAGTGTCTCATTGTCATGAAAAGTCCTCAGTTATTAAAACATTAAATGTCCTATTCTGTAATCTTTGAAAGACATGAAGAATGTCTATCTAAAATATATCTACGCACATCTAGAAAATATTAACTAACATGACTACAAACTTGACTATTATGATTATCTATTAACTACCTATATACATTACATTTTTAAATGAACTACACAATCACAATACCTTAATCAATATCAGAAATACATATACATATAACAAAATTGACCTTAAATCGCTATCAATAAAGCAAAATCTATACTAATGCAAATTATTCATATCTATATCATATCCCCCTTTAAATGTAAAAGAACATTTATAAACAATATTTGGGAATATGGGCGCAGTTATTTCTCTCCAAACTGCTTCCTGCTGAATGGGGGCGTCATTAATTAGGTCTTTCATGGTATAGCCTGTGTGCTAGTTTCATCTCAGTTGGCAGTTGAGCAAAGCAATTTTCTGAGGATGTTCACAGCAACTTTTTGGGAGGTCTTGGTCTATCATACCAAATTGGGATAGAAGAAATCCACAGGGTCTGGTCCTCTGTGAAAATAAAATAAGAAACTCCTTTCCAAAGCATCATGTTCTTAGATCCAAATTTCAATGTCAAGACATCAAAATATCTATGTTGGATTAGTTCATCAGCATTTATAAACAAATATCTTTTAGCAGCTGTTGCTCCTTCCTCAGCATTCAAACAATTCAAAGAGAGCATAATAGCATACAGTATCAAAATTCTCTGTGTGTTTTCCATCTTTGTGCAGCTTTGTTTTAACCTCTATTTTGTTTATTTTTACTTTTAACTCTTTGCTTTTTGAGACAGGTTCTCTGTATCTTTGACCTGAAGTAATTCTGTAGACCAGGCTGTCTTTGAACTCTCAGAGATCCGCCTGTCTCTGCCTCCCAGGCATTCGGGATTAAAGGTGTACACTACTACACCTTGAACTCACAGAGATCTGTTTGTCTCTGCCTTCTAGGCACTGGGATTAAAGGCATGTGCTACCACACCTTGAAGTCACAGAGGTCAATCTCCCTCTGCCTTCCAAGTGTTGGGATTAAAGGTGTGTACTACCACACACAACAACTCTCTTCCTTTTTTTTTTTTTTGTTTTTTACTTTAAGAACTTCAACTTTTGGTCTGCATATATTTTTAACACGCTGTAAACCATTTAAAAATTTTCTTTGTCTTTGAATCTCTCTTTACTCTATATCTCTCCTTTTCTGACCACATGAGTCCTTAATTTACTAAGCAATCTCAGTAGGACTAAAGGCGTGGCTTTGCCGGCTAGATGTAGTCCATTCCTTAGCTTTCCGGCCTCATGGCTGAGGTACTGGCTGTAGCCATGTTTACTGCACAACTCTTTGGCATTTCAAGGTCCCTGCCAGCAAGCGAGCTTCAGCAGCCTGTGCTTGCAAACCGCACGAACCGCCTGCGTAAAAGAGTCAGAGTTTGCCCTGGCAGGACAGCCCAGAAAGCCACCATTTTTAAACGGCACAGCTTTTTTCCTGCTACGGCTGAAAACCGAAAAGCATGCGTTCAGCTTTTCGTCAACACCATTTAAGTGTTTCGTGGCAGGACCTCTTAATGAGCTGCAGGCTTTGCAGCTAAAGCTGAGTCAGGAAGCCTCTCTTAGATGAGGCACTTGCTTGCCTCTGGCAAGCAGAGTAGACCCGAGAAATTGTTGCTACCATGTCGGGCGCCATTTGTAGTAATAAGAGCGGCGGGGCTGCGTCCCCAGCACCCCGGCTGCCCACATGGCTAGCTTATGCCCCGAAATAACAACACACAAACTGTATTCATTTAAACACTGCTTGGCCCTTTTAGCTCTAGCCCTTACTGGCTAATTCTGATATCCCGATCAACCCATCTCTAATAATCTGTGGGCACCGGTCTTACCGGGAAGATTCTATCCTGGGTCGGAGCTTCATGGCGTGTGTCTGCCTGGGAGCGGGGCATGGCATCTCTCTCTGAGGCATCTGCTCCCGAGAGGAGAGCTGTGGAGTCTGAGCTCACTTCCTCTTCCTCCCAGCATTCTGTCCTGTTTACTCCTCCCACCTATCTTCTAACTAATAAAATGGGCCAAGGCAGTTCCTTTATTAGCCAATGACCTTCCTCCATCATACATGCTATATGCACACTTGAGATTTCAGTGGTCAGTAACTCAACAGGGTAATTAGAATTCAGACTTATATCATACCTTGTTCCCAAGCGGCAATTTTATAGAGAAGTGACAAGATAAAAACTAAGGGCCACCAGAGTGAGTGTTGTGAGAAGGCCGATGGGGAAACTGCTGGTCCCCACCCTGGCAAGAGAAGTGGTGGTGGTGATGGTGGGGGTACTTTTAAAAAGGTTCTGTTTTCAGGTAGTGGGGAGGAATATAGAAAACTCACCCTATGTCAGCCTTTTCTTAGTTAAAATAACGAATGTTATGCCAGAGCATAAAAATGTGCTGTGAAGGTACATACCCTCTATAGAATTTGCTAAAGCAGAGCCAGGTGTGGAGGCTCACATCTGTGTTCCCAGCACTTAGGAGGTTGTGACAGGATCACCTGTGACAGGATCACCTAAAACAGTGCTTCTCAACCTTCCTAGTGTGTTTAATACAGTTTCATGTTGTGGTGACCCCAGCCATAAAGTTAATTTCATTGCTATTTCATAAGTGTACTTTTGCTACTGTTATGACTTATAACGTAAATATTTGTGTTTTCTGATGGTCTTAGGTGACCCATACAAAAGGGTCATTCAACCTCCCCAAAAGGGTCCCAACCCACAGGTTTAGAAACATTGACCTAGAAGGCATGTCTTTGAGGGGTCATCTAAATTGGGTTAGCCTCTGCGCGTGTGTGTAGGGATTATTAGCATTAGTTAACCTCAGTTAACCTTCCTGGGAAGAAGATCTATCTATCTTAACTGTGGGTAGGGGCGCTATTTCAGGGCCTAAAGTCCTAGACTGAACGAAAAGGAGACAGTGAACTGAGCACCAGTGTTCATCACTCTCCGCCTCCTGAAATACAGTGTGACCAGCTGCCCCATGTTCCTGCTGCTGTGACATTCCTGACGTGAAAGACGTGACCCTCACCTGTGCTCCCAGATCAACCCACCCTGCCTTAAGCTGTTTTTGTCAGGTGATGTATGTCATCAGTGAGAGAAATAACCAATAAAGAGGTGAAACAGAGGTCTGCTGTGCGTTTGAAGCATGCTTTGGAATCCTAGTGAACTCCAGGATGTAGCTGGGTAGCAGTGTTTGTATAGAGTGAGAGATGGACATGCAGAACTGAGTATGTTTGTCATGGATAACAATTAAAATGACTATCCTCAAAGCTACCTTGTGGAATTCCAATGAATTTCTAGGGTAGAAACAACACATAATTATCCTCTGAAACTTATTTTGGGTGAGGTAGTGAAAATAAAAACAAATATAAATATAAAATCTACTTATAAATTTGAAAGTCTACCAATAGATTTTTTTTTTTTTTTTTTTTTTTTTTGGTTTTTCGAGACAGGGTTTCTCTGTGGCTTTGGAGCCTGTCCTGGAACTAGCTCTCTAGACCAGGCTGGTCTCGAACTCACAGAGATCCGCCTGCCTCTGCCTCCCAAGTGCTGGGATTAAAGGCGTGCGCCACCATTGCCCAGCTCAGTAGATTCTTCAAGATACCAGCAAATCATACAGGCAATAATGCCAGCCCCGAGAGCTTAGTGGAGGAAGCACCAGCTAGTCCCATTATTACCCACCAGCTGACTGCAGACTGCCAGAAATCGGAGTCTTCTTAGATTCCTGTACTCTGTTGAATTAATGCAATGGTAATGTTTAAAGAAATGGAATATGTAGGGCTAGAGCAGTAGCATGGGGTTAGAGTACTGCCTGTCATGCTCGGGGCGCCAGGTTCAATCCCAACACTACCTCCCCACCCCCCAAAAAACAGAACATATTTGCAGTTGGACTATTTTTTTTAATAACAGAAAGGATGCAACGTTTCTAGGAAAAAAGAGAGACACTGACTCATGTTTTAAACCCAAGAAGCTAGAATAATAGTAAGATTTAAGAAACAAGAAAGTAAAGATGAGGTAGTCTGAGGTAAAGAGAGAGAATAGTTCATTCAAAATAGGAATGAAATCCAGACGCGGTGCTGTGAGTTTATAATCTCAGAACCTGGAAAACTAAGGCAGGAGGGTCAAAGTTTGAATGTGGCTTGGGCTACAGAGTGAGATAAATAAATATGAACAAAGAGAAAGGATGGTGAGCAGACCAACAAGTTCTGACCAAATGATGAAGGCATGCATCATGCTCTCAGAGAAAATAAACTTAATGACCGAGAATGATACTCCTGAGGGGGGTATGGGTAGAATTAGCGAAAGAGTCTTCAGGACCTGCTGGGCATTTGTGATAGACCAGTAGGAGTGCTGGTGCTGAAACTAACGGGCAGGAACTTTCCCAAGTCAGCTACTCAGAAAGCAGGCGTTTGGAGTTTCCTTCTCAAATGGAGACTTTAGGGTGTATGAAAATATTCAGAGGATTAAAATGTAGAGCAACATTAGTAACAAAAAAACACTTTTAATTTATTGTCTTCTTCCTCCTGTGTGTTTGAGAGTGCTGCAATGTGACTGTGTGCCCTGAGGGACCTAACAAAGGTTAGTTCATTATAATCAGCTGTTGGGACACACTGTTCGGAGCAGAGTATTGTTCACATGGTACCTGTTTTTGTTGTTTATGTGTAAGCATATAAAATTACTATTTGGCTGTTTTAAAATGACCTTCGATTTTAAAGACTATTCATTATATATATTTAAAGCATGTAGCTCTATAAATTGTCTCTACTCAAGCTCCATTATTGATAGCTTCTTTAGCTCTATTCCAGAGAAATTTAGTTTGTGTACATGTATTATCATACATTGTATACATGTATGTTATTAGTTTTATCTTAATAGTGTATACAGACTATGTACTACAAACTACTTCATTTACATTTTTTCTAATAAATTGTCTAAAATCTTGTCTCTTTTTCCTTTGGACTCTGGCTTCATTTCTTTTGTATAAGAATGTATCCAAATACTGTTTTGTTTTTATAACTTATTTTCTGTTTTATCCAGTTTGCATTGAATTAAAACATGAAAAAAAAATTCCTTTTTTTTTTTTTTTTTCTTCTCCTGAGACAAGGTTTAGCAATGTGTCCTGTCTGGCCTGGAACTCACTATGTAGACTCAGCTGCCTCTGATTTGTGATGATCCCTTTGCTCCTGTAGAATCCCAGACAAAGACTGGCATTTACAGACCTGTGACAGCACACTCAGCAGCCCTAGCCACCCTCCTTTCTTCTCCCATTTCTGCCCATCTCCTCATATCCCTCTTTCTCTTCCTCCCACTACACCCTTCTTCCTGGGTTCAAGTAGTGTAAGCTCGACTTGAATTTGCTAAGTAGCAAGGATGACCTTGCCACTCTGGCCCCCTCCTGCCTTCCCTTCCTGAGGACAGTCACTCCTACACAGTACTGTAAATCGTCAAGCCCGGAGCTTTGTGCATGTGAGGCAAGCGCTCTGCCAATTGAGCTACACCATTTCTCATCTTCATCGTTGTTGTCTTTATGGGGTTCGTGTGTGTGGTGTGTGTGTAACAGTAACATACAGAGATCACACAACTTAGGTGGAGTCTGGTCTCTCCTTGGTTTGTAGGTATTTTCTGTGGATTTACCAAGATTGTCACACTTGCACATCTCTGCCTGCCCACCTTAATTTTAAATGAGTTAAGAGACTGTCTCAGGGAAAAAAAAGAGTTGAAGAGATGGATGTGGTTTTATCACACCAGGGCATAAGAGGTAGACACAGGGGGATCAGGATTTCATGGAAACAGCAGTCACATTATCAGTGTGAACTGTATTTGTGAATAGTGTTTCTTTCTTGCTTTGGCAGATCCCTATTATTTTCTGCCACTAGGGGGCACAACGTTACTGTTTGGTTTTAGTGGTCTGTTCATACTGAATTTAGACTTTCATATTGTTTTCTTTTTTGGCCTATATCATAGAATAAAATCTTCATCCAAGGATCACTTTGTATTTTTGTGCATATAGAGCTAAGCAATTTTGACACTGAAGGCTGTTTTGTGCTAAATGTATAAAGAAAAAGAAGCTTATGGCTTGAAGAATTGGGAAAGGATTGTGCAGATTTTTTTTTTTTTTGATTTTCAAGACAGGGTTTCTCTGTAGCTTTTTGGTTCCTGTCCTGGAACTAGCTCTTGTAGACCAGGCTGGCCTCGAACTCACAGAGATCCGCCTGCCTCTGCCTCCCAAGTGGTGGGATTAAAGGCGTGCGCCACCACCACCCGGCGGATTGTGCAGATTTTTAAACTCATTACCTTCTACTTATGTCACTAGAGGTTCTAACCCTAAAGGGAACTGGATAGGCATGTAGGTCAATATATCAAAACAGATAATACAGAAATAGATCCACTATTATACAATAAACTGTGTTTTGACAAAGAAGTCAAAGTTACTCACTCAGTGGGGAAGGGATATTATTCTCAGTAAATGGTACTAAACAATTAGATGTCCATTTTGGAGGAAAAATGATCTTTGCTCTTTATTTCATTCCATGTATAGAAATTAGTCAAAAGGTAGATCATAGATTACAGGGGAAAAGCAAAAAAGAAAACCTTCATAACCTTGGTATAGATGAGAGTGTCTTTGTACATGTGAAAACAAACAGACGAAAAGTGGTGGAAGGGACTGGGGCAGACTCAGTAGTAAAGTACTTGGAGGAGTACAGACAGCTGTAGATCTGAGTTTGATCGCCTAGGAAGAGAGAACCAAATCCTGCACGTTGTCCTCTGACCTTTACACACATGCCATGGCAAGTGTCTGCCGCCTCCTTGTACAGACACACAAACAAACAAGCTAGTAGTCCTTAGGGAAAATTTTCATTTTATTTTTTCTCAAAAATAAACAAACAAATGAAAATAGAATGTGTATCTCAATATGTAGCCATGGCTGGCCTGTAACTTGAAGACCAAGCTGGCCTGAATTCACAGAGATCCACATGCCCCTGCCACCCAAGTACTGAGATTAAAGGTGTATGCCACCATACCTGACCAAAAATTTTCTTTAAAAATATTAAAGCATTATAGTAACATATGGTAAAAGATATGAACAATGAAAGTGTTCATTGCTTTGTGACTGTATATTTAATAAATATTGGGTGCATCTATAAAATAGAGAAATGTGTAGAAGTTAAAAACAGATTCTCCAGTGGGGCGGTGTTGTAGGAGCTGTGGGCCTCTTCCCACAGCCCGGCTCCTGGCTGCCTGACTAGCTTTTGCCCCGAAATAACAACAGACAAATTGTATTCTTTTAAACACTACTTGGCCCATTATATCTAGCCTCTTCTTGGCTAACTCTCGCACTTGGACTAGCCCATTTCTAATAATGTGTGTAGCACCCCAAGGTGCGCTTACCGGGAAGATTCTAGCCTACGTCCATCCTGGGTCGGAGCTTCATCGTGTCTGCCCTGGCGATGAGCTGCATGGTGTCTGTCTGAGGTGTCTTACCTCACTTCCTCTTCCTACCAGCATTCTGTTCTGTTTACTCCACCCACCTATGTTCTAACCTATGAGACCAAGCAGTTTATTTATTAATTAACCAATGACCTTCCTCCATCAGGGCGGTGGTGGTGCACGCCTTTAATCCCAGCACTGGGGGGGGGGGGGCAGAGGCAGGCAAATCCCTGTGAGTTCAAGGCCAGCCTAGTCTATAAGAGCTAGTTCCAGGACAGCTAGGACTGTTATACAGAAAAAGCCTGTCTTGGAAAAAACAAAACAAAACCAAAACAACAACAACAAAAAACAACAGAGATTCTCTATAGATGCTGAGAGGGAAAACTGAGATTAGAGCTATATGGTGAGCTACTGCCATCTGTGTAGGAAAAGAAACATTAGGCCCCTCTACACCCAAATCTCTAAAGAATGCACAAGTAAGACTTCCCTCCAGAGAGTAATCAGATGCGTAAGAAAAGGGGTAGAAATAGGCCAACTTCACTGTACACTACCTCTTAGGCGTTGTGGCAGGAACCTGTTACTTAAGTTTAGAAAGGGGGTGGAGGGCAAAGAATAAAACCCAGATTTTGTTTTTGGTTTTTTTTTTTTTTTTTTTTTTGGTTTTTCGAGACAGGGTTTCTCTGTAGCTTTGGTGCCAATCCCAGAACTAGCTCTTGTAGACCAGGCTGGCCTCGAACTCCCAGAGATCCGCCTGCCTCTGCCTCCCGAGTGCTGGGTAAAACCCAGATTTTAAAAAATGTGTTTTACAGGGTTTTCAGGAGAATAAATGAGTTGTGTATATATCTGAAGTGTGCTTGGCACACAGTAGTGAGGGCTTTTCCTTCATCATATTTTCTAAGATCCCTACACAGGGATGGAGAGATGGCTCAGTGGTTAAGAACACTTGCTGCTCTTACAGAGGACCCAGTACACAGAGCAGGCAGATCTCCACCTGCAATTCCACCTCCCGTGATCTACCACCTCTTGCCTTCTTAGACATCCGCATTCACATGCACATACCACCTGCAGGCACATACCTACTCGTAATTAAAAGTAATAAAATACATCTTTAAAAAGTTACAACACATTAACTTAAGCTATTATACTATTCTGCCCTGGGTTGTTAGTTGCTTTTCCCTATAGCTAAGAAGATAATGTGCCCCACAAAGCTTTTATCTTCAGGTTCCAGGTATTTTCTAATTATATCAGGTTTGCAAGAGGTAACTTAAGCTATGGGTCGGTCTCAGTTTCTTACCTGTAAAATGAAGTAAAAGGATGAACTTTGCACTCTTTCTATATTCACTGTGTGTGGGCTTTAAAATCTAAAGCTATGGTTATAAACCAAAAAAAAAAAAAAAACTTTTATGCTTAGAATAACCCTTGGGCAAAGACCTGAGTCTGAACCAAGGATGAAATTGCAGAGTTTGTATATAAATATATGAAAGCACACACCAACCAGTCCAACTCTGCTGGATAGACATGATTTATTTTCATGCTGGGAAAGGGGCCAGCTTACTGATGAGATGCGACTGTACAAGATGCTCCAGGTGGCTCCATGAGACAGAGATGACATTCCATAAAAGCAAAGAACAACACGCACGCGCACACACACACACACACACACACACACACACACAGAGAGAGAGAGACAGAGAGAGAGAGACAGAGAGAGAGAGAGAGAGAGAGAGAGAGAGAGAGAGAGAGAGAGAAACTCCTTTGCTCTTCTCTGTTTTGTGGAAAGGAGAGGGAAGTAGATGTAACCTGTGAGTTACAGTCTACACAGATGAGATTTGCCTTATTATCTGTTCCTGTGTATCCTAAGTTAGAATTATGACCTACTTTACTTCAACTCACATACTCTGGCGCAGTTGTGTATTTATTCACACTGTTTCTCAACCCAGTTTCTCAGAATCATTTATCCCAAATCTCTAGCTTAGCCATTTTTACCAATTGCTTCAAAATGCTGTCGATGATGGGATTCTTGGTGCCAAGGGAGTTAGAGGTTAGAACATTTAACATACATTCAGCAAATGTCTGAGGACATTGCAGATAAAGAGTGCAAAGGTACCTAGATTTGGGTCTTAGGACTGCCTCAAATTAGCTGTGATCTTGGGTTAATCACTTGACATGCCTACGCTTGTTTCCTCAATTGTAAGGTGGTGATAATAAAAATGCTTACCACATAGGGTTGTTACAAGGATCAAGTTAGGTAGTACATGGCCAGCTACATTGTGTTTTGAATGTAGAATGCACTCTATAAATAGATTCCCTTTTAACATACTACCTTGATTAAAGGTACAGAGACGTAAAATCCTATGCTATTTCTGAAGCTGTAAGGAGTTAGATATACCTCATTTCTTCAAAACCCCTATCCATTGATTTTTTATCCAGTGTGCCCCCAGACTCCACAGATGTACAACAGTGTTCCTCGACTCTTGCCTTGGTAGTTTAATCTCTCCTGTTTCAGAACTGTTAGACTTTCCATGGTGGAAGCTGTATATTTTTTCAGCAAATATATATTTTCTGAATATAAGAGGTACCATGCTAAGTAAATAATGTAAGTCAGGAATGTAAGTCAGGTGTTTGTTCTCATGAAGCTTAAATTCTAGAAGGGAAAAGCAAAAAGTAAATGATTTCAAGTAGTGATAACTAGTTGAAGAAAGTAAAGGAAATGGGTACAGAGTAATGGGCCTCAGCTCCAATCAGGGAAGACTTAACTCATGTTTGATCCAAAACCTACAGAATAAGCTCTTTGGGTTGCGTATTAACTTTTTTTTTTTTTTGACAGGGTCTCACGTACTCCAAGTTAATCTTGAGCTCTTGATTTCCTGCCTCTGTCCCTCAAGTGCTGGGATAACAGGTGTGAACTGCCGCACCTGGCTGGCTTGGTTTATGTGTTTGGTCTTTTGTTCACATGCACGTTTGTGCACCATATACCTGTTGCCCTCGGAGGCCAGTCGGAGGCCAGAAGAGGGTGTCAGATCTGGAGCTGGAGTTACAGATGGTTTTGAGCCGCCATGGTTGAACCTAGGTTCTCTGGAATCAGCCAGTGCTCTTAACCTCTGAACCACTTCTCCAGTCACTGAGTGTAACACTTCTTCTCAGTTCCACCTGCTTGAAATATTGATTGTTTGTGCTTGCTTTCCAGCTTAGCATAGAATGTTACTCACTGAGTTTTAGTTTGAACATAGTCTGCATTTATTTGTTCTTAGATATAGCTCTGCTTTCCCTCTCCGTCCAAGTCAAATAAGCTCTTCAGTGAATTTTTTTTTGAATTTGTACTTATTTACTAATTTTCAGTTTTATTCTTTATATCCATGTTTTATTCTGACACTCAGGATTTTATGAGCAGAGGACTTTAATCTGTTAGCTTTCCTTTTTAGTGTGTGTCATTCATTTAATTACACTGCTTCGGTATATAAAAACTCTGGATTAGACTTCATTGTAAGCACAAGAGGTGTGTTACTCACCATAATAGATGATCTGAGACGTTTAGGCATAGTGAGAATATTGGAGATTACTTAGTTATGGTTAACAGAGGTAACTTTACTGTAAAATGAGGCTGAGCCTGGGTAAACTTCATTGTGTTACTTTTCTTCTTGCCGCATATCTGACAAGAAGGAACTTAAGGGGGAGGTTTAATTTGGCTCACAGTTTGAGGGATACCATTCAGTGTAGGGAGAGACACACGCCATGGGGCAGTGCTGTGGGACCACTCCTCTCACACTTCGATAGATTGGGAAGTAAAGCACTGGCAAGAAATTGGGTCTAACCATAAAACCCAAGGCTCATGCCCAGTAACTAACTTCTAGCATGGCTCTACCTTCTGAAGGTCCCACAGTCTTACAAAATAGTACAACAGCTGGAGACCAAGTGTTCAGACACTTCAGCACATACAAACCACAGCACACACATACTCTCCTTTCTGTTATGTTCTTGGTGGCAGATTGATGACCAGAGAAGTTTTCAGAGGTCATCCTCCTCATTGCTCTTAAAGCAGAATGTCTTTGATGATTTTGTCCTAAAGGGTTGGACTGCTGTTGCGCATTGTCCATAGTCTGGGGTTCATGTTTCTTGAAGGACCTCACTGGCAGTAGAAGGGTTAAAATGCACTTTTCTGTAGAGACCTGGGTTTCTTTATATGGTGTGGTGCAGAACATGCAGATAATGGGTAAATGGAATTGTTGATGACCAGAATTAAGCCAGGGGCTAGAAAGATGTCTCATTAATTAAGAGCAGAATATGTACTACTGTTTTTGTAGAGGCTCTGAGTTTGGTTCCCAGATCCCATATCAGGTGGCTTACAACTATCAATAATTCCACTTCTAGGGGACCTCTGTCATCTGTGGACTCTTGAACACACAACTAACTCTCTCTCTCTCTTACACACATTTTTCAAGAAGAGAATAAAAATAATTAAAAAATGATTAAGAACTAGTTTTTTTCAAAGATTACATTGCTGTACAAATCCCATAACAGTTATTTATTTTTAATTGCTTAAGTCACAGTTGGTTTTTATAATAAAGAGAAAGGGCTGGGGCGATGCTTCCATGGGCAAGAGCACTTATTCTCTATGCATGTGGACTTGAATGTGAATTTCCAGCTGCTCTGGGAAAAGTCAGGCTTGGCTGACCCTCCTATAACCCCAGCTCTGGGCAGCAGAGACAGGCAGATCATGAGGACTCTTTGCCTGGCCAGCCACCCTATCTCAAGGTAGTCATGTAGAGAGTGGTGGAGGAAAACAGTCGCCTCTGCTGTGGCCTTCGCAGCTGCAAGTCAGTGAGAGTCACTCTCTCAAGGGAATAAGACGGAAAGGATAGAGAAGATAACCCTAATTCTGCTATGGCATCCTCATTGCCATGCATGGGTGCATACACCTGCATGCACCAAGGTGGGGGGGTGCTACACATGGGGAGAGATGGAGGGAGGGAAGATCGAAATGACAGAAAAGAACAGAACCAGGGATGGTAAAGCACACCTGCACTTAGAGAGTCGAGGCCGTGGAATTACATACTCATAGAGAAACTGTAGATTTCAGTAGATTTTCATCACAAATTTGTCTCTTTGGAGTAGATTATTCTTTTCCATCTGTCAGAGAATTCACCTTATTTGTTAGTCTGCTCTTTTTTAGTATCTTTATTTCTGGAAATACCTTTAAAATCCCCCCTTTTTTCTATGAATTGTAAAAATTGAGTCTTTTAATCTTTAAAAAATACTGTATCTATTATTAAATCAACTGTATGTACTAATCTTGTGTTGCCCCTTAGGTGCTAAGAACTCTGTTGAATCAGAAAGCAATATTATTAGCTTGTAGTGGGCGTGGCTGAAGATAGAAGCATTGTAGACAAGATTAAATGAAATATTTAAACAGAATCAAAGTCCTTAGGAAACTTTGGCAAACTACAAAATATACCATCATGCATTCTGTTAGTATAGTAATGACATTATAATATCAAATAACATCTAGGAAGAATGATAGTGAAAAAAGACAAATGACATGTTAGCATTTTTGTTAAATGTCTTTTGGCTTTGAAAGGCCCCTGAAATAGAAGGGGAAGGTGGAGTGGAAATCCCCTTGGCAGTGGTAGATTATGAGATTACAAGGCCATGCACTTGTAAGAATGAGCTAACCTTTCTGACAAATCTGTTTGCAGGTGACAGTCGTGCCCACTTCCTTCATGGAGCCTTTGTTAGTTTCCAGACCTCACAGTGATACATCAGCACTACTTACTGACTCTCCCAGGGTGGTCTGTGATCTCCCAGTGTGTGTGTGTGGGGGGGTCCCAGTACCTTTTCCTAGGGTCCATGAAGTCAGTAATGTTGGTTGCTTTTCCAATCATGTTGACCTTTGTAGTAATGACACATGAGCAAAGATAAATGCATGAGTGCAAAACAGTGAAAGCAGACTTGTTAGTGTGGTCTTTGTTGTCGTTTATTTACAATTGAGAACTTGGTTTTTTGGTCTTAAAGAGATAGATTCACAGTTAAGATCACATACTGCTCTTTCAGAGGACCTGAGTTTAGTTTCCTAACACCCATGATGGCTTTGGCTTTGAAGGCACTTGTATGCCCATGTACAAATCACACACACAACACATTCACAATTAAAATTAATAAATCTAAAAAAAACTAAAGACAGTGTTTTCCAATCTCTGTTAGACTGCCTCTGATAAAAGTATTAATTTTATTAAATATCAACTCCAGCTCACAAGTCTTTGCTTTTTTTTTAAACATTTATTTATTTATTTATTTATTTATTATGTATACAATATTTTGTCTGTGTATGCCTGCAGGACAGAAGAGGGCACCAGACCCCATTACAGATGGTTGTGAGCCACCATGTGGTTGCTGGGAATTGAACTCAGGACCTTTGGAAGAGCAGACAATGCTCTTAACCTCCGAGCCATCTCTCCAGCCCCCTGTTTGTTGTTGTTGTTGTTTTTATATTTTTGGTTGTGAGCCTAGCCTTTAACAACTGAGCCCTCTCTCTAGCCCTGTTGTTTTTAATAATTTACTTATTTTTACTTTATGTACCTTGGTGTTTTGTCTACATGTATCTGTGTGAGGGTGTTGGGTCCCCTAGAATTGGAGTTACAGTTGTGAGCCACCACGTGGGTGCTGGGAATTGAACCCTGGTCCTCTGGAAGAGCAGTCAGTGCTCCCAACCGCTGAGCCTGTTTGTTGAAGGAGGAGCTGCAGGCTGTGTTCCGCCCGGCTCCCAGCCGCCTGGCTGGCTTTACCCAAAACTGTATTCTTTTAAACACTACCTGGCCCATTAGTTCCAGCCTCTTATTAGCTAATTCTCACATCTTGCTTTAACCCATATTTAATAATCTGTGTAGCACCACGAGGTGTAGCTTTCCAGGAAAGATCTTAACCTGCATCTGTGTCGGGTGGGAAAATCATGGCGACTGCCTGACTCGGCTTTCTTTCTCCCAGCATTCAGTTCTGTCTACTCTGCCTATCTAAGCTGCTGTCTTATCAATGGCCAATAATTCTAGCACTAAGGAGCTGAGAAAGGAGGGTTGCTAGGAGTTTGAGAAACCAGCCTAGTTTACAGGGGGATTTCCAGACCAGCCTAGGCTATGATGTGAGACCTTGCCTCAGAGCACCAGAAATTTAAAAAGGCAAATGTTGTAGACTTTACATGTCCACAGTGGAACTTTTGACTTCTGATGAATTTTTCTTTACCGTGCCGAAGTTTTACTCAGTAGTAAGCCATCACCAGCCTAGTCGTGCAGTGTAAAATCAAGTCCTTCTTAATTTGTCACCTCTCAAATCCAGTCTGTTAGCAAGTCTAATGAATTCTGCCCTCAGAATTACCTCACATCTGCCTGCTTCCCTCCATCTTCATTGCTGTCAGCGCTCCAGATAGCATGTCTTTGATCTGACCTATTGTATCAGCTTTCTGATGGAGCGTCCCTTCTTGCCAGTCTCTAATCCATCGCCACACAGCATAGATGTAAATATATATTGTTCTGTACTAGCCCCTGTTAAATGTAGTGGAAATCCAAGTTCCTGTAGTGCAGGTTGGCAGGGAATTCCCTGTATAGCTGAGATGAGATTGAACTTCAGGCCCTCCTACTTCCTTCCATGATGGTGCCCCTATACCATCATTTCTGGTTGTGTGGTGCTATGACTCAAACCCAGAGCCCCCTGCACTCTAGGTGCGCACTCTTCCAACTGAGGTGCATCCTAGTGCCCTCGGAGGCTATAAGAAGATGTCTGTTCCTTTGGAACTAGGCTCACAAGTAGTTGTTCACTGCCCTGGTGTGAGTAACCTCATTCTCTCTCTTGTCACTAAATTCCAGCCATATGAGCTGTCGTTTTCATCCTGTACACGTGTTCTTTCTTACTTCAGGTTTTTGCAGTTAGTATTGCCTTCGGTTCATTGAGTAAGTGGCCTCTGATCCTTCTGCTTCTGCTGTCTTTAAAGGCTCTCTGTGGCGATTCTCTTTCCTTCATACTTCTGCATGTTCATCATTTCCTTCATAGGACCCACCATGACTTGGATTTTTCATCCATTTTTATCACATTTATATATGTATGTTTGTGGGGGGCCAGGTGTGAGCAGGTGCACCCAGGCATACTGTGGTGCATGTGTAGAGGTCAGAAGACAGCTGTAAGAATCAGTTTTCTCTTCCTGCCGTGTGGGATGGAACTCAGGTTGTCAGGCTTGAACAACAAGTACCTTAAGTCACTGAGGCATTTTTTCCCCAGGCTTGTTTATTTATTTTTAATTATTTATTTCATTTGCTAGAAAAAGTAAGCAAACAACTAGCCGTGCTACAGTGAGAATATCTATTGGGGACATCATCGACTAAAGCCATCTAGTAGGCCATCATCTGAGACTAAAGCGCAAAAGTTTTAGATACAGTTTTGGAAATTACTTGCATATTTAAAACAAATGAAAGGCTGACCATGACACATGCCTTTAACCCCAGCACTCAGGAGACAGTAGCAGCCCACAACTGAAGAGGCAGAGGGGCTTACATAGGGCTTCTTAGGATGGAGTTTTCCCAGGGAGAAGATTGTCTGTTCATACCAGAGGCTCTGGGATTGGCCTTCAGCACCAACTTGAATCAGGGTAGTAGCACACAGGCCTGTAATACCAGCACTCCAGAGGCAGAAGCAAAAAGATCAGGAGTTTAAGTTCAGTCTTGGCCTAGCAAGGTTTTAGAAAACTACTTGAGACCCTGTCTCAGCACAATTCTAATATCCACCCTTTACTAATCTCATTACTTCTAGTCTCTCTGTGTGTAGGCTGAAAGGATCAGCCAAAGAAACCCATCCTGGCCCTGAAACCACAGCTAGCAAAAGAGACACTTTAGCTCTGAACCCAGAACCAAAGAAACACACCCTGACCTTGAAACCAGAGCCACAAATAATACACTTTGGCTCTGAAACCAGAGCCAGTGAAAGAAATACAGTTTGGCCCTGAAACCAGAGCTAGATCTGCCCCTGACCAACTGAACATGAAACCAACAAATCCCTGAGCAGGAAAACCAACCAGTCCCTGAGCACAAAATCTAGCACCCTGATCCTAAACCCAGAGCCAGTGAAAGAAACATACTCTGGCCCTGGAACCAGAACAAGCGAAAGAAACATTTTAGTCCTGAACCCAGAACCTAAGAAACACATCCTGACTCTGAAAACAGAGCCAAAGAAACACACTTTGGCCCTGGGACCAGAGCCAGTGAGAGAAATACACCTTGGCCCTGAAAGTAGAGCCAGAAGGCTAAAAAGGGCCAGTGAAAGAAACAGTTTGGCCCTGAAACCAGAGCCAACTTTGTCCCTGACCAACTAAACCAACCAATCCCTGAGCAGGAAAACTAACCACATCCATAGCCCATGGCAGAAGAGTTTGACTAGAATACCTTTGTTATAGAGAACTGTACTTAGAACCAAAATTAAAATGATTTAATAGAAGGAATGTGTAGCCCTTTCAGGCAAGAATCAGTTTCTGGCCTTTAAGTCAGAGTAAATTTATCTTGAAATCATCCACAGCATGGGACATAACAGCTCCCTCTGTTCTCAATCTTTGTTTGCAAACTTACCTACTATCCTAGTTTGCCTTCTGTATTACTGGGTTTTTTGTTGCTGTGAGGAGACATCATGATCAAGATAACTTACAGAAGAAAGAGTTTGTTGTGGCTCACAGCTCAAGAGGGTTAGAGTCCATAGCCATCATGACAGGGAGAATGGCAGCAGGCAGGCGTAATGCTGGAGCGCCAGCCGACAACATGAGAAGTACAGAGAGAGCACTAACTGGGAATAGAGAGGACTTTTGAAACCTCAAAGTGACACAGCTCCTCCAACAAGGCCACACGACCTCATCATTCCCAAACAGTTCTGCCAGCTAGGAACCAAATATTCAAAGATATGAGTCTGGGGTGGGGGGGTCATTCTCATTCAAACCTCCATAGTTTCTGTTGGTGTGATAAAACACTGGCCAGAACCAATCTGAGGAGGAAAGTTTCTTTGACGTACAAGTTATAGTTGATCGCCATCAAGGAAAGTCAAGACTAGAGAGAAACTGAAGCAGAGACAGTAGAGGAGTGCTGTTTGTTATCCCGTTCCCTTTGTCTTATTCAGCGATTTTTCTTATACATCTCAAGTTCACCTGCCCAGAGGTGGCAGTGGGCCCTCCTACATCAACTAACAATAAATAAATGCCCCACAGACATGTCCATAGGCCAAGCTGATGGACACCATATCTCAGTTGAGTTGCTTTCCTCCCAGAACTCTAGTTTGTCTCATGTTGACAGAAACCAACCAGCACAATTGACCTCTTATCAACTTGACATGCAAACACGTCACTGTCCAACCATAACCTTTTCTTTGTTGTTTGTCCCCAAGAACTAATGTTAATATCATAATGTAAAACACAGCCCAACTTGAAAAGTTCAGCAGTCTTTAAATTTTCAACACTCTAAATATCCAAGATCTCCGTTTTAAAAATCCAGTATCTCAATTATGGGCTCCTATAAAATCTAAAATAAGTTATATACTTCCTTATCCCAAGAGAGAATAGCAGAAACAGTGCACAAATTAGAATGAAGTCAAAGAAAAACCAGCATCCAGCAAACAAAATCTTTACTGTTAAGCATCTGGAACTTGCTCGGTATCTTCTGGGCTTCAAGAACTTGGACAGGCTCTGTCATCCAGCCCACATACAGCTTGTCTGGTAGGCTCAGGCTGGCACCACTGCCACTGTTGTTGGTAGTCTCCAATATGCAGGGTATCCATAGCAACTGAGATTGCACCTTTACCAATGGCCTCCTGGTTTCTCTTTACCTCATGATTCCAGGCCCCAGTGTCTCTCCACAACTCCTTCACTCCTGAGGTCTTCACTGCAACTGAGGCTGCACCTTTACCAGGAGCCTTTCCTAGCCCTTCACAGCACCAAGTCTCAACTTTCCATGACCTTCTTAATCTTGCAGCTCTCCTGCCACAAAAACTAGTACCACATGGGAGACACTTAGACATTACCAAGTTTGTCATCTTGAAATGTAGCCTTGGCCCCCTCTGAACCACAACTTCTGTGTGCCAACCCTGAGGAAATACTTCCCAGAAGATTCACCTAAATGATTCTAGTCTCTTATTCATAGCAGAGGCAGGAGCATCTCTGAGTTTGAGGCCAGCCTGGGCTACATAGTGATTTTCAGGACAGCCAGAACTAGATAATAGAGAGACCCCGTCTCAAAAAAGTGGCAATCAACAATTTTTGCTTCTTATATTTTTGTTTCTTAAATAAATAATACCTCATCCTAGGATACAAAAATATCCACTTTCTAATAATGGTTATGTTTAATTAATTTGCTTTGGAACTCATTGGAATGTTGTATATTTGGTTATCATGAGGAAAGCTGAAAAACCAATGGATAAAGTAATCAGATTCATTTTTTTGACAAGAGTGGCAGGCAGAGAGATGATAATAGTGCTTATCACAGACATCAGGACCATCGGGTAGAAGCTTTCAAGTGTGTGGAATCTGAATATTTATTATGTTGAAAGTAGTTCTTCCTTTCCATGATTTCTCAAGTTTGTTGTTTCACGTAATCTGGAGGCCCAGACTGGAGGTTGACCTAAAGTTGCTCTCGTCTGGCTGCTGCACTCTTCCTTGACCGTATCAGTTGCACTGTGAGCCATCTTCCCGGAGAGTAATTTTGTCACACCATTCTGCAGAGAGATTGCTGCCCTACTTAGAAACTTGCTTTGCTGCTACTTACCAATCTCCAGTTATTACTTGCCAGTTCTTTTTTTTTTCTAAAGCCAGTTTCTTTAACTCCCCTCCTCTAGTTCTTTGACAGTCCCCTCCTCTCAAAATTGATGTCACTCTCTCATGATTCATTGTGTGGAAGAATGAACCTCTTAGATATAAATTCTTTCGTCCCATTATCACCAAATCCATAAAGCTTTATAAGTGGGAGGGGGGAAAAACAGGATGGCTGCCTGTGCTCAGGCAAGAAACAGTGGAGAACTGAGCAGGACACAGGGCTTATATAGACTTTCTTGGGGAGGGTGGAACTTTCCAGGGTGGAGCTTTCAAGGGTGGAGGTTGGTAGATGTCACATCCAGAGATTGGGCTTTTTATTCTATAGGGTTGAGGGCAGGGTCCAGCAGTGAGGGCAGTTAGAGTGTTCTGTGGGTGGAAGCTGGCAGTTGGAGATACTTGGGGGAGGGGGCTGATGACTAGTGTGGCTTGAGGGGATTACAATTACTACTTACATAGCTTTTACATTTTATTATTTATTATGAACTATCTAGAAATATATTATACAGAAGACATACATTCTACATAATATGAGACCATTTACTTAAGTATCAGATTTTGATATGAGGGGGAGAAGGATCCTGGAAGCAGTCTCCACCACCAACTATTGAGGGAAGAATTATCTAATTAATCCCTGTTGATTCCAAAAGGTTTCTGAACACTTAAGGGACTCCCAAAAGTGAAGGACAAAGCTGGGCATAATGTCATATGCCTTTATCCTGAAACCCAGGGAGCTGAATTGCCACATGCTTGAAGCCAATCTTGGCCATCCAAGACTACATAGTAAGCTCTATCTAAAAGAGGAAAAAAGAAGAAGAAAATCACAGACCAGCTAGCCGCCACCCTCTAAATGAGTGCTGTAAGAATCTAAGGGAAATTAGTTAATTTCTCTAGATGATGGCTTCTGGGGTTACAGATATGCACAACCACACCTGAGCATAGGGTTTGATGCATCCTATCACAGAGCTCCATTGCCACCCTTAGACAACCCTGGTACTGGAATGCTCTTATCTGTGCGTGGAATATAGATGTATTGCCTTCTAAAATTTTATCAAGCTACAGTCTTTTGATTTGTGTCTTTTCAATGTAGATAAATTGTTTCTAGAAAATTTATTTAAAGGGAAAGAATATAGCGAAAACTCTGTATTTGACATGTGTTTAATAACAATACATTTCAGTATTTTACTTGCCACTTTCAACACCCATTTCTATAATAAAATTGAGAACCCTTAGTGCACATTTTTTTTCTGATTCTGATTTTTTTTTTTAAAGATTTCAAGAAGTTTTGAAGGTACAGCTTGACTTCTCTGTGAGGCAGATTTAGCTTGTGGGGCTAAGTGTGCAGCGAACTGAACCCTGACCTAAGTAGATCTGTGTTTGCTATGTCAGGAGAATTGTGGGATTAAGTCCACACTCCACTCCCAGGTTCTAAAAGACTTAAAGGAAATGAAGACAGTAGCTTGGGGCTCAAGTACACTCCAGTCTCTTAATTGCTTAGCTGAGAAGCCTGGTTAGATTGGTAAGTGCCAAGGAGGTCCCCTTAGCTGAGCTAGTTCCTACTTGGTTATACTTGCTCCTGTTTGTTTTGTCACTTTTTGTTTCCCTTTTTCTCCATTTTACCTTTGAGGGACCTGTCCTATATTTTTATTTTGTTTTATTTTATTATTTTCTCTGAGTTAACAGCTTATTTTGGCAGCATACATTCACTGCTAGTTTACTAAATGTTAGGCACTTGAAATACAAGAATAAGATCAGTGGTTTTCAACCTGGGGTCGTGACCCTTTGGGGAGGTCAGAGGACAACTTTCTGGAATCAGTTCTCACCTTCCATGTCTGTTTTGAGACTAGATCTCTGTGTCTTGCTGGTGCCTCCAGGTGAACTGGCCTGTGAACTGGGTGATTTTCCTGCCTTTGCCTCATGGTTTTATGTAGTGACACTGGGCTTGCATTATATGGGTTCAAGAAGTGCACAAGGTTCAGGCTTGCATGACAGGCATCCACTAAGCCATTTCCCTAGCTCTATTTGTTTGATACTTTGAGACAAGTTTTCACGCCCAAGTTGACCTCCCACTCACTGTGTAGCCAAGGCTGCCATAAACTTCTGATCTTTCTGTTTTATCTTCTGAGTTTTGGGATTATAGCATGCCACTGAGGCTAGTTTAGAATTCATTCCCAACCTAGACCAGGAGCTGAAAATGTGTACTGAAGGAATTTACAGCTAAGCATTTGCTCACTGTATGGAAAAAGGAGAATGTGGAGAGCTAGGGTTCTTGCAGAAGCCAAGGCAAAACATGCTAGGATTAGAACTTGATTTTGAGTACAGTGAGAAGGGGAACACAGTTTGGGAGCATTATAAACAAGAAAGTGATATGGTCAGATTTGAAACAAGCAAGCTGTTGATAGTTATGTATAAAACTAAGTTGAATTGAACATGCCAATCTACACAGGAGTGGAATTATCTCAGTTCTTCTCAGAGCTGCATCAGCTGAGACTTACTAAGTCAGATTAGAATTCTAAGATTTCAACAAATGTCTTTGGGTAGCATTGACTTTTAGATGGACATGATTATGGTCAGGCCTCAGGCAGCTGCTATTAGGAAGAAAGGAGATACAGCAAGAGACACGGTGGATTGTGTGTTCTTCCCTCTATTAGCCCCACTCTTCACACACACCAGTAACTCCTATATCTCCCTTTTCTTTCCACTTTAATGGAGCTTCTCTGATGTAACACTCCTAATACATGATCGGTGCTCCTACCACACCCCATACTGACCTTTTCTTGGATAATGCGTTTTCTTACATTGAATGATTGGCTGTCATGATGGGAGTTGAATCCAGGCCCTGTCTATGCTAGACAAGCATTTCACAGCTCTATTTCCCCTCCTGGTGCTGGAGATTGAACCTGTAGACATCTTGAAGGCAGGGACTGTCTCTAGGCTTCTAGCTCAAGGTAGACATCAGTGAATATTCATGGTTTGATTAAATGAATGAATTCACAACACAAGAAGAAAAGAGATTTGGGACTGAGGATGTAGTTGGTAGAGTACTTACTTGCCTAGAGGCTCAGGGTTTGATTCCCAGCCACTTAAAACTGTACTTCGTGCTGGGCAGTGGTGGCACACACCTTTAATCCCAGCACTCCTGCTCTACAAGAGCTAGTTCAAGGACAGGCTCCAAAGCTATAGAGAAACCCTGTTTTGAAAAACAAACAAACAAACAACAAAACTGTACTTGCTATTACATGCCTGTAATCCCAACACTTGGGAGGTAGAGACAGGAGGATCATTAGTTTGAAACCAATCTGGGCTACATGAGACTGTCTCAAATAAAACAACAAAAATTCAAAACTGGATTTGGGTGTGTTGGGAAACAGATTGTACATGTTATTAGCAATAATAATAAACTTTACACAGCACTGGCAGCTTTCAACTATGGTTCTGTTTGGTGTACTTTCTACCATCATTTGTTTTGCTACAGGGCTTCATGTAGTTCCCTTGAATGTCTTGTTCTCCAGCTTCTGCCTCCTTAGCAAGAGATTATTGATGTGTATCACTATGCCCAGCTGTGCTTTTTGTTTGGTTTTGCTTTCGTTTATCTGTTTGTTTGGGGTGTGTATGTGTGAGTGTATCTCTGTATGTGTGTGTATCTGTGAGTCTGTGTGTACATAACATGTACTGTGGTATTTGTATGGAAGTCAGAAGACAACTTTCAGGAGCTGGTTCTCTCTTTCCACTGTTTGGACCCCAGAAATTAACTCAGTTTGCTTGGCTTGCAGTAAGCGCTTTTACCCATTGAGCCCTCACCCCAGCGCCCAATTTCCCTTGAACAGATGAGAAAACAGACACAAGAAGAATAGGTAGTTTATTCAAGGTTACACAATAAGTGGAGAGATTTGACCAGGCAGTCTAGTTTGGGGACAATGTAGCTTCCTGGTACTGGATTTATATAAACATATATGTTAATCTTTATTTTAAAAATATAAAGACTAGAAAGATGGCTTAATAGTTAAGAGCACTTATTGCTCCTTCAAGGACCTAGGTTTGGTTCTCAGTACCCAGAGAGGAGTTCACAATCACCTGTAATTCCATTTCCAGGAGATCTGGTGCCTTCTTCTGGCTTCTGCAGGTACTGAACACATGTAGTGTACATGAATACATGCAGACAAATACTTATACACATAAAATAAAAACTTTAAAAGAAACCAACACTATAAAAATGGCATTATTATCATGTTTTAATGGGTGAGGAAACAAAGACACTAAAAGGTACATAGTTTGCCAGGCGGTGGTGGTGCACACCTTTAATCCCTGTACTCAGGAGGCAGAGGCAGGCGGATCTCTGTGAGTTGGAGGCCAGTCTGGTCTAAAGAATGAGTTCCAGGACAGTCTCCAAAGCTACACAGAGAAACCCTGTCTCAACCTGCCCCCCAAAAGTATATAGTTTGCCTGCAGACAATAGCCCAGTAAGTGCTGGAGCTAACTTAAAGACCTGTAAGTCTTTACCAGTAATGGCGATGTGTCCGTGTTGAATCTTCAGAACACAGGAGGGCTGAGTGGTGAGTGGATGGGGATGTAGACACGAGGGAGGCTCATGTCATGCTGTTGCATTAGCATTGGCATCTCACACTTGAAGAAGTGTGGAAGCATTCTCTTCTGACAAGATGCTTGAGGTAAACAACTTAGAAAGGAGGAAGGCATTTTGTGTCCTGGTTTCAGATGTTCATCTGTGATCATATGGCCACAGTGCTTTGGGCCTGTGGTGAGTGGCCAGACTTCCTGGCAGGAGTGCTTTTTGTTGTCTCATGGCAGTCAGGAAGCAAAGAAAGAGGAAGGGGCCAGGGTCCAGTATCCCCTTTTAAAGACACAGCCCCAAAAGCCCAGTACCTTCTAATTAGTCCCCTGCTCTTAAAGCTTCCACTACTTCCTAATACCACCAAAAGCAGGTGACCATAACCAGCCAGGGAGATCTGGGGCTTAACCATTCTAACCAGCCTCATAACTTAATAGACTGATCTTTGAACTCAGTGGATGGGAACTTTAGACTTTAATAACCAATAGCCATGTAACTAAAGATTCATGGCTACTTTTTCTTAAGGCCTCTGAGAAACTAAATGAATTAGAAATACTGACTGTTGGACCAAAATGTGTTGCTATTTCACAGTCTACTCTTTCCTTCAGTTTATCTTGAGAATCCTCAGGTGATTTCCAAAGTCTAATATAGCCGTGGTGATAATCTTAGGAGACCCTTTCATTCATTGTCCTGTGCCTTATGACTCTCCCACACAGTGACTTCTCTGATGCTAGTGCTTCTCTGGCCTCTAGAAACCCTAGCTTTCTGTCCTCTCAGCCCTGAGCACATGTTCACCCTGACTCTGCGTTAGCTGATTGATCTTGGAGGTTATGATCGCACTGTCAGGTCACCACTGGTTGGAGCACAGCTGGTACACATACAGGGCATTTAGCTGTCCTTGGAGTTAGAGTGAGCTTCTCCTGAGCTGTTTTGATGTAGGTGGCTTCTGGAGCTAGTGTGGTTTGTTGACATTGCTACTGCCTCGCCTAAATGTTCTATAATCATGTGTAGTAGTATCACTCTTGCTCGGGTTGTAGATGGTCCTTCTAGAACCCATCGTAGTGATTTGTAATTCTATTGGAATCAAGTTTCTAATGGACACCTACCCTATATCTTAGATCTTACATAGTTCACGTCATTTAATACACCCTAAGTTCTTAGATTAATAGCCATTGTGTTTTCATTTTAAAGGCAGTACAGAAAGGGAGAGGGTAAAGTTGTAGCTTTGAAATGAAGTATATTTTAGTTAAAATATACAAAAAAGTTATAATGTTTGCACTGCCAAAGTGGTATACTTTCTTGGGTTTATTGCTAACCATAGTGTCCTTCAAAGTCATTTGCCCCCATGGTTTACCACTACCATAAAGGTAGTGGTAAATGATTGTTCACTCAGTCATTATGCAGGGAATATAAACAAGAGTATCTGGTAACTTGCTGGTTGTTGAAATGTGTAAATCTAAGGGTTAGGCTCCCCTTCAGCAATAACACAGACTTTGACCTTGTTTTGTTCTTGAAGACTCCATTATGATGTAGATCAGAATAGTTTATAAGTGATTCAGATCAAGCTGTGGAGAGTAGATCGTTCCTGCAGAGGTGATACAATAAGGATTAAATACCTTTAAAAACCTCACCATGAAATAGGTCAGTAATATTAATCCTTATAAGATAATGTGCCAAATCCTATAAAATGGATGTAAACATTTTGAATATATTGATTTATGCAAGTTGTCCCTAGCATACAGAATTTTAGAACTTATGTGATAGTTTCTTAGGCTCCTCCTACAAGCCAGGCACTACAGTCAAGTCAGAGTTGGCTACACCCCTAGAAGTCTGCATCTAATGAACACATGGATGCAGCCACTATGGTGAAGAAGGCCAGGAATGGTGGTGTGGTCAAAGAATAATATTAAAGGAAAGAGACAGTCCTCATTTTAGGCGCGGTTCCGTGAGAACACTATTGTTCCAGCTGAATCTGGAGAGTCTGAAGGACTAAGGGTGAAGGAAGTAAGGGTATAAACTAAACACATTTGCTTTAGGAAATGTCGTGAGCAATGGCCTGAGGTGGGAAAGGACATGCACAGTGATGACATTATTTAAGAGATGACATTATTAATGGTAATTATGGCCTTAGTATATGTGCTCTTTCTAAAGTCCCCATCAGACTGGGAGATTACTGTTTAACTTTCATTTTTGGATTGGAAAACTGGTAGGATAGCAAGAATAAAGTGGCAGCATCTGGGTTCTCACCCATAGTTATCTGATTACAAAATCAGCTTGCTCATGGCTGCCATTTGTTTCCTCCCTCCACCGCAGGAAACAGCAGGTAATACAGCTCACCTGGTCTAGGCTGCTGGTCAGATATTGGAATTCTGCCTTCTCTGGCATCTTCCAACAGCTCTTCCTAAGTACTACAATGCTTTGCTCTGTTCCCATACCCACAGAATTCATTCTTTTAAGCTATGAAGGCCAGAGGTGAACAAGGCTGTAATAATAACTATATTATGATTATTAGCTTCTATTAAATTATCCTCTACATCAGAAATTAACACTGGTACTGGGCCAGCAAGATAGCTCACCAGGTAAAGGTGTTTGATGCACAAGCCTGGTGATCTGACGTCAAAACATGTCCTCTGCCCTCCACACATCTGCTTTGGCAACGCTTCTGTTCACATTCATCATGCAAATACATAATAACAATGAATATTTTTCCTTTACACAGCATCTCACTATGTAGCCCTGGCTGTCTTGGAACTCACTGTGTATGTAGATCAGACTGACCTCAGACTCACCGAAATCCACCTGCCTCCGTCTCCTGAGTGCTAGGATTATAGGCATGTGCCTCTTCGCCCAGCATTATTATTGCTGTTGTTACTGTTATTGTTACAGAGTCTCTGGTGGTTCCAGGTCCATGTTATTGGGCTTCCTATGGTAGGGACTGAATCTAACTAGGGCCTTGCACATGTTAGATAACTGCTTTACCATCTAGCAATACTCGGCCTTTTGTGGTACTCTTCCTGCTGTTGCTTTCTTGAACTGGCCTCATACTCACTATGTAGCTGAGAATAATCTTGAACTCATGATCATCTTGACTTCATCTCCTAACACTGGGATTACAGGAATGCACTGTCAGGCCTGTCATCTCCATGGTATTTTGCTCCTTCTCCAGGGTCTCACTATGTAGACCAAGTTGATCTCAAACTCTTTGATTCTCTCTCTACCTTTGTTTCCAGAGTGCTGTGATTACATGCTTGACCTCTATGGTACTCTTTTTTTTAATTAATTAAATTTATTAATTTATTTTACATCTGGACCAAAGTTTCCCTCCTTTCCCTTTCCTTCCCCTTCCCCCCTCCCCACTTCAATCCACTCCTGTTTCTGTTAAGAAGGAGGCAGGCCTCCCATGAGTATCAGCAAAGCATGGCATATCAAGTTGAAGTAGGACTAAGCTTCTGCCCCGTGTATTAAGGCTGGGCAAGGCAACCATGTATGAAGAATAGGTTCCCAGAAGCCAGCCAAAGCATTAGGGATAGCACCTGCTCCCACTACTAGGAGTCTCACAAGTAGACCAAGCTACACAACTAGGTCACACATATGTAGTGGACCTAGGTTGGTCCCATGCAGACTCCCTGGCTGTTGGTCCAGACTCTGTGAGCTTCTATGAGCCAGGTTAGTTGTTTCTGTGGTTCATTGTTACCTTGTGATGTCCTTGATGTCCCTGGCTTGTACAATCCTTCCTCCCACTCTTCTACAGGGTTCCCCGAGCTCAGCTCAATGTTTAGCTGTGGGTCTACATCTGTTTCTATCAGTTGCTGGATGAACTCTCAGTAATGACAATTGGGCTAGGCACCAATCTATTAGGCATCATTACACTGACTTCCCCACCCCGCCCCCAATCCTGTTTGGTTCTATCCTAGGTCTCTGGGTCCTTGCGCTCCAGGCAGTGTCAGGGGTGGGCTCACTCTCATGAGATGGGTCTGAGGCTGGACCAGTCATTGGTTGGTCACTCACACAATTTCTCCATGTCACCCTTATCCCCCCCCCCCCACACACACACACATTTCCCACAGGCATGACAGACTATAGGTCTGTAAGTCAAAGGTTGTGTGGCTGGGTCAGCATCCCAACCCCTCCACTGGAAGCTATGAATCCACCATTGCTAAGAGTCTTAGCTGGGGTCATCCTTGTGGATTCCTGGGAGTTTCCCTTGTACCAGGTTTCTGCGTGTCCCCCTTTCCAGTCATCTCGTTCAGTACTCTTCCCCTTCCATCTATCCCTCAGCCTGATCCTTCGTGTTCCCATCCCACCCAACCCAGTACACCCACAAGATCACTTCTATTTCCCATTTTCCATAAGATCCATGTGCTCCCCACTTGGGCCCTCCTTGTTACTTAGCCTTTGACAAAGTTCAAGAGACTTTCATGATAAAAGTCTTGAAAAGAGCAAGGATACGAGGGACATACCTAAACATAAAGGCAATATACAGCAAGCTGATAGCCAACAAAGATTACATGGAGAGAAACTTAAAGTAATTCCTCTAAAATCAGGGACAGGAGAAGGCTCTCCACTCTCTCCATATCTATTCATTATAGTACTTGATGTTTTAGCAAAAGCAATAAGATAACTTAAGGAAATCAAGAGGATACAGATTGGAAAGGAAGATGTCAAAGTGTCGCTATTTGCATATGATATGATAATATACATAAGTGACCCCAAACATTCTACCAGAGAACTCCTATAGCTGATAAACACCTTTAGGGATGTGCCTGGAGACAAAATTTACTCAAAAAAAATCAGTAACCTTCTTATATACAAATGATAAACAGGCTAAGCAAAAAATCAGGGGCACAACACCCTTCACAACAGTCACAAATAATACAAAATACCGGCACTCTTATTGGATAACAACCTCTAGGAATAAACTAAGCAAATATGTGATTTTATAAACACACAGACACGCACACACACACACACATATACTGTTTCTCAGGTTACATTTCTTTCCAGATTTCAGAAGGGAGGACACTTACCTGTATGGGAGAACATAATACAGAGCAACTGAGATCCTTTCTACTTAGATGGTTGCATGGGGTGGGGGACACTGTTGGCATCCTGTCTTCCTGATGCCAAAGCTGTGAGGAAAAATCAGCATTGGACTTGAGACACTTTTCTGAAAACCCTGGGTCTCCTGTATGCCCATGCTAGGGGTGGGGGTGGGTCCTGACTAGCTTCTGTGAAACATTTCAGTCTGCTTTGTGCTGTTTCTGCAACCAAGGCCCCTTAGACCTTCCTGTACATCCCACAGGGAGCCAGCAGAGGGAGCTGTGGTCCCAGAACTTTTTCAGCATTACTTAGAAGTTTTGACTTTGTAAAAACCATCTTCCCTGGCTTCATCAGAACGTCCGATGCAATAAGAATTAAACTTGAGATAGGTGGTGGTGCCAGCCCCCTGGTGGGAGCAGACAGGGATCTTCTGTAGCTGTTCGAACTTGAAAGCCATAAGGAACTCTGATTTCAAGGAAACGCCTGTTTACTGTACTGATCCAAATCAGCAGCTCTCAAGAAAGGGGAGTGCCTCCTTGACCTCATCTTTATTGATCTTGGTATCAGCACTGCCAGTGACGTGTCTGAGGGGCGGGAGAAAATTAACCAGGGCCTTATACTCAGGGAAGAAAGCCAGCCTACAGCCTGTTGCTGCAGGAAGTCCCCACAGAGGAGTGGGCTGGAGTACCTGCAGGAGCTGCAGTACAGAGCTTTGCAGCGGCTCTGATTTTAAGTGGCAGGCAGAGGCTTTGAGGTTGGCTGGTGAGAGATTTGCCAGGCGGCTGGCTCACAATCTTGATTTGAACAGGAAGCTTCTGTGAAAAGAGATAACAGCTTCTTTTAACCCCCAACCTTCTGAATCACTAGGCCGGGGTATTCTTTGGGCCCTCAGGTAACCCTGGCCTTTCCAAACCGGCTTTCCCTTTTGCTTCAGGACATACCTTACCCAAGCCTGCACTATGGAGGAGAAGTGGGACGGTAATGAGGGCACCTCTGCTTTTCACATGCCCGATTGGATGGTGAGTTCTCCTGTCCTTTGTCCTGTCTGCTGTTTCTTGATAACAAAGGAGAACCTTTTTCTGACAGGCGACAAGGACCATCTGTGGGAAGCCACTGTTGAGATCTCTGCTGGGAAAACAGTATTACTCCTCTGATTAACTTCTTTGCACTGGGTCCCTCCTGCTTCTTAATTGCCAGGGAAGCTGAAGGCCTGTTCAGGGCGGGCAGGCCAGGGCCAAGCCTGGCTGCTTGGGTGGGCAGGGGCTGACGTGTGTGACTGCACTACACAAATGGATTATTCTTCGATTGTTTTGTATTCTCTTTCAAGTTAACACTCAATTGTGCCTCGTGGCTGTGAAATAACAAAGAATACGGGAAAGGAGGACACAAACCTAGAACTTGTAAAAGTGTTGCATTCTCCAGTCTCTGAAGAAATTTAAGCGTTTCTCCCTCACCTGTCTATTTTTTTTCTTTAGTCAGCTCTTCTTTGCGTATTACTACAAGGCAAGAACTTTACTTCTTTTCATATAGTTCTCCCAAATACCATATTTGCCTGATAAATAGTTTTAGTAAAAGAATAATTAAGTTGAAACTTGATGATAAGAACTAGCACATAAAACTAAATATTGTGGAGCATGGTGGCACCAATCTATCATCCTATACACTTGGGGCAGCAGCAAGAAGATCGGAAGTTCAAGGCCAGCCTCAGCTACATAATGAGTTTGAGGCTAACCTGGGCTCTAGCTGATCTGTTTCACAAACAATAGTGACAATAAATTGACTTTCTGGATTCGATTTCAAGTGTTGCATTTTGCTGTTGGTGGGGGTACATGTGCCACAGCATATAAGTGGGGGTTGGAGAACAGTCTACAGGAGTCAGTGCTCCCTCCCTGGAAATCAGGCAGGTTTAGCAGCAGGTGCCTCTATCTGTTCAAGGCCCTTAACTGTAGATTTGAAAACTTATTAGTGTCCAAACTGGTTTCTTAAAACTTTAGTCTGACTTCTTGGACCCCCTCTCTATTCTTCCCTGTTGTAAACTTGTTACACTTTTACAACGTAGTGTGAGTTCTCTTTAGTGTTTGTAAAGTTAGGGACTTAAAATAACTATTAAAGCAATGTTTACATATATACCAGATCTAATAAAGGCTCAGCAGAGAATTCTGAGCATTGTTTTGTTACTATGTCATTTTTATAGAGGCTATTGCTGTTGTTTTTAAAATATTTTAGAGCATTGTGCTCATTTTAAAAATATTTGATGGAAAGAAATTCTATTCATCCATAAGACCCTTTCAAATGTAGTGATTTAGAGTACTGGAAATGACTTACTTATTCTGGCTAGCTTTTTAATTCTTGTTTTAGTTTTGCTTCTTTGTTTTTGAATCTCCAGCTACTTAGTGCTAATAAGAGAGAGTAGGAAATTTGGTTTTATTACAGGCGGGACCGCAGTGAGGTGTGCTATTTTGTTGTTTCTGTGAAGGAGTCCTGCAGAAGACCCCTACTGAGCGTAACTGTGCCGCCGCAGATCAATACGAGGTCTCGCAGCTTAAACTTTGTAAGGGACAGTCCTTGTGCTCTGACGGTGGGCTGCCCCTGAGTCTGTATTCTTTTACCTTTTCTCTGTTTATGTGGCCAGGAAAACAACCCTAAGGGTCTTAGGACTGCTGCCTAAGGCCTGCGACCTAAGGCTTCCTAGTGTGTGGAGGACATTTTAAATGTTTTAATGTATCTCTCTCACCTAGCCCTTTATTTCAAAAACTAGGAAAGTGCCTTTAATCAATACAAGAGCAGTGGGGAACCGTAGGGAGAGGCTTGTCTTCAGTAACGCCATTGGCTCGTTTGCTTTTTTTTCTTTGTCAAAGACTTTTGAAGCTTTCTTTCAGATACTGCACAAGTCATTAACTTCTGACCGGTCTGAAGGTGACCCTGCCAGCTGCTTAGCCAGCAGTTAGCCACTGTGTGCCTCTAGTGCTTGCCTATAGATTTCCAGACCTTATCTGCAAACTGCAGAAGTAACATTTAATTCCCAATAGAAAGCTTCCACATGGGCCCAAAATATCAAGAAAGTTTTGGTAAATATCTGCCTTGCATTCATACTCTAATAGGTGATGCACACATATTAGTGTAATGAACTCACCAGTGCCGTGGCCTCGCTATCAAAGGACACAGAGGCCTCTCACAAGCCTTTTCTGGAAGAACACAGAGCTGAGTGGCATCCTCCCATCCAGCAGAAATTGTTAGTAATCACCACCAAAGTGGGTGTGTGTGCCCTGGAACTGGTAACCAGTTCAGCCATATTCTTGGGTCTTTACATGAATTCTGGAGATTGAACTAAAATCAAATCCAGGCAAGAATACTTGCCTGTGGTTGCAGGAATGCAAGCTAGGACATAGTATGAAGAACCCCAAGCTCAATAAATGACAAATTAGACCATCTAGGTGACATTCCCAACAGTCACTGGAAACTCCTGCCAAAGCCTATTTTCATCTGAAGGATTTGCTTAGCTTTATTCAGGCTGTTAAACTGCTGGGGAGTTGGAGAACTCATCCTATAAAGATTTATTAATATATTTTATCTTTCCTGATAAATCTTTATGCTCTCCTGTCAGATAAAATATCTTGTGTTGGATCTATGGAGATGACAATAACTGTTTTCACATTTTAATATTTTCTCCCATCCAACCTCTCTGTAGTGCTGGGTATTTTTCTGTGTGAAATCTGGTTGCTTAACCTTCTGGAACATAGAGCCAGCTTGCTGCAGAATTCTTTGGGGCAAAAGTAAGTCCTTTTATAAGTAAATTCTGTTTAGACTGTTCATTTGGCTTGGAAAGAGACGTCTTTAGGAATATTTGAACAATTTCTACTTGGCAGTGAGACTAAAACTTTATGCTATCTCTTTTAAGAATTATAGACATCTCTGTATTCTAGATTATGAATTTTTGCTTTAAAAGAATAGAAATAGGGCTGGAGAAATGGCTCAGCCGTTAAGAGCACTGGCTGCTCTTCCAGAGGTCCTGAGTTCAGTTCCCAGCAACCACATGGTAGCTCATAACCATCTATAATGAGATCTGGTGCCCTCTTCTGGTGTGTGTGCAGGCATGCAGGCTAAATAAATAAATATTTTTTAAAAAGAATAGGAATATCAATACTTTAGGTTGTATATCATTATATAGTCCTCAAAACCCTCTTATATCCTTATTTTGTCAGCATACATTTGTGTGTGTGTGTGTGTGTGTGTGTGTGTGTGTGTGTGTGTGTGGTGGTGTGTATGTAGATGTTGGAGAACAAACTTGGGTATTGTTTCTCGGTCACTGTCTATCTCTTTTTTGAGACAGAGCCTCACTGTCCTGGAACTCACCAAGTAAGCTATGCTGGCTGACCAGCAAGCCCCAAGGATCTGCTTGTCTTTGCCTCTTAAGTGCTGGGATTAAAAACTTGAGCTACCAAACTGGCTCTCTTTACATGAATTCTGGAGATTGAACTGAGATCAAACTCTGGCAAGAATACTTGCCTATGACACCAAAGGTTGTAAGTTCTCTTCCCAGCATCACTACTTAAATAACACAACAAAACCACTTTGCTGTTTGTCAAATGAAGATAATAATGCTTACGTCTCAGATTCTTATACATGGCCCAGCAAGTAAAGGTGCTTGATGTTGAGCTGATGGATCTGAGTGTAATACCCAGAGCCCACCTAGGAGAGAATTGACTCCCACAAGTGTCCTCTGACCACTACCCCTAACACAAAATAAATGCAATGGAAAATCTCTCCAAAGATTCTTGCATACACTGTTGGAAGTAACACGTGAGCACACGGTGCACATTAGCATTTCTCTTCTCCCAGAGGAGTCACTGAACTCTCTTCAGTATGATCTTTTCTCTGGAAAGAAAGATTATCCTTGCAAAGCAAGCTATCATTTTGGCTTTTCTTGAACTCAACAAGCAGTTTTTCTGCTCTATCTTTTTTTCTTTCTCTTCTCTCTCATCAATTCATATTCCCACCCAAATCTGTAGCAGGCAATCTAGGGTAGCATTCCTCGGGCTCCTGTCAGAAATCATAATAAATAAGACGATTCTGTTTCTATTTGGCTGAATCTTTATTTTGCATGTAATAACTTTGCTGTGATTCTGAGAACTCAGTGATAACATTCTCCTTTGTGATCACACCTTCCAGGAAACACATTTTTTTATTTTGTGTGTGTATGCATGTGTGTGTGCATGTGAGTATGGGTGTGTGAATTCCCCATATTGCATATGCACAGGAGACGTTAAGAGGGTGATGTTGGGTGTCTTTCATTGCTGTCTGCCTTAAGACATGGTCTCTTGCTGACCCAGAAACTTGGAAGCTTGCCATTTCCACTAGGCTGGCTGGCCTGTGAGCTCTCAGGGTCTGACTGTTTTCACGCCAAAGTGCTAGGGTAATGAGTACATGCAAGCCAGGCCCAACATTTTACATTAGTACTGAGAATTCCAGTTCAAGTCCCCATGCTTGCAAAACAAGGACTCCTAACCCACTGAGCCATCTCTTTAACCCCAAAATATGCTTTTTTTTTTAATAAGGAAAAAGTGAACTGGTCACTCAATACTAAATAAGCATCAGTCTTGAGTTAAAACTGGGTACTGAATGTAAAAAATCTGTATAGAAAATATGCAAACTTGGGCATTGTGGTACCTCTGGAAGGCTAAGGAAGGAAGATCTCTAATTCCAGGGCCAGTATAGGCTGCATTGTGAGACTCTGTGTCCAAATAAGTAAATAAATAGATAAATAAATATGCAATTAAGTATTAAGGAAAGAATCGAGAGTAAAAAAAAAATGAGAAAATTGATTTCCTTGGTGACAGAGCTGAATCTAGTGTCCCCTGCCTGGCTAACTCAAGGGCAGTGTATATATAGAATACGGCTCCTGACCACTTAATACCATTAATGTTTTTTCTTCTCTTAATAAATTCCCTGATTGTTTCAGTGGCTTTGTAGTTAATTTTTTTTTCTAATGAGATGAAGCTAACTAAAATCATCTGACATAGAAAAGGAGGAGGTAAAGTTAAAAGGGAACCTAATTAGCAAGTTAATTATAGCAGGAAGAGTGCACAGGTCATATAAATAAGTCATTGATATATGCATGTATGTTGGGCATTGTCTAGAGACTTGTTAAGGTTTGGAGGTCAGAGGAGCTGTGTAATAATGTGTTAGGAAAAATAACAATAAAAGCAAAACATCCAGACTTAGGAATGGCTGATGAGCCTCTAGCAGAGCTGCTTTATTAAATCCTACCGTACGGCTGCAAGGGTTGCTGGAGCTGCTTCAGAGATAGCCACCCCCCTGAAAAGAGAAAAAAAAAATAGTAACGAGCTGGAACCAGAGCCAACAGAATTGCTGATGAAGAAAGTTTCAAAGCCAGACCACAAGGGTCCTTGGACCAAAGAGGTGGCCTACTGCCGGTAATGTCACAGTCTACTGGCTGGTAGTACGTCAGTATGCTGAGCAGCAAGAAGAAATACATTGTCAATAGCAGCTCTGGGATTAAAGCCCAGGTGAGGCTACGCTCCTGTTTGCCAGTCTTGCTGCTGCTGCGGCCATTACTGTCCAAGGCAAGCTGCTTGTACTCTCCTTCCCCTCCTGTCCGGCCTTCATCCTTTCCTCCGGCCTGTGGTGAGCTACCCAGTTCTACCGGCTTTTTTCCTCCCTTGCCTTGTTAGGCAGTGCTGAGGTGGGAGAGGAGGGGTACCTGCAAGGACTCTGGTTTCTGACAAGGTAGGAAAGTCAGGTAAATGTTGATAGATTCTGCCAAAGTCCCTTACTGGCCCGGCAGGTCATTGCTTTGCAGCAGAGATGCCTCATTTAATTCAGGTTTGGTTATCAGTGAAAAGGAAACATTTATTGGGAAATTGTATAGCTTACTATTTTAAGTAGTTTCTCACTAATATTCTTGTATATTAAAAACACAGGAGGGGGGCCTTGAATTTGGTGAGAATTTAGCAAGACTTGCTTTCTGTGTACAGCCTATTTCTTTAGTGCCCAAAGAGATGAAGTTGGTGAAGGGAACCACAACTGAAAGACTATATAGGACAAGGCTCAGGGGTAACTCAGAGGAAGTGACTGGCCCCCTCTAGTGGTGGATATGTACACATGCGTGTATGTGCGCACACACGTGTGGCTGATATGTCAGTGTGTGTGGCTATCTTAGGGAGGAGGTTGTGTTGCATATCTAAGGTTATCTTGTAAGCTTTTTTTCTTTTAAGGGAGGCATGGCTGAAGACACTGCCTTATTGTGGTCTTTGGAAAGACATTTATCCCTTTTCCTTGATGGGCCTCTGAAGAATGAGGCATGCAATTATCTTGCACTTCTCCACCTTTCTTTTGCCAGTTTTTCTAACCCTTAAAATTACACTATGCAGACTTAATGCTTATTACTATTCCCTCAAATACAGACCATGAAGCTGGAATAAACTCCTCCAGGCTCCTTGATTCAGCATATGATTGGGCCCATAGGATATGTCAGGTGTCTGTCTGTGCCGGAGAATATAAGGGTGAATAAAACTCAGCCCCTAAGGAGCCTGTAATTCATAGGCTTACAGAATATAGAAAGGAAGACCATGTGTTGAATGCTGTGCTAGAAGTACATAAAGATTCATGGACCTCCCGTTGGAGCACATAAAAAAGGGCACTTTATCCTTTTTGGAATAAATTGGTACTTTAGCAGAATAATCAAACCTGTCACTTTGCATTTTGCAATGAGCGCCTAACCCAATGAATAGCCCTATTACAATGAAAACTGTGTGCAAACTCGAAAGCATTGTGCAGGCTTTGTTTACTTATTTTTGTTGTAGCTGTGGAAATGCTGTACATTCCCCAGCGGCAGGGAGGACTAAGCTTTCATTTTGGCGTTGGTCCCCTTGTCGCAGTGCTCAGTGACTCAGGAGTTACCTCAAAGCGCAGGATGTGCAGCCGCTGATTTCCTTCTGATCTCTGCCCAAGGAAGAACCATTTGTTTATCATAAAAGTTAGAATTAGTTGTCAGGTCTTTGATTCTTTTCTCTATGCCACTCTGGATCCAGAAGAATCATCTAAGCACCTGTGTAAATGGTTAGTTAGTAAAAACTTATTAATAAAGTAAGTGATAGGACCTTTGATTATTAAAGCACCAGCAGCAACCACCAACTGTAGGAAACATAGATAAAAAATGTCATAGATAAAAACAAGAAAGTCACTATCAGATAATTTTTTAAATATAACCTACAGCGTGTGATCTGAGTATATAATCTGATTATATAATCAGTCCAATCGTCCACTCATTCCACATCTGTAGTCGTTATTAATAATCAAGCTTATGGCTTTTAAAGTATTTTATGATACTAAACATTAAAAATTATTTTATTTATTGGTATCTAAAAAGCTAACGTATCTTAGAAAATCTTTTGCAAATTAAAGTGGTTACTTGCTGTAGGGGAGGGGAAGTTAGCGAGTTGATCTCATGCTGTGTTTCACAGACAATGAACTGTCTCATTTAACCCTCTCCAAAACCTGGGTACTTTTATTTCTGTTGCATTTAAGGGAAAATGAAGTTCACCCCCCCCCCCCCAAAAATCACCTTGACCAACATCACAAAGCTTATGAATAATGGCATAGCCAGGATTTCAGTGAAAATGTAGACTGTTCTGTCTGAATAAAAAAAGCTTCTTTAAAATTAGCATACCACACTGAGAAGCTTAAAGTCGAGGCAAGTCCGTCTGCTTTTTTGTACCTTGCTGTTTTCTCATCCTGATATGTGGATGCACAGAGAATTCCAAAGGTTTCTTTTTCCAGCTTTGCATTTTCAGTGAGGCAATAGCGTTTCTGAGTATGACTTACCTTCCTAAAAATGTCATCTAAGCTTCATATTGCTCAAGTCTGTGTCAGTTATAGTGTACAAAGTATACAGTCAGTAAATCAAAGACTTAAATTTGATAAAATTGGGAGAAAAATGAAAAATTCTTCTTCTTTCCAAAACAGTCCTTTTGTTTGCTTGTTTGTTTCATTGCTTTTGGAGACAAGGGTTTTCACTGTGCGCCCCAAGCTAGCTTTGAACTTACTGTGTTTCTTCTGCCTTGACCACCTGAGTGCTGGGATTACAGGGGTATACTACTTTACTTAGCTCCAAAGAAGTCATCTTCTCCACCCCCTCCCCAGTACTAGGGATCCATTCCAGGGCTTTTGGCATAGTAAAAAACACTCTATACTTCAGCTGTATTCCCAACTTTTTTTTTCTTTTTTCTTTTGGATTTTTCGAGACAGGGTTTCTCCGTAGCTTTTGGTTCCTGTCCTGGAACTAGCTCTTGTAGACCAGGCTGGCCTCGAACTCACAGAGATCCACCTGCTTCTGCCTCCCGAGTACTGGGATTAAAGGCGTGTGCCACCACGGCCCGGCTTATTCCCAATTTTTTTGAGAGGAAGGAGGGGACAGAGTTTTGGCTCAAACTCCCATGTAATTGAACATGACTTTGAACTTCTGATTCTCCTGCCTCCACCTCCAAAGGCTGGATTTACAGGGCTGTGCCACTAGTCCCAACTTATTCAGTACTAGAGACTATACCAGGGTCTTGATGCATTCAAGGAAAGAATGCTACCAACTGAGCCACATCCTTTGCCCCCAAATATGGGTTTATTTAAGTAAATAAACTACAAGTGAAGGTAACATTCTGTAATAATACAAGCTGTGAATAAATTGCCTCCTCAAAATCGAAGTATGTTTTCTTCATATATAATGCGGTTGCTTGCATGAGAACAGCCCCAAAGGCTCATATACTTGAATGCTTAGTCATCAGAGATGACTGTTTGAGGATAGCTGGGGGAAGTATGTCACTGTGGGTGGGCTTTCAGGTTTCAAAATCCCATGGTAGGCCCAGTTCTCTCTTCCTGTGGATCAGGATGTGGCTCTTAGCTACTACTCCAGTGTCTGCCTTCATGCTACCATGCTCCCCACCATGATGATGATAGATGAAACCTCCAAAACTGAAAGCAAACCCCCAATTAAGTGCTTTCTCTTAGAAGAGTTGCCTTGGACATGGTGTCTCTTCACAGCAGTAGAACAGTGACTAAAATATGTAACTAAAGTTCTTTTCCTTCTATAACAAGGGTTCCTTTTCTTAGCAGATCCAGTTTGCTGACCAGAAGCAGGAATTCAACAAGCGTCCTACCAAAATTGGGCGTCGATCTCTGTCTCGTTCCATCTCTCAGTCATCTACTGACAGCTATAGCTCAGGTGAGTGCTAAGCTGCCACAACCTCCCTGTCAAGGTTATTTGGTATCCAACAGACATTCCATCTATCTAAGGCCAACCATTCTTGATAATATAAGCCTTGAAAAATTACTTTGAATTAACATTTAAACCAAAAATTCTGGATGGAATCCCTGGATCTCTTGGGAACTCCGGGTTTTATTGAAGTCTCAGTTTTTGACAGAGGCAGAAAAGGGTGATGAAGGCACCCTTTAATTCCTCAGGAGCACATAGTTCACCAATAGCCTTCACTCAGTGACATATAGAAAGAATTCACTATTTTTTTCCATTCTTAAAAAAGGGGGCGGGGGTGGTATGTGCATGGGATGGTTCTGTGGTACTACAGAGTAGGTACCAGTCCTGGTATTCTCCCTCCATCCCAGGGCTTTTTGTTTGCTAAGAAAGCACTCCAGGGGCTGGAGAGATGGCTCAGAGGTTAAGAGCACTGGCTGCTCTTCCAGAGGTCCTGAGTTCAATTCCCAGCAACCACATGGTGGCTCACAACCATCTGTACTGACATACGGCGCCCTCCTCTGGCATGCGGGTAGAGGCAGAATGTTGTATACATAATAAATAAATAAATTTATAAAAAAAAAAAAGAAGAAAAAAGAAAGCACTCCATACTTTAGCTATACCCCCAACATTTTTTTTGCAGGGGAACGATGAGGACAGGGTTTCACCTCAAACTCCCTCTCTATGTAGTTGAAAATGACCTTGAACTTCTGATTTTCTTAATTGCCCCAAGGAACAAGATGCTGTAGCTATTTGAAGTAAGTGGGCACTTTGCCTTCTCCTCAGAGCTTTGACATTGTATTACTTATCCCTTTCTTCTGTTACAGGGCTATTGTCACTTAATGTCACATGAGTTATTACTTACATAGGACCCCTTGAGGGTAAAAGCTGTTTGTAAACACAGCAGAGCCCAGTCTGAGTCTGATTTAATGTGGGGCTGTTTTTACTTTGCTCCTCTGCTGGAATGTGGTAGGGAGTCAAGAGTTTGCCCTGGTTGCTTTTTGTTTGTTTGGTTTGGTTCGGGTTTGTTTGTTTGTTTGTGATAGGATTTCTCTGTTTAGCTAGCTGTCCTGGAACTTGCTTTGTAGACCAGGCTGGCTTCAAACTCGCTGAGATCCACATGCCTCTGGTTCCCAAATGCTGGGACTAAAGACATGCACTACCATCTCGCAACAAAATCTCAGTTCCTTTTCGCAGTTGGCTAAGCCCCTTCTCCAACTGCTTTTTTTTAAAATTATTTTTATCTTACTTTTTAGTGTATATGAGTACTTTATCTGTATGGCTTGTGTGCCAGAAGAGGCACCAGATCCCATAACAGGTGGTTGTGGGCCACCATGTGGTTGCTGGGAATTGAACTCAGGACCTCTGGAAGAGCAGCCAGTGAGCCATCCATCACTGAGCCATCTCTTCAGCCCTGCCCTGGTTACTTCTTAACACTGTAAATTGTAATACTCCTTAGAACACTTGTATTTTTTTTTTTTTTTGAGGCAGGATTTCTCTCTGTAGCTTTGACTATCCCAGAACTTACTCTGTAGACCAGGCTGGCCTTGAACTCTCAGAGATCCACCTGCCTCTGCCTCCCAAGGGCTGAGATTAAAGGAGTGCACCACCACTGCCCAACTAGAAAACTTGTATTGTGATTAATTGTATTCATTTTTCAAACCAGTAAGGAAGGAATTCTTTTTTTTTTTTTTTTTTTTTTTTTTTTTTTTTTGGTTTTTCGAGACAGGGTTTCTCTGTGGCTTTGGAGCCTGTCCTGGAACTAGCTCTGTAGACCAGGCTGGTCTCGAACTCACAGAGATCCACCTGCCTCTGCCTCCCGAGTGCTGGGATTAAAGGCGTGCGCCACCATCGCCCGGCAAGGAAGGAATTCTTATTGTGTACAGTTAATAAATGGTTAGTTGGGAAACATTAGGTTGGGTGGGTTGTTGTTAAACATTATTTACATGTCTGTGTTTACTTTCCATCCACAACAGTTCCAACACTGTGTGATATAAATATCTATGGTATTTATCTGAAGACTGGGAAATTGATACTCATCTTCTTATTCTACTGAAGTAAATATGCTGAAAATTTGTGAACTAGTTCATTTAACTCTGGAAGCCATAATATGAAAATGAATTGTGAAATAGTCTGTAACATTTTAAGACATGTGTTTGGCATAATCTAAAGATCAGTACTAACTAATAATGATTTAAAATTTTAACTCCAGCTCAATCTCTTCCCTACACAACCAGAACTGTACATCTGTGTTCCTGAAAGGAAACCAATGCTTACCTTCCCCAAAAAGCCTCTTATGTAGAGAGGACACTTTAAAAATACTGTATGCCTAAACAAATGTGGGTGATCCCTTGCTTTCCGAGTAAGCATGCAGTTCTTGTATATAGATTATTGACGAGTGATGTTAACTGGTCTTGTCCTAATAATTTGGACCTTGTAGACTGAACTATATGAAGTTGTCATCTTACTGGCTAATTTTATGTCAACTTGGCAGGCTCGAGTTACCAGAGGAGGGAATCCCAATTGAGAAAATGCCTGCGTGTAAGATCAAGCTGTAGGCAAGCCCGTAGTCCATTCTCTTAATTGGTGATTGAAGGGGGAAGGCCCAGCCCATTGTGGGTTGGGCATAAGAAAGCAGGCTGAGCAAGCCAGTAAGTAGGCAGCACCGGTTTATGGCCTCTGCGTCATCAGCTCCTGGCTCCAGGATCCTGCCCTGTTAGAGTTCCTACCTGACTTCCTTTGATGCTGAAGAGATGTGGAAGAGTAAGACAAATAAACCCCTTCCTCTCTAACTCACTCTGGGTCATGGTGTCTCGTCACAGCAATAGTCACCCTCTTAGGGTGTCTTACACCATCTTGATTTATGTTTTAAAATTAGCATATGTGCTTTTGTTTTATACCTCTCTATATGCATGCACAAATACAGATATTTAATCCATGAGCATGAGTGCCTGGCCTGTCTCTATCACAGGTGTGTCTCTAGAAGATCATACAATATTTGGATCATAGTAGGTGCTAATATTTGCTATGAGGATGACAGTAAGCTGAGGAAAGATGATCCAGAGATGGCCTTTGCAAACCCGACCTACATTTGCCCTAATCTCAATCCACAAAGAGAATGTTGCACAGGGAGAGAATCTCCCACCGGAACCAGTATATGCCTAGCAGGCTCATATTGGCAAAACCGATGGTTTTATAAGTCAAGAGTTATCAGTCTGATATATCCATTGAATGATATTAGTTCATGAACAAGGAATCAAAATGATAGATACTGGATACCCAGTTGCTGGGTTCCTTTGCCATTGATGCTATAAGCCAAACCAAACTGAATTGATAAATTGGGTTTAGTGAACAAAGCAAAGCAACTCCTGGTTGACCCTTGGGAAGGCAGAGGAAGAATCACATGGCTGCTGGGCGGTGGTGGCGCATGCCTTTAATCCCAGCACTCGGGGAGGCAGAGGCAGGCGGATCTCTGTGAGTTCGAGACCAGCCTGGTCTACAAGAGCTAGTTCCAGGACAGGCTCCAAAACCACAGAGAAACCCTGACTCGAAAAACCAAAAAAAAAAAAAAAAAAAAAAAAAAAAAAAAGAAAAAGAATCACATGGCAAATATGGCTAAGGTCTTTTATAGCCTATAGGCATGGTCTTGAGCAGCCCCAGGGAAGGGCTGACTTTTGGTGGGCTTTCTCAGGGGTGGGGTTTGAAATGAGAGGCCAGACTCTTTGGGTATAGGGTGCTGGTTCAAGTCTAGCTACTTTCTACAGGCATGGGACAACGTGGGGAAGTGGAATTGGGAGTTGGTGGGATCACCTTCAGTGGAAGGTGTGGGTGAAGAAGCATTTATTTGGTTAACTGCCAGTCTGAAGACCCCAGGCATCTATTTCTTAAGGGAGCAGAGAAGGCAGGTTATTAGGAGAAAAAAAAGATTATTAACACCTACCCTATGACCGGGGCTAGCCATGAGAAAAAGAATGAAACAGAGATATGCCCTGATTGTAAAGAAGAGACAAGGATGAATGAGCCAGATGAAAGAGTAGATATGCCCTTGACCCTGGAGAGGTAATACCAGAGTTGATGTCCCAGGAGCTCAGGGAAAATGGCATGCCAAACCAAGGGATGATGTGTTCCAGGAGTACAGGAGCCATGGTATCTGTGGTTCCCTGGAGTTGGGAGTACATCCATCCTGTAAAGGTGTTGATAAGAGTTAAAAGATAAGGGAGCCCTTTTATGACTGGGCATGTGGGTGAAATCAGCCTGTCTTGAAACACCCTGATTTTGGAGACAAAAGTAGAGATATGATCTGGTGGATGCTGGAATTGTCGTCTGTGTGAGTTTGACATCCCTGGCAAATGTCCATCTGGCCTCATAGAGAGCATTTAAGTGGCGGGGTCACCTGGCTTATCTAGTTATTTATTTCCTGATTAGCTTAAACCCTTACATAATCTCTAGTACTTAAATATTTTACTTAGAAATAAAATTCACCATTTTTATTGTGATATTCTGCTAACCCAGTTATGCTCATCTGAATA